>NC_134695.1:14517416-15139916 GCF_050947455.1 Rhinoderma darwinii | reverse complement strand
CTACAGGGGGCAGGGTGGGTGGCATCGCCTACAGGGGGCTGTGTGGCATCGCCTACAGGGGGCTGTGTGGCATCGCCTACAGGGGGCTGTGTGGCATCGCCTACAGGTGGCTGTGTGGCATCGCCTACAGGTGGCTGTGTGGCATCGCCTACAGGTGGCTGTGTGGCATCACCTACAGGGGACTTGGTGGCATTACCTACAGGGGACTTGGTGGCATTACCTACAGGGGACTTGGTGGCATTACCTACAGGGGACTTGGTGGCATTACCTACAGGGGGCTTGGTGGCATCACCTACAGGGAGCTGGGTGGCATCGCCTGCAGGGGGCTGGGTGGCATCGCCTGCAGGGGGCTGTGTGGCATCACCTACAGGGGGCTGGGTGGCATCACCTACAGGGGGCTGGTGGCATTACCTACCAGGGGGGCTGTGGCATTATCTACAAAGGGCTGTGTGTGGCAACAAATTTTAAATGAAATTCATCCGATTTTAAAACGGACAGGGAAAAAAACGGATTCAAATCGGCCGGTAAAAACGGCAACTCGGCCCGGAACGGAATCGGAACGGATGCAAACCGGCCGGGAAAATCGGCCAAAAACGGCCGATTTTCCCGGCCGACACTCGGACCCTGTCGTGTGAATGAGGCCTTAAACGTAGGGAAGCATTCTGGATTCACAAACTACAAACATTGGAACCCAAGGGACTTAATAGGGACTACGAACTCCGTAGTTTCCTATAAAGCCAGATACTGTTTAACAATATTTACGTTGGATCTCATGACAGTAAAGAATTTGTAATTATATCTGATTAAAAATATCTGGTATAATTATAATGTACCATCAACATGTTTTCTAAATTGCTACAGTATGCTAAACTGTTATGTAGCTTTAATCATGACGATACAATTGCCTTTTCCTCCAGACACGCTGACTGAATTACCCTGTTCCACCAAGAACCACCATAGACCCACTAAACTACCACGATACCACCACTCAATTGTACTGCTTTGTTCAATTCATTTTCATGTAATTCTTTTTGTTGCGACAATGTAATGCTTTATCCTTACCTGTATTTGGATGTTTTCTACTTACTCCTGATTGTAGTTGTTTATTTTTACTCGTTATTTTACTTATTGTTTTCTCTGCCTTTTGGACTTTGATAAGCCTTAACGTCTGTATACACTTGTTCAGCGTAACATGTATTTGTCATTATTTTTATACCCAAGTTCCCCCCCTTTCCCTTATATCTTGTGTTGTATGATATACATTCTCATATTGACTACTGTCCTTTAATTATTCCAGTGCCTGATGAAGGTCGCTTAGACCGAAACGTTGCACTCTGCCACTGGCATTAAAAACAAAATAAAAATACCTTTGTTTCAAAATTGGTGTGCCGGATACTCTTTTATACTCATATTTTGGGTTGGGCCCCTATCCGTGCAAAACCCCACCCTTCCACGTATCTAGTGCTGTCTCAACCTATACACAAAGAGTTTTGATATATAGTTCCCTCCCCTCCAATGACTTACATCTTGACAAAGTTTAAACCTCCATTTCCACCAATGCTAATAAGTGTTTTGGCCGGTAATGTGTACATTCGTATTTTTCTAGCTAACTAACATTTCTGACGTGAAGCAAATTTACAAACAAACCCTGATTTCTGCTTTTTAGGGAGTGAAATGAAGAATCAACGAAAATTTGCTGTTCCAGCCCGGAACATTGCAAAGACAGGTGTGTATTCTTTTGGTACATGCAGTGCCTATAGTAGTCTGGTAATATGACATACGTAGGTTTTCTTTTTAAAGAGGCATTCCACTGGACTCTAAAACTCAGAATGCGTAGAGGTTTAAAGGACTAAAATATAAGTTACACAGTTTTTCCATAAAAATTTATATCCCTCTACTTAGCTCCTATTTCTCTATAACATAATGTGTGCAGATTGGAGTGCATGTTCAATGTGACCGGTTCCCTATAGGCCGGGTTCCCACGTAGTGTATACACATCGGAATTCTGTGCGGAAGTTCTGCAGCATTTACAGTAGCAGTAGAAAATCTCGTGCCCAAGCTGCGGAACAAAATGCTGAGAAGTCTTGCGGAAAGTGTTCTGCGGTGCGACTTTGTTCTGCAGCATGTAAATTTATACTGCGGGTCCTGTGTGAAGATGCGGCATGTTTGGTCCATAGACTTGAGTGGGGAGCATAAATTCTGCAACAGATTTATTTCTGTTTCGGTTTTTACAGCGTTTACGCAGTAACAGCTGTTGAAAATCTGCAGGCTCACATATACTTTGTTATAATCAATGTTTAACACTAAATCCGCAGGTAAAACCGCTGTCGAAAAAAAGACGTTTTTCTGCTGCAGATTTTGGCCTTGTTCACAAGAACGTGTTCTACGTCTGTGTGACTGCCGTTAAAACAACGGCTGCCCCTATGTAATTCAATAGGGCTGTTCACACAGCCGTTGTTTCAACGGATCTCGTGAAGGGTCTGTGAGACTATAGGACATGTTCTTTTTTTTTTCACGCATCTCTCCATTGACACTAGTCTATGGAGGGATGCGTGATAGCGCGTCCCGCAGAGCATGGATACACCTCGGACGTGAAAACTTTAGTTTTTCACATCAGAGATGCGCAACGCTCATGTCAATTTCTGTTGCAGAAAATCTGCAGCGTATCCTGTGTGTAGGAACATACCCTTAATATTTAATCATGGGGCAATTCTTTTACTTTTAAAAATTGGCATTAAGAAGCAATGCTTACAATAGAAGTGCGATATCTATAAATCTTTTACATTTAGTATTGCCGGCCTATCAGGAGCACGCATGCTGGAGCGTGCGCAGTAGCTCTCTGCCCAGTCACCTTTCGGCAGTGCTACACAAGTGTATAGGACGACGCTCTCTTGCACTCGCTGTAGCTCTGGAGTCGTTCTATTCAGCTGCACACTGCATCTAGCTGCTTAGCCCACAGTCTGCTTGCTCCAATGCACATGTTCAAGGGTCTGCATGGTTATCTCTATATTTACAAGTAGACTGTAGATCACTCACAGCGGCAAAGACGTTTGCCTGGCACGTGATACTAGGAGAGCGTACCGCACACAACTCGTCCTCATACAGGGAATCTGGAGGAAGGAAAAGCACATCAATAGGTTTCTTTTTCAGTTTAGATTACATCTGGGCCAAAAAACAAGTACAAGGCCGAGATGGGAATTACCCTTTAAGGCCCCATTCACATCGCATTCGTGCTATCCGCCGAGCGTATACGTTCTTAAACACTAAAATAGTATTGAAACTTATAGCTTGGCGTATACATAAACTATAATGGGTCAAACGTAGACCAAAATAGCATCCGGTTTGTCATTGTTTACGTTGGGATACTGTTTTTGAAAGTACTGTAAAACTTCTTCTGCTACGCTATTCTGTACTTCAAAAAAAGGTATACGCATCGTAACGTTTTTCTTAGCATTAATCTCAATGGTCGACGTATGCAAATGTAATGCTATACGTTTGTATCAGTTTACAGTTAGGCCTCATGCACACAGCAGTATTACGGTCTGCAATTACGGATAATTTTTACGGTCGTATGCATGGGGCCTAAATCAGTGTTTTACTTTTAAAAAAAAATAACAAATTATACTTTTATTAGGTAAAAAAAACGGACACAAACTTATACCGACGTATGAGTATATGTTAAACATACATGCTGTAAAAAACACCGGCATAAACAGAAAATTATACACGTTCGTATACGTTTTCAACAGTCCACATTTTTATTAAAAAAAAGTATACGCTCGGCGAATACCAAACGCAATGTGAATGGTGCCTTACTGGTATTGTCCTGCATGGGAGTTGTCAGTGTGAGATTAAATAATAACTGGAATTTTCCTTTTGTATGATTTTAGAATTTTTTTTGTGTTTTTTTTTTTTTTCACTGATATTCTGGGGGGTTGCTTAAGTTTCACAGCATTCCACGGTAATGATTTTATTGTTTTTCTTAGAACCTTTACCGACACCTATTCAGAGAAACCCTCGGATGCCTACGCAGATGACTTCCTCAGTCCCTCAATACTCGGTTCCTGTGATAAAAGCTGACATTGGAAATTCAATGACCTCCCTCTTCACTGTAAATGCTAATGATTTCAGCAGCCTGGGTTTTTCCCATCTACCTTCTGTACCGCAGTCTTCAGCATCCGCAGATGAACGCCTGGACTCTATATTAAGCTATCCTTCCTTTACAGATGATGGGAATCTTGATTTAGTGAACATGCTGCAGAATGACCCTGACAGCCATTGTGCAAGTCTGAGTTCTATTGACAATAGTGATTTTGGGAAGCTTCTCAGTGAATCTCAATCTTCAAGTACTCTTTCACAGGGTCTTCATGAGTCCGGCACTATCCATAATACCCTAATGGCCTATCCTGAATCTATTACCAGGCTCATGGCTACTGGACCTAGTGAGGAAGCAGGTGGAAGTGAGAATTCAGAAAGACTTGACAGTGCTCTAATGAATGGGATTTTTGACATGCAGCAGGGAGAGTGTTTAAACTCTATTTTGGATCTGGACTTTGCATCTTTCATGGGGGCCATGAAATGAGATGTTTTCTTATAGAGGCATTATACCCAGCTCAATTGAAGCTGAGCTATATACGTTCACATACATGGATCTCCTCAAGGCAGCAGTGGCCAACAGAAATATAATGGTATCGTTGTCGTTTTGCTAATACTGGAACACAGATTGTGCGGGCCCAATCATATTTGAATTTGTATCGATTTGAGAAGAGGCTAAGATTTTAAAACAAACACATGCAGTCTGTAAATCGTTGCAGAAATTGGGCCTATTCATTTTTGGAATCTAACAGAAGGCACTATTTTGATCAATTTGGAGGCTTTTTTTTATTTTTTTGCACTGCTATACTCAAATTTGTGAGTTTAATATTTAGAGTGCAGGCTTTTAAATGAAAATCTCCGATTTTTTTCCTTTTTTGTTTTCATCATGTCTGCTATTCCCCAAATCATGACTTTGTATTTTGTATGCACTTGACTGCTACTGTTAGGGAAGACATGTATTTTTGGAAAAAGTTTATATGCTGGTTTAATCCCTACGGGTATGTTCACATGCTAAAGTAAAAACTGCTGTTTTCTGACTTTCTAACCCATTTTTTTACAGCATCAAACGTTTTTTTTGTAGCCGATTTTTTATTTTTTTTTATTTTTTTTTTTTTTTTAGCTGTTTTTATATTGACACAATGAAAAATGGCTCCAAAAAACGGCTCAACAAGTGACATGCACTTCTTTCTACAGGGCATTTTTTTTCCAACAGCCAGGTAAAAAAAAATCCCCGTCTGAATGAAACGCATTTTTTTTCCTTTTGAATTCAATGGACAGATGTTTGGAGGCGTTTACGCCCTGAAAAATGGCTGAAAATAAGCCGCGTGAACATACCCTACGAATCAGTCCTATATATGTTTTAGGTTACTGATTTTGTAACATTATTATACTCGGTCCCTTGATCTAACCTATTTGTTTCTCATCATAGTTTAAACCTTTGGGGCTGTTCATATTTGTGTCAGAGACTCAGTTGGGGCTATTGTCGCAGATTATGTTTTGCCGGACAAAATAGCATATCTTGCATAATATTATGTCCGGCAAATTGACGGAGACTCGACTGAACCCGTTAAAGTCAATAGGTTCCGTCAGATGCCGTTGGTTTCAGTCATTCAACAGATCCCGAGTTTCCGGTTTTCTCGCTGTTCTGCTCCTATGACCGAGCAGAACAACGGAACCTGAAATGCAGATGCAAATTAGCCCTCCATTCATTCTGTGAGATTACCTGAAGTTTGCTAAATAAATGACTAGTGCACTCTTTTAAATGTATGACTCTAATCCCCAAAGGTTGTAACATTCTAAAATATTTATATTACAGGTAATTCAAATATTTAATTATAATCAACTGATTTGGGTTAGAGGAGTTGTCGCCATAGATATTTATTCACAGGATATGCCATAAATGTCTGAAAGATGCGGGTTTCTCCTCGGGGACCCTCACCTATCTCCAGAACGGTGGTGCCGCGATTGGCCGCCGCAAACAGACGGAACATTGGTGCATAACAAGACAGGACGTGAGCTATGCTGTTTCCATAACTATCATTAGTTTCTATGAGCGTTACGGAAACCGCATATCTCGCTCTACTACGCGGTTTCCCGGACTCCCATAGAAATTAATTGGAAGTTAGTCCTGTTCTTTTGTGCGCTTGCGTAGTGACACGACCCCTTTTAAGCATTCTTTTTTAACAAATCTAGATTTATTTGTGGGGGGTCACGGTGAAAACTAGAAGCCTTTTAAGTACATGCTTGTCTATTTACAGTCATGTGAATGTGTTTTTGTTTGTTTTAATCTGTCTGTGGGCATATCAATGTTTGATCTGAATTCAAACTGTATATAAAGATAAAGGTGATGTTATTAAACAAATATCAATAACCTATTGACTTGGCATATCTGGATTATTTTTTTAACAAACTATTGTAATTTCCTTCTGTGGAAAACTGAAGTACACCCTTGACTCTAATGACTGGAATTGTACACTTTCTGCCAAGCTTTTTAACAGATTGTCTCACATTATTTTCAAATAACTGTATCTGTGCAGGGTGTGCCTATATTTTCATGGCAAGCTTTAGGCCCCATGCACACGACCGTGTTCGGTCCGTGATATACGGTCCGCATGTCGGCTGCATGTCCCGGACCGAACACAGTGCAGGGAGTCGGGCTCCTAGCATCACACTTATCTATGACGATAGGGGTCACTGCCTGTCCGCGGAACTACTGTCCCGTACTGTAATCATGTTTTAGTGTGTGACAGTAGTTACGTGGATAGGCAGTGACACCTAGCGTCATAGATAAGTATGATGCTAGGAGCCCGGCTCCCTGTACTTTGTACGGTCCGGGACAAGCGGCCGACATGCGGACCGTATATCACGGACCGAACACGGTCGTGTGCATGAGGCCTTAGTCTTGCCTTGATGTTCTTTCTTGACTTCAAAGTTTTCCTTTTGGCACACCTCCCATGTAGATCTTTTTTATGCAGTTTCTTTTCTGATTGGTGCACTCAAGAAGAACCTTTTTTTGTGTCCCGTGATTAAAATTCTATACTTATTTCAGAATCTTGCATTATACCCTCAGGATGAACTTGTTGAGTCGGCCTGCCCTTGGCAAGTTAAGGCCCTTTTACGCAGGTCACTTATCGAGCAAAAGAGTTTTCGGGCAAACACTCCTTACAATCATTGCCCTGTAAACTCGTTTATCTGCGGATTGTATCGTTTATGCTGCAAGAAATATTGTCGTCAGCCATGTTAAGAGGACCATTAGATAAATCAAATTTTATTAGCACTCAAAGTAAAGTTATGTTAATTCTGCGCAGCAGATGAGCAAATACAAGATTTCAAAAAAGAATGTACAAATCATGGAAAACGAATCCACTCAAGACTATGTACATGCTTGAATATTTTTTAAAAAGATAGGAGAAAAAAAAGAAACCTCCCGAAAAACATAGCACAGAGGTATCTTACAGACATACCAAGACAATGAGCAAGTTAGTGGCTGTTTCAAATCTCTACTAGAGGATATTCCTGATAGGGGAATGATTTTATCTCCAATTGTTGGCAATCTTCTTAAAGGGAATGTGTCGCAAATGAAACCTTTTTTTTTACATTTTTTTAGTAAGTTATTTATTTCTATTATATTTTCTACGTTTTTTTGCTGTATTTTTTTTTTCTTCCACAGGGTGGAAAGTATTAAAAATTAAATAATCATTTGACATGTTTTCCTATGTTGGCCACCAGAGGAAGCACTTCCCAGAATTACAGCAAGGTGAATAAGGCAAAGTAACCTGACTCTCATCTGCCGTAAATGTGGGAGGGAATCTCACCCCCCTCCCCTCCTATAAGCCAGGAAAAGGTGTCTTCAAATTGCTAAGCAGTGTCCGGCTGCCATTTTGGGAGTGATTGTACAAATGGCAGCTGGCAGAAGCTATAGGACACACCAAAAGGCTAAGGGTATGTTCACACGTCTACTAAACAAAGGGAAAACAGCTCCTGATTTTCAGCCATTTTTTTATCAAAGGCGCGTTTTTCTATAGCCAATGAAAAACCTCTCCAAAAACGTCCTAAGAAGTGACATGCGCGTCTTTTTACGTGCCGTTTTTGTAAAACGGACACGTAAAAAACGCTTCGTCGGAACAGAACGTCGTATTTCAGATTGAAACCACGGACGTTTACGGCCCGAAAAACAGCTGAAAACACTGCGTGTGAACATACCCTTAGAATGATGAAAGTGAAGTGAATGACTTCAGTTGACAGGTTCACATGGCATGTATTTGACACTTTTCTTTGCGCATTTTACGTGCCAAAAAATGCATTAAAAAAAAAACACTTGACTACGCTTTTTATTTACATAATTGGTAAAGAGTGCTGTTAGTGCATACAACGCGCTTTTTTAAACATGCATTTTAAAAAAACGTGTTGTGCAAATAAATGTTGAGTCAATTTCTTTCCCCACATACTCCGTTCTGCTACACACACGCGCGCACACACACACAGACACGCACACCACTGCTACACACAGACACGCACACCACTGCTACACACAGACACGCACACCACTGCTACACACAGACACGCACACCACTGCTACACACAGACACGCACACCACTGCTACACAGACACGCACACCACTGCTACACACAGACGCGCACACCACTGCTACACACAGACGCGCACACCACTGCTACACACAGACGCGCACACCACTGCTACACACAGACACGCACACCACTGCTACACACAGACACGCACACCACTGCTACACACAGACACGCACACCACTGCTACACACAGACACGCACACCACTGCTACACACAGACACGCACACCACTGCTACACACAGACACGCACACCACTGCTACACACAGACACGCACACCACTGCTACACACAGACACGCACACCACTGCTACACACAGACACGCACACCACTGCTACACACAGACACGCACACCACTGCTACACACAGACACGCACACCACTGCTACACACAGACACGCACACCGCAATGCTACACACAGACACGCACACCGCAATGCTACACACAGACACGCACACCGCAATGCTACACAGACACGCACACCGCAATGCTACACAGACACGCACACCGCAATGCTACACACAGACACGCACACCGCAATGCTACACACAGACACGCACACCGCAATGCTACACACAGACACGCACACCGCAATGCTACACACAGACACGCACACCACTGCTACACAGACACGCACACCACTGCTACACACAGACACGCACACCACTGCTACACACAGACGCGCACACCACTGCTACACACAGACGCGCACACCACTGCTACACACAGACGCGCACCACTGCTACACAGACACGCACACCACTGCTACACACAGACACGCACACCACTGCTACACACAGACACGCACACCACTGCTACACACAGACACGCACACCACTGCTACACACAGACACGCACACCGCAATGCTACACACAGACACGCACACCGCAATGCTACACACAGACACGCACACCGCAATGCTACACACAGACACGCACACCGCAATGCTACACACTCGGCTCTCCTACGCAGACACCCACTCGGCTCTCCTACGCAGGCACCCACTCGGCTCTCCTACGCAGGCACCCACTCGGCTCTCCTACGCAGGCACCCACTCGGCTCTCCTACGCAGGCACCCACTCGGCTCTCCTACGCAGGCACCCACTCGGCTCTCCTACGCAGGCACCCACTCGGCTCTCCTACGCAGGCACCCACTCGGCTCTCCTACGCAGGCACCCACTCGGCTCTCCTACGCAGGCACCCACTCGGCTCTCCTACGCAGGCACCCACTCGGCTCTCCTACGCAGGCACCCACTCGGCTCTCCTACGCAGGCACCCACTCGGCTCTCCTACGCAGGCACCCACTCGGCTCTCCTACGCAGGCACCCACTCGGCTCTCCTACGCAGGCACCCACTCGGCTCTCCTACGCAGGCACCCACTCGGCTCTCCTACGCAGGCACCCACTCGGCTCTCCTACGCAGGCACCCACTCGGCTCTCCTACGCAGGCACCCACTCGGCTCTCCTACGCAGGCACCCACTCGGCTCTCCTACGCAGGCACCCACTCGGCTCTCCTACGCAGGCACCCACTCGGCTCTCCTACGCAGGCACCCACTCGGCTCTCCTACGCAGGCACCCACTCGGCTCTCCTACGCAGGCACCCACTCGGCTCTCCTACGCAGGCACCCACTCGGCTCTCCTACGCAGGCACCCACTCGGCTCTCCTACGCAGGCACCCACTCGGCTCTCCTACGCAGGCACCCACTCGGCTCTCCTACGCAGGCACCCACTCGGCTCTCCTACGCAGGCACCCACTCGGCTCTCCTACGCAGGCACCCACTCGGCTCTCCTACGCAGGCACCCACTCGGCTCTCCTACGCAGGCACCCACTCGGCTCTCCTACGCAGGCACCCACTCGGCTCTCCTACGCAGGCACCCACTCGGCTCTCCTACGCAGGCACCCACTCGGCTCTCCTACGCAGGCACCCACTCGGCTCTCCTACGCAGGCACCCACTCGGCTCTCCTACGCAGGCACCCACTCGGCTCTCCTACGCAGGCACCCACTCGGCTCTCCTACGCAGGCACCCACTCGGCTCTCCTACGCAGGCACCCACTCGGCTCTCCTACGCAGGCACCCACTCGGCTCTCCTACGCAGGCACCCACTCGGCTCTCCTACGCAGGCACCCACTCGGCTCTCCTACGCAGACACCCACTCGGCTCTCCTACGCAGACACCCACTCGGCTCTCCTGCAGACACAGACACACAGCACTGCTGCACACAGACACACAGCACTGCTGCACACAGACACACAGCACTGCTGCACACAGACACACAGCACTGCTGCACACAGACACACAGCACTGCTGCACACAGACACACAGCACTGCTGCACACAGACACACAGCACTGCTGCACACAGACACACAGCACTGCTGCACACAGACACACAGCACTGCTGCACACAGACACACAGCACTGCTGCACACAGACAGCTCACACGTAGCCCAAAAATCGACTTTTGCTAAATATACATACAGTGGTAAAGTAAAATTACACTGATCCTTTCAGAGCATCAAGGAAAAACAGAGCTAAATATAAAACCGTACATGAAGCAAAATAGTTACCAGCTATAGTGTATGATGACTACTGAAAAACACACGTTGCATGCCAATATATCCTGTAATATAAATATTTGCACACAGCAATGTGCCAATAAACCAAACAAACATATATAAAGACGGCGGGGGCGCGTCGCTAGGTGGGGGTCTGTGAGAGAGGGACAGACACACACACACACACCTTACCTGCAGTGCAGCCGGTCTTCATAATGGCGTCTGCTATCTCCCTACAAACCAGGTTCTCTGCTGGGTGGCTCTGAACTGCGCCTGCGCAGTTCAGAGCCAGATGGCAGATTCAATGAACGGCTCCCGTTCATTGTGTCCTATGCATTGTGCTGCCGTATTCCATCTGTGTATGTGTCGTTAAGAGACACATACACAGATGAAATAAAACATGGCAGCCCCCAGTAAAGTAAGAAAGTGTTAACAAAAAAAACTTTGCGTGTGAAAAATTAAATAAAGTCAATATAATTTATTAAATAAAAACACATAAATTAATTAAAAAAAATAATAATGGCACTGTCCCTTTAACCCATTAATACCGAAGGTGTTTTAAACCTTAGTGACCAGAGCAATTTTCGCAGTTTTGCTATTCACAGATGTAACGCAGTATAACTCTGTATGTGTTTTATGTATCGATGTGAATTTTGCACTGTTTTCTTGGGACATGTAGTGCTTCATTTTTGTGGTATATATGTATAGGTAACATTTTTGTTACTTTTTTTTAGAGCCGTGGAAATACAGAAAAATAATTTTTTAGATTTTTTTTTTTCCTCATTTAAAATTTAACAGACCATGCCCAGCGTTGGCGGCTTTCCGGCGCTCTCACTGGCACTTCCGGTGGCCGCGACGCGTCACTTCCGGGCGGTGATGCATCTAACACTCCAGGGGGCGGGGGTTCCGGTGACCCACGTGGGGAGGAGGGGCTCCAGCGTCCGGAGCCGAGGGCCTCCCAGCCAATCCATGGCCTATTTAGGCCAGAAACAGCAGGAGCTTCGGTCTCCAGTCTTCTTCCTCCATTATGGAAACGCCAGGAGAAGCGCAAGGATGCACTGACCGCTCGGATGCCAAGTCCTCCAGTCCGGTACTTGAGGACGCCAGGAATATGGGGTAAGATAAAAAACCCTCTTCCTTACCTAATACTGTTCCCTTTCTCTTGTAAATATGTTTAGGCCAGGGATTGTCCTAGGAAAAAACAGGATAAGGCTCATAACAAGGAATGTGCGATATGTAAAAAAAAAAAACTCGCATCATCCTATAACAAAAGGCTCTGTCAGAAATGTTTAGACAACATCTCAGAAGAGTCTACAAACTTAGCCACAAGTATCAAGGATATTGTAAGGGCTGAAGTTAGGAACTCCCTAAAGTCCCTTAAGAGGAAAAGAGATCCTCCGTTTGCCTCTTCTAGCCGGATGGATTCCGATTCCTCATCTGAAGAGGATCCTCAACTAGGTGAAGAAGGGGATTACAGGTCCTTTGATTCCTCAGGTGAGGATGAGGGAGAAAGGAATCTGTTCCCAACTGAGGACATAGACCTACTCCTAAAGACGGTTAGGGCGACTATGAATATAGATGATCCTAAAGAACCTCGGTCCGTCCAGGACATAATGTTTCATGGCCTAGGACCTAAGAAGAATAGAACCTTTCCTATACATAGAAACATATCTAACCTCATTAAAAAAGAATGGAAAAATCCTGATAGGAAAACAAGTATTCCCAAATTTCTCAAAAGGAAGTATCCTTTTAAGGACGAGGCATGCAAGGACTGGGAAAACATCCCTAGACTTGACGCTCCAGCAGCCAAGATATCAAGGAAACACTCCCTTGCCTTTGAAGATCTAGGCTCCTTGTCTGACCCTATGGATAGGAAGGCCGACTTCTACCTTAAAAAGACCTGGGGAGCCTCTACGGGGGCTTTTAAACCAGGCATTGCAGCCACTTGTGTGGCTAGATCCCTGAAAATCTGGCTCGCACAATTGGATTTACATTTAAAAGACAAGACCCCTCGGGATCAGATCCTAGCCTCCCTTCCAACACTTTCCAAAGCCGCAGATTTCTTGGCAGACGCCTCAGTAGATGCTGTACGCCTTTCCGCCAGATCAGCGGCCCTGTCAAATTCTACTGGACGAGCTATCTGGCTAAAAACCTGGAAAGGGGACACCGGATCCAAAGGGAAGCTGTGTGCTATTCCCTGCTCAGATTACCTTTTTGGGCCCCCACTTGATGACCTGCTGGAAAAAGCATCAGATAGTAAGAAAGAGTTCCCTGCACAAACAAGGCCAACAAGAGATTCCTTTCGTCCCAAAGGGCCTAATAACAAAAGACCTAACCCTAGGGGACAGGACTTTAGACCTTCAAGATTTACTAGGAAGAATAAGTCCTTTCTCTTCAGGCCCCAGAAGGACCCTAAAAATAGGGACCAACAATGACGCCACAGGACCTACAGTGGGGGGTCATCTTTCCCTATTTTTCAAGGATTGGCAAAAGATATCAGCAAATCCTTGGATTCTAGGAATTATAAAAACCGGGTACGTACTAGAGTTCAGATCTCTTCCCCCAGACAGATTTTTTTTCCCACAAGGGCCCTAAGGAGTCCGGACCAACAAAAGATCCTAGAAATAGAAGTTCTGTCACTCATAAAAAAAAAAAGGAGTCCTAATCCAAGTTCCAAGCATAGAGACAGGTCAGGGCTTTTATTCCCCTCTCTTCCTTGTGAACAAACCAGGAGGCAAACATAGTGTCATTATAAATCTAAAAAAATGAAACCTTTATCTGACCTACAAAAAATTCCTCATGGAGAACATTGCATCAACTATAAATCTCCTCTCCAGGGATTGTGTGATGGCCTCAATAGACCTAGAGGATGCTTATTATCACGTACCCATATGTCATCATCATCAAAGATACCTAAGGGTAGCAGTGACACTCAACGTGTCTGTATTTCACCTACAATACAGAGCCCTCCCCTTTGGCATCTCACAAGCCCTAAGGGTATTTTCAAAACTGATAGCGGAAATGACCTCTTACATCAGGAAGAACGACATTCTCCTGATACCATATCTGGATGATTTCCTGTTGGTTGCAGAAACATCTCAAACCTTGACCCTACAGATACAAATAGTCCGAGATATATTAACAAAATTAGGATGGAACATAAATTTAAAAAAATAAAATTTAAACCCATCAAAAAGATGTGTATTCTTAGGAACCCTGCTGGACTCCTCCAAGCAGATGTCCTTCCTTCCAGAAGAAAAAATTGGTCCCCTGATAAGCAGGATATCAGAGATCTACCTGAGCCATACGACATCTTTCAGGAAAGCTATGTCAGTCCTGGGCCTCATGACATTATGCATCCCAGCCGTACTATGGGCTCACTTCAGATCCAGGCCACTACAGTGGGACATTTTAAATCAATGGGACAGGAGCAGTCTCTCCTTGAACCAGCCCTTACACATCTCTTCCGCAGCAAGGATGTACCTCAGATGGTGGTTGAACAGGGAGAACCTCATGAGGGGTATTCCATGGAAGTTAACCCCTACTCTCAACATGACCACAGATGCGAGTCCTTGGGGTTGGGGAGCCCATTACGACTCCTCTCTTCTTCCGGGTCAGTGGGATCAGCAGACCGCTCAAAGATCCTCCAACTTCAGGGAAATGGCAGCAGTTCTTCAGGCCTTAAAGAGATCAATACATGCAATCTCAGGTCCGCACTTTAAAATATATCCAGACAACACGACCACAGTATCTTATATAAATAGGGGGTACGAGATCGGCCTCGCTGATGGACTTATCCTCACAGATCTTTTCTCTGGCAGAACAACACCTATTGACTCTATCAGCTGTTCATCTGAAGGGAAAGGACAACCAAGTGGCAGACTTCCTAAGCCGAGAAAGGCTTCACCAATCAGAGTGGTGCCTGAATACAACAGTATTTCAGGAAATCATCCTCAAATGGGGAACCCCATCAATAGACCTATTTGCGTCCAAGGAAAACAGAAAAACCCAGAGATTCTTCTCCCTAAACCCTTCAGACCACCCAACAGCAATAGACGCATTCTCCCAGTGTTGGAGTCAAGAGAGAGGATACGCCTTCCCCCCCCCCGAACCACCTCCCAAGAGTAATAAAAAAGGACAGAGAAGACAGGCCCAGTGTGATACTAATAGCCCCCTTCTGGCCAAAGAGACCATGGTTCACGTGGTTAAGAAAAATGTCTTCACACCAACCATGGGTTCTCCCAAACATGTCAGACCTTCTATATCAGGGCCCAGTAATACGCCCTGACATTCAGAAACTCCATCTGACAGCCTGGAAACTGAAAGGATAATCCTTAGGCAAAGAGGATTCTCAGAATCGGTCATCTCCACCCTACTAGCCAGTAGAAAACCGATTACCTCAAAAATATATCTGAGGACATGGAAGGCATTCTTGAATTTTGCAGGCAGGGATATTAATCCTTTAACCAAACCAGATATTCCCTTAATATTGGATTTCCTCCAGGCAGGATTAAATAAAAACCTTAGGCCTACTATGTTAAAGGTTCAGATTTCTGCTTTAAGTTCCTTCTTCAATTTCAAATTGACAGAACACCCCTGGATCAAGAGATTCCTAACTGCAGACTTAAACCCCAGATATGATCCCCAGTTCCTCCCTGGGACTTAAACCTTGTTCTCCAGGCTATGATAAAACCACCTTTTGAACCAATAGACTCGATCTCCTTGAAAATGCTGACACTCAAAATGACATTTTTGTTAGCCATTACATCAGCCCGTAGAGTGTGTGAGATTCAGGCCCTCTCTGCCTTTCCTCCACATACCCTACTGCTAGATGATAGTCATCCTAAAAACCTTACCAGAATTCCTTTCTAAAGTGGTCTCTCCTTTTCACTTAGACCAAGATATTGTCCTTCCCTCTTTTTGTGATTCCCCAAAAAATCAGAGGGAACAACAGTTTAACTGCCTAGATGTAAGAAGATGCCTAGTCCAGTACCTAAAGATTACCCAGGATCTATGATCCTCAGAAAACTTGTTTGTTGTGACCCTGAAACTGGACAAAGGTTCGGCAGCCAGTAAAGCCACCATAGCAAGGTGGATCAAGCAGGCCATACAATTAGCCTACATAAATCAGAAGCTCAAGCCCCCAGAGTTTTTCGGAGCTCACTCCACCAGGGCCGTGTCAACTTCATGGGCAGAGAGAGCAGACGCATCCCTAGACCAAATATGTAAGGCTGCCACATGGAGTTCTCCTCACACCTTCTTTAACCCCTTAATGACCGGGCCTGAAAAGACCTTAATTTGTTAAATCTGGTATGTCTGACTTTATCAGAGAATAACTCTGCGAAAGTTTTGAATATCCAAGTAATTCTGACATTGTTTTTTCGTCACATGTTGTACTTTATTTTAGTAGTAAAAGTAGACTGATACGATTTGCGGAAATTAATTAAAAAATAGAAAAATTGAAGAAATTTTGTAAATATCATTTTTCCCTATTTTTAACTGCAATATGTGACATATCTACATACATACTGTACAATTTTTTTTATTAAATATATATTTCCATCGCTTTACTCTATTTTGGCAGCACTTTTGAAAAAAAAAAATTTTTTTTGGAGCAATTTAGAAGACTTACAAGTTTAGTAATTTTATACATTTTAAAGTACATTTTGTTTTCCTGCACCAAGCCAGGTTTTTAAAGGCTCATAGGTGTCAGAATGGTGGAAACCCCCACAAATGACACCATTTTGAAAACTACACCCCTTAAGGTATTTATTAAGTGGTGTTGTAAGTATTTTGACCCCACAGTTTTTTTGTAAGAATTCATGCAAAGCAGGTGTAAAAAAATATTATTTCACTTTTTTTCATAAAAGTATCACTTTGAAGACCGATTTCTTTGTAAAGCGACCGTGAGAATGAAGAAACACACCCCAAAATCTATCACCCTGTTTCTCCTGTTTTCAAAAATGCCCCCATTGTGGCCCTAATGCGTTGCCTAGACACACGGCAGGGACTGAAAGGAAGGGAGCAACCGGAGGCATTCAGGTCTCATATTTTGCTTGAAAATGTTTTAGGCCACACTGTACATTTGGAGAGGTTTTGAACTACCAGAACGAAAGAAACTCCCCATAAACGACCCCATTTAGAAAACTACACCCCTTAAGGTATTTAGCTAGGGGTGTAGTGAGTATTTTGACCCCACAGTTTTTTGCTAAATTTAATGCATAGCAGGTGAAATAAAAAAACAAAACACTTTTTATATAAAAGTATCACTTTGAAGACCGATTTCTTTGTAAAGCGACCATGAGAATGAAGAAACACACCCCAAAATCTATCACCCTGTTTCTCCTGTTTTCAAAAATGCCCCCATTGTGGCCCTAATGCGTTGCCTGGACACACAGCAGGGCCCGAAAGGGAGGGAGCACCCGAAGACTTTCAGGACACACGTTTTGCTTGAAAATGTTTCAGGTCCCATTACACATTTATAGAGGCACTGAGCTGCCAAAAAGATACACTCCCAATAAATGACCCCATTTTGAAAACTAGACCCCTTAAGGTATTCATCTAGGTGTGTACTAAGTATTTTGACCCCACAGTTTTCGCAGGAAGTAATGCAAAGCAGGTGGAAAGAAAATGTTATTTCACTTTTTTTCACAAATGTGTCATTTTAAGGTCAGATTTCTTGTACAGAGGACATGAGAATAAGGAAATGCACCAGAAAATGTATCACCCTGTTTCTCCTGTGGTCAAAAATATCCCCATTGTGGCCCTAATGCGTTTCCTGGACACACGGCAGGACCCAAAAGGAAGGGAGCACCCGGAGGCTTTCAGGACACACATTTTGCTTGAAAATGGGAGGATTCTACTTTTCTAGATTGAGAAATATATGTCCCTAACCGTTTCTACACCCTATGACTATGTCGTGCTAAGAAAGCAGCTGTCCTGAAATCATGTCAGTCCATAGACATTATGTATATCAACCCGCTCTGATATATAGTAAGTTAGAGTGGGAAAATTTATTAAACTGTTGGCGGAAAAAGGCAATATATCCCAAAAAAAAGGAGGAAGAATGTATCCAGCTATGTGGAAAACTAGAGCATGTTCACAGGATGAAAGAAAATTTGTAGGGCTGTAATGACTTGATTATTCAAAGTGACTGGTCATACAACGTCTCTTTAGCTCCATCAATCCCTATATAAGGGACGAATGTGCTAAGTGACGCGGTACACCATAACAAGCCCCTGCCCGGCAAGGTAGGAACCGCCATGTGCACAAAACAACCAATCACCTGTAGAATATATAAAGGGGCAGTGTCCCACACCGTATGTATAGATACAGTAAAGGACCACTACTCCACAAATTAATGTCGCTATTTCTAGAAGTATTGTCGGGTGTAAGAGGTCCACCAAAAACCCGAACAAAACTGTAATAAAGCCCATAGTGTATTGATAAGGAACAGCTCGCTTATTAGAAATCCTCAGAATAAAAAGAAAAAATGATGCCGTATCCCCAGTCAGTAACAGCTATTTATGGCAGGACATAGTCATAACGGAAAAGGAAATAAAAAGCTTTCAGGGCACAATTTTATCTTGAATGAATTTCAGGGTCTTATTCCACTTTATATAACTGGGTTATATCCCAAAATGACTCAATCTAGAAAAGTATATTTCCCTCCCTCCCAAAAAAAGTGATTAAAAAAAAGAAATCTCTAAAAGAACCCTAAATTTTGGCATCTCCTAAATATAAAGCGAAGCTGCTTCCCTAAAAAAAAAAAAAGAGGTGTACAGAAAAATAAAATCCTAAATAAATCCTGCATTTTAACTTTTATAGCTCACAAAAGAAAATTAGTAATGTGCGACGGTATGATAGATTTCAAAACAGGGACTTATGCATAGACCAGGGTTGGAAGGACAAGCGGAACAATAATATCTTGACTCACTTCGCTGTCCTCGTTTGCTGCAGACCCGACACCGTTTTTTTGGGTATTTTTGGTTAGGTGTTGAAGGGATGGGGTGTAAAAAATGTTTTTCAACAAGTCGGCGTACATCCTCTGACTCATGGACTACTCTCTGGTCTGCAGATTGAAATAGGAGATCTTCAATCACTTTCTCCTGAAATTCAAAGAATGTAGCCCTGCCCGCTGATTTTTTGTACAGGACAAATGCATTGTGCATTGCAACCTGGATGAGGTATATTGCCACTTTCTTATACCATGTTCTGGTTTTCCTTTTAACCAGATAAGGTTGTAACATCTGGTCGCACAAATCTACCCCACCCATGAATTTGTTATAGCCGATGACACACACAGGCTTTTGTTTATCTGCAGAGACCCCACGTTCTCTAACAGTTGCTGTTGCACTTGTATGGATAGTGCTGATCATGTAGACGTCCTTGCGGTCACGAAATTTTAAAGCCAGCATCTTCTCAATTTGAAAAGTGCATGACTCTCCCTTTGGTAGTTTTTTATCCACAAGTTGACCTGGGAAACCTTTGCGATTCCTGCGTATTGTGCCACAGGCTCCGGTGTTGGCACAATGAAGGGCGCTAAACAATGGCACACTGGTATAAAAACTGTCCGTGTATACATGATACCCCTTGTGTAGGAAAGGGCCAATTAAATCCCACACAATCTTACCAGTGGTACCAATATTTGGAGGGCACCCTGGTGGATTGAATTCACTGTCTTTACCCTCGTAGATCTTAAATGCACATGTGTAGCCAGTAGTGCTTTCACATAATTTGTAGATCTTTACCCTGTATTTGGCACTTTTTGAGGGTATGAATTGGCGGAATGAGAGACGCCCTTTGAAATTCATTAGCGATTCATCCACTGCTAAATTTTGTTCAGGGGTATATGCTCCTTAAAAGGAGGAATTAAGAAAATTTAGCAAAGGCCTTAATTTATACAGCCGGTCACGACTTCTGTCGCTGGAAGGGGGTGCCTGTAAGTTGTCACTAAAGTGGAGAAATCGCATAAGTATTTCGTACCTGCTGCGTGACCTAATGCCAGAAAAAATGGGGGTGGCATGTATAGGGCTTGATGCCCAATATGACCTAATAGAGGTTTTTTTTATAATTCCCATGTTAAGGGTGAGGCCCAGAATTTTTTTTATTTCTGTTGCATTTGTGGGATTCCACAACCTGGCATAAGGTGACGAAGGCTTATTGGCAATGTACTGCCTGGCATACAAATTTGTTTCCTGCACAAAATGTTCCAAAACTTGGTCCGTAATAAAAATATTAAAATAATTTAGTGGTGAAAAATTACTGACATTGGGACTTATGCCAGGAGTAGCAATAAAGTCATTTATGGTGGGAGAAAATAGACTTGTGGGTTCCCACACTAAATCGGTTTGTTGGGGTTGTGCAATGTCAGGGGCTGCACTCTGAACAGACGTTGTGGCAACTGCGCCGTCTCCCATATCACTGGTGCTGGGTCTCATATCCGTAGAATCCCTTGAAGCGACACTTTCGCTGTCGCTTTCAAGTAAAAGCTCAACTTCAGATGCAGAATCCGTATCGGAGCATAGCATCTGATAGGCTTCCTCAACGCTGTATCTTTTGGCAGCCATAATGATTATACAGTCTAAACCGCAAATAATAAACGTAACTAGCGGTTTCAATTTTTTTATCAACTAATCACACTAAAGGAATTAAACTTTTTTTTTTTATTCTCTTATTTTTATTTTTTTTAAAGTTTTTTTTTTTTTTTTTCTTCAAACCTAAACCCTACGCCTAACACAAACTGTAAACCCAAGCCCAGAACAGCACCCTACGCCGTCTAACAGCGTACACGCCGTCTAACCGCGTACCCTAAAAAGAAAGTCGTTTATAGTACGATTCTTAGTATATACAGTAAATATATTTATATATATATGTATATACTATATACTGAAAAAATGATTTATTTTTTTTGAAACTGTGAGGTACAAGTGATTTTGTGAGGGGACACTGACACACTTGTATCTGTTTCTCTCCACAGCTAGAACAGAGTGAGGAGAAACAGATACATGTTTTTACTTTTATTTTACAGTAGTGATCACTATGATTGGATCTCATAGTGAACACAAAAGATCAGGAACCAATACTATTGGCTCCTGATCACTGCTCTAAGAACAGAGCTGCTAGCAACAGCTCGTTCTTAGAGCAGGAGCTGTCATTTAGACACTCCCGGCGGCTCTGTACGCAGTAACAGCATGTGACCGCTGTGATTGGCTGTCACAGCGGTCACATGCTGTTACGACGAAATCGGCAGGTCCTGATGGCTGCACTAAGAACCGTGCTGTCATAGGTTCTTGAAAAACCGATTACCAGTAAGTAATCAATCTTTTACCCTTTCACCTATGACAAAAAGTAACAACTTACAGCCGGTTTTTAGTGCAGACTTGACCAGGGTGCCGTTAAACCCACTCTACTACAGCGACGCCAAAAGGCGTCGTTGTAGACTGAGTACATGCACCGCCCGACGTCAAAAGACGGTGGGCGGTCGTTAAGGGGTTAAACACTACCGATTACAACTGCATACAGCCTCTGACTTGGCCTTTGGTAGAAAGGTGCTACAAGCTGTGGTCCCACCATAAAAATATTGGTTTCTATTTTACATCTCCAGGGGTGCTGTCATAGGTGAAAGGGTAAAAGATTGATTACTTACTGGTAATCGGTTTTTCAAGAACCTAAGACAGCACCCCGCTGTTACCCTCCCATGGTTCTGGCAAATGATCCTCATAAGCTGGATCGCTAACCTTAAATTTAAGCATTTCTGTAAATATTGTATATATAAAGGTGGGAGGGAATTAAAAAAAAACAAAAAACATATTAACTAAACTACTTCTCATCCTGAGTTCTTCCTAAAGACTGGGTGTGTGGAGAGGTGTGTCCATTTTTATATCCTCAGGTTTCCTGTCCAGCGGATGGGACGTCTCTCCAGGGGTGCTGTCATAGGTTCTTGAAAAACCGATTAAGTAATCAATCTTTTTTCATTTATCCTGATCATAAGGACACCTGACTTGGAGGTGTAGTTAATTTTTTTGACCAGAAATATAGTATAAAACACAAGTGCCCCTTTTTTTCAATTGCGCACTAAAATGTCTTAATTTCGTTTTTTACGCCATGGTATCAATGTATGGGTAATGGACTTGAAGTCCAATAAATAATGGTAAAAAAAATTGTTCTACAAACTAGACACTCCAGTCTATTTCTAGTGGTTCAATTTCTGTTTTAACCCTTCACACTTTTTACAGAATTTGTCCAAATTTGGGCCAAAAAAATTTAAATTGCATTTTTTTTTTACAAAAGTGTCACTTTTCTTAAGCCATTTCGAAACACCATATGACATATTGGTAGAAGTGACATCTTTCCACATTCTGCTATTTCTCCCGTGTACGGCGATACCAAATATGTGTGTCTAATCTACAGGGTGGGCCATTTATATGGATACACCTAAATAAAATGGGAATGGTTGGTGATATTAACTTCCTGTTTGTGGCACATTAGTATATGGGAGGGGGGAAACTTTTCAAGCTGGGTGTTGACCATGGCGGCCATTTTGAAGTCGGCCATTTTGTATCCAACTTTAGTTTTTTCAATGGGGAGAGGGTCATGTGACATCAAACTTATCGAGAATTTCACAAGAAAAACAATGGTGTGCTTGGTTTTAACGTTACTTTATTCTTTCATGAGTTATTTACAAGTTTCTGACCACTTATAAAATGTGTTCAAAGTGCTGCCCATTGTGTTGGATTGTCAATGCAACCCTCTTCTCCCACTCTTCACACTCTGATAGCAACACTGCAGAAGAAATGCCTCCCGATCTGACCCCCTTAGACTTTTATCTTTGGGGTCATCTGAAGACAATTGTCTAGGTGTGAAGATATGAGATGTGCAGCAACTGAAACTACAGATACTGGAAGCCTGTGCTAGCATTTCTTCTGCGGTGTTGCTATCAGTGTGTGAAGAGTGGGAGAAGAGGGTTGCATTGATAATCCAACACAATGGGCAGCACTTTGTACACACGTACAAAAACCCTAGACTAACCCTAGGCTAAACCTAGACTAACCCTAGACTAACTCTAGAATAGAACCTAGACTAACCCTAAGGGCACGTTCACACGTGGCGGAATTGCTGTGGAATTCCGCTGCGGACAGTCCGCAGTGGAATTCTCCAGCGGACGTATTTTACATTTGTTTCTATACATTTTTAAGCAAGTTAGTTCAGACGTTGCGGAAAACTCCGCTGCGGACCATAGGCTGCGGTGCGGAATTTTCTGTCCGCAGCATGTACTGTCTGTTGTGGAGAAGAAGCGGAATTTCACTGCGTATTTCAGCCTTTGCAATGCAAAAACTGAAATATGTGGCAAGTCCGCTGTGTTTTCTGCAACGTCTGAACTACCTGTCAAATATGCAAATGTTAGTGCAGATTCGTTGCGTAATTGCCCCGAATCTGCACCAACATTTGCAGCGAAATAACTCCGCCACGTATGAACGTGCCCTAAGGATAACCCTAGCCTAGGTATACAATTGAAGTTTATATAAAGTTTACTTTTTTAGCTTTTTGGAATTTAGTGTCTTTTGTGTCACAGTAAAATTCTCTCTCTGTCTCTTCTCATACAAAGTAATAAGTGTGAGGAGAGACATGTAGGAGAAACTTTGTTTTTCATTTTGTGATCACTGTGGTTCTCACAGTGATCACATGAACGAAGACCACTGTTATTGGTCTCTGATCATCACTCTGAAGCCAAGGCTGTTGCTAACAGCCTTGGCTTCAGTGGCAGATTTCCCGATGACCGGGTAAACCACTCCGATGCGGCCCCCTCCCTCCCAAACCACTCAGATGCGGCACTTGCTATTGAGTGCTGCATCTGAGGGGTTAAACACGATTGAAGACCACTGCTAGTGGTCTCCGATCGTTGCCCTGAAGCCCGAGGCTTTTACCAGCAGCCCGGTCTTCAGCAGCACCCCGCACGATGCGGGGAAAGTTCTTCTGAAGTGCCAACGTAAAAAGCCGACACTTCAGAAGAACTACCCTGAACGGCCGACGTAAAAACACTATACGCCGGTCGTTAAGGGGTTAATGCTCAGAGCACACTTTTCAAATCTGACATATTTCAATTTATGTGGTAATAGCTTCGGAATGCTTAAACCTATCCAAGCGATTGTGAAATTGTTTTCTCGTGAGACATTGGGCTTTATGTTAGTGGTAAAATTTGGTCGATATATTCCGTGTTTATTTGTGAAAAATTGCAAAATTTTGAGAAAATTTTGAAAAAATAAAATTTTTCTGAATTGAAATGCATCTGCTTGTAAAACAGATGATTATACCACCCAAAATAGTTACTAGTTCACATTTCCCATATGTCTACTTTAGATTGGCATCATTTTTTTAACATTCTTTTATTTTTCTTGGACGTTACAAGGCTTCGAACATAAACAGCAATTTCTATTTATTTTTAAGAAAATTTCACAAGCCTTTTTTTTTTTAAGGTACCTGTTCAGTTCTCAAGTGGCTTTGAGGGACCTATGTATTAGAAACCCCCATGAAACACCATTTAAAAAAACTACACCACTCAAAGTATTCAAAACAGCATTTAGAATGTTTTTTTTAACCCTTTATGCATTTCACAGGAATTAAAACAAAGTGGAGGTGAAATTTGCAAATTAAATTTTTCTTGCTGGATTTCAATTTTATAAAAAAAAATTCTGTAACACAGAAGGTTTTACCAGAGAAACACTACTAAATATGTATTGTCCAGATTCTGCCATTTTTAGAAATGTCCCACATGTGGCTCTAGTGCGCTCGTGGACTAAACCACAAGCCCCAGAAGCAAAGAAGCACCTAGTGCATTTTGGGGCATTTTTTCTTAGAATATATTTTAGGCAGCATGCCAGGTGTTTAGGTGCCAAAATTGTAGGAATCCCCCAAAAGTGATAGTTGTTGTTGTTACCATTTTGACCCCACAGTTTTTACACAGCAGGTATTTGAATTGGGCTGTGAAATTAAAAAAATGAAATTTTTTTCCAATAAAATTTCATTTTTCATCAAAATTTCTTATTTTCACAGGGAATAAAATACCCCATTTTGTTGCCCAAATTGTCCTGAGTGCGGCATTACCCTGTATGTGGCGACAAACTGCCGTTTGGATCCATGGGAGGGCTCAGAAGTAGAGATGAGCGAACCGGGACAACCGAACCCGGTTTCGGTCCGAACATCGGGAAAAGTTCGGTTCGCAGCGAATCCGAACTTCACCGGATTGAGCGTGCGGATCTTGCCAATCATGTGAAGGTGTTATTGAGGACAGGAGTGGAGGAGAGGTAACAGACTGAGAGCTACGTAATGGTAAGAGCAGAGTTCACAGCAGCACTGAATCTGCACGCTCATCTCCTGAAATACTCTGTGCTGCCTTAAACTCTGTGGACAGGTCAGGATCCTGTTTCTTTTAAATGCTGCACTGTAGCGCAGCCTTATATAGTGGATCGAGCTGGTTCCCCAGCAGCATTTAAAAGAAACAGGATCCTGACCTGTCCACAGAGTTTAAGGCAGCATAGAGTATTTCAGGAGAGGAGCGTGTGATTGGCTGCAGAGGCCGCTGCAGCCTGTGATTGGCTGCAGAGGCCACTGCAGCCTGTGATTGCCAGCAGAGGAGGTCACGTGGGATGAAGCGTCATCCCTGGAGGCCGGCCTTCTGACGTCATCCTGACGTGCGTGACCGCCACTACGGCCTGTGATTGGCTGCAGCGGCGACATGGATGAAACGTCATCGCTGGAAGCCGGACAGGAGAAATGTAACTATAAACGTATTATTATTTTTTTTTTATTACATTAAAATTTTATTTTCCGCGCGCCGAGCATGGTACTGTCAAGGTTGCTGAAAGAGTTAGTGCAGCCCATTAACTCTTTCAGCACCCTGGACAGTACCATGCTCGGCGCACGGAAATTACAGGTTCGGTCAGAATCAAACTTTTTCGTGAAATTCGGCGAACTAGCCGAACCGAACTTTTCATAAGTTCGCTCATCTCTACTCAGAAGGAAAGGAGCGCTATGTGTTCTTTGGAGTCCAGATTTTGCTCGATTGGTTTTCAGGTGTCAAGTCGCAGTTGCAGAGCCCCAGAGGTATCAAAGAAATGGAAACCCACCAGAAGTGACCCCATTTTGGAAACTATACCCTACAAGGAACTCATTTATGGGTGTTGTGACCATTTAGACCCCACAGTTTTTTCACAGAATTAATTTGAATTGGGCTGTGAATTAAAAAAACTAAATTATTTCCAATGAGATGTCGTTTTGGCTCAAAATTTCAAATTTTCACAAGGAATAAAATACCCCATTTTGTTGCCCAGTTTGTCCGGAGTGCGGCAATATCCCGTTTGTGGTGATAAACTGCCGTTTGGGCCCATGGGAGGTCTCAGAAGGAAACTACCACCATTTGGCCTTCTGGGGATTTTCTGGTGCTAAGTTATGCATGCAGAAGCCCCTGAGGTACCAGTACAGTTGAAACCCACGAGAAGTGACCCCATTTTAAAAACTACACCCCTTAAGGCATTCATCTAGAGGTGTAGTGAGCATTTTGACTGGAGACATACACCCCATAAACTGTAATGTAGGTTCTCCTGGGTATGACAATAACCTCAATGTGGCTGTTAACAGCTGCCTGGGCACACAGCAGGGCTCAGAAGGGAAATATGAGGGGGTTAAGCTGTGTCGAGTGCATCAGGGTAAGTAAAACTGGGGTAAATCAAAATCAAGGGATGTATGAAAAATTTGAAAACACTCTTTCATACAGATCCCTGGTTTTTCGGGACACGTGTCACATTGATATATTGTATCTTTCCTTATCCCACTCTTATAGGAGACTTTGCACCTCTTGACTTTTTCCCTTCTTGCCAGTTTGGGGAACTTCTCCTGGAAAGTGCTGGGTGGCCCTTCTTGGTCCCTAAAGATTAGGTTCTTGATAAGCACCTCTTGAAATTCCAGGAAAGTTCCCGTCTGGCCTGTACTTCAACGTAGCACGTAAAAATTGTACAATGCCATCTGTATGATGTGCACGGCCAGCTTCTTATACCACACCGTATGGCGCTGTAGGGCTTCAGGACTTGATCTGACAAGTTCACCCCTCCCATGTACCTATTGTAGTCCAGGATGCAGACTGGTTTGGGGGTCTCTGAACTGGTACCACGTACAGGTACATGGGTACTGGTGTGGCCATGTATTGTTGTCAATACAAGGACATCTCTCTTGTACTTGACACACAATATGTTGCTGCTAGATTGTGCCCTGCTCTCACCCCTTCTGAGTGTTTGCCCAAGCAGAGTCTTAGGGAGGCCACTCAGATTTCTTCTAGCAGTGCCGCATGCCGTAATACTTCTGGAAGCGAGGCACTTGAAGAGTGGGACGCTGGTATAAAAATTATCCAGGTAGAGGTGGTAACCCTGGTCCAGCAATGGGGTGCACCAAATCCCACACAATTTTTGCATTAACCCCCAGTAAGGGGGGGCATTCTGGGGGCTGAATACTGGTGTCCTTCCCTTCATATATCCTAAATTTGTAAGTATACCCTGATGCTCTCTTGCACAGCTTATACATGTTCATGCCATACCTTGCCCTCTTACTCGGCAGGTGCTAGCGGAATTGAAGCCTCCCTTTAAAATGTACCAGGGACTAATCAACAGAAATACACTTCTCAGGGGGTGTATGCTTGGGAAAACCGGGCACTGAAACGGTCTAATAGGGGTCTCAGTTTATACAAACGGTCAAAACTGGGGTCATCTCTCGGTGGGCACTGCTCATTATCAGTATAATGTAAGAAGCGAAGTATTGCCTCATTTTTATTTATTTTTAGGTTCCAGTTCAGCTCTGAAGTTGCTTTAAGGGGCCTATATATTAGAAACCCCTATCAAACACCCCATTTTAGAAACTAGACCCCACAAAGTATCCACAACAGCATATAGAAAGTTTATTAACCCTTTAGGTGTTTCACAGGAATTCAGGGCAAAGTAGAGGTGAAATTTACATTTATTTATTTTTGTCCCATTTTTTTTCTGTAAAACTGAAGGTTTTACTAGAGAAATGCAACTCAATACTTATTGCCCAGATTCTGCCGTTTTGAGAAATATCCCACATGTGGCCCTAGTGCGGTAATGGACTGAAGCACCGGCCTCCGAAGCAAAGGACCACCTAGTGGATTTTGAGGCCTCCTTTTTATTAGGAACCATGTCCGGTTTGAAGAGGTCTTGTGGTGCCAAAACAGTGGAAACCCCCCAAAAGTGACCCTATTTTGGAAACTAGACCGCTTGAGGAATTCATTGTAGTGTCCATGGGGTGCATGCAACATTTTGATCAGTTTTTATTCTATTTTTAAGTGACGTGGTAACTAAAAAACAGCAATTCTACTATTTGTTATTTTTTATTAAAAAATTTTTTTTTACAGCGCTCACCGTGCGCTATAAATTACATATTCACTTTATTCTGCGGGGCGATATGATTACGGCAATACCATGTGTTTTATAGTTTTTTGGTTTTTTTTAAGTCTTATGACGTTTTCACAATAAAATACTTTTTGTAAAAAATCATTTACTTTTGGAGTTGCCGTATTCTAAGAGCCATAATTTTTTTATTTTTCCATCAAGAATGCTGTGTGAGGACTTGTTTTTTGCGTAACGAACTGTAGTTTCGATCTGTACCATTTTTAGGTACATGCGACTTTTTGATCTCTTTTTATTTGGGAGGTGAAGTGACCAAAGAATTGTGATTCTGGTATGGGTTATTATTATTTTCTTTTATGGCGTTCACCGCGCGGGATAAATAACGAAATAATTTTGTAGTTCAGGCCGTTACGGACACGGCGATACCAATTATGTGTGGTTTAAAAAAAAAAAAGGGGGCTTTTTACTTTTAAAACTTTTATTTTCTTATCTTTAGACAACTTTTTTTTACTTTATTACTTTGTCCCACTACGGGACTTGAGGGCAGGAGGCCCTGATCGCAATTCTAATACACTGAACTACATGTGTAGTGCAGTGTATTAGAGCTGTCAGCTACTCATTGTCAGGACCCACTAGACTTCTGTAGATGGCATAGCCGGACGCCATTGTTATGTGTCCGGTTGCCATAGCAACCATCGCTGCCTGCTATCATGTAGTGGGCCGTCGATGGTGGTTTAACCCCTAAAAAGTCGCTATTGAACGCGGCTTTTAAGGGGTCAATCAGCGGGGACACAGCGATCGGTCCCCGCTATGGGAGCTGTGGCAACCGCTGTACAAGACAGCAGTTTGTCACAGCTCCTGCATGTGTCGGAAAGACGGCCGAAATGGCCGTTCCTCCTGTGACGTAATATTCCGTCATGGAGCGCGAATGGGATGGTTACCATGACCGAATAGTACATCACTCAGCGTTAAGGGTAATGCTGTGTCGTGTATATATTGAGAGAGATCGTGGCTGTGAGGAAGTAGGGTGTATAGTGTGGGGAGAGAGGAGATTGTACAATATTTGATAATTTAGAAAAGCTGCATCTATTTTATCAGTCAAATGACGTACATTACTAGCGGTGTTTTATTTATTTTTTTCCATTAAGTTTTTTTATTGAAAATATATATCAAGTACAAAGAATAAGTACATTAAAATAATAAAGAACATAACAAAAGAATTTGATGTGGGTACAATTGTGGTCAATAAGAAGTGGCGTACAGATGTAAACTCATATGTATGGAGATTGACAATCGCCTATACAAAAAACTCTCCTGCTCGGTTCCAGTAGTGAGTATAACCGCAGGGGGGGGGGGGGGGGAGACATATATCCGTTTGTGATACGACAGTAATTAGAAATAAGATGAGGGAATAGTGGTGTGTGGGCTATCAAGCCACAACCTTCATTTGTATATTAGCACAGGACGATTGCCATTGACATCGGCATAAGTTAGCTCATGCCAACAATTATCATTTATACCTTTTGATTATCATTTTCAATATTGGTTGACAGTCATCCTTCCAATGTTGAGCAATTTTCAATCTGGTTGTGATTAAAGAATGTGATATGGTTGTGATATGATCGGTAGGGAATAGTTATAAACCTATACCAAATAATGCTAAGGCTGGGTTCGTTGGTAAATGGGCCTTACACAATCTTGATAATAGATTAAAGGGAAGGTGTCATGAAATTTATTTCTTTTTTATCATACTGCTTTTAGTATATTAAAATAAATTGTAATTATTTGTGTTCTTGTGTTCTACTTTTTTTTTTCTTACTTTTACTTCTCTATGGGGGCTGCCATTTTTTTTTCATCTCTGTATGTGTCGATTAACGACACGTACAGAGATGGAATACAGCACATACAACCCCATAGGGAATACGAACGGGAGCCGTTCCATTCACTGCAGCGTACGCCGTCCGTGTGGGAACGGCGCATGCGCCGCTCCCACACAGACCAAAACGAAGCTCGTTAGCAGAGCGAAATCCGGCGCCATATTCATGTGGACCGGAAGGTGCTGCCGGACAGTCAGATGGCGGCTTCCGGCCATATGTTCAAGGAAGCGAAGACGCAAGGAATAGGAGCGGAGGCGGCAGGAGCAGGTAAGTTATGTTTGTGTATGTGAAGTGTTATACTGTCTGATTAGCACTGTATCTAATCCTCCTACACTGTGCATTCGCTCAGAAAATGGCGGCACACAGTGTAGGAGGTTTGAAGATTCAACCCCCTCCTTCTCTTGGCACTAGCCAGAATAAGGGAGGGGGGATTGTGTGAGGACACTAGAGCGAGTGTGTCTATCCCAAATTTGCAGAATAAAGCAATGAATTGACCATGCTGCAATTTTGGGAATTGCTCCCTCTAGTGACCAGCACATGGAAATGTTATAAATTAGAATCTAATTTATTATAATTCCTGACTTGTGAAAAAATTAAAAAATGTAAAACAATGTCTAATCACTTAAATAAGAATTGTTTAACTAAAAAAATAATAATATTTTCTAGCGACACATTCCCTTTAAACACTCTAGTCCATGGGACTTTGACTACAGGGCATTCCCCCCATAGGTGGAGGAGGGAAGTTCCTTCTGATGCCTCACATTTCCAGTATATAGTGGAAAACTTAGGAAATATTCTTTTACGTTTTACTGGGGTGAAGTACCAGTGATAAAAAAAATTCTTGAGTTCTCTTAATGTGATATACATTTAGAAGTTTTGCCAATAGCGTTAACCCCTTAAAGGTTTATTCCCTCTTTATTTATTTTATTCCCTAAATCTGTTTATTTATCAAAAATAAATATATTACACCACTCCATTATTTGATCTTACCCCATAATCACACTACAGGACTGCATGGTCCCGCACCTCGTTCCCTATCATTTCTGCTTGAGTGGGCGGTACAAAGCTCTTTCCATTCACATAACCAGCAGATGGCGCTGTGAAAATATCACAGCACCACTAGCATAAGAATGCACGCTCCCAATGCTGCTATGTATTATATTACATGTAGCATTAGGATTACAGCATAGTGCCAAAATAACTTCTAACAGGAGGTTTACTTGTTCCTCCCTCGTTACCATTCTCTGTGCTGTGTAAAAGTACAATGTCCTCTCCCCTTTTTCTCCGGTTCAGTGTTGTAGTCTCAGCAGCGATGTGCCGTGAACATCTGAATAGGACCGCTCTCCAGGCTACTTCACATGCCGGGGAGCCGTTCCTATTTACTTCTATTCCAGAGGGGAAGAGGTGGGGAGGCTGGGCTGAGAGCTGAATAGGACAGCTCTCAGGCTTCTGCGCATGCCTGAGATCTGTCCTATTTACTTATATTGTAAAGGAGAGAGGTGGCCGGGTCGGGAGTTTTTGCGCATGCGAGACCAAGGCGTGCTCCTGAGAACTCAGCCAGAGAAATAGGAAGATGTAGAGGCGCATCTGCGCAAGCGCGACCACTGCTGCAGGATCCTGGTGGTGGTCGTATCTATTGGAAACCGACCATATACAAAGAAGAGGAGATCCGATCCAAGAGAAGGAATATCTCAGAAACTGTGGGGAAAAAAAAAAGCATAATAAAGGTAATTGCTAAGTTTTATTAAATTACATAAGGAACCTAATGAAGTATGATCTTCAAGTTGGGAATACCCCTTTAATGACCGGGCCTGAAAAGGTCTAAATGACCAGCTACATTTTTCAGTTTTTACCCCTCTGCATTTCAGCAGCCATAACATAATTTTTTTTTTATTTTTATTGACATGGCTGTATGAGGCCTTGTTTTATGCGTGAGAAATTATTACTTTTTTTCATAGTTTGGAGGTAGAAACAAATTATTGTTACGGAGTGAATAGAAGAAAAAGCGATTCTCTGCACCGTTTTTCTTGTTTATTTTTTATCCCGTTCACGTTTTACACTAAATAGCCAATTAGGTTAATTCTTCAGGTTATTACAGTCATTTAGATGCCTAATATGTGTAGGTTTTTTTGTTTTTATTTAGTGTAGGGGCAATAAAATATATATACTTCTTTTTTAAATTTATTTTTTTGTTACTTTTTATTTAATCCCATTAAGGGATAACTTTATTTCTAACTTTATTTTTTACTTGTAATGTATTAGCATACTCTTGTATGCTAATACATTACACTGTGTCACAGGCAGCTGTTATGGCAGCACATGGTGTGCCCGCACAGCAGACATACAGAGCAGACAACCCTGGGGTCCTTTGTAGGTCCCCAGGGCTGACTGCAGAGGGATTCTCCGGTGTTTGATCACACCACCAGGTTTCCGATGACGAGATCAAAGCGGGTAGTTCCCTTTGATCTTGCCGCGGTCACGGACTGTGACGATCAAAGGGTTAAACAGCTGGGGTCCGAATGTTTTCCGACACCAGCTGTATGTAGCAGGCTGCTCCGTGATCAGGAGCTGTAAGTTACAGCTCCTGCTTAGAGGATGAGCGCTCACAGTAGCGCTCATCAGCCTCTTCTACAGCGACGCCAAAAGACGTAGCTGTAGACTGAGGACATGCACCGTCTGCTGTCAAAAGACGGTGGGCGGTCGTTAAGGAGTTAAAAGACGATAACCATTGGTCTGCTGAGATTTGTAAATTTAGATCCTGTTCCCAAACTTCTTTTAGATGAGAAAGGGGGTCGATCTTTTCTTGCTTTAACAGTTGATCGCATCTCGAAATGCCTTTTTTACAAGTTTGGGGAGCCTGTAACCAAACATTAAAACAATTCAATAGTGCCTAAAAAGGCGGTTATTTTGGAAACATAGTTTAATATCCACCCAAAGCTTTGTTCTATCTTTTGACCAGAGTGATCTAATTTGGTCTAGGATTACTGCTCAATAATAATGGAGAATTGAAGGAGTGTTTAAAGGAAGGGTGTCGCGAAAAAAAATAATTTTATATTAATTTGCTTTTAGTGTTTTATTAAAATAAATTGAATTTATTTGTGTTTTCCTTTTTTTTTTTCTCTAACTTTTTCTTCACTATGGGGGCTGCCATTTTTTTTTTCATCTCTGTATGTGTCGATTAACGACACATACAGAGATGGAATACGGCACATACATCCCCATAGAGAATGCAAACGGGAGCCGTTCGCATTCACTAGGGTGTACGCCGTCTGTGTGGGAACGGCGCATGCCACACAGCCCAAATGGAAGGTCTTCGGCCGAGCGACATCCGGCACCATTTTCATGTGGACCGGAGGCCGCGGCCGGACAGTAAGATGACTACTTCCGGTCGCGGCTTCCGGACATGTGATTAGAAGCAAGCACTAGGAGTGGACGGACCGGAGGGAGCAGCGGCGGCGGCTGGAGCAGGTAAGTTATGTTTGTGTGTGTTCATGTTTTCGTGTGTGATTACCACTGTATGTAAGCCTACTACACTATGTATTCCAAAAAAATAGCAACAGACAGAATATAATATAGGTAGTGCTCGAAACATCAACATTTAAATGTCAAGCACTGTTGCTAGTTATGTGAGCGGCACTCTATTATATCCTAAGTATTGACCAAGATATTCGCGGAGTGGGAAAAAGATATTCAAGAAATTAAATCAAAAAAATTCTCTAGAGATATTGGGGATTTCCAGAACAACAAAGTATATAGGTGGAGAAGAAATCAGGTCCCAGGAGGCCGTAGTCGTACCCCTTCAATTTCCTCTGTGTCATCTCAGAGTGAAACTGGCAACATGTCTTATAGATCCAATTTTAATACTCGACCCAAAAGAAAATTAGCACAAAGACAAGTGGCCAATAAAAAGCGACCAGATGCACGGGACCAAAGCAGCCGCCTTAAGGTAATTAATCTGTCAACACATGTGTTTTCTAACATTGACCTAGAATTAATAGCTAAGGGTTTAACCTTTTCACCAAGGGCTGGCTTTGACATGTTTTCAGCAGTGAAAGACCTACATATCTTCGGTCGTTCGCTTATCTTCAAAAAATGGTTTGATAAACCAGTGGATAGTGAAAATTTTCCAACATCAGAGGAACAGCAGGCATTAAAAGCACTAGAGGATCTTTTGGATGAGCACAAGAACGATGATGTTGCAGGTAACATTCCAGCATGCATTCGTATTAAATCCAAGAATTTTCCTGCCCTTAGCTTATGCCCGGCAGTAGATCTATTCATCAAGTCAGTGACCCAAGAATTCTGGAACATTCCAAGGAGTATCAAATATGACAATCTAACCCCTCCTGAGAGAAATAGTCTGAAACAATTACAAAAAATAAATGACGTGGTATTCAAGGCCGCGGATAAGGGGGGTAACATGGTAGTCTGGCCCAGCAATATGTATGAGGCACAGGCAAATAGACAGTTGCGGGATAAACACTGTTATAAGAAATTAACCTTTAACCCTCTGTCATCTTTCAGATCTGAGTTAGGGTATGTGCACACACACTAATTACGTCCATAATTGACGGACGTATTTCGGCCGCAAGTAGTGGACCGAACACAGTGCAGGGAGCCGGGCTCCTAGCATCATACTTATGTACGATGCTAGGAGTCCCTGCCTCTCCGTGGAACTACTGTCCCGTACTGAAAACATGATTACAGTACGGGACAGTTGTCCTGCAGAGAGGCAGGGACTCCTAGCATCGTATATAACTATGATGCTGGGAGCCCGGCTCCCTGCACTGTGTTCAGTCCGGGACTTGCGGCCGAAATACGTCCGTCAATTACGGACGTAATTAGTGTGTGTGCACATACCCTTACAGGTTAAACTTTTGCAAGCAGTACAAGAAAATATAATTTCAAAGGAATTAAGCAAGGCACTTTCAATTGATGAACCTACCATACCAAACCTCTACTCACTACCCAAGATTCATAAAAATGAAAAAACCCCGCCCGGAAGGCCCATCATTTCAGTTAGGGGCAGTCTGACTGAGGGTATCTGCAAATTCATCGATTTCCATCTTAAAAACTTGGTTATCAATCTACCCTCATATGTTCGTGACACGGCTGACTTGTTACAGAAAATCAGCGGCGTCAGTATTGACAGGAACATGCTCCTCGTCACTATTGACGTAGAATCTCTCTATACGAGCATTAAGCATTCAGATGGGATCAGGGCGGTTGAATATTTTCTTTCAATGTCTGACTTGGAAAAACCGCTCTGCTCCTTCATTGTTCAGATGCTCGAGTATATTTTAACACATAACTTCTTTGTGTTCAATGGCTGCTTTTACTTACAGCTCCAGGGTACAGCCATGGGGGCAGCGTGCGCACCTTCGTACGCTAACCTCTTCCTGGGTCTGTGGGAGAGGGCTCTCTTCTCGGATGACCAGGGTGACTCAATGGCACGGGTACTTTTCTGGGCCCGTTACATTGATGACATTTTGGTCATCTGGAAGGGTACACAGGCTGACCTGGATTCATTCATGATTAAGCCAAATACAAATGCTTTAAATTTGAAATTCACTTATAAAGCTCATCCCAGTCTTTTGGAGTTTTAGGATGTCCAAATTTTTACAGACGAAAATGGCTTTCTTCATAGTGACGTTTTCCGCAAGGAAACTTCCGTAAATGCATTATTACATTTTTCCTCTTCCCATCCTCCGCAGACTATTCAAGCAGTCCCCATTGGACAATTTCTGCGGATAAAGAGGATATGCGGATATGCTCGTCTGATTTACTATTTGAAGAGCAGGCAGAGGATCTCAAATATCGCTTTTTAGAACGGGGATATAGCATGAGATCTATCAAAAAAGCCTACCGAAGGGCAAAGCGTACCCCCAGGGATGACTTGCTATTTCCCAAGAAAAGGACAGATAAACATAGTCAGGTAAGATTTATTACTGGGCATCATTCCCGATGGCCACAAATGAAAGAAATCTTCAAACGCTACTGGCCGATATTACTGACAGATCCCACTTTAGACAGGTTTATTACTAAACATCCAAGTATTACAGCGAGACGGTCCAAGAATTTAAAGGACCACTTGGTGAAAAGTAATTATGACCCGATAAAAACCAAATACCCATTCGGGACCAAGGGTCCAAAGTGGGGTTGCAATCCCTGTGGACAATGCATTGCTTGCCCTAATATAGAAAAAGCCACCACATTTACTAATGCCTCTGGTACTAAGACTTTTAATATCACTTATCCTATAACCTGTACCACTAAAGCTGTTGTATACTATGCAGTCTGCCCTTGCCCAAAAATTTATGTTGGTCTCACCTCCAGAGAGCTGAAGGTTCGAGTACGAGAGCATATGGCCGATATAAAGCGAGCATCAGGGGCAGAGAATCTGGAAAATTTGAAACCTGTAGCCCGACATTTCAAAATGCATCATTCCTGTGACCCCTCCAAATTGAAGGTGAGGGGAATTGACCACATCACATGCGGTATGAGAGGAGGTGCTATTAAGCAAAAACTTGCACAATGCGAGACTCGCTGGATATGGACCCTTGGGACAATGTTTCCACATGGGTTAAATGAATCTCTGAGCTACGCTTCGTTTCTGTAACCATTGACTCCGCAGTGGGTCTTGGTTTTTAATCCCTTTTATATTTGTGTCTTTTTATAGTACTAACTACCCTCGTTTTGTCCATCTCTCTTTTATGTATATAGAACTTCGCATCGCTTTCTGAATCTATTTGAGGAGGCTACCAAGTGGATCACATTTAATGGGATAAAGGAAGAATTCCGAATTGTTGTATTGCACGTTATTTTGTGGTCTTATGTGTGTCCTGTTATTATGTAATCCTGTATTATTATAACATATACATACATTATATACTCTTTGTGTATGTACATTTTACATTATATTGCATTTTTGTTGATGCATTTGTATCATATTCATTTATTCTGGTTATTTGCTTTTATCACATTTCTTATTATATATATTGCTTTAGTATGTGTTTTATTATGTAATTCTCATTGCATTTTTACACACCTATGTGTATTTACATCATGTGTTATTATCCATTTTCTTATAAAGCTTTTGATGATTGAATATAACATCCTGTCACGGTTTTACTTACCAATTTTTAATTTAATTTTGCCCCATCATAATAATTTTTTTGTCACTTATTCACTCTCATCTATTCACTTCATTTATTTCATTATTTTTTCATATTTCATCATATGTTTGCATCTGAGGTCTTTTCACCTCTCCTCACCGTTCTTGTCACCCCAAAATAGCAGATGCTTGTGTTGTTTTTTTTTTCTTTTTACACTCACTGTCATCGGTCCCATAATCAATATACCGGGCATTATCAATACTGGACCGTCTTATATTTATATTTCCACACCTATTTCCTCATGCATCCCTTTTATTTTGCCATCACACACATAGATCACCACACACTCTTCATCTTTTTTATTTATTTTTGCATCTCTACTTACTTCATTCCCATTGCAGTTCATCCACATTTACACGGCACACTAAGATTGCCCCCCTCCCTTCTCTTACTATTTATACACACTTTTTTACTCACGCTAAACAGTGCAGACATACCCTTTTCTTATCATACCATCTATTAGTTCCTTCCTCCCTCTTTCTTCTGGTGACTTAAAGGAACAGTGTCACCAACAAATTTTTTTTTATATCAGTTTGATGTTAGTGTTTTATTAAAAACGTTTGTATTTATTTGTGTGTTTGTGTGTTACTTTTTTTTATTTTTACACTTTTTGTTCCCTATGGGGGCTGCCATTATTTTTTTCCATTTCTGTATGTGTCGATTAACGACACATACAGACATGGAATACGGCAGCTCCAGTCCCATAGGGACTGCGAACGGGGCCCGTTCCATCCACTATGGTGTACGCCGTCTGTGTGGGAACGGCGCCATTTTCCTGTGGACCGGAAGTCGCGGCCGGACAGTAAGATTACTACTTCCGGTCGCGGCTTCCGGACTTGTGAACATGGAGCAGCGGCAGCAGACGGAGCGGACGGTCCGGAGGGAGCGGCGGCGACTGGAGCAGGTAAGTGATTTCTATGTATGTTCGTGTTTTACTGTGTGTTTACTAGTGTATGTTAACCTACTACACTGTGTGTTAGCTCAAAAAATGGCGACACACAGTGTAGGAGGTTAGACCGTTCAATCCCCTCGTTTCTCCCGGCACTAGCTAGGATAAAGGAGGGGGGGGGATTCTGAGAGCTCACTAGAGCGAGGGATTTTTTCCCAATTTTGCAGCATAAAGCAATGTGGTTGCTTTACCACATGCAATGCTGCAATTTTGGGAATTGCTCCATCTAGTGACCAGCAATGGGAAATATTATAAATTAGAATCCAATTGAATCCAAGTTATAATATTTCCTGACTCGTGAAAAAAATAAACAAAATTAGAACAATGTTTAATCACCCACACACTAATTGTTTAACTAAAAAAAAAAAAAAATTTTTGCTAACAACACATTCCCTTTAAGTACGATGTGAGGGTGCGCTGATGTAGTTTAATAACAAAACAAACAAACTCCCGGGGGGGAGTGGTCCTGGCTCATTCCGTCTGCTGTCTCTAATTGGAGTAGGCTATGGGGGGCGCGGTCAGTCCTCGCCGCCCCACATCCTCTCTGATGACGCAGTACAGGAAGTGGGGCAGCGCCATCTTTGTACCCCGCATCAGACGCCATTTTCCTCCATCCGGTTATGTTACCTCCTTTCCTTGACTCACAACACCTGGGATGCACACCATATAAGAGTGGGCACGAGTAGCTTGACCCCAAACCCGGACGAAGGCAGGTGCCGAAACGCGCGTCGGGTGCAGACATCTTATCCTCGTATCACAATGTCCATCGGTATGTTGAACAAACATTTGTCATTTTCAGCAGCTTGCACAAAACATTGCTTGTAATTCTCTGACTTCATTTCAAACCGGCTTTTGCACATTTGAACATTGTTTCATATTGTTGTAACTGGTGGCGTTGCTTATACATGATTTTTCATACTTGCCCAAATCGCCACCATCCTACTAAATATATTCATATATGTGTTATAGTCTGGTATGATCTCATTCACCTTTGTGCTGCTACAATATCATGCTTATTGTTTTCAACACGTTGACCAAATAACCATATCTGGCTCATTATTGATTTGACGTCTCTTTTTTATTGTGTGACTTATCCTCCATTCCATCTTTTAACTTGTCCAATGTCTTTATTCAATAAAATTGGTATATTTTCTGTATTCTCACGTGCCTCAAGTCGATCTTTCTTTCTTGGTAGTTTCTTACACTATGTATTCGCTCAAAACATGGCGGCACACAGTGTAGGAGGTTTGAACATTCAATCCCCTCCTTTCTCCTGGCACTAGCCAGGATAAAGGAGGGGGGATTGTATGAGGATGCTAGAGCGAGTGCGTCTTCCCAAATTTTGCATCATAAAGCAATGTGGTTGCTTTACCACATGCAAATGCTGCAATTTTGGGAATTGCTCCCTCTAGTGACCAGCACAGGGAAATGTTATAAATTAGAATCTAATTTATAATATTTCCTGACTTGTGAAAAAATTAAAAAAATTACTACAATTTCTAATCATGTATTTACTAACTGTTTAAAGGAACAGTGTCACGAAAAAATTTTTTTTACATCAGTTTGATTTTAGTGTTTTATTAAAAACTTTTATATTTATTTGTGTGTTTGTGTTTTACTTCTTTTTTTATTTTTGAACTTTTTCTTCCCTATGGGGGCTGCCATTTTTTTTTCCATTTCTGTATGTGACGATTAACGACACATACAGACATGGAATACGGCAGCTACAGTCCCATAGTGAATGCGAACGGGGCCCGTTCCATTCACTATGCTGTACGCCGTCTGTGTGGGAACGGCGCATGCGCCGCTCCCACACAGTCCAAGTTGAACTGTGCGCCGTCCGGCGCCATTTTCCTGTAGACCGGAAGACGAGGCCGGACAGTAAGATTACTACTTCCGGTCGCGGCTTCCGGACTTGTGCACTTGGAGCGGCGGGAGCGGACGGACCGGAGGGAGCGGCGGCGACTGGAGCAGGTAAGTTATTTCTATGTATGTTCGTGTTTTACTGTGTGTTTACTAGTGTATGTTAACCTACTACACTGTGTGTTAGCTCAAAAAATGGCGACACACCATGTAGGAGGTTTGACCGTTCAATCCACTCGTTTCTCGCGGCACTAGCCAGGATAAAGGAGGGGGGAATTCTGAGAGCTCACTAGAGCGAGTGAGTTTTCCCAAATTTTGCAGCATAAAGCAATGTGGTTGCTTTACCACATGCAATGCTGCAATTTTGGGAATTGCTCCATCTAGTGACCAGCACTGGGAAGTGTTATAAATTAGAATCTAATTTATAATATTTCCTGACTAGTGAAAAAATTAAAAAAATTACTACAATTTCTAATCATGTATTTACTAACTGTTTAAAGGAACATTAGAACAATGTTTTATCATTTTTACACTAACTGTTATATTTAAAAAACAAAAACTCGCAACACATTCCCTTTAACTAAAAAAAAATAAAACATTTCTAGCGACACATTCCCTTTAAGCCCCCTACAAGATGGGTTAAATGTAGAATGTTGGACTTAATCCTGGGTCTCATCTTACCCCCAAATTAAGTTTTGTACAATCGATTGAAGTTTATTTAGAAAAGATATAGGCAGGAAAATGGGAATGTTTCTGAATACATATAACATTTTTGGCAGGATAACCATCTTAACCCCTTCCCGCTCCTTGACGTACTATTACGTCATGGCAGCTGTATCGTTCGCGCTCCATGACGTAATAGTACGTCACGGGAGTAACGGCCGTTTCGGCCGTCCTCCCGACACATACAGGAGCTGTGACGCTGCTGTCTTGTTCAGCAGCTGTCACAGCTCCTACAGCGGGGGGCCGATCGCTGTGTCCCCGCCGATTAACCCCTTAAAAGCCGCGTTCTATAGAGATCGCGGCTTTTTAGGGGTTAAGCTGCCATCGCTGGCCTGCTACGCGATAGCGGCCGGCGATGGTGACTATGGCAACCGGACCCCAAACAATGGCGTCCGGCTATGCCATAGACGGAAGCCTAGTGGGTCCTGACAACGTCAGGACCCACTATGCTTGTTGTCAGTGAGTAGCTGACAGTTCTAATACACTGCACTACGCATGTAGTGCAGTGTATTAGAATTGCGATCAGAGCCTCCTGCCCTCAAGTCCCCTAGTGGGACAAAGTACTAAAGTAAAAAAAAAGTTAAAAAAAGATGTGTAAAAATAAGAAAATAAAAGATTTAAAAGTAATAAAAGTAAAAATCCCCCCTTTTCCCTTATCAGTCATTTATTATTAATAAAAATATATAAACAAACAAATAAACTATACATAATTGGTATCGCCGAGTCCGTAACGGCCTGAACTACAAAACTATTTCGTTATTTATCCCGCACGATGAACGCCGTAAAATAAAATAATAATAAACCGTACCACAATCACAATTCTTTGGTCACTTCACCTCCCAAAAAATGGAATAAAAAGAGATCAAAAAGTCGCATGTACCTAAAAATGGTTCTGATCGAAACTACAGTTCGTTACGCAAAAAATAAGTCCTCGCACGGCTTTATTGTTTGAAAAATAAAAACGTTCTGGCTCTTAGAATAAGGTAACACAAAAAGTGAATGATTGTTTACAAAACGTATTTTATTGTGCAAACGCCATAAGACATAAAAAAAAACTATAAACATCTGGTATCGCCGTAATCGTATCGCCCCGCAGAATAAAGTGAATATTTTATTTATAGCGCACGGTGAACGCTGTAAAAAAAAAATAATAAAAAAACAATAGTAGAATTGCTGTTTTTTAGTCACCACGCCACCTAAAAATAGAATAAAAACTGATCAAAAAGCCGCATGCACCCCAAGAAAACTACAATGGATTCCTCAAGGGGTCTAGTTTCCAAATTGGGGTCACTTTTGGGGGTTTCCCAATGTTTTGGCACCACAAGACCTCTTCAAACCGGACATGGTGCCTAATAAAAAAGAGGCCTCAAAATCCACTAGGTGCTCCTTTGCTTCGGAGGCCGGTGCTTCAGTCCATTACCGCACTAGGGCCACATGTGGGATATTTCTAAAAACTGCAGAATCTGGGCAATACGTATTAATTTGCGTTTCTCTGATAAATCCTTTTGTGTTATAAAAAAAATGGTATAAAGAGGATTTTCTGACAAAAAAAAAAATGTAAATTTCACCTCTACTTTGCTCTAAATTTTTGTGAAACACCTAAAGGGTTCATAAACTTTCTAAATGCTGTTGTGAGGGGTCTAGTTTCTAAAATGGGGTATTTCATAGGGGTTTCTAATATATGGGCCCCTCAAAGCAACTTCAGAACTGAACTGGAACCTAAAAAAATAAATAAATGAGGCAATACTTCGCTTCTTACATTATACTGATAATGAGCCGTGCCCACCCCGAGATGACCCCAGTTTTGACCGTTTGTATAAACGGAGACCCCTATTAGACCGTTCCAGTGCCCGGTTTTCCCAAGCATACACCCTCGAGAAGTGTATTTCTATTGATGAGTCCCTGGTACATTTTAAAGGGAGGGTTCAATTCCGCGAGTACCTGCCGGGTAAGAGGGCAAGGTATGGCGTGAAGATGTATAAGCTGCGAGAGTGCATCCGGGTATACCTACAGGTTTAGGATATATGAAGGAAAGGCCACCCCCAAACCAGACTGCATCCTGGACTACAATAGGTACATGGGAGGGATGGACTTGTAACATCAAGCCCTGAAGCCCTACAGCGCTATGCGGTGTGGTATAAGAAGCTGGCCGTGCACATCATACAGATGGCTTTGTACAATGCGTACGTGCTACGTCGATGTGCAGGCCAGACGGGAACTTTCCTGCAATTTCAAGAGGTGATTATCAAGAACCTAATCTTTAGGGACCAAGAAGGGGGGGCACCCAGTACTTCTGGAAGCGGGGCCACACGCATCGTACCAGGGCGGCAACACTTTCCAGGGGAAGTTCCCCAAACTGGCAAGAAGGGAAAAAGTCAAAAGAGGTGCAAAGTCTGCTATAAGAGGGCGATAAGGGATTACACAATATATCAATGTGACACGTGTCCCGAATAACCAGAGCTCTGTATGAAAGAGTGTTTTAAAATTTATCATACATCCCTTGGTTTATAATTTACCCCAGTTTTACTTACCCTGATGCCCTCCGCACAGCTTATCCCCCCTCGTCTTTCCCCTCTGAGCCCTGCTGTGTGCCCAGGCAGCTGATAACAGCCACATGTAGGGTATTGCCATACCCGGGAGAACCCACATTACAGTTTATGGGGTGTAGGTCTCCGGTCAAAATGCTCACTACACCTCTAGATGAATGCCTTAAGGGTGTAGTTTTTAAAACGGGGTCACTTCTTGCGGGTTTCAACTGTACTGGTACCTCAGGTGCTTCTGCATACATGACTTCACACTAGAAAATCCCCAGTAGGCCAAATGGTGGTCCTTTCCTTCTGAGCCCTCCCATGGGCCCAAACGGCAGTTTATCACAACAAATGGGGTACTGCCGCACTCAGAACAAATTGCGCAACAGAATGGGGTATTTTGTTTCTTGTGAAAATAAGAATTTTTGAGCTAAAATGACATATTATTGGAAAAAATATATATTTATTTAATTCCCAGCCCAATTCAAATAAGTTCTGTGAAGAAACTATGGGGTCTAAATGGTCACATTACCCATAAATGAATTCCTTGAGGGGTGTAGTTTCCAAAATGGGGTCATTTGTGATTGGTTTCTATTGCTTTGATAGCTCTGGGGCTCTGCAAATGCGACATGGCAGCCGAAAACCAATCCAGCAAAATCTGGACTCCAAAGAACACACAGCGCTCCTTCCCTTCTGAGGCCTCCCATGGGCCCAAACGGCAGTTTATTGCCACAAATGGGGTATTGCTGCACTCAGGAGAAATTGGGCAACAAAATTGAGCATTTTGTTCCCTGTGAAAATAAGAAATTTTGATAAAAAATTACATCTTATTGGAAAAAATGTCATTTTTTTAATGTCACAGCCCAATTCAAATAGGTGCTGTGAAAAACTGTGTGCTCAAAATGCTAACAACAACCATAAATTAATTCCTTGAGGGGTGTAGTTTCCAAAATGGGGTCACTTTTGGTGGGTTTCCATTGCTTTGATACCCCTGAGGCTCTGCAAATGCGACATGGCACCCGAAAACCAATCCAGCAAAATCTGGACTCCAACAAACATATAGCGCTCCTTTCCTTCTGAGCCCTCCCATGGGCCCAAACGGCAGTTTATCACCACAAATGGGGTATTGCCACACTAAGGACAAATTGGGCAACCAAATGGGGTATTTTGTTTCCTGTGAAAATAAGAAATTTTGATCACAAATGACATTTTATAGGGAAAAATGAAATTTTTTTCATTTCACAGCCCAATTCAAATTCGTGCTGTGAAAAAACTGTGCGGTCAAAATGGTAACAACAACCATAAATGAATTCCTTGAGGGGTGTAGTTTCCAAAATGGGGTCACTATTGGGGGATTCCTACTGTTTTGGCACCTCAACACCTCTTCAAACCCGGCATGCTGCCTAAAATATATTCTAATAAAAAAGAGGACTCAAAATGCACTAGGTGCTTCTTTGCTTCTAGGGCTTGTGTTTTAGTCCGCGAGCGCAGTAGGGCCACATGTGGGACATTTCTAAAAACTGCAGAATCTGGACAATACATATTTAGTAGTGTTTCTCTGGTAAAACCTTCCGTGTTACAGAAAAAAAAATGAATAAAATTGAAGTTCCGCAAGAAAAATGAAATTTGCAAAGTTCACCTCCACTTTGCTTTAATTCCTGTGAAATGCCTGAAGGGTTAAAAAACTTTCTAAATGCTGTTTTGAATACTTTGAGGGGTCTAGTTTTTAAAATGGGGTGTTTTATCAGGGTTTCTAATACATAGGCCCCTCAAAGCCACTTCAGAACTCAAGAGGTACCTTAAATAAAAGGCATTTGACATTTTCTTAAAAATATGATAAATTGCTGTTTATGTTCTAAGCCTTGTAACATCCAAGAAAAATAAAAGAATGTTCAAAAAACGATGCCAATCTAAAGTAGACATATGGGAAATGTGAACTAGTGACTATTGTGGGTGGTATAACCGTCTGTTTTACAAGCAGATGCATTTAAATTCTGAAAAATGCAATTTTTTCAAAATTTTCTCTAAATTTTGCAATTTTTCACCAATAAACACTGAATATATCGACCAAATTTTACCACGAACATGAAGCCCAATGTGTCACGAGAAAACAATCTCAGAATCGCTTGGGTATGTTTAAGCATTCCCACGTTATTACCACATAAAGTGAAATATGTCAGATTTGAAAAATGGGCTCTGAGCCTTAAGGCCAAAACTAGGCTGCGTCCTTAAGGGGTTAAACGCATAGATCTTGCCCACCCATGAAATACCCTGAGTTTTCAATTTTTGAATGTCTACTCTGATAGAATCTAGGAGGAAGCCATAATTGAGTTCAAATAAATTTGAACTGGAAAAAGTGAGTTTTATTTCCAAATAAGGCAGAGCGATTTTAACCAACTTAACCCTTTCAGGACCAAGCTCATTTTGGCCTTCAGGACCAGCCCCATTTTTTCAAATCTATCGAAGGGATTCTGAGATTATTTTCTCGTGACATATTGTACTTTATGTTAGTGGAAAAATTTGGTCGATAAATTCATTGCTTATTTGTGAAAAACACCAAAATGTAAAGAAAATTTGCAAAAATTATGACTTTTCTCATTTTAATTATATCTGCTTGTAAAATAGATCGTAATACCACAAAAAAATACTATTTCACATATTGCATATGTCTACTTTATGTTTGCATTGATTTTTGAACATTCTTTTATTTTTCTAGGACTTTGCTGCTAAAGTTCTAAGCCTTGTAATTTCTCCCATTTTCAAGAAAATTTCAAAAGGCTATTTTTCAAGGACCAGTTCAGGTCTGAAGTGGCTTTGAGGGCCTTATATATTAGAAAGTCCTCATAAATCACCCCATTTTGAAAACTGTGCCCCTCAAAGTATTCAAAACAGCATTCGTAAAGTTTCTTAACCCTTTAGGTGTTTAACAGGAATTAAAGCAACGTAGAGGGGAAATTCACAAATAAATATTTTTTTTGCTGAAATTAATTTGCAATACATTTTTTTTTTGTAACAGAAGGTTTTACCAGAGAAACACAACTCAATATTTATTGCCCATATCCTGCAGTTTTTCAAAATACCTGACATGTGGCCCTAGTGTGCAAATGGACTGAAACAACGGACTAAGAAGCAAGAGAGCACCTAGAGGATTTTGGGGCCTCCTTTTTTTGGAATATATATTAGGCACCATGTCAGGTTTGAAGAGGTCTTGTGGTGCCAAAACAGTGGAAACTCCCCAAAGTGACACTGTTTTGTAAACTAAACCCCTCAAGGAATTTATCTAGGGGTACAGTTAGCATATTGACCCCACAGGTCTTTTGCTATATATATCGGAATTAGTCTGTGTAAATGAAAAATCTCCTTTTTTTCTGAAAAAAAAAATAGACATTTTTAATTTTTGACATGGCAGTGTGAGGATGCATCTTCTCGAGGCTCCGAACCCGGCTTACAGAAAATCGCCCTCAGGGCTCACTTACCTGGCTTCTGGGAGTTATGACGAAGGGTAGGAATCGTAAGAATCTTTCGGCTACTCCCTGCACCTCTTCTATCGGCAGATTCCTTAGTTCCCGACACGACGGGGCATCTCTGCGGCGCTCCTCCATTTCTTCTCTAGGCCGCAGTCCGAGACCGCCAGCACGTGGGCTCCCGCCGACTCCCTGCTCCACTCGGGCGGCAAGTACCAGCAGCTGCTCCCCTGTGCACGCTCCCGACATGGCAACACCTGAGGTGTGTTTGGGCTTTGATGCCGTGCCTGGGACGGCTCCGCCGGCCCTGCCACTCCACAGCTGTCTCCCTCAGAGGACTTGTTGTAATTTAGCCAGGGGATGGCTGACATTCTGAGGGGGCCACCCACCCCCTCTGCGGTTGAGGGGGACCACCTGTCGGTCTTTTCTTCGGGTCCTCCACCCTCTATGGAACGGACCTTGACAGAGCTATGGCAAATGGTGCGGGCTCTGCCTACAAAGTCTGATTTGGACATATGTGTCTCCCGCCTGGAGGAAAAGCATGATAAGGCCATTGATGCAGTTATCCAGGAGGTACGTTCTCTTACCGCGTGTGTGGCGACATTGAAGCGCCAGAAGTCTGTTCATTCTCTGGACATCTCGGTCCTTTGTCAGACTCTGGACACTCAATCTACCCAAATGCAGGACTTTTCCTTACACCTGGATGATGTCGAAAATATGGAGAGACGGAACAATTTGAAATTGAGGGGCTTATTGGACTCAGTGCCTCCAGAAGGCCTGTATGACGCAGTGACTCATATCTTCAACAAGCTCCTAGATAGACCACGGGATATGGCCATTGAGATTGATAGAGTGCATAGATTGGCGGGCCCACGGGCCAGAGACGTCAACCGCCCATGGGATGTCATATGCAGAGTTCATTTCTACAAACAGAAGGAGGACATTGCACGGAGAGCATGGGAGAAAGGGGCCATACCCTATAATGGTTCAGAGGTTATTGCCTGATGTTTCCAGATTGACTCTCTACATGCGTAGGGCTGTACGCCCTTTACTGGAGGTTACTAAAGCAGCGGTCGCTAAGTACAGGTGGGGCCATCCCTTCCACATCATACTCCTCAAACAGGGTCATTCGTTTGCTGTTCGATCTCTGGATGACTTGGAGGAGGCATTTCGGTTCCTGGAGATCCCTCCATTCCTGTTGACTGATTGGACTGAGCCCCCAACGTCGCTCTTTCCCAGGGGAGGTTCCTATACAGATCCAGCACGCCCAATTCTGCATCGCTCTAGAGACTGTCCAGCCGAGATGCGGACACCAGTGAGGCGTTCCTCTCGCAGAGACTGACCTATCACATTTTTACTGTATGGCCTAGCCCTCCCCATGTGGGCCTCGGTCAGTATTTTGTGTGTTACATGTGCTTATTTCCCATTTGCAGTGTACTTCAGGAGGTGTCTCTATTAGTATTCGTGTTGGTTTTTGAACAGGGTATTCTGAATAGTACGATGGCACGGGGGCTCCTCTCTTTGTTGACTTCCACATGTTTCCCCATTTAGGGGTAGGTTGGTCTCCGCAGAAGTCTACACTTATGCCCGTTCCCTGCGTCTGTGCCTCACTGGCCCGGCTGGGTGCGTGTTGGGGGAGGGAGCGGGGAGGTTAGGCTGGCCACAGGGGGTATTGGTTCCGGATACCTTCCGGTTCGTATTCCCAACATAGTTCTTAGTGTTGTTGCTTAGCTTATACTTCTTCTGCCTGTTGTGCCCCCCTGTCTCTGTTGGTGACGTTCATACGGATGGCACCATACAAGCTGTCCTAGGCAGCTGGGAGCCCCCTCCCGTGGGATTACTGTGGTAGGTGGTTCTTTGTAGGTGGGTCGGGAAGTCCACTCATTATCTAGCCGGTAGGGTCTGGAGTATCCTTGAGTTCATTTTGCTAATCCTTGTATATTTTGCAGTTCTTATATAATTTTGCCTTTTCGCATCGCTGTCATTCTTCGTTCCCCATTAGGGTCCCGTGTTGGTGTGTCTTGGTCGGAGGATATTTTCCTTCTGAGGGTGACTTAGCACACGACGAGTTGTTGTGGGGTTTTGTATCCCGCTTATAGTGGGGCTGTCTTGTTACATTGTTCTCGTATTTATACCTCTTCTAAGGGGACTTTTTCTTTCTTTGTTTCCTTTCTCCTCTCTGTCTTCTTCTTCCTCCCCCACCATGTCTAACATTACTGTTGTTTCCCTGAATGCCCATGGTCTGAACATCCCTGAGAAGAGGTCCTCCATTCTCTGTCTTCTCTGGAAGAAAAAAGCGCAGGTGGCCTTCCTTCAGGACTCCATTTCGGGCTGATTGTATTCCGAAGCTCACGGATTCACATTATACGTACGGGTATCATAGCATGTCCCCAGACTCTAAGACAAAGGGGGTCTCCATCCTGATTTCACGTTCTCTCCCTTGGGAACATGTGGAGACTCGCACTGATGGAGCGGGAAGGTATCTCTTCGTGAAAGGTAGGCTGACTAACACCCTGTTCACACTGGCCTCGTATTATCTCCATAACTCTGGTCAGGTTGCCTTTCTAGAGAGGGTCCTGACGGAGTTGGATGACTTTCTGGAAGGTACTCTAATATTGGGAGGTGACTTGAATGTGCCCCTAGATCCCACCTTAGACTCTTCATGAGGGCACTCATCCTTATCTAGGTCTGCCCATCGTCCTATTCGTCAGTTGTTACATGAACATCAATTAATCGATGTGTGGCGTCTCCTGCACCCGTGGACAAAAGACTATACATTCTTCTCGGCCCCCTAAAACGCATACTCCAGAAAAGATTATTTCTTTCTACGTCATACACATCTTTCCTGCCTCACTTCAGCTTCCATAGATGATATTACCTTTTTTGATCACGTTCTTATAACACACTCTCGCCCTCCCAATGGTTGACCCTCTTTCCTGGCAGTGGCGCTTGAATGAATCGCTTCTGCAGGATCCGACAGTGATAATGGATATACGCAGGGACCTACAAGAGTATTTTGCCACAAATGTCTCTCCGGACCTCTTTGCATTTGGGAGGCTCATAAGTGTGTAGTTCGTGGTTCCTGCATTCGCATTGGATCTAAATTAAAGAGGGAGCGGGCTGCATGCTTGTTGGATCTCTTGTCCTGAATACATTTGTTGGAACAGTCCCACAAGGCCTCCCTGGACCGGGTTGTTGGGGTGGAGCTGGGGCAGCTGAGGGTTCAGGTTTGATCTCTCTGCCTTTCCAAGGCTAGGGCTTCCTTAGCTAAATGCAGGCGGCACTTTTATGAATTCAGTAACAAACCGGGTAGGACCCTTGCACGAGCACTTAGAAAAACCCGTTCTCATACATATATTCCTCATATTTACGCTTCCCACAATCGGCGCCTGCATCTTCCCCATGACAACATGGAGGCCTTCCGTGCCTACTACCACTCTCTCTATAATCTTCCTCGAGCCTCTTCATCTCCTGTTGGGGAGAGCCATATGGAGAGGATTGAGACCTTTCTTCAGACCTCTGGGATGAGATGTATCCCCCAGGAAGCACTTGCTGCTCTGGAGGCTCCTATTTCCCCAGACGAGTTGTCGTGGGCATTGAAGGACTCCCCAGTGGGGACGGCGCCGGGCCCTGATGGCGTCCCTTTGCAATATTATAAGGCCTGTTCGGACCTGCTTTCCCCTCACTTTCTACACGCCTCCAACTCACTTACTGAGGAGAGCTCCCTTTCCCAAGATACACTTTGGGCTTACATTACGGTGATACCCAAGGAGGGCAAGGATCCTTCCCTGTGCAAAAATTACTGCCCTATATCATTGTTAAATGTAAACCTAAAGTCGTTTGCAAAAATGTTGGCATATAGGCTGACCCCTCTTTTACAAACTGTTATTCATAATGAGACCATATCAATCATTTCATGGAAAAATACAAAAATCTTTTATTGAAGACAAACAAAACAGTTGTACATACTGTTTAAAAATTACACCGATAAAAACAAATGTACAATCAGTACATGAACAGACAGTGTCTATCGTAAGGCAGGGCAGAGAATGGTAGTAATATACATTCAATATCGATAGATATAGACCATATTATACATACACCGCTAAATGTATGACAATAGTTCCCATACTAGGACCATGGTTGTACCCAAACTGCATCGTTAACAATATATATCAGCAAACCATGAGACCCTATAACGCATCATACTTCACCCACCATAAGCCATATTAACTGCCACAACACTATCCAAACAGTGCTTCTCTCCATTCATTTACACTGCACACAGCAGTATAGCTATATCGCTATGTGCAGCCACATAAACACACTATAAGGGTATGTTCACACGTAGTCAACAAAAACGTCTGAAAATCCAGAGCTGTTTTCAAGGGAAAACAGACCCTGCTTTTCAGACGTTTTTTTACCAACTCGCATTTTTCGCGGCGTTTTTCGCGCCGTTTTCGCGGCGTTTTTTACGTCCGTTTTTGGAGCTGTTTTCATTGGAGTCTATGAGAAAACAGCTCCAAAAACGTCCAAAGAAGTGTCCTGCACTTCTTTTGACGAGGCTGTATTTTTACGCGTCGTCGTTTGACAGCTGTCAAACGACGACGCGTAAATAACAGGTCGTCTGCACAGTACGTCGGCAAACCCATTCAAATGAATGGGCAGATGTTTGCCGACGTATTGGAGCCGTATTTTCAGACGTAAAACGAGGCATAATACGCCTCGTATACGTCTGAAATTTGGCCGTGTGAACATACCCTAACATTACTGCAATGTCCTGACAATGAATATACATTACCTCCAGCCAGGACGTGATGTGTATTCAGAATCCTGACCACTTCTCTGTGATTTACAGCATAGCAGGCGTAGTCTCGTGAGATTACGCTGTAAACTGTCATTTACAGCGAGATCTCGCTGTGCTGTGCTGTAGTCTCACACAGATGCTACAGAAGTGGTCAGGATTCTGAATACAATTCACGTCCTGGCTGGAGGTAATGTATATTCATTGTCCGGACACTGCAGTAACGTTACAGTGTGTTTATGTGGCTGCACATAGCGATATAGCTATATCGCTATGTGCTGTATAAATGAATGGAGAGAAGTGTATGACGCGGATTGGTCAGCGTCATACACTTCTCTCCACAACGCCCACTTGGCCATATAGTAAAACACGCCCAGTTGTCCATTGAGAAACTCATTAGCATAAAGCTAATATAGGTCATAACTCCGTCAAAAATGATCATTTTTCTAAATAAAATCTGCATTACAGCGCCGATCACATCATGTACATTATAGGCCACTTATAATGTGGTGACAGAGCCTCTTTAATGTAACAAGCCGCTGCCTCGGCTCTGCCCACTTTCCTTCTGTCCACGGATGCGGAGCAGGCCTTTGACAGGGTCAACTGGGACTTTACGCTGGCCACCTTACGGTATATTGGACTAGGCACCCATATGATGCAATGGATTTCGAGTCTCTACTCCTCCCCCTCGGCCCGGGTTAAGGTCAATGGTCACTTCTCCTCCTCGCTCGCTATTTCGAATGGTACTAGGCAAGGCTGTCCCTTGTCCCCCTTAATTTTCATTTTATTCTTGGAGCCCTTCTTGTGTCGTGTACGCTCCAATACAGATATAGCGGGCGTTCCTCTGGGGGAGATGTCCCATGAGGTCGCAGCATATGCAGAGGATTTGCTCTTTTTTCTTACTTCACCCAGGATTTCCTTGCCCAATCTGATGGCGGAGTTGAGTAGATACTCTATATCAGGGGTCTCAAGCACGCGGCCCGCGTGCCGCATGCAGCCCCTGGGGCTGTCATCTGCGGCCCGCGGGACACAGAGCCGCTAGTATTGGCTCTGCTCCGAGACTCTGTGCAATTCCCTGACATCGCTGCCCATATATGGACAGTGTATCAGGGTCTTCCCCAGAGCGGAGTCCCGGGCAGAGCGCTAGTACAGGCTCTGCTCCGGGACTCTGTGGAATTCCCTGACATCGCTGCCCATATATGGACAGTGTGTCAGGGTCTTCCCCAGAGCGGAGTCCCGGGCAGAGCGCTAGTACAGGCTCTGCTCCGGGACTCTGTGGAATTCCCTGACATCGCTGCCCATATATGGACAGTGTGTCAGGGTCTTCCCCAGAGCGGAGTCCCGAGCAGAGCGCTAGTACAGGCTCTGCTCCGGGACTCTGTGGAATTCCCTGACATCGCTGCCCATATATGGACAGTGTGTCAGGGTCTTCCCCAGAGCGGAGTCCTGGGCAGAGCGCTATTATCGGCTCTTCTCCGGGACTCTGGGGAAGCCTCTGACATCGCTGTCCATACATCGACAATGATGTCAGGGGCTTCCCCAGAGCAGGAGTCCCAGTGATGTCAGGAGCACAGCTGGAGTCCCAGTCTACAGGGGGTACTGCTGTGGCGGCATCTACAGGGGGCACTGCTGTGGCGGCATCTACAGGGGGCACTGCTGTGGCGGCATCTACAGGGCACTGCTGTGGCGGGAATCTACAGGGGGCACTGCTGTGGCGGCATCTACAGGGGGCACTGCTGTGGCGGCATCTACAGGGGGCACTGCTGTGGCGGCATCTACAGGGGGCACTGCTATGGCGACATCTACAGGGGGCACTGCTGTTTCGGCATCTACAGGGGGCACTGCTGTGGCGGCATCTACAGGGGGCACTGCTGTGGCGGCATCTACAGGGGGCACTGCTGTGGCGGCATCTACAGGGGGCACTGCTGTGGTAGCATCTACAGTGGGCACTGCTGTGGCGGCATCTACACAGGGCACTGCTGTGGCGGCATCTACACAGGGCACTGCTGTGGCAGCATCTACACAGGGCTCTGCGGCAGCATCCACCGAGGGCACTGTGGCACTATCTAAAAAGGGACTGCCCAATCTTGACATGTGTGCTAACTGAGCCGCCGGACTGCATTTAGCGACACTTAAACTGGAAAGCTGGATTGTTGAAATAAGCATGTGGAGAAATATCTCACATTTTAAACCTAGCGCTATTATTATAGTAATATAGTGTTATAGTAGTTCAAATAACTAATTGATTAACAATAATTTTGTGTTGTATCAAATTTGAAAGTAATGCGGCCCGACCACTTCACATTTTTTCTATATGCGGCCCACTTACCCGGCCGAGTTTGAGACCCCTGCTCTATATTGTCCAATTTCAAAATTAACCACCAGAAATCGGAGGCGCTCAATATCTCGTTGTCACAGTTTCTTGTGGAGAATCTGTCGGAGTCATTCTCCTTTAAATGGGCTAGGGATTCGCTCAAGTATTTGGGAGTCCGGCTTACCAGTGATCTGTCTCACCTTTATGCGGTGAACTACCCTCCGCTTCTTCAACGCATAAAGAGCGATTTGGACTCCGGGCACCTTTACCTGGTTTGGTCGGTGCACAATATTTAAAATGAACATTTTACAGCAGATTTTGTACCTCTTCCAAGCTCTGCCCGTCCACATTCCTCGTCCTTTCTTCCAAACCCTGTTGTCCATACTACATAGACTCATATGGGTGGAGAAACCAGCTGGTATTGCCCGTTCTATGCTTTTTCATGCTAAGTGTGAGGGCGGTGTTGGCCTACCAGATTTTGTCTCATACCATCAGGCCTCACATTTATCACGAATTCTGGACTGGTGTAGACATACTGGGGTTAAACAGTGGGTGGCTATGGAACAGACCTTCCTTGCTGTCCCTCTGCAGATACTGACTTGGTTTGGCAAACACATTCCCTTATCGGCACAGACACTCCCGACTATTGGGCCCACCTTGGCGGTTGCGTCCCGGCTCTTTCCTCGGAAAGAAATCTCACGTCCCCCCTCCCCATTGTTCCCTATTCTGGGCAAGCCTGCATTCCCTCCTGGACAGGAATGGGGTCCATTCCAGCGCTGGTTGCGGGCAGGTAGGGGACATGCGGCTCATTTCATTCAGGGTGGGAACTGGATGTCTAGCCAACAATTAGCATCTCTAACAGACCCTCACTCCTTTACCTTTTGGCAGGCTACTCAGCTGAGACATTTCCTCACGTCCTTACCTAACCAATCGGCATACTCTCGGGACAGTTCCCCTTTTGAGCTACTTTGCACGGGCACAGTACGTCATTCACTGTCTCGACTTTATGCTCTTCTGATTTCTCTATCCAACCTCTCCACACCTTCCTACTTGGTTAGTTGGGAGAGGGACTTGGGTCTAACATTTACTGCAGAACTTAAGGATCGTTTGTTTACAATGACACATAAATCCTCCATGGCTAGCAGATTCCAGGAGGCAGGATTTAAGATCTTGTAGCGCTGGTATAGAGTGCCTTCCAGATTGCACCCATTAATATCTGCTGTCTCCCCGTTGTGTTGGAGATGTGGAGAGCATGTGGGCACAATCTTACACATCTTCTGGGACTGTCCGAAGGTGAAAGACTTCTGGTCGGAAGTGTGGCGCATCTCCTCCAAATTTACGGACTTCCCCCTTTCATGTTCCCCAGCCTTCTTCCTGCTCCATCTGTGTGATATTCCATTAAATACGTACCGGCGCTCAGTGGTTCATCATCTGGTGAATGCAGCTAGAGCATGCATTCATGCGCTGTGGAGACAATCTTGTACCCCGTCGATTGGTATGTGGTTTGGCAACATTCAGGAGATTGTGAGAATGGAGGATCTCACTGCATCCATGAGAGGGACTCATGCTAATTTCCTCAAAACCTGGCATCATTGGATTAGATTTCAATCTTCTGTGGAATTTCGGACCAATGTTGCCTCTTGACTTTAAGTCCTCTGGTCTGGTGCTTTATGTAAACTCCCTATCTTATCTCTTTTCCCTCCGCTTTCCTTCTTCTTTCTGCTTCTTTCTATCTCCTTTTTGCCCTGTTCTTCTTACTGGTAGCTGTGCATGTCTGCTGGTTTCGGTGTGCACAGGATGGTTTTTCTGGTGATGTTCTCAGTTGCTCAATACTGTTTTTTCACATCTACTGTTGCTGTATATATTGGCCTGCATGCCGATGTTTGTGCTTCTCATGTATGAACTTTATTATCTTTTGCGTGTTGTTGAAAATGGAAAATAAAAGAATTTATAAAAAAAAAAGAATAAAAAGCACCCCAAAACTTGTGAAAGCGATTTCTCCCGATTACGACAATACCCCATATGTGGTAATAAACTGCTGTCTGGACCCATGGCAGGGCTTAGAATAGACGGAGCGCCATTTGTATTTTGGAGCGCAGATTTTGCTGGACTGGTTTTCAGTGCCATGTCGTGTTTGCAACGCCCTGGACGGACTAAAACATTGAAAACCCCTCTAAAGTGACCCCATTTTGGAAACTACACCCCTCAAGGAATTTTTCTAGGGGTATATTTAGCATTTTAACCCCACAGGTTTTTTAGAACGTAGTGGAATTAGACAGTGAAAATGAAAATCTACTTTTTTTCTGAAAAAACATAGAAATTTTTAATTTTTACAATGAATTTTCAGGTGTCATGTCGCATTCGCGAAGCCCCTGAGGTACTAAAACAGTGGAAACATCCCAAAACTGACCCCATTTGAGAAACTTCACCCATTAAGTGATCTATCTAGGGGTATAATGAGCATTTAGACCCCACAGGTCTTTTGCAGAATTTATTAGAATTAGGCCACGAAAATGAATATACATTTTTTTTTCCACTAAAATGTTCATTTTTTTTTTCATTTTTACTAAGGATAAAAGAGAAAAAGCACCCAAACGTTTGTAAATCAAGTACCGAGTACGGCAATACCCTGTCATAAATGTTTTTTCATTCGAAATTAATTAACCCTTTCAGGACTGATCCATTTTTTGCTTTGTCATTTTAGTTTTTCCCTCCCCGCTTTCCAAGAGCCATAACTTTATTTCTTTTTCTGTCAGTAGGGTGGTATATGGTGTAGTTTCTAGTGACACCATTTAAAGTACCATTTAATGTACTGGGAAACTGAAAATGAAATTCTTTGCAGGCTGAAATTGCAAAAAGCTGCAATTCTTCCATTGTTTTTTGGGTTTCGTTTTCGCTGTAAAAACAACAACTTAAATTATTTCTGAGACTTAATACAATTAAGGTGATACCAAATTTATACAGTTTTTTTTTTTACAAGGTGAAAACTATTTTTAAACCAAACGTTTTGTTTCACCACATTTTGAGAAAATAACTTGTTTTTTATTTTTTGGTCGATTGAGCGGTGTGAGGGCTTATTTTTGGCAGGATGAGATGTAGTATTTATTGGTACCATTTTTTGGTACAACAACTTTTTGATCACTTTTTATTAAAAAAAAATTATACCTAAGGTGACCAAAAAAACTACGATTTTGGCATTTTAAATTCTTTATTTTTTACGGCGTTCAGCGTGCGAGTTAAATAATTGTATATTGTAATAGTTGGGACTTTTACGGATGGAGCGATACCAATTTTGTTTTGTTTTTTATTATTTACATTACTTTAGAGGAAAAATGGGAAAGCGGTTTTTTTTTTTTGGACTTTTTTTCATTAATAATAACTTCATTTACTTTTTTTTACACATTGTATTAGTCCCCCTAGGGCACTTGAACCAGGGATCATTAGATCGCTGGTACAATGCAATGCAATAATAATGTATTGTAGTATATTGTAATTTTACAGGCTCCTGTAATAGCGCGATCGCTGTTCCTGTCCGTTAGTCCCGTAATACATATTTGACACCTGCAGCATATGGAGCGGGCTCAGCGCATGAGCCCGCTCCATGTATAACCCCCCCCCCCGCACCTCGATATGCTATTATGTCGTGGTGCGCGAAGGAGTTAATGTGCAATGGATGGTGCAAAGTGAAATTTACAATTTTCCACTGATATGCCATTTTAGTGCACAATACGTTGTGCCCAGTTTGTGCCACTGAAGAAAAATACCTCATACAATGTTAAGCGGATTCTCCCGGATAGAAAATATCATATATATGGACGTAAACTGGTGTTTGGGCATGCTGTGGGATTCAGAATGGAGCGAGCGCCATTTGGCTTTCGGAGTGCAGATTTTGCTTTGTAGTTCTGTTTGGGGTTTTACTGGTATTTCAGTTTATGGTGTGTGGGCATATGTAGGTTGTGCAGAGTACATAAGGGTATAATAAGAGGGTATGATAATGCGGTAAATAAAAAATAATTCATAGATATGTGGCCGGAGTCACACTGATAAATGGCGCCCGATCTTATCCGCTTTTGGAACGCTCTGCACAATTTCTGTCGCTATATTCTGAGAGCCATTACTTTTTTTATTTTTTCTCCACCGGAGCTGTGTGGGGGCTTATTTGTTGCGGGACAATCTGTAGTTTTCATTGGTACCATTTTAGGGTACATGCAATTTTTTTAATTTTATTTTTTTATCACTTTTTATTCGATTTTTTTTGCCAGCAAGGTAACAAAAAAACATAAATTCTGACAATGTTTTTTTTCCTTCTATTTTTTACAGTGTTCACCGTGCGCTATAAATGACATTTTCTTTATTCTGTGGGTCAATACGATTACGGTGATACGATATGTATATAGTTTTTTAATGTTTTGTAGCATTTGAATAATCAAATCACTTTTCTGTAAAATAACTTATTTTTTGTGTTACCATATTCTGAGAGCCATAACTTTTTTATTTTTCAGACAAAATAGCTGTGTAAGGGCTTGTTTTTTTGCAAAACGGTTTTTTTTTTTTGTACTATTTTGGGGTATATGCGACTTTTTTATCACTTTTTATTCTATATTTTGGTAAGGGTGATGACCAAAAAAAAAGCGATTCTGGTATAGTTTTTTACTTATTTTTTTTGCGGTGTTCACCGTGCGGGAAAAATAATTGTAGCGCCCATGGCCGCGGGCCGTCGGGTTCACTCACCTCCCGACGCCTCCCGACGCCTGCAGCCATGGATCAAAATAAAAACCACTGCTGTTATCTACATTACAGCGCCGATCAGATTATGTAGGAGATAGGGCACTTATAATCTGGTGACAGAGCCTCTTTAAGTTTTAAATATGGGTTAAGATCAGACGGCAATCAGCTGGCTTACCCGGTTTTGGTAGAGTAATAATCAAGGCATGAAGCATTTAGTTGGGACAGGTGCCGGAGTGAGAAATCTGGCAAAAAGTTTTGAGTAAATGAGATACTAGTGTCTTAAAGGATTTATAATACTCGTTTGTAAGTACGTCTAATCGTAGATAGGACCTCGTCTAGTGATACTTCCTTGTTCAAAATGGTAATTTGATCAGGAGTTAAGTTAGGGAGGGAGACTTCGTCGAGAAAATTATCAATTGAAGTGCTATTTGGTTGAGGATATTTCTCACTTGTAGCTAAATTGTAAAGGGAACTGTAATATTCTAAAAAAAAAAAAAAAAAGATTCTGCGATTTTTTTTTTTTTTTCTCGATTAAAATTTTTATTATGTTTATAATCATATAAAAACAGAATTCATGATCTAGCCTCCCTAGTTTTGATTTGATTTGCCAGCATTTTTGAGGCCCTATTACCTTGCCAATAGAAAGATGTTTTTGCTTTCCTAAGATTCAGTTCATAACCGTTTTTCTTGTATAAATATAAATGATGGCAGGATTTTTTCAAACTTAGAAGGGTGGAGTTTAAAGGGTTTAGTTTGTGTTCATCCTCCAACCGTTTGATGTTGTAAAGAAGTTGAAAGATCTTCTCGTTCCTGATGTTTTTATCATGACTTTCTAATTTTAGAAATAGACCTCTAATGAATGCTTTGTGGGTGCACCAAACTGTGGAGTCAGAAGTTTCATTATTATCGTTGAATTGGAAAAAATCTGAAATCTCCTTATTTAAGATTGAAACTCAGCCCTGTTTAATAGTCATTCAATCTCCATGGGGAGGTGGGAGTGAGGTTGAGGGATTCATGTATAGATGGGAGCATGGTCCAATGATGTAATTATATCAATATAGGCCTTAGATATTATTTGAAGAAGCCATTTGTCAGTTAAGAAAAAGTCTATGAGAGAATAAACATTATGAGGATGGGAGAAATGTGTAGTTCCTTTCAGATGCATGGAGTATGCGCCAGGGGTCAAACAGGTTCTCCTTAAACAGTAAATCATGTAAACTAGGTTCTTTAGCAGGGTTGGAGGAGGAACTTTTATCAATAGCTGGGTCAGAGACTATATTAAAGTCGTCACCAAACAATAGTGAACTGTGCTTTAGTTTAGTAGGCAATTCAATGGTTGTTTTAATGAAACTAGTTTGATGCACGTTGGGGGCATATAATGAGACCACAGCATACGGGGCGTTATTGATGAGGCTCAACACTATCCAAAATTTCCCTTCTATATCAGGAAGTAAATTCGAAAGGCCAAAGTATTTTTAAAGGCAATAAGGACTCCCTTTCTTTTTGTAGAAGCGTGAGCAAAAAATATGTGTGGGTAATTACAATTATGTAATCTCACTGAATCAGTTTGCAGAAGGTGAGTTTCTTGGACACAGCAAATATCACATTTTTTGCTTTTGAATCTCTTTCCATAGAAGTAAACCCATAAAGGGAATATTGAGTCCCCTAACGTTCATAGAAGAGATTTTAAACGCCATTTGTAGTTATATAAAATAGTTGAAATAGGGGGCGTGGCTTTGACATGGCGGTGTGAGGATGTGTATTCCTGGAGCTCCGGACCCACACCACAGACCATCGCCCACTAAGGGCTCACTTACCCATTCCAGACGAGTGATGACTAAGGGGAGGCACCGCAAGAGCCTCTCGGACACTCCCGGCACCCCGCCCATAGACCGGTACCTCCGCTCCAGACGAGACGGAGCTTCTCCGCGGCCTTCCTCTACTCCCACTGTAGGCCGCAGTTGGACCCCGCCAGCACGAGGGTGCTCACCTGCTTCCAGCTCCTCTGTTCCGGCGTGCCTCGTCTGCAGCTCCCAGGACTGCTCTCCTGCCATCTTGACTCTGGAGGTAGGTCAGAGCACAGAGGCCATGTCTGGGTCGGCTCTTCCGGTGCTGGCTGATGCCCTTCTCCCCATCCCAGCCTGTGTCAGGACAGGAAGATGGCCGCATGGCCTTGCAAGGCGGGGCGGTCCCGGCGCCATTTTCTCCCACCGCGCCCCGGCACTCTCCCCCAGTGGACTGGCTGCACCTCAGTCAGGGGACTCCTGCCATTCTGAGGGGGCCACTCACCCCATCAGCTGTTTCGGGGGACCACCATCCTGCCTCATCCCCGGGGCCCCCCCCTCCATGGAACGGACACTAGCGGAGTTACGGGAAATGGTGCGGGTATTACCCAGCAAATTCGATCTGGATGTACGCCTCTCCCGGCTGGAAGAGAAGCACGATAGGGCCATTGGGGCTGTTTCTCAAGAGGTACGCTTATTAGCTGCACGGGTGGAAACATTGGAACGCCAGAATTCTGTCCACACCATGGACCTCTCTGTTCTCTCTCAGACCGTGGAAACCCAATCTACCCAAATGCGGGATTTCTCATTGCACCTGGATGATGTGGAGAACAGGGGGAGGCGGAACAATCTGAAGTTGAGAGGCATTTCGGAATCTGTGCCCCCGGAGGGGTTATATGATTATCTTCAATAAGCTCATGGACAGACCACGCATGGATGGGAGCATGTGGAGACTCGCATGGATGAAGCGGGAAGGTATCTATTCATGAAAGGTAGGTTGGCTAACTCACTGTTCACACTGGCTTTATATTATCTCCCTAACACTGGTCAGGTTGCCTTCCTGGAGAAGGTTTTGGTGGAGTTGGATAGCTTTCTGGAAGGCACTCTAATACTGGGGGGGGGATCTGAACATCACCTTGGACCCTACATTAGACTCCTCGCGCGGGCACTCGTCCTTACCCAGGTCAGCTCACCGTCGTATACATCAGTTGTTGCATGAGCACCAATTGGTAGATGCGTGGCGGCTCCTGCATCCAACGACAAAAGACTACACTTTCTTTTTGGCCCCTCACAACACATACTCCAGACTGGACTACTTCTTCCTACACCACTCCCACCTATCTGACCTCTCCTCAGTCTCTATTGATGATATTACCTTTTCAGATCATGCGCTCATCACTCTTACCCCCTGTCTCCCAGCGGCCCACCCTCACTCCTGGCAGAGGCGTTTGAATGACTCGCTTCTGCAGGATTCGATGGTGGTATCGGACATACACAGGGATCTCCGGGAGTATTTTGACACTGTTTCCCCAGAGATGGACCCGCTTTGTATTTGAGAGGCTCATAAGTGTGTGATCCGCGGTTCCTTCATCCGCATAGGTTCTAAACTTAAAAAGGAGTGGACTGCACATTTGCTTGATCTTTTGTCCCGCATACATCTCCTGGAGTCCCATAAGGCCTCGCTGGATCGGGTCATGGGGGCAGAGCTGGGGCAGCTGCGAGTTCAGGTTTGTTCCCTCTGCCTTGCCAAGGCTAGAGCCTCCCTGATGAAATGTAGACGACATTTCTACGAATTCAGTAACAAACCTGTTAAGACTCTGGCACGGGCACTTAGGAAAACCCGATCACGTACCTACGTTCCCCATATCCAGGCTTCCGGAAATAGGCGTATGCACCTCCCCCAGGACATCTCGGAGGCCTTCCGGGCATATTACCACTCCCTTTATAATCTACCTTGGGCCTCTCCGTCTGTGGATGGGGGAACCGATTGGAGCAGATGGAGGCATACCGCCAGTCATCGGGGATGAAATGTATCCCCCAGGAGGCTATTGCTGTTCTGGAGGAGACCATTTCCCCGGAAGAGTGGTCATAGGCCTTGAAGGATTTGCCGACAGGGAAGGCGCCAGGTCCTGATGGTCTGACCATACAATACTATAAGGTTTGCTCAGACCTGCTAGCTCCCCATTTCCTGCATGCCTACAACTCACTTACTGAGGGGCGCTCCCTAACTCAGGACACACTGAGGGCCTACATCACGGTGAGACCCAAGGAAGGGAAGGATCCATCCATATGCCAAAACTATCGCCCCATTTCTTTGCTAAACACGGATCTAAAGCTGTTTGCGAAGATCCTGGCCCATAGGATTACCCCCCTCCTCCACAGTGTGATCCATTGCCATCAGTTGTACTTCATGCCTCTTAGGGAAGCTCGGGATAATACCACAAGGGCAATTAACTTGATTTATCACGCGGCTGCCTCGGCTCTTCCCACGCTCTTGCTGTCCACGGATGCGGAGAAGGCCTTCGATAGGGTCGCCTGGGACTATATGTTGTTCACTTTGTGGCATATTGGGTTGGGCACTCACATGGTGCAATGGATTTCGGGCCTCTACTCTTCTCCCTCGGCCCGGGTTAAGGTTAATGGTACCTTTTCCTCCCCGCTCGCTATCTCTAACGGCACGAGGCAGGGTTGCCCCTTGTCCCCCTTAATCTTCATTTTGTGCCTGGAGCCCTTCCTATGTCAGGTTCGCTCCAACCCAGACATAGCGGGTGTATTACTGGGAGGACGATCCCATAAGGTCACAGCATATGCAGTGATTTCTCACCGCACCCAGGATCTCCTTGCCCAATCTCATGGTGGAGATGAGTAGATACTCGAAATTTTCCAACTTCAAAATTAACTACCAGAAGTCGGAGGCTCTTAATGTATCGCTGCCGCAGTCTTTGGTGGAAGATCTGTCGGGGTCCTTCTCCTTTAAGTGGGCTAGAGACTCGCTCATGTATTTGGGGGTCCAGCACTCCAGGGATCTATCTCGCCTTTTATGCAGTTAACTATCCTCCCCTCCTTCAACGTGTAAAGAGCAATCTGGATTCCTGGACAACGGGCACCTTCACGTGGTTCGGCAGATGTGCAATCTTTAAAATGAATATCCTGCCGCAGATTTTGTATCTCTTCCAGGCCCTGCCGATTCATATCCCCCGTACCTTCTTTCAAGCCCTATTGTCCTTACTCCATCGATTTCATATTTGTGGGGAAACCAGCCCGTATAACCCGCTTCATGCTTTTCCGTTCCAGGTGTGAGGGCGGAGTGGGTCTCCCGGACTTTGTCTCTTACCACCAGTCCTCACACCTGTCGCGAATTCTGGACTGATTCCGGCACACGGAGGTTAAACAGTGGGTGTCGATGGAACAGTCCTTGGTGGCAGTTCCTCTGCAGGTTCTGCCTTGGTTGAGCAGGGATACTCCCCTACCGGTGCGGACACACCCGACGATTGGACCCTCCTGGGCGGTTGCGTCCCGGCTCTTTCCCTGGAAAGAGATCTCCCCATCTCCGTCCCCCCTGTTCCCAGTCTTGGGCAATCCCGCATTCCCTCTGGGGCGAGAAAGGGGTCTATTCAGGCACTGGCTGCAGGCAGGTAAGTGACATGCTTCCCATTTCATACAAGGGGAGGCCTAGATGACCGGTCCACAATTAGCATCTCTGACAGACCCTCTTCCTTTCACTCCTTGGCTGATCACTCAATTGAGACATTTTCTCGTGTCCTTACCTAACCCTTCTGAACATGCGTGGGACAAAACCCCTTTTGAGCTCCTCCTGCATAGGTATGGGCCAGTTACGTCACTCACTGTCCAGGTTATATACCCTACTGATTTCCCCATCCAATCTTCCCACACCTACCTATCTGCTCAACTGGAAGAGGGACTTGGGTCTAATACCCACAGCAGAACAAAAGTATCATGTGTATACTATGACACATAAATTATCCATGGCTAGCAGGTATCAGGAGGCGGGATTTGAGATCTTATTGCGATGGTATAGAGTGCCTTCCAGATTGCATGCAATGATTCCTGCGGTTTCACCACTGTGTTGGAGATGTGGAGACCAGATGGGCATGATTTTACATATCTTTTGGGAGTGTCCGCGGCAGACAGATTTTTGGTCAGAGGTGTGGCGTATCTCCTCCAAATTCACGGATTTCCACCTCCCGCATACGCCGGCCTTCTTCTTGCTCCATCTGTGCGAGGCTCCGTTATCCATGTACCGCCGTTCTTTGGTTTGCCATCTGGTGAATGCAGCTAGAGCATGTATCCCTGCGCTGTGGAGACAAACTTGCAATCCATCGATTAACGTGGTTCAGTAAGATACAGGAGATCATGAGAATGGAGGATCTCACGGCATCCATGAGAGGCACCCGTGCCAAGTTCCTCAAGACTTGGTATCACTGGGTCAGATTCCAATCTTCTGCGGAGTTCAGGAACATCGTGGCCTCTTGAATATATTTCTGAAGCCTAGGGGACACTGCTAGTTCTCTTCCCTCCCTTCCCTCTCTCTGTCATTTCTCTTCTCTTTCTTTATTCTCCCTTTCTGATATGTTTACCCACGGACCTCTGTGCATGGCTGCGGGTCCGGGATGCATAGGAGGTCCGTCTTAATTGTAGTATCAGATATACCTTATTGTTCTCCTTGCACTTAATGTAAACACATACTGGCCTGTGAGCCGATGTGTGTACTGCAGATGCTTGCATTGCCGTGTTTTTGTTTTGAGAAAATCGAAAATAAAAGAATTTATAAAAAAATAGTTGAATTAAACCCAAAGTATTGAAAGGGAAAATGAGAGTACACATGAACATCAGAATTAATGAAATTTGACCATCCTGTAACACCAAATGTAAGAAACAGTGAAAAATATACATGTAAAACATTAGTAAAAAAACATAGCAATATAAACAAAGCAATATAGAATATAGCAAAAAGTTATAGTTCAGCTTCAAAATGAACCGTAGGGAAATCACAGATAAGGCAACCCAAATTGGAAGGTGGTTCCAAACAGTAGGACGAGCAAAAAGTACCAAACAAAGGCAGAAGGGGCTCCAGCGCCTTCAATCACAATAAGGAAGTAAAAAGCAATTAACTTTTTTTTTATGCGAAAAAAGAAACTTGACACGAGGAATAAGTCAATTATATGCTGATACAATAAACTGTAAGGTTTGAAGGAACGAAGAAAAACGTATCCAGGTGATTAAGTGATACCTGAAAGTCCTTAAAGGGAATGTGTCGGTAGAATTTTTTTTTCACAAGTCAGGAAATATCATAAATTATATTCTAATTTATAACCTTTCCATGTGCTGGTCACTAGAGGGAGCAGTTCCCAAAATTGCAGCATGGTAAAGCAACCTCATTGCTTTATGCTGCAAATTTGGGGTAGACACACTCGCTCTAGTGTCCTCACACAATCCCCCCTCCCTTATTCTGGCTAGTGCCAGGAGAAGGAGGGGGTTGAATCTTCAAACCTCCTACACTGTGTGCCGCCATTTTCTGAGCGAATGCACAGTGTAGGTGGATTAGATACAGTGCTAAGCAGACAGTATAACACTAACATAATACACACATCACATACACAAACATAACTTACCTGCCGAACCGATAAAAACAAGGGGACATATATGAAAACACAGAAAAAGGCCATACTTATAAATGGACACAGCCAGGTCAGAAAATGCTGATGAAGGAGTGAGCAGGTGCTTTAAATAATAATAGCCACTCCCACTGGTCTTGAGGGGAGTGGTGTGTGTGGTGCATGGGATGTGTAGTAAGAAATAATAAATGAATAGTGTGTGTGTAAGTGTAATACTAAGAGTGAAATATAGGGGGCAGTAATGAGTGAAGTGCCTCAATAGAAATAAATGGATAATGGGGTGCAAGTGTGTGAAACATGGAGGGATAGTGTGTACGTCATGAGGCACAACGTGTATAGCCAGGTAGAAGCCTATTTATGACGCCTTGATAGTTCATAGAGCGGGCTACCCTGCTTGCTATGCCAAACAACAACACACCATGCTCTCCCAGCATCAAAGACCCGGCCGTGTCCAGGAGAAGCGAATATATGTAGTAATGAAAAATACCTGGGGTATTAGTAATCATTTTGGCCAAAAGGACGCAAGCTCGCAATCCACGACAAGGATCCCCAGACTTGCGAGTCCCTAACTCCTTAAATGGAACAGAACGTTCCTGATGTACAAACAGAACCGATAAAAACAAGGGGACATATATGAAAACACAGAAAAAGGCCATACTTACAAATGGACACAGCCAGGTCAGAAAATGCTGATGGAGTGAGCAGGTGCTTTAAATAATAATAGCCACTCCCACTGGTCTTGAGGGGAGTGGTGTGTGTGGTGCATGGGATGTGTAGTAAGAAATAATAAATGAATAGTGTGTGTGTAAGTGTAATACTAAGAGTGAAATATAGGGGGCAGTAATGAGTGAAGTGCCTCAATAGAAATAAATGGATAATGGGTGCAAGTGTGTGAAACATGGAGGGATAGTGTGTACGTCATGAGGCACAACGTGTATAGCCAGGTAGAAGCCTATTTGTGACGCCTTGATAGTTCATAGAGCGGGCTACCCTGTTTGCTATGCCAAACAACAACACACCATGCTCTCCCAGCATCAAAGACCCGGCTGTGTCCAAGAGAAGCGAATATATGTAGTAATGAAAAATACCTGCGGTATTAGTAATCATTTTGGCCAAAAGGACGCATTTGTAAGTATAACTTACCTGCCGCCTCCGCTCCTATTCCTTGCGCATTCGCTTCCTTGAACATATGGCTGGAAGTCGTCATCTGACTGTCCGGCAGCACCTTCCGGTCCACATGAAAATGGCGCTGGATTTCGCTCTAACGAGCTTCGTTTTGGTCTGTGTGGGAGCAGCGCATGCGACATTCCCACACAGACGGCGTACGCTGCAGTGAATGGAACGGCTCCCATTCGCATTCTCTATGGAGATGTATGTGCCGTATTCCATCTCTGTATGTGTCGTTAATCGACACATGCAGAGATGAAAAAAAAATGGCAGCCCCCATAGAGAAGTCAAAGTAAGAAAAAAAATAAAATAAGTAGAACACAAGAACACAAATAAATAAAATTTATTTTAATATCACACTAAAAGCAATATTATGTAAAAAATAAGAAATTCTTGACACCTTCCCTTTAAAGAGGCTCTGTCACCAGATTTTGCAACCCCTATCTGCTATTTCAGCAGATAGGCGCTGCAATGTAGATTACAGTAACGTTTTTATTTTTAAAAAACGAGCATTTTTGGCCAAGTTATGACCATTTTTGTAGTTATGCAAATGAGGCTTGCAAAAGTCCAAGTGGGTGTGTTTAAAAGTAAAAGTCCAAGTGGGCGTGTATTATGTGCGTACATCGGGGCGTTTTTAATACTTTTACTAGCTGGGCGCTCTGAAGAGAAGTAACATCCTCTTCTCTTCAGAACGCCCAGCTTCTGACAGTGCAGATCTGTGACGTCACTCACAGGTCCTGCATCGTGACGGCCACATCGGCACCAGAGGCTACAGTTGATTCTGCAGCAGCATCAGCGTACCTGCAAACGCTGATGCTGCTGCAGAATCAACAGTAGCCTCTGGTGCCGATGTGGCCGTCACGATGCAGGACCTGTGAGTGACGTCACAGATCTGCACTGTCAGAAGCTGGGCGTTCTGAAGAGAAGAGGATGTTACTTCTCTTCAGAGCGCCCAGCTAGTAAAAGTATTAAAAACGCCCCGATGTACGCACATAATACACGCCCACTTGGACTTTTACTTTTAAACACACCCACTTGGACTTTTGCAAGCCTCATTTGCATAACTACAAAAATGGTCATAACTTGGCCAAAAATGCTCGTTTTTTTAAAATAAAAACGTTACTGTAATCTACATTGCAGTGCCTATCTGCTGCAATAGCAGATAGGGGTTGCAAAATCTGGTGACAGAGCCTCTTTAAGACATGTATTCAAGTAGCTTCACCAGAGTGTCTGCCATCTGATGATTTTATCCATTCCTGGGCAAGAGTTGGTAGAAGTTTTTTCTTAGGTGGAGATCTATCGCCATCTTGTGGTTGGTAAAGAGACCATTTTGTCAGAAGAATAGCTGCATCTTTTGGATCAAGAACAACATGAGTTGTTCCGTTGTGTACGATAATCCGTTTAACTGGATGCTGTGGTCTCTTAAAATTTTAGTGAATGCTGAAAATTCTCTTCTTCTGGGGAGAGTAGCAGAGGAGAGGTCTGCAAATAAGGAGATATGTTGGAAGGGTTCTGGAAGTTCCTTTTTATGGATTGTTGCTTTCATTACTGCTTCCTTAAACTGGTAAACATGGAGGCGTGCTAGAACGTCTGTTGACACACTGGAAGGAAGGCTCCTTGGTTTAGAAACTCTGTGTGCCCTATCAATAAGGAGATCGCTTTCCTTAGCTGTATGAATGAGACCATAAATAAATTGGTCAGGAATTCCTGTAGTTGTGAGTCGGAAACTGATTCAGGGATATTATTTCTTCTGGAGCGATCTTCCAGATCAGCTAATTTAAGTTCTATAATGGAAATATCATCCTCCATTTTGTTATAGGGATCAACTAGAAAGTTGTGTGCATTAACAAATTCCTCAATTTTTTCTTTCAAAATAGCTGTTCTCTCCCGCACCTCTGTCATATTAGCATGCATAATAGAGATTGCTGACTGAATGTCATTGTGTAGAGCTCCTTTGAACTCTTGAAAAAGGAGTCTCATCTCTGCTGAGGAGACTGGAGGGTCAGATGGAGGCAGAGCTGCCACTGCAATATTCCCCTATGATGATAAGGAGAGCAGGGGCATAGCTAAAGGCATATAAGCCCCGATGCAAAAGTTATTATTGCCCCCTGCCCCCTTGCGGCTCCAGCGCTGGACCCAGGAAAGGTAAGAAGAATAATTGTTTTGCTTCTTTATGTGTTACTAATTAATTTTGTGTGTTATTTTACAGGTTCGGTCGTGGGACTACGTCGGATTCGAGGACTACTTCAATGACAGCGTTCTTTTTATTCTCAATAAAATGGTTAATGAGGGTTGTGTGGGTTTCTTTATTTCAATACAATTATTTTTTCTATGTCCTTGTATTTAATGTTATGCTGAGGCTAACACTAACCCCCGTTATTACCCCGGTACCCACCGCCACCAGGGGTACTGGGAAGAGCCAGGTACGAACCAGTACCCGACCATCTGTAGTGATGGTCGGGCACTGGGGCAGACGCAGGCTGGTAGTATTTGGCTGGGGAATACCAAAAACAGTGGCCCTTCCCACCCAGGTAACGCTAACGCTAAGGCTGCTGCTGCTGCCATGTTGTATCTGGCTGGTTATGAAAATGGGGGGGGGGGGGGCACATCGTTTTTTCCAATTATTTTTTTAGTAGTCCTCGAATCTGACGTAGTCCAGACATAGACGTAAAACCTATAAAAATAACACAAGCACAAAAAAAACTATTAATAACACATGTGATGAATACCTATATAGTAACAGACCAAACGATAAACGTTCACGATAAACGTCCACACATATCAAAATAAAAACAAAGAATGAATAGCCATGACTGTATGTGTAGACATATCACACATCCCAAAAAGGTACAAAATCAAACACCAAGTACACAAGTATGACTTGTAATAATGGCAATACTTTATAAAATATACATAAAAACATGTTGGTCATCAGGACCTAAAATAAGACAAACAATTAAAATGCATGGATGTGGAGAACACAAGAGCTGTAACAAGTAAAGAATACTCAAGAGGCAAAGAAAAGCATAATAAACAATTCAAAGAACAACTTGCAAATAAAGAAGTTCAAAAACCACAATGTGGTACATGCACAGTACTTGCATAATAGAGAAAGTAATGAGCCAAACAGTGTATAGCGAGCAGAGCCCACCCACACTGGTATATGTGTGAGTGTAAAGATATAGTGACCAGGGAGTAACCGCAAATCAAATCCGGTCCCAGGACCTATACCTATTCAATCCTATGTTAAGGACTCCACGGATGTGCTGAAGAGTCTGGATGGGGTGACCATTGAGCAGGATATGTACCTAGTATCCTGCGATGTGGAATCCATTTACACGTGTATCGATCATGATTTTGGTTTGCGTACAATTCAATACTTTTTACGTTCATGTAATTACGATCACGAACTGGTTAAATTTTTGATCCTTCTCATGTGTTTTGTCCTTGAGCACAACTACTTTGTGTTCAGGGACAAACACTACTTACAACTTCGTGGGACAGCGATGGGTGCGACCTGTGCACCCTCTTATGCAAATTAATTTCTAGGCTTCTGGGAACAGGAAACTGTACGGGAAGCTATGGACATGGTATCTGGATGTGTTGTGGGCTGGATGCGTTTTATCGATGACATCCTTTTTATATGGCAGGGCACGCGTATAGAACTGGATCGGTTCTTATCTATTTTGAATGCCAACACACAGAACATCAAACTAACAAGTGTGATTAGTCAAACAAGCATGGATTTTCTGGATATCAAAATGATAGTGCAAGATACAGGTAAGCTCAGTACTACTATTTTCCGGAAGCGAACAGCTGTAAACTCTCTCCTACATGCATCGTCTTTTCACCCCACACATGTAATACGGGCTATCCCAACGGGGCAATTCTTAAGGGCAAGATGTGTGTGTGACTCTGACTCTAATTTTGAAATAGAGTCTCAATGCTTGAGGACTTGCTTTTCACAACGCGGGTATCCCAACATTGACATTGAGAAGGGTTACCAGAGAGCACGCCATACCACCAAAATAGTTTACTTACCCAATACAAACGCAAAAGTAAGGATGAAACGGTAAGTCTCATCACTCCCTACAACACACAATGGGTGGAGATGAGGAAAATTGTGACTCGGTTTTGGCCTATATTGCTCACCGATCCTGATCTAAAGAAATACCTACCCTCTAGACCAAAATTTACAGCCAAAAAAAGTAAAACTCTTGGTGATCATTTGGTCCAAAGTCATTACAGTACTCCTAATCCTAAGACTTATCTTTTTGTCTCTAAAGGACCAACTTGGGGATCTTTTTCTTGTGGTCATTGTTCCATTTGCAAGTTGATTGTAAGGACTGATACATTCTCTGATTCTGAAAATAAAAAATGTTTTAAAATCGTACACTTTATCAACTGCAGTACAACTGGGGTGGTCTACATGGCTACTTGTCCGTGTGGCCTCTCCTATGTGGGCATGACCACAAGAGAACTAAAAATGAGAATTCAGGCACATGTCAGGGATATTAAAAAGGCTCGGACAATTGAGAGTAACAACCGTGATGAAATCGACAAACTGAAGTCCATTCCCAGACATTTTCGTGACTTTCATAATAACAGATGGCAAGATCTGAAGGTTCATGGTATTGACAAAATTATTATCGGATCGCGTGGAGGTGATACTTTTCGTAAATTAGAACGTATAGAATGCAAATGGATTACCAAATTGAACACTAGCTCGCCTTTTGGGCTGAACGAAAAAATGTCCTTCGCCTCCTTCTTGTAATTGGTCTCATGGTCCCATAGCATCATCAGTTTTTAATGTTGTATATTTATGTGCATTTCCAGTTTTGATTGGTTTGGTTGACTTCTAGAGATATTTTATAGATTATGCTGGCTTTTCTTTGGTTTTTCGTAAACTTTGTATACTGGTTGTCATATTTTATCTGAAGCTATTTCTCAATTGTTTTTTGTATGTCCATAGGCGCTGTGGTCACACTATTATTGGGCGTACTATAATATCTGGACTCCGAAGGGCGAACATTTTTTGTCAGTGGCCATCTATCAGCATGTTTACCACTTTTTGTTGTTTTACACTCCGTGTAGCTTTCTCAGGGGGTATTCATCATATCCCTATATACGTTTGGGTTGTAGGTTTATTTACACATTAGATTGTTACTGTTAGCAGTATACACTCTACCTCCTCACATATTTATTCCTTACACACATCACTTTTTATTTTTATTTTTTTTTCACGCTCCATATACACATATACACTATTATCACACACTTCTGATTTGCTATTTTATACAAATCTTGACACGTCTCTTATATTTGTTCGGTATAACATTACACCCTTTACTTGATGTGTTATTTGATATGATTAATAAAAATTGTTATATTTTTTTTTCAGGTGCATCTTCACGTGTGCATCACATTTTATTATTTTTTATTATAATAATAAAAATATTTATTTTTTCACCCATCACTTTGCACGTGTGTTCACTCACCTTATTTCACATGGTTATATAATATTTTCATTTATTTATATATTTATATATTGATCCTCTGGTCTATCTATCTTTTGGATATATATATTTGTTTTATGTTGATTACATTGTACATATATATATATATATATATATATATATATATATATATATATATATATATATATATATATGTAATTAAATTGTTTATATTGGGATATGTATGTAATTACATTATGGTATTATATAAACTGCATTACTTGTTTGTGCACATATTTATATTGTATGCATATTCTGTGTTCATCACCATGACCCTCATTCACATAATGCTACATTTAATTTTGTTCTCTGTTCTATAAGTGGGCATTATTTATTAATAATTTTATGCTTGCCTACAAAAGGGTTAATGTATTATGGCATTAGATATTTATAAGCATACTACCCTGCTACGGAATTCTTATGTTGGCGCTTGTGTATACCTAGATGTGCGTCTTTTGGACGCACATGTATGGGTATGGATTGGCGTTTAAAATTAGCGTTCACTGCTATTTACATATGTACATTCTAGATGTTATCACTATATGTAGCTTGTTTAGTCTTGTACTCTACAATCGCCCTATGCTCTTTGCTGGCACTTTTTCTACTCTTTCCAGTTTCCAAAATGGCCACCGTCGTATGGTGCGTCTTATTGACGCTGCCGTGTTCTCCTGTCGCGGCATCCCCTTCTTTATGTCGTGCGCATGCGCACTCCCGTCTTGAGTGCGCAGATTTAGGGTTTGACTCTGGCCGTGTTGCCTCTACAATAACACCACTTAAGGTAATTATATCCTTGGTATTCAGTGGTGCATACACCTGCTGCATCACTTCAATCCTTAATACTATTCACCTGTAGTAGTTGGCCACTATTGGCCTTTGGCTAAATTAACTCCTCCCACCATGCAGTACAAATACAGTGCCAGATACCCCTCCTGTCAGTACCCCTTGAGAAAGCTACCGCGAAACGTGCGTTGGGGCTCGTGGTGTGGTGTCCACTTTTAGGCTGATTATGCAGTATACCGGTTGGTATAGGTCCTGGGACCAGATTTGATTTGCGGTTACTCCCTGGTCACTATATCTTTACACTCACACATATACCAGTGTGGGTGGGCTCTGCTCGCTATACACTCTGTTTGGCTCATTACTTTCTCTGTGCACTGTGCATGTACCACATTGTGGTTCTTGAACTTCTTTATTTGCAAGTTGTTTATTATGCTTTTCTTTGCCTCTTGAGTATTCTTTACTTGTTACAGCTCTTGTGTTCTCCACATCCATGCATTTTAATTGTATGTCTTATTTTAGGTCCTGATGGCCAACATGTTTTTATCTATATTTAATAAAGTATTGCCATTATTACAAGTCATACTTGTGTACTTGGTGTTTGATTTTGTCCCTTTTTGGGATGTGTGATATGTCCACACATTCAGTCATGGGTATTCATAGTAACACATGTGGTAGGCTTAGATGCAGGGCCAGTGGCGGATCATAATTAGGGCGGTTCAGGCGGCTGCCCGTGGCACAAGGCTCCCAGGGGGCCCATGGCCGCCCAAACAGCACATGACCGCACGGACCCCCTCATGCCCGGTGGCGTCGCTAGCATCGGAGGGGGCCTCGGTGCCAGGGTCGCACCTGTCATAAGGCAAGGTGAGCTTCTGTCCGACTCCCAGCTATTAGCAGCCATGGTCTGTGCTGCGATCTTAAAACTCCCTCTGCTGCTTTAGAAGCTCCCCCTCCAGCCCCCCTTCTCTACTCTACACACCTCTCCTCCTGCTGCTGCTGCTGCTACCAGTCGGGACATGAGGGAGAGGGAGGGGAGACTGTCTGCGGCACTCTGTCGGGCCATTAAGCTGCTGAACGTCATTCACAAATATCCTACATAAAAGGTAAGTGCATATATGTTTACAATGTGTACTTTATATGTGTATAATGTGCACATTCATGTGTGTCTGTGATGTGTACATGTGTGTGTGTATATATAGTGTATGTGTGTGTGTATATATATATATATATATATATAGTGTATGTATGTGTATATGTATGTGTATATATATATGTATGTGTGTGTATGTATATATATATATATATATATATATATATATATATATATATATATACAGTGAAGGAAATAAGTATTTGATCCCTTGCTGATTTTGTAAGTTTGCCCACTGTCAAAAACATGAACAGTCTAGAATTTTTAGGCTAGGTTAATTTTACCAGTGAGAGATAGATTATATTTTTAAAAAAACAGAAGATCACATAGTCAAAATTATATATATTTATTTGCATTGTGCACAGAGAAATAAGTATTTGATCCCCTACCAACCATTAAGAGTTCAGCCTCCTCCAGACCAGTTACACGCTCCAAATCAACTTGGTGCCTGCATTAAAGACAGCTGTCTTAAATGGTCACCTGTATCAAAGACTCCTGTCCACAGACTCAATTAATCAGTCTGACTCTAACCTCTACAACATGGGCAAGACCAAAGAGCTTTCTAAGGATGTCAGGGACGAGAACATCGACCTGCACAAGGCTGGAATGGGCTACAAAACCATAAGTAAGATGCTGGGTGAGAAGGAGACAACTGTTGGTGCAATAGTAAGAAAATGGAAGACATACAAAATGACTGTCAATAGACATCGATCTGGGGCTCCATGCAAAATCTCACCTCGTGGGGTATCCTTGATTCCTGAGGAAGGTGAGAGCTCAGCCGAAAACTACACGGGGGAACTTGTTAATGATCTCAAGGCAGCTGGGACCACAGTCACCAAGAAAACCATTGGTAACACATTACGCCGTAATGGATTAAAATCCTGCAGTGCCCGCAAGGTCCCCCTGCTCAAGAAGGCACATGTACAGGCCCGTCTGAAGTTTGCAAATGAACATCTGAATGATTCTGAGTGATTGGGAGAAGGTGCTGTGGTCAGATGAGACAAAATTGAGCTCTTTGGCATTAACTGAACTCGCCGTGTTTGGAGAAAGAGAAATGCTGCCTATGACCCAAAGAACACCGTCCCCACTGTCAAGCATGGAGGTGGAAACATTATGTTTTGGGGGTGTTTCTCTGCTAAGGGCACATGACTACTTCACCGCATCAATGGGAGAATGGATGGAGCCATGTACCGTCAAATCCTGAGTGACAACCTCCTTCCCTCCACCTGGACATTAAAAATGGCTCATGGCTGGGTCTTCCAGCACGACAATGACCCGAAACATACAGCCAAGGCAACAAAGGAGTGGCTCAAAAAGAAGCACATTAAGGTCATGGAGTGGCCTAGCCAGTCTCCAGACCTTAATCCCATCGAAAACTTATGGAGGGAGCTGAAGATCCGAGTTGCCAAGCGACAGCCTCAAAATCTTACTGATTTACAGATGATCTGCAAAGAGGAGTGGGCCAAAATTCCATCTAACATGTGTGCAAACCTCATCATCAACTACAAAAAACGTCTGACTGCTGTGCTTGCCAACAAGGGTTTTGCCACCAAGTATTAAGTCTTGTTTGCCAAAGTGATCAAATACTTATTTCTCTGTGCACAATGCAAATAAATATATATAATTTTGCCAATGTGATTTTCTGTTTTTTTTTTTAATATAGTCTATCTCTCACTGGTAAAATTAACCTAGCCTAAAAATTCTAGACTGTTTATGTCTTTGACAGTGGGCAAACTTACAAAATCAGCAAGGGATCAAATACTTATTTCCTTCACTGTATATATGTGTATGTGTCATGTAGAGTCTGTGGACCCACTGGGCCGTACCGCCTTGGCGGTATGGCAGCTGTCCAACAGGGCGCAGGTCAATGTCTATAGTTCGTATAGGGTACCTGTGGCAGCTCGGACAGTAGCAAGGCAGGCTCGGCTGGGACTAGGCAGCAGGTAGACGTTCGGCGTGGTGAAGCAGGTCAGGCGTGGTATACAGCACGGCACGACTTTGGCTCAGCACAGTACTCAAACAGGAACACACTAGGAGACCATTGCATAGACAAACTAGGGAAACAACAACAACGCTCAGGCATCGAAGCAGGGGGCTGGACCCCTCTTATAGTCCAGGGTACTCACAGCCTGATGATTCATCAATGTCCGGTGCGTGCGCTGCCCCTTTAAGGACTTATTCACATGAACGTGTTCGTTTTGCGCGCGTAAAAAACGCAGCGTTTTTCCTGCATTGCTGTTCCGTGTGACATCAGTGTATGGTGCGTGTCTGCATTTTTTACGCGCGTATGTCATCAGTATGTCACGTGTTTCACATCAGCAAAATAAACTGAGGGAGGTGCTTTTCTTTTTCAAAATCATTCCTTTATAAACTGTTGCGTGAATCACGCACAGCACACGGATGTGCTTCCATGTGCTGTCCGTGATTTTCACGCACCCATTGACTTCAATGGGTGCGTGATGCGCAAAAAACGCACAAGTATAGGACATGCAGTAAGTTTCACGCAGTGGACACACGCTGCGTGAAAAACAGAAGGTAGGTTTAGATACAGGGTCCAGCAGACAGCAATCTTATATAGTATAAGATTACTGTTTGCTGGAGCCTTGTATCTAAGCCTACCATATGGTAGGCTTAGATACAGGGTCCAACAGACAGTATCACATATGGGCCCTGTATCTAAGCTTAACATGTGGTTATGTAAGATGCCTAGATACAGGGCCCCAGCAGACAGTAATCCTATACAGTATAAGATTACTGGCTGCTGGGGCCCTGTATATAAACCTACCGTGTGGTAGGCTTATATACAGGGCCCATCAGACAGGATCACATATGGGCCCTGTATCTAAGCCTACCATGTGATTGGCTTAGATACAGGGCCCAGCAGACAGCATCACTCAATCTGTGATCCTGTCTCATGGGCCCTCTAAGCCTACTACATCGTAGGCTTAAAAGGCTTGTCCAGTCCCTAAACATTGATGGCCTATCCTCAGGATAGGCCATCAATAGCTTATGAGTCGGGGTCTGACTACTGGGACCCCCGCCAATCAGCTGTTTTGAAGGGGTCACAGCGCTCGTACGAGAACTGCTTCCCCTTAATTTCCCTTACTTGCTCACACTGAGTCGCCGACACGGATTCACAGTGTGAGCAAGTGACCGGAATGAAGGGGAAGCAGCTCTCGCAGCGGCCCCTTCAAAACAGCTGATTGGCGGGGTCCTGGAAGTCGGACCCCAACCAATCCGCTTCAGCAGACATGGATATTAATCTTACCCTCCTCTTCAGCCGCAGCGGAGGTCCTGACTCTATCCAGGGTTGGGATGTTGTGCGCGTAGCATAGCGCTGTGACGTAATGCGCTGCGCACAGCGCTGTGACGTCAGGACCTCCACTGCGTTCCGGAACCAGGCGCGTAAGCACTGTCAGTTACTATAGTAAGAGGGGCCCGTGGCCCCAGTTACTATAGTAACTTTTTATTGATGTGGTGCAGGGGGGCGCGGGCCCCCTGGGTTCGGGGCCCTGTCGCAATTGCGACCGCTGCGACTCCTATAGCTATGCCACTGGATGAGAGGGTAATTTCTCCAGAAAGAGGCTGGATGGTGGTCTAAGCGGTAAATTTTTCACAGCCGGAGATATATTAGGGCTGGTAGAGGGGGATGTGCTCACCCCATTAGCTGCCAGTAACGGAGCAGGTCTCCGGCGTGTTCTGGCGCCATCTTGAGAGACAGGCGGGAAGAAGGCCGTTAGTTTTGGCGGACCCTGACCTTTCCTCTTGCCCCTCGTCATGATTGCTGATCGCCCCAGGGAGGAGATAGGTAATGAGACACAAGGAGAGAGTCTTCATGCTTGTCTTTTACTTCTGTTTTAGCCGCTAGTGAAGAAAGTAGCACGGAGCTCCTGCCTCACAAGTCCTCTTCCCTCGGCATCCGGCCACACCCCCCCCCCCCCCAAAGTTGTTTTTAATTGAGAGAATATATGATGCTATTATCTGCTCTTTCAATGCTAAAGCTAGGAGTTTACTTGGATTATTACCCCATTCAAATGAACGGGAGAATAAGTGTAGAGTACGGTTGTATTTCCGATTCAGCATATTTTGAATCTCTTGACGAGTAAGCAGGAGTTTTTCGAGCGTGTCATTTTGTAAGGTGCGTTTTTGTTGGGTTTCCAATAAGTGGAAATCCAAAAGCAGAGAGAGTAATTTAGCTCTTGCCTCTTTCTTTATTCCGGCCCCATGTTTGATTAATACCCCTCTCAAAACACATTTTAGGGCTTCCTATCTAATTGGGCAAAGGTGGTGTCTCATACATGGTCTTGTTAAAAGTTCATTATCGCTTGTTGAAGTTCCTGTTTACATAATGCGTCCTGAAGGAGCGACTCATTGAGACTCCAAGTAAAGGAGCTTTTAGAGTTCGGTAGAAGTCGAAATGCACAGAAAACCGGGGCATGATCAGACAGCAAAATTTTGCAAATATTGGAGGAAGATACATGAGTAAGCAGTCTATGCTGGGCAAAGATGTAATCTATTCTGCTGTAGGAGGTGTGCACATGTGAATAGAACATGTAATCCTTGGTGTCAGGGTGGTTAGGGCGCCGAACATCACACAACTGCATGCCATGCAAAATTCTGCGCACCTGATTGCTTTTCTTGTATGCAAGACTTGTTTTTCCTGAGGAAGTGTCCAAAGACGGATTAATAGGATATTGAAATCCGCACAAAGTTAAAGTTCACCTTGTGTAAAGGAGAGTAATTAGTCTATGATTTTATGTTCGGGGCATAAATATTACCTATAGTGTAAATCTATGAGCCAATCTCACAAGTCACAAAGCACAAAGGTGTGTCAGGGTCAGTTTTAACGTGAAGTATTTTATGTGTAAGGGATTTATGAAATAAGATATAGACACCTTTAGTTTTACCATCAGGGTTACTACTTTGATATGCAGATGGGTAATAGTGATTTTTCAAATTCGAAAAATGATCTGTATGAAAGTGAGTTTCCTGTAAGCAAACTATATAAACCCTATGTTTATGCATGGAGTAAAGAATCGGGGATCGTTTTGATGTTGAATCTCTGTACATTGAAGGAAGCAAGAGACACCTCCGTCATTTCAAAAATAGGCCTCTACTTTGTATCATAGAGAAGAAGGGGAAGTTACGTTAGGGACCATGACCAAATGAAAAGAAAAATGTCACTCAAAACAAAAAAAAGACAGTAAATTCTATCAGTAGTAAACACTAGAGATGATGCGTGCACGAGCTAATTTAATACTACGAGTTAGTGTTACCTATGGGGGGCAGGGCCGGCCTTAGGGTTGTGCGACCTGTGCCTTTACACAGGGCACATCACTCCAGCAGGTGGAAGGGGGCGCTGCTCTGGTTCCCTTCCCCTGCTTGTTTCAGAAGCGCCCCGGCCCAGCGACACAGCAGCCGCCAGAGCGCTTCTTCACTCAGTACCGTCGCTACCGCTGTAGCAGCCATAGCGGCTACTAGCGGCGACACCGGGCAAGAGGGCGTCTGCGCCGCCCCCCCTCCCACGGGCGGCGGCGCCGCTAGTAACCGCTACGGCTTCTACAGCGGTAGCAACGGCAGTATAGCAGAGCAGGGAGTTATCTCCCTCCTCTGCTATACACTAGCGCCACTGTAGCTCCTTGAAGGAGCGGAATCCCCCTGTGGCCGGGGATTCCGCTCCTGGAGCACTCTGCTTGATATCTCTGTCCATATATGGACAGTAACATCAGGGGAAACTTCTGAAGCGGAATCCCCGTCCACAGTATTGCCGACTCTGTGACCGGGGATTCCACTCCAGGAGAAGCCAATAATGTGACTGTTCATAAATGGACAGAGACGTGTGGCACTCCCTACCGGGGTGCCAAGTGGCACTCCCTACCGGGGTGCCATGTGGCACTACCTACAGGGGTGCCATGTGGCACTACCTACAGGGGGCTGTGTGGCGCTCTCTACAGAAGGCTGTGTGGCGCTCTCTACAGAAGGCTGTGTGGCGCTCTCTACACGGGGCTGTGTGGCGCGCTCTACAAGGGGGCTGTCTGGCGCTCTCTACAAGGGGGCTGTGTGGCGCTACCTACAAGGTGGCTGTGTGGCACTACCTACAAGGTGGCTGTGTGGCACTACCTTCAGGAGGCTGTGTGGCACTACCTACAAGGGGCTGTGTGGCACTATCCACAGGGCAAATCTGTGAGTGGCGGGCTGATGGTCGTTTTACTGTGAGGGGGGGCTGATGGTTATTTTACTGTGAGTGGCGGGCTAGTGTCATTTTACTGTGAGTGGGGGGGGCTGATGGTCATTTTACTGTGAGTGGGGGCTTATGGTTATTTTACTGTGAGTGGGGGGCTGATTGTCATATTACTGAGAGTGGGGGGCTGATGGTCTTCAAGTGGTTTCCACCTCTGACCTCCAATTGAAATTAATAGGAGGCCGAAAATACCTGCGGCGCTCGTTTGGTGCTATTTTGCCTGCGTTTTTGCATTAGCTTCAACGGCTTAAGAAAAAACGCAAAAAAAAAAAAGGTCAAACAACGCAGTCAATTCCTGAAGGAAAAAACGCTGTGTGGACATACCCTACGAGTGTAGTGCTTGTTTTTAGCCAATTTTTGTCTCTCTCAAAATAATTTTTGGTAGGGATGCCCTGAAGAATTTTATTTTTTTCCAGTGCTGCCTCGAGTCCTAAAAGGTTGGGAAACTCTGTACTAGACTACAAGATCACGCTGGCCTATGCAAGGATCCCGTTGTGGAGCAGCTCACTTCGTTGTGGGAACGAGGCCTAGGAGAGTACTATTTTTGTTTTGGGGCACTGTCTACAAGGGGGAGGTGGGGGGCTGTATGGCACGATCTACAGGGAGGAGGTGGGGGATTATGGCACTGTCTACAGGGAGGCTGTATGGCAAATCTACAGGGGGCACTATACTGTGTGGGGGCCACTAAGCGGACATTATACTGTGTAGGGGTACTACAGGGGGCATAGTATTGTGGGCACAATTAGAGGTCAAAATACTGTCCTTGAAGGGATTGTAATATATTATTATATTGTATGGGGGCACTAAAGGGGCATTATACTTTTGTTTTAATGATTGGGTGGAGCGCCGAAAGATCATTTCGCACGGGGCGCCATCTATCCTAAGGCCGGCCCTGTATGGGTGATAGACACCGTCGGAGTGAGAATACACGCAGCTACAAGGAGACCGGGTCATAATTGGAATGTTGATATAAACAGAGTACAACAGGAAAATAACAGTATAAAGGTAAAAAACAATATAGGAGCAATCAAAGTGCTTAACAATGAGGAACGTCATTAATGGCAAACCATAGTCACCCGGAGCATCTGCATAGTACATCAACGGTCCCGCGAGCTCCTTGGTGGGGTGGGTTGTGTACGTCGTTGTAGTTGTGGTCTTGGAGAAGAAACACGTGCGTCTGCTTATATTCCAGGAGGAAAACGGAGCCAGCGGACCCAGGGGTTTGCTCAAGAATGCCTACCAGGTCGGGAGGGACATCAGAGGGAGCTCTAGAGCCTGTAAGAAAGAGGAGAGCTCCTCTGGCGTGGAGAGGACTGCAACGCTGCTTCTCATCTTCACATTTAGGGCAAAGGGGAAACTCCAGCGGTAGGGTATATTGCGGGACAAAAGCAAAGAGCGGAGCGGCATTAAAGATGCTCTTTGTCGGAGAGTGCATCTTGATAGACTTGGAAATAGGGAATTTGTCGTTCCATCAAAGTCAATGGAGAGTTTTTTTTTGGAAAGCTGTTTTTTGTTTTTTTTTGTTATGTGTATGCGAATCATTATTTTGACATTGATATTGTTAGTTGGCTATTACTACTGACGCATAATACTGATGCTAACTTATACAATATCTTTAAATTGTATTCATGTGATTGGATTCCATACCTCCACTACTATTGCAAGAGTATGGGCACATTCCATAGTGGCAAACTAATGTAAACATGTTCTTTCGATATTTAACATAAATCTTTACAAATATTAGGCAGCCTTCATTGGATACATATAAGCGTTGTATGCATATTGTTGATCACATCTTTTTTTTTAACTCATTGTATGTCTTCACTTTGTTTCTTTTATATTATTGTCTAATAAAATATATTCTATTTTTTAAAGTGAAGTCATCTATGGTTTCCATGCTCCTATATTTTTTCGACTTCGTTTCTATTGAAAGTCAATAGACTGTAAGGTTCTGTCTCGTTGCATTATTTCTTCCTTAACCACAAAATAGTGTATACGGCATATGACATCACGTGGTCTGGTCAGGTCGCCACTACGTGGGCGGAGTGCTCGATGAGCCCTGTCGATTTCAATATGAGAGTGAACCGTTTTTTTTTTGAAGAGTTGAAAATGTCTCTAAGAGCGGGGAGAAGGGCAGGAGTACGTGTCCCCTCTGGCAGGCCTCTTATTCCTATATTGTTTCTTCTATTTGTGTTTTCCAGGTCATCGTGTTGCAAAACAAGGAAACGTTGCTGAGTTAGTATGGTTTGCTAAAGTATGTTTTAAATCTTGTACTGTAGCAGAAATTGAGCACCGAAAAGCTTCCAAGTCTGCCACTCTATCGTTCAATTTGTTGACCTCTGCTCTAACTTGATGAAGGTCTTGTCGCCAGGTTTTTTTTAGATCTATAGCCAGCCTAGCCATATCCGTTTTGGTAGGCAGAAGGGCTAGAAGAGCCTGCAATTCTGGATGGTCTTTCAAGGTGCTAGCCGCTTCGTCAGGCACAGGTAGATCAGGAAGGTACAAATTTCTGGAGGGAGTTTCCTCGCTTCTCCCAAATATCTGTGGAGAGTGGTTGACATATTTTTTTTGCGAATAGTCTGGAGTGTTACATCCACATTTGAGGAAGAATCTTGCAGCTCAGAGCAATCAGGGCTGGGGCTGACTGCATTGCAGGATATGGTTTGAAGAGGGATCTTTTTGAAGAGGGATCTTTTTGTCGGTGGGCTAAACCCATCCTCCGAGCTCCAGTATGGCGATGGAGGTGGAGAATACATCTGATGTGCGTCTATTCTACGCAGTTTGTGCGGGCATTTAGATCCAGATTTTGAGGGTGTCACAACTTCGCACGAGTTGGCATCCATACCCTGTAATTTCTTGTCTCCCTCCAGATCGATTAATGGCTGCCGTATAACCGATGATGGGTCTCCGGAATACAAATAAGGCACATCCGGGTCAGGGAGCAGGGTAGGGGCAGCACACATAGGAAGTCTCTTACTGTGATTTCCGTACCCCATAGCGGAGTAGTTAGGGTCTCTTGAGGCCTGTCGGCAAGATCCGGAGGAGGCATTGCTGCATCCAGAGCTGGGTAAGATGGCGCTGGCGGAACCATGTCCCTGCCCGACTCACTGTCTGTTGACAACGGTGCTTCCTGTAGCGGCTGGAAAAATGTCCTAATCGGAACATCTGAGGCTCCAATCGTCTGGGAACCTTTGAGAGAGCCTCTGGTCTTTGCCCTCCCCATTTTCAGCAGGTTATCTCCCATTTTGCTAGAACCCGGTCAGGAGCTCAATCTAGATGCTTCAAATCGCAAGCGCGTTAAGCCACGCCTCCCTTGGTCATGCGTTTTGGTTTAAGTAATGCTCCAATGGTTTTTCAAAACCTGGTTAATGATATTTTCAGAAATATTATTGGACGCTTTGTGGTGGACGATATTCTTGTGTTTACTTCCGATTGGTCCTCTCATGTTCAACATTTATGGTCCATCTTTCAAGTACTGAGGGAAAATTGTCCTTACGCGAAATTTGAAAAATTTCTTTTTGGAGTTCAGGAAGTTAACTTCCTGGGATATGTGGTGTCTCCTCATGATTTTTGTATGGACTCCGCGAAGGTTCAGGCAATTCTTGATTGGATTCAACCCACTTCACTAAAAGCTCTGCAAAGGTTCTTGGGATTTGCTAATTATTACCGAAAATGTATTCAGAATTTTTATTTTATGGAAGCGCCTCTACTTGTTCAACCTGACCTTTCTAGTCCCTTTATTGTTGAAGTTGATGCCTCAGAAAAAGGTGTAGGGGCTGTGTTGTCGCAAGGGTCTTCCGTTTTAACTGTTTCGTGTCCCTGTGCTTTTTTTGCTCGCAAACTTTTTTCCACTGAAAAAAATGATTATATAGGTAATCATGTGCTTCTTGCTATTAAGTGGGCATTTGACGAGTGGCGTGACTTTCTAGAGGGAGCTAGACATCAAATTACTGTACTGACTGACCATAAAAACCTAACTTTTTTTAGAATCAGCCAAAAGACTCAATCCCAGACAGGCTAGGTGGGCCTTGTTCTTTACCAAGTTTGACTTTATTGTAACCTACAGACCCGGGTCTAAATATTTCAGGGCCGACACATTATCTCGAAGTTCTGTTCCTCACAGTTCCCCAACATTCTTCCTGAACCTATTTTATCTAAGGACATAGTGGTTTCTGCAATTTCACCTGATCTTGCAACTGAGATTAAAGAATGTCAGCAACTCATTCCTGCTCAGAAGTTGTTTGTACCTCCTCAGTTCAGATTTCGTTTGCTCAATGACTTACATGATTCTGTTTTATGTGGCTATCCAGGGATAACTGGTACTAAAAAATTAGTCTTGCGGCTCTATTGGTGGCCGTCTTTGTCTCGTGATGTGATTTCCTATGTGATTTCTTTCTGCTTGCGCTAAGACTCCTCGAATTTGTCCTATGGGTGAACTACTACCATTGTCTGTTCCACAGAAACCTTGGTCTCCTCTGTCTATGGATTTTATCACCGATTTGCCTCCCTCTGAAGGGAAAACTGTCATTTGGGTTGTGGTGGACCGTTTCAGTAAAATGTGTCATTGCATTCCATTGCCGCAGCTCCCTGATTCCAGAACTTTGTCTAAATTATTTATTGATCAACTGGTTCGTCTACATTATTCCGGAATATATTGTCTCTGATAGGTGTACAATTTGTGGCTAGCTTCCGGAGAGCATTCTGTAAGAAACTTGGTGTACAGTTATCTTTTTCTTCGGCATTTCACCCTGAGACCAATGGTCAAACTGAGCGTTTTAATCAAACCTTGGAACAATATCTTAAGTGTTATAGTGCTGATAACCAGGTTGAATGGGACTTATATCTTCCTTTAGCATAGTTTGCTATAAATAATCGCCACCATGTGTCTCTTGATACCTCGCCATTTTTCTGTAATTATAGTTTTCAGCCTCGTTTTGGTTAATTTTCCGCCTTCTCTAGTGAGGTAGAGAGGTAGAAGTTGAATTAAATAAACTATGCACAGTTTGGGCTCTGGTTCAATTGAACCTGGAGAACTCCCAAGTTATTCAAAAGAAAAATGCTAAACAAAAAACGTACGGTGTGTCCTGTGTTTAGTGTGGGTCAAAAGGTGTGGCTTTTTACTAAAAATCTGCGACTGAAAGTATCTCCTCGTAAGTTTGCCCCTAGGTTTATTGGTCCATATGAAATTGTTAAAATTATTAACCGTTATTTTTTTGTCTGGCTCCTCCTCCATTTTATAGGAATTCATGATGTGCTTCAGAAATCTCCTAAACAACTTTTTTCCACCATCTAATCCACTCAGGAAACCTCCTCCTCCAGTTCAGGTAGAAGGAGATAGGGAGTTTGAGGTTCAGAGGATTGTGGATTCTAGAAGGGTCAGGGGGACTCTACAGTACATGGTGCAATGGAAAGGGTATGGGCCAGGAGTACAAACTTGGATTCCTGCCCATACAGTACATGCTAGTTGTTTAGTTTAAAAAAAATTATTCAAAGTTTCCTTTGGAACCTAGGTGGAGGTTTAAGGGTCTGGTGGCCCCTTGTAGAAAGGGGGGGTGCTGTTAGGAAAACGTATGTTCCCTTAAGATCACCATGACTACTGTTCTAGTTTCTCTGCGGTTCTGTTTTACTTTGAGCCTATCTATTTTCCCTATCTTTTTGCCAATTAGGTGTGGGATTTTATTTATATCAGGGTTTCTCCACCTGGTCTTTGCTTGTGATTTTTCTAGTCTTCTGGTGTTCTGATCAAGCTCTGACCTTGGCTTGTCTCTCGTTAACCCTTTGTTTACAGATTTTTATTATCTGCTCACGGCTGGTTCTGACCTTTGCTGTACCTGATTTCCACTTGCTCTGTTTTGGGCTTTGTTTACCCTCTGGCTGGCTGGTTATCTTGTTCGGGTTTGCCTGCATTGCACCTCTTAACCAACACTGAACTCTGCTAAGACAAAAATTTCTACACATTGACATAGGAGCTGATATTTTTTTCATTCTAGTAAATTATCTAAGCCTTTTTTAAAGCCATCTACTGTCCCTGCTCCTGCGGTCGGCTATTCCATAGATTCATAGTTCTCACAGTAAAGAAGGCTTGTCAATTCTGCAGATTGAACCTTTTTTTCTCCAGACGAAGGGAGTGCCCCCTTGTTTTTTGAGGGAGTTTTACATGGAACAGGATTTCACCATATTTTTTTGTATGTGCCATTCATATATTTATAGAAGTTAATCATGTCCCCCCTTAGTCGTCTCTTTTCAAGACTAAATAGGTTTAATTCTATTAATCTTTCCTAATAAATTAGATTCTCCATGCCCCTTATTAGTTTCGTTGCTCTTCTTTGTATTTTTTCCAACTCCAGGGCATCCTTTCTATGAACTGGAGCCCAAAACTGAACTGCATATTTTAGATGAGGCTGCACTAATGCTTTGTAAAGTGGTAATATTCAATACCTGTCCCGTGAATCCATGCCTCTTTTAATACACGACAATATTGTGTTGGCCTTTGAAGCAGCTGATTGACCTTGCATGCTGTTATTTAGTTTATGATCTACAAGTACACCCAGATCCTTCTCAACAAGTGACTCTCCCAGTGTATCTCCCCCTAGGACATATGATGCATACAGATTGTTGGTACCCAGATGCACCACTTATAACCGGGGACCATTCAGAGTAGGAATCATTGATCACAACCTCTGTATACCGTCCTTGAGCCAATTCTGAAACCAATTACAAACTATACTTTCTAAACCTATAGTCCTTAATTTACCCATCAGACTTCTATGAGGGACTGTGTCAATTGCCTTTGCAAAGTCCAAAAACACTATATCCACAGCGGCCCTTCTGTCTAGCCTTCTGCTCACCTCTTCATAAAAACAAATCAGGTTGGTTTGACAACTTCTGTCCTTGGTAAAACCGTGCTGGCTGTCGCTCAATTTGCAATTCCATAACCGTTAGTCAGTTTTAGTGTTATAAAATTAAAAATATTTATTAGTGTACGTTAGTACTTTCTTGATCCCGCAGCACTCCGTGTTTCAAGCGAGCGTGAGTAGGCTTCCACTCCAACGTATAGAAAATGGTAACTCAGCCCCTCCAATGTATTTATGCAATAAGTCATATTTTATTTCACATATAGCGAAAAGTAGTAATCCAAAAATAGGTTTAACGTTTCGGTCTTTACATTCGACCTTCTTCAGACACGGATTACGTCCGTGGATAAGGATATACAGCGCTTGCGACCTCAGTTAGGTAATGGCGCTTCATTTATAGGACAGATTGTTCAGAGCATGCAAGTGAAGAAAAGTACCTCAACATTTGTTTCTACTGTTTGTACCAAGTTCAGAGATCCTCCCAAAGTGGTCCAAATATGTTGTGTGGACACATGGCAGCGCCTGGAGGTGAAGGAGCGGCCTTCAATTTTCATTGAAGAGACTCTGAGCCCCCAGAACAATTGAAAACCCTCAGAAATTACCCCATTTAAAAACCTACACCACTTGTGGAATCTGGTGTGAAAAAAAACTACTTTCAATCTTTTCACAAATGCTTCATTTATTGGACAGATTTTTCAGACACAGAGTATGCAAGTGAAGAAAAGAACCTCAACATTTATCAGGCTAGTTTAGAGTTTAGAAATACCCCTCAAATTTGCCCTAATCTGCTGCTGTTGGACATATGGCAGGGCCAGAAAGTATTGGAACACCATAAGGCCTTATTTTAACTGGATGATTTTTGGGCACATGTCATATTTGTATAGGCCTAAAAAATTGTGCAGATACTACACCATATTACAAATCCTAGGTATTCATCTAGGGGTTTTACCCCTTCCCGACATTTGACATATCCATACGCCATAAGCCAAAAGCATTGCTGCATCCAGAGCTGGGTAAGATGACGCTGGCGGAACCATGTCCCCGCCCGACTCACTGTCTGTTGACAACGGTGCTTCCTGTAGCGGCTGGAAAAATGTCCTAATCGGAACATCTGAGGCTCCAATCGTCTGGGAACCTTTGAGAGAGCCTCTGGTTTTTGCCCTCCCCATTTTCAGCAGGTTATCTCCCATTTTGCTAGAACACGGTCAGGAGCTCAATCTAGATGCTTCAAATCGCAAGCGCGTTAAGCCACGCCTCCCTTGGTCATGCGTTTTGGTTTAAGTAATGCTCCAATGGTTTTTCAAAACCTGGTTAATGATATTTTCAGAAATATTATTGGACGCTTTGTGGTGGACGATATTCTTGTGTTTACTTCCGATTGGTCCTCTCATGTTCAACATTTATGGTCCATCTTTCAAGTACTGAGGGAAAATTGTCCTTACGCGAAATTTGAAAAATTTCTTTTTGGAGTTCAGGAAGTTAACTTCCTGGGATATGTGGTGTCTCCTCATGATTTTTGTATGGACTCCGCGAAGGTTCAGGCAATTCTTGATTGGATTCAACCCACTTCACTAAAAGCTCTGCAAAGGTTCTTGGGATTTGCTAATTATTACCGAAAATGTATTCAGAATTTTTATTTTATGGAAGCGCCTCTACTTGTTCAACCTGACCTTTCTAGTCCCTTTATTGTTGAAGTTGATGCCTCAGAAAAAGGTGTAGGGGCTGTGTTGTCGCAAGGGTCTTCCGTTTTAACTGTTTCGTGTCCCTGTGCTTTTTTTGCTCGCAAACTTTTTTCCACTGAAAAAAATGATTATATAGGTAATCATGTGCTTCTTGCTATTAAGTGGGCATTTGACGAGTGGCGTGACTTTCTAGAGGGAGCTAGACATCAAATTACTGTACTGACTGACCATAAAAACCTAACTTTTTTTAGAATCAGCCAAAAGACTCAATCCCAGACAGGCTAGGTGGGCCTTGTTCTTTACCAAGTTTGACTTTATTGTAACCTACAGACCCGGGTCTAAATATTTCAGGGCCGACACATTATCTCGAAGTTCTGTTCCTCACAGGTCCCCAACATTCTTCCTGAACCTATTTTATCTAAGGACATAGTGGTTTCTGCAATTTCACCTGATCTTGCAACTGAGATTAAAGAATGTAAGCAACTCATTCCTGTTCGGAAGTTGTTTGTACCTCCTCAGTTCAGATTTCGTTTGCTCAATGACTTAAATGATTCTGTTTTATGTGGCTATCCAGGGATAACTGGTACTAAAAAATTAGTCTTGCGGCTCTATTGGTGGCCGTCTTTGTCTCGTGATGTGATTTCCTATGTGATTTCTTTCTGCTTGCGCTAAGACTCCTCGAATTTGTCCTATGGGTGAACTACTACCATTGTCTGTTTTTCTAGTCTTCAGGTGTTTTGATCAAGCTCTGACCTTGGCTTGTCTCTCGTTAACCCTTTGTTTACAAATTTTTATTATCTGCTCACGGCTGGTTCTGACCTTTGCTGTACCTGATTTCCACTTGCTCTGTTTTGGGCTTTGTTTACCCTCTGGCTGGCTGGTTATCTTGTTCGGGTTTGCCTCCATTGCACCTCTTAACCAACACTGAACTCTGCTAAGACAAAAATTTCTACACATTGACATAGGAGCTGATATTTTTTTCATTCTAGGAAATTATCTAAGCCTTTTTTAAAGCCATCTACTGTTCCTGCTGTGACCAGCTCCTGCGGTCGGCTATTCCATAGATTCACAGTTCTCACAGTAAAGAAGGCTTGTCAATTCTGCAGATTGAACCTTTTTTTCTCCAGACGAAGGGAGTGCCCCCTTGTTTTTTGAGGGAGTTTTACATGGAACAGGATTTCACCATATTTTTTTGTATGGGCCATTCATATATTTATAGAAGTTAATCATGTCCCCCCTTAGTCGTCTCTTTTCAAGACTAAATAGGTTTAATTCTATTAATCTTTCCTCATAACTTAGATTCTCCATGCCCCTTATTAGTTTCGTTGCTCTTCTTTGTATTTTTTCCAACTCCAGGGCATCCTTTCTATGAACTGGAGCCCAAAACTGAACTGCATATTTTAGATGAGGCTGCACTGAGGGTATGTGCACACACACTAATTACGTCCGTAATTGACGGACGTATTTCGGCCGCAAGTACCGGACCGAACCCACTGCAGGGAGCCGGGCTCCTAGCATCATAGTTATATACGATGCTAGGAGTCCCTGCCTCTCCGTGGAACTACTGTCCCGTACTGAAAACATGATTACAGTACGGGACAGTTGTCCTGCAGAGAGGCAGGGACTCCTAGCATCGTATATAACTATGATGCTAGGAGCCCGGCTCCCTGCACTGTGTTCGGTCCGGTACTTGCGGCCGAAATACGTCCGTCAATTACGGACGTAATTAGTGTGTGTGCACATACCCTAATGCTTTGTAAAGTGGTAATATTCAATACCTGTCCCGTGAATCCATGCCTCTTTTAATACACGACAATATTGTGTTGGCCTTTGAAGCAGCTGATTGACCTTGCATGCTGTTATTTAGTTTATGATCTACAAGTACACCCAGATCCTTCTCAACAAGTGACTCTCCCAGTGTATCTCCCCCTAGGACATATGATGCATACAGATTGTTGGTACCCAGATGCATAACTTTACATTTATCTACATTAAACCTCATTTGCCAAGAGGATACCCAAACACTCAGTGCGTCCAAATCAGCTAGTAATTTACTAACATCTTCTATAGACTGAACAATACTACATAGCTTGGTGTCATCTGCACAAATAGAAATAGTGCTATTAATCCCATTCTCTATATCATTAATAAATAAGTTGAATAATAGTGGTCCCAGCACGGAACCCTGGGGTACACCACTTATAACCGGGGACCATTCAGAGTAGGAATCATTGATCACAACCTCTGTATACCGTCCTTGAGCCAATTCTGAAACCAATTACAAACTATACTTTCTAAACCTATAGTCCTTAATTTACCCATCAGACGTCTATGAGGGCCTGTGTCAATTGCCTTTGCAAAGTCCAAAAACACTATATCCACAGCGGCCCTTCTGTCTAGCCTTCTGCTCACCTCTTCATAAAAACCAATCAGGTTGGTTTGACAACTTCTGTCCTTAGTAAAACCGTGCTGGCTGTCGCTCAACTTGCAATTCCATAACCGTTAGTCAGTTTTAGTGTTATAAAATTAAAAATATATATTAGTGTACGTTAGTACTTTCTTGATCCCGCAGCACTCCGTGTTTCAAGCGAGCGTGAGTAGGCTTCCACGCCAACGTATAGAAAATGGTAACTCAGCCCCTCCAATGTATTTATGCAATAAGTCATATTTTATTTCACATATAGCGAAAAGTAGTAATCCAAAAATAGGTTTAACGTTTCGGTCTTTACATCCGACCTTCTTCAGACACGGATTACGTCCGTGGATAAGGATATACAGCGCTTGCGACTTCAGGTAATGGCGCTTCATTTATAGGACAGATTGTTCAGAGCATGCAGTGGTACAGAATATCTATGGACCAATAGGCCCTCAGCAATGGCTGCATTGTTAGGCCCATATCCAGAGCCAATCCCCAGTACTGCAGCATTTCTGCTGTATTGGTGTTATGCCACCTGTATGGCCTGGCATGAAAACTAGTGGGGTTCGCATCAATAAATTGTTGAGCACAGAGATTTGTCTTTCCAACAATTTTTAGCACAATGCTGACGAAAAAAAAAAAAGCGTTTAAAAACTCAATTTCGGACAGCCCTGCTGTCTGAACATGGACCCATGCAGCAGCAGTAAAGTCTGGTACTTGAGGGGTGTAGGAATTTGGGGGAAACCAATTAGGTGCAGGTGTAATGGGAATGCTAACCCTCCGCCGAATGCGAGGAGGTTCCTCGTGTCACTTGAGAACAAAAGCCGACCCAGCATCACTCGCACTCTCTGTGTCCGATGCGAGCATCTCATACGCATCCTCTGCGGTAAATGTTTTGCAGGCCACTTTTATTATCTATGTACAGTAAATGTATATGTACACTTGTATACTGTCGAGAGCTGTATACAAAAAAAATAATATAACATTTTTGTCTTTTTTTTTTTTTACATAAAACACTAACTACTAACACTAACGTACACTAAAAAAATGGGAACTCAGCACTCCAAGGTATTTATGCAATAAGTGATATTTTAATTCACATATAGCGAAAAGTAGTAATCCAAAAATAGGTTTAACGTTTCAGTCTTTACATTTGACCTTCTTCATACACGGATTACGTCCGTCGATAAGGATATGCAGCTCTTGCAACCTCGGTCGCTGTTATGTAATGGTGCAAGCGCCGCATATCCTTATCCACCCTTATACAAGTGTACATATACATTTACTGTACATAAATAATAAAAATGGCCTGCAAATCATTTACCACAGAGGATGCGTATGAGATGCTCGCATCGGACACAGAGTGCGAGTGATGCTGGGTCGGCTTTTGTTCTGTCCTCCTCAAGCGACACGAGTAACCTCCTCGCATTCGGAGGAGTGTTAGCGTTCACATTACACCTGCACCTAATTGGTTTCCCCCAAATTCCTACACCCCTCAAGTACCAGACTTTACTGCTGATGCATGGGTTCATGTTCAGACAGCAGGGCTGTCCGAAATTGAGTTTTTAAACTCTTTTTTTTTCGTCAGCATTGTGGAAAAAATAGTTGGGAAGACAAATCTCTATGCTCAACAATTTATTGATGCGAACCCCACTAGTTTTCATGCCAGGCCATACAGGTGGCATAACACCAATACAGCAGAAATGCTGCAGTACTGGGGATTGGTTCTGAATATGGGCCTAACAAGGTAGCCATCGCTGAAAGCCTATTGGTTCATAGATATCCTGTACCACTGCCCCTTATACCGCAACACAATGCCAAGGGCTCATTTTGAGGCAATACAAAAGTTTATTCTCTACAATGATAATTCCCAGTGCCACCCCCCCCCCCCCCCAGGATGACCCCAATTTCAACCGTCTATACAAAACGAGACCCCTTATTTCACATTTGGCCCAGAAATTTTCATCTTCCTATACCCCTTAAAGAGAAATTGCCATTGACGAATCTCTGGTGCATTTCAAGGGAAGGGTGAAATTCAGACAATATTTGCCTAACATGCGTGCCAGGCAGTTACGGCATAAAAATGTATAAATTGTGCGAGTCCAAGTCGGGCTACACACACAATTTTAAAATTCACGAGGGATGTGACAGTTACATTGAGCCACCAAACTGTCTGTCAAGATTGTCTGGGACCTCCTGCACCCACTGTTTAATCAGGGGTATCACTATTCTATAGACAACTGGTACACACGTGTACCCCTTTTCAAATGCATGGTGGAGCAAAACACAGTGGCGTGTGGGACGGTCCGCAAAAGCCAACGACCACTCCAAAAACCCTTCTCAGCCAAACCCTACAGCGTAGGGAGAGCAGGGCACTCCATAGCGAAGGGGTGCTTTTTCTAATATTCAGGGACAAGCAGGATGTCCTAATGCTGACATCAATCCATGATGCCACCTGCTCCCTGTGTCTGGTGCAACATCCACCACCACGTCACTGCCTGTCTGCATCCAGACGTACAATAAATTTATGGGGGGAGTGGACCTTTCTGACCATATGCTCAAACCGCACAATGACATCCGGAAATCCAAAATTTGGTATAAAAAACTGACGGTATACTTTGTCCAAATGGCATTGTACAACTCGTTTGTAATTTACCGGAGCACTCAGGTCAGGAGGGGACATACCTTAAAGGGAATGTGTTGCCAGAAAAACATGTTTTTTTAAAAAAAATTAAACATTTAGTGTGTGGGTGATTAAACATTGTTCAAATTTTTTTTTTTTTTTTGCACGAGTCCAGGAAATATTATAAATTATTTCTAATTTATAATACTACCCATTTTTGGTCACTAGATGGAGCTGTTCCCAAAATTGCAGCATTGCAACGTTGGGTTAAAAGCCCTCGCTCTAGTGAGCTCTCAGCATCCCCCCCTCCTTTATCCTGGCTAGTGCCGGGATAAACGAGGGGTTTGAAAGGTTTAACCTCCTACACTGTGTGTCGCCATTTTTTGAGGTAACCCACAGTGTAGTAGGTTTACATACAGTAGTAAACACACACAAACACTAACATACATTGAAATCTCTTACCTGCTCCTGCCGCCGCGGCTCCCTCCGGCCCGTCCGCTCCCTTTGCTGCCGCTGTTCCATGTGCACAAGTCCGGAAGCCGCGACCGGAAGTAGTAATATTACTGTCCGGCCGCGACTTCCGGTCCACAGGAAAATGGCGCCGGACGGCGCCAATTTCGAATAGGACTGTGTGGGAGCGGCGCATGCGCAGTTCCCACACAGACGCCGTACACGGCAGTCAATGGGACGGGAGCCGTTCACAGTCCCTATGGGACTGTGGCTGCCGTATTCCATGTCTGTGTGTGTCGTTAATCGACACACACAGAAATGGAACAAAAAACGGCAGCCCCCATAGGGAAGAAAAAGTGTAAAAATAAGAAACAGTAAAACACAAACACACAAATGAAAATAAACGTTTATATTAAGGCACTAACATCTTTAACATATAAAAAAATTATTTGTGATGACACTGTTCCTTTAAATACCAGGAGAAGGTAATCAAATCCCTTCTCTTTGGTGATGTGGCAGAGGTAGGAGAAAGTTCTACCTCTGCAAGTACTGATGTCCCCAGGATAGTTCTAGGGCAGCACATTTTTGGTGAATTGCCGCCCACAGCGAAAAAAAGCCGCCCCCAGAAAAGGTGTCGTGCATGTGCCAGAAGAGGCATAAGAAAAGACACGACATACCAGTGCAGCACCTGTCCCTCCCACCTCGGACTGTGTATGAAGGTCTGCTTCCAGATATATCACACCTCTCTGGAGTTCAAAATTTTATTTTTATCCATCCCTTTCATTTACCATAAGCATTTCACCATTTAAAAATTGAACATCTCCCATAACAAAATAAAAAATTCTCATTATACCCCTAGATGAATTACTAGGATTTGTAATAAGGTGTAGTAGCTGCACAATTTTTTAGGCCTATTCAAATATGACATGTGCCCAAAAATCATCCAGTTAAAATAAGGCCTTATGGTGTTCCAATACTTTCTGGCCCTACCATATGTCCAACAACAGCAGATTAGGGCAAATTTGAGGGGTATTTCTAAACTCTAAACTAGCCTGATAAATGTTGAGGTTCTTTTCTTCACTTGCATACTCTGTCTGAAAAATCTGTCCAATAAATGAAGCATTTGTGAAAAGATTGAAAGTCGTTTTTTTTCACACCAGACTTCCACAAGATTCTGCCAAAAAACTGTGCGGTCAAAAAAGTGATCACACCCCTAGATAAATTCTTTGAGTGGGGTAGGTTTTGAAATGGGGTTATTTCTGGGGGTTTTCAATTGTTCTGGGGGCTCAGAGTCTCTTCAAAGATCAAATGGGGCTGTTGAACCAATCATACAAAACTTGGGCCCTGAAAATCGAAGGCCGCTCGTTCACCTCCAGGCACTGCCATGTGTCCACTTTGGGGATCTCTGAACTCAGTACAAATAGGCCAATAAATGTTGAGGTACTTTTCCTCACTTGCATGCTGTGAACAATCTGTCCTATAAATGAAAAATTTGTGAGAAAAATTAAAATAGTTTTTTTCACGCCAGATAAACACAAGATTTTGCAAAAAAAAGTGTGGTAAAAAAAGTGATCACATCCCTAGATAAATTCTTCGAGGGATGTAGTGGGGTCATTTTTGGGGTTTTTCCATCATTATGGGGGCTCAGAGTCTCATGCGAAACTTGTGCCCTGAAAATCTAAGGCTGCTCCTTCACTTCCAGACACTGCCATGTGTCCACACAACATATTTGGACCACTTTGGGGGTATCTCTGAACTCTGTACAAATAGGTTAATTAATGTTGAAGTGCTTTTCTTCACTTGCATGCTCTGTGTCTGAAAAATGTATCCTATAATTGAAGCATTTGTGAAAAAATGTTAAATGTTCTTTTTTCACGCCAGATTTTCACAAGATTGCAAAAAAAAACTATGGGCCCTGCCATGGGTCCAAACAGCAGTTTATTACCACATAGAGGGTATTGCCGTAATCGAGAGAAATATCTTTACAAATTTTGGGATGCTTTTTCTCCTTTTATTCCTGCCAAAATTTTGAAAACTCTGTTTATTCAGAAAAAAAAAAGATTTTCCTTTTTACAGACTAATTCAAATAAATTTTGAAAAAAAACCTGTTGCTTCAAAATGCTAACTATACCCCTAAAATAATTCCTTCAGGGGTGTAGTTTCCAAAATGGGATCACTTTTGGGTGGTTTCCACTGTTTTGGTCCCTCCAGTGCATTGCAAACGCGACATGGCACCGAAAACCATTCCACCAAAATCTGCGCTCCAAAATCCAAATGGCGCTCCCTTCCTCCTGAGCCCTGCCATGGGTTAAAACAGCAGTTTATTAACACATATGGGGTTTTTCAATAATTGAGAGAAATTGCTTTATAAGTTGCTTTTTCTCCTTAATCCTCGCAAAAATGAGAAAAAAACCTGGTTTTTTTTCAGAAAAAAAGGAGATTTTAATTTTTGCAGACTAATTCAAATATATTTAGCAAAAAAACTTTGTGGTCAAAATGCTAACTATACCCCTAGAAAAATTCCTTGAGGGGTGTAGTTTCCAAACTGGGTTCACTTTTGGGGGGTTTTATTGTTTTGGCAACACAAGACCTCTTCAAACCTGACATAGTGCCTAAAATATAGTCTAAAAAAAAAAAAGGAGGCCCCAAAATCCACTTGTTGCTCCTCTGCTTCTGAGGCTTGTGTTTCAGTCCATTACCACACTAGGTCCACATGTGGGATATTTCTAAAAACTGCAGAATCTGGGCAATAAATATTGAGTTGCATTTCTCTGGTAAAACCTTCTGTGTTACAGAAAAAAATTGTATTACAAATGAATTTTGGCAAAAAAAAAATGAAATTTGAAAATGTAATCATTACTGTGAAACGCCTAAAAGGTTAAAACACTTTCTGAATGGTGTTTTGAATACTTTAAGGAGTTTCGTTTTCAAAATGGGGTTTCTTATGGGAGTTTCTAATATATGGGCTCCTCAAAGCCACTTTAGACCTGAACTGGTCCCTGATAAAATAGCCTTTTGAAATTTTCTTGAAAATGTGAGAAATTACTGCTAAAGTTCTAAGCCTTGGTAACGTCCTAGAAAAATAAAAGGACGTTCAAGAAATGATGCAAACATAAACTAGACATATGGGATATGTGAAATAGTAACTATTTTGTGTGGTATTACGATCTGTTTTACAAACAGATACATTTAAATTGAGAAAAATGCAAATGTTCACAAAATGTTTTGAGTTTTTACAAATACATATTGAATTTATCAACCAATTTTTACTAACATAAACTACAATATGTCACAAGAAAATGATCTCAGAATCGCTTACATAGGTAAAAGCATTCTCAAGTTATTACCACATAAAGTAACACAAGTCAGATTTGAAAAAATCAGCTTTGGCCTCAAGGCCAAAACAGGCCCAGTCCTGAAGGGTAAGCTAATATGGGCAGGGTTCTCTCCAGTATCTTGGTATATTATGTTTGCAACGGTTTTGCTTTACAATTTGTACCAGATCAGTGCTGTATATAGACCAGGGGTTGTCATCTGCGGCCCGCGGGACACAGAGCCGCTAGTATCGGCTCTGCTCCGAGACTCTGGAATTCCCTGACATCGCTGTCCACATATGAACAGCGATGTCTGGGGCTTCCCCAGAGTCCCGTGCAGAGCGCTAGTACAGGCTCTGCTCCTCTGTGGAATTCCCTGACATCGCTGTCTATATAGGGACAGTGTGTCAGGGTCTTCCCCAGAGCGGAGTCCCGGGCAGGGGAAGACCGGGCAGAGCACTAGTATAGGCTCTGCCCCGGGACTCTGTGGAATTCCCTGACATCGCTGTCCATGTTTGGACTCGCGATGTCTGTGGCTTCCCCAGAGCCGGAGTCCAGTGCAGAGCTCTAGTATAGGCTCTGCTCCGGGACTCTGTGGAAATCTCTGACATCGCTGTCCATATATTTACAGTGTGCAGGGTCTTCCCCAGAGCGGAGTCCCGGGCAGAGCGCTAGTACAGGCTCTGCTCCAGGACTCTGTGGAATTCCCTGACATCGCTGTCCATATATGGACAGTGTGTCAGGGTCTTCCCCAGAGCGGAGTCCCGAGCAGAGCGCTAGTATCGGCTCTGCTCCGGGACTCTGTAGAATTCCCTGACATTGGTGTCCATGTTTGGACACGCGATGTCTGGGGCTTCCCCAGAGCCGGAGTCCAGTGCAGAGCTCTAGTACAGGCTCTGCTCCGGGACTGTGGAAATCCCTGACATCGCTGTCCAAATATGGACAGTGTGCAGGGTCTTGCCCAGAGCGGAGTCCCGGGCAGAGCGCTAGTATGGGCTCTGCTCCGGGACTCTGTGGAATACCCTGACATCACTATCCATACATCGACAATGATGTCAGGGGCTTCCCCAGAGCAGGAGTCCCAGTGATGTCAGGACCACAGCTGGAGTCCCAGGAAGAGCCTACTAGCGCTCTGCCCGGGACTCCAGCTCTGGGGTTGCCCCTGACATCTCTGTCCATATATGGACAGTGATGTCAGGAGCAGAGCTGGAATCCCAGGCAGAGTGCTAGAAGCGGCTCTGCTCCGATACTCCAGCTCTGGGCAAGCCCCTGACATCACTGTGGCAGCATCTGCGGAGGGTGTTGTGGCAGCATCTGCGGAGGGTGTTGTGGCAGCATCTGCGGAGGGTGCTGTGGTAGCATCTACGGTGGGCACTGTAGCAGCATCTATGGTGGGCACTGTGGCAGCATCTACAGAGGGCACTGTGGCAGTATGTACAGAGGACACTGTGGCAATATCTAGGGGTGTGTTGCATTATCTACAGAGGGCACTGTTGCATTATCTACAGAGGGCACTGTGGCATTATCTAGGGGTGTGTTGCATTATCTACAGAGGACACTGTGACAGCTTCTACATAGGACTCTGTTGTAGCATCTTCAGAGGACTCTGTGGCAGCATCTACAGAGGGGACTGCGGCAGCATCCACAGAGGGCACAGCGGCAGCATCCACAGAGGGCACTGCGGCAGCATCCACAGAGGGCACTGCGGCAGCATCCACAGAGGGCACTGCGGCAGCATCCACAGAGGGCACTGCGGCAGCATCCAAAGAGGGCACTGCGGCAGCATGCACAGAGGGAACTGCGGCAGCATCCACAGAGGGAACTACGGCAGCATCCACAGAGGGCACTGCGGCAGCATCCACAGAGGGCACTGCGGCAGCATCTACAGAGGGCACTGTGGCACTATCTAAAAAGGGGCTGCCCAATCTTGACATGTGTGTCTGCCAAACGCTGCCAACTGAGCTGCCAGACTGCATTTAGCGACACAAACTGGAAAACTGGATTGTTGAAATAAGCACGTGGAGAAATAGCTCAAATTTTAAACCTAGCGGTATTATTATAGTAATGTAGTATTAATTTTATAGTAATGTAGTATTATTATTATTATAATAATATAGTGTTATAGTAGTTCAAATAAGTAATTTATTAACAATAACTTTGTATTGTATCAAATTTGAAAGTAATGCGGCCCGTCAACTTCCCATTTTTTCTATATGCGGCCCACTTACCCTGCCGAGTTTGAGACCCCTGATATAGACCATGTTATGTCAAACCATTGGGGCAGATTTCTGCATGCAGTTATGCCATATTAATGAAGCCCCGCAACCACTTTTATTTAAGTTTGTGTTGGAAAAAGTATTATGGCCTCTTACATGAACGGTTAGAGATTTACTACACTTTACCTGGTGGTGTTTCGCTGTACTGTATTCCCCACCACACGAAAAGCGTATTACGGAATAGTTTGTGCTAAACTAACGGCTCATGCACATGTCCGTGTTACGGCTCCAAACAGTGGCGTAACTATAGGGGTCGCTGCAGTCGCAATTTCGACCGCGCCACATCTATAAAAAGTTACTGTAGTAACTGGGGCCTATGTAATAAACTACAAGGGTCCCTGTTACTGTAGTAACTGACAGTATACTTACCCTCCTGTTCCGGAGCGCAGCTTCTGACGAGTCTTTGCATCATGAAGTCAAAACGCTGTGCGCCGCGCATAACGTCACGGCACTGGATGGAGTCAGGAGACCTCCGGTGCGGCCGGAGCCGAAGAGGAGGCTAAGTAGCTTGCTGGGGCCCGGGTTGTCCAGTCCCTAAAAATTGATGGCCTATCCTTAGGATAGGCCATCAATAGCTGATGGGTCCGACTGCCGAGCCCTGCAATCAGCTATTCGTACGAGCGCAGCTTCCCCTTAATTCCGATCAGATGCTCACACTGTGAATCGTGGTGTGTCGGCGATTCAGTGTGAGCAAGTGACTGGAATAAAGTGCTGCACCCCCTTAAAAACAGCATAGCATATCTATAGCACTACGACCCTATCAACTATGGATAGGATTAGATACATTGGCTCAGCAGACAGTATCACACATGATAGTATTAGATACAGCGGTTCAGCAGACAGTATCACACATGATAGGATTAGATACAGTGGCTGAGCAGACAGTATCACACATGATAGGATTAGATACAGTGGCTCAGCAGACAGTATCACACATGATAGGATTAGATACAGTGGCTCAGCAGACAGTATCACACATGATAGGATTAGATACATTGGCTCAGCAGACAGTATCACACATGATAGGATTAGATACAGTAACTCAGCAGACAGTATCACACATGATCGAATTAGATACAGGACTCAGCTCGTTGACATTGCGGCTCCAGCGCTGGACCCAGGAAAGGTAAGAATAATAATTTTGCTTCTTTATGCGTTACTGATTATTTTTGTGTGTTTGTGTTTTTTTACAAGTTCGGTAGTTGGACTTCGGATACGAGGACTTAAATGACGGCGTTTTTTTATTCTCAATAAAATAAAATGGTTAATGAGGGTTGTGTTTTTTTATTTCAATAAAATATTTTTTCTATGTGCTTGTATCTATTTAAACGTTATTATCACCGCCTTAGTAATGGCCGTTGGCTGATTGTCAACCTCCATTACTAAGGCGGGCTTAATGTTAGCAGGTGCAGAGGCCAACACTAACCCCCATTATTACCCCGGTACCCACCACCACCCTGGTGCTGGGAAGAGCCGGGTACGAACCAGTACCCGACCATCTGCAGTGACGGTCAGACACCGGGGTGGCCGCAGGCTGGTAGTATTAGGCTGGGGAAGGCCAAAACAGTGGTAATGCTGCCTGCTGCTGCTGTGTTGCATCTGGCTGGTTATGAAAATTAGGGGGGACCCCACATCGTTCTTTCCAATTATTTTTTTTAAAATGACGTGGGATCCCCCCCATTTTTCATAACCAGCCAGATACAATAAAGCAGCAGCAGCCTAGCATTACCAGGGTGGGAAGGGCCACTGTTTTTGGCCTTTCCATTACTGATAATACCAGCCTGCGGCCACCCCAGTGGCCGACCATCACTACAGATGGTGAAGTACTGGATCATACCCGGCTCTTCTCAGCACCCCTGGTGGCGGTGGGTACCGGGGTAATAAAGGGGGTTAGTGTTAGCCTCTGCACCGGCTAACACTAAGCCCCGCCTTAGCAATGGACGCTGTCACTCAGCCGGCGGCCATTACTAAGGCGGTAATAATAAAGTTTTAAAAAAAACACAGACATAGAAAAAATATTTTATTGAAATAAAAATAAACCACACAACCCTCATTAACCATTTTATTGATAATAAAAAAAGCAGTCATCGAAGTAGTCCTGGAATCCGACGTAGTCCAACGACCGAACCTGTAAGAAAACACACAAGAAAAACGATTAGTAACACATGTGTTAGGCCTAGATACAGGGACCATGTGTGATACTGTCTGTGTGACCCTGTATCTAAGCCTACCACAAGGTAGGCTTAGATACAGGGTCCAGCAGACAGTAATCTTATACAGTATAAGATTACTGTGTGCTGGGGACCTGTATCTAAACCTACAGTGTGATAGGCTTATATACAGGGCCCATCAGAGAGGATCACACATGGGCCATGTATCTAAGCCTACCATGTGATTGGCTTAGATACAGGGCCCAGCAGACAGGATCACACAATCTGTGATCCTGTCTCATGGGCCCTCTAGGACTGCTACATCGTAGGCTTAAAGGGGTTGTCCAGTCCCTAAACATTGATGGCCTATCCTCAGGATAGGCCATCAATAGCTGATGTGTCGGGGTCCGTCTCCCGTCTCCCGGGACCCGCCAATCAGCTGTTTTGAAGGGGCCGCAGCTCTCGTACGACAGCTGTTTCCCCTTCATTTCACTACTCGCTCACACTGTGAATAGCTGACACCGATTCACAGTGTGACCGGAATGAAGGGGAAGCAGCTCTCGTACGAGTGCTGCGGCCCCTTCAAACAGCTGATTGGCGGGTCCCGGGAGTCGGACCCCGCCAGTCAGGGCTACTAATCTTACCTTCCACTTTAGCCGCGGCGGACGTTCTGTCCTCTCGATGTTGTGCGCGGCGCATAGCGCTGTGACGTCATGCGCTGCGCACAGAGCTTGACGTCAGGACCTCCGCTGCGATCCGGAACCAAAAAGGTAAGTACAGTCTGTTACTATAGTAACTTTTTATTGATGTGGTGCGGGGGGCCGTGGGCCCCCTGGCTTCGGGGCCCGGTCGCAATTGCGACCGCTGCGACCCCTATAGCTACGCCAGTGTACGCTGTCAATCAGCCAGCTGCCATTACGAAGGCCGTAGTTCTAAAGTTTAATAAAATACAAGGACATAGAAAAAAATCCCACACAACCCTCGTTAACCATTTTGAGAAAAAAAAAACGCCATAATTGAAGTAGTCCTCGAATCCGAAGAAGTCCAAGATCCGAACCTGTAAAAAAACACAAACACACAAAAAAATTAGTAACACATAAAAAAGCAAAGCAATTATTATACTTACCTTTCCTGGGTCCAGCGTTGGAGCCGCAATGTCAACGAGCTGAGCCCTATATCTAATCTTATCATGTGTGATACTGACTGCTGAGCCACTGTATCTAATCCTATCCATAGCCATAGGCTCGTAGTGCTATACATATGCTGTTATATACACATATAAATACACGCACACACATTTTTTTGGGGGGGACATATGTATTGATGCTATTACCCTTGAATGTTTTAAGACCTTAGTGACGCCCCCGGCTGCTAGTGCATCGTTGGGGGGGGGGGGGGGTCCCAGGAAGGCCTTTTGCATCGGTTGCCATGAGCCTTTAGCTACACCCCTGGCTCCAAACAATAATTAGAATAGTACGGAACCGCAATATACTATACAAGTATATGTGCACATACTGTGCCTCCAATTTCAAACGGTGGTAGAAAGAGAGTGTTTTTTTCAAATGTCAGATTCATTACAAATCCGACAGAAATAAAAATAGTGGCATTTCTTCATGGGGAGAATATATTTGTACAAATGACACCTGAGGGAGCCTGTATGGGAGGGCCCCTGTACTAGTGACGCCAGTGGCGGATTAAGTAGACCATAGGCCCTGGGCTGTTACCCAAAGTTGGGCCCCCCTTCTCCACCGCCGCCCTGTAACTATTGTTAACACTTCCTTTTTGTCCAAACATTAACAACCATCGCTGACAGTATCGCACCATGTAGGGACACATTCTCCTGACAAGGGGAATAGTAACACTTATTTGTCTATCAGTCCTGGACTGCACAAAGACTTTTTGTGAAATACAAGGATTTCCTATAATAAACATGTCAGGAGAGATGACAGATTGTCTATAAATCTAGTGACTCACAGGTGACGACGTAGTTTTTTTCCTCTTTTCTTTTCCATCCGGTCCAGACTTCATGACGACTTTTCCCGGCCATGACCCATTTCTGCAGAATTTGCCACTCAGATGTCTTTTGCTCCTCACTTTTCCAACATTTCCACACCTATAAACAAAGATAAAATTATCAAGGTGCCACACACTGTGCCCCTAAATATAATAGAACCAAACACTGTGCCCCTGAATAAAATAGTACCAAACGCTGGGACACTAAATATTATAGCACCATAGACTGCGCCCCTGAATATAATTGTGTCAAACACTGTAGAGTAAAGCACCACATACACACAGCCCCCTGTAGATAGCTCCACACACAGCCCCCTGTAGATTGCTCCACACACAGCCCCCCTGTAGATTGCTCCACACACAGTCCCCCTGTAGATTGCTCCACACACAGCCCCCCTGTAGATTTCTCCACACACAGCCTCCTGTAGACTGCTCCACACAAAGCCCCCTGTAGATTGCTCCACACACAGCCCCCTGTAGATTGCTCCACACACAGCCCCCTGTAGATTGCTCCACACACAGCCCCCTGTAGATTGCTCCACACACAGCCCCCTGTAGATAGTGCCACACACAGCCCCCTGTAGATAGTGCCACACACAGCCCCCTGTAGATAGTGCCACACACAGCCCCCTGTAGATAGCGCCACACACAGCTCCTTGTAGATAGCGCCACACACACAGCCCCCTGTAGCTATCTCCACACACAGCCCCCCTGTAGATTGCTCCACACAAAGCCCCCGGTAGATTGCTCCACACACAGCCCCCTGTAGATTGCTCCACACACAGCCCCCTGTAGATTGCTCCACACACAGCCCCCCTGTAGCTATCTCCACACACAGCCCCCCTGTAGATAGCGCCACACAGCCCCCTGTAGATAGCGCCACACACAGCCCCCTGTAGATAGCGCCACACACAGACCCTGTAGATAGCGCCACACACAACCCCCTGTAGATAGAGCTACACAGACCCCTGTAGATAGACATACACTGACCCCTGTAAATAGCGCTACACAGCCCTCCCCCTCTGTAAATAGCGTCACATAGCCCTCCCCCTCTGTAAATAGCGTCACATAGCCCTCCCCCTCTTGTATATAGTGCTACACAGCAATCCCCCTTAGATATAGTGATACACAGCACTCCCCCTTCTATCTAGTGCTATAAAGCAATCCCCCTTGTATATAGTGCCACATAGCGCCACCACCCTTGTATATAGTGCTACACAGCGCCTCCCCCCTTGGACCTGCAGCTCTTGTAATTGCTCAGTATAATGTCCCCCATAGCTGCCCCCACAGTATATTGCCACCCATAGCTGCCCCATACAGTATAATGCCCTCCATAGCTGCCTCTACACAGTATAATTTTCCCCTTAGCTGTCCTATACAGTATAATGCCCCCATAGGTGCCTCTACACAGTATAATGTCCCCCATAGCTGCCTCTGCACAGTATAATTTTCCCCTTTGCTGTCCTATAAAGTATAATGCCCCCATAGCTGCTACACAGTCTAATACCTCCATAGCTGCCTCTACACAGTATAATGTTCCCCTTAGCTGTCCTATACAGTATAATGCCACCATATGTACGTACCTAATAAAAAAAATAACATAATTACTTACCTATCCCCATTCCCACGACGGTGGGGGATGCTTCTCCTCCTCTGCACTGTCCCGTGAGTGACTCGGTGCAGACAGGCGCGATAACGTCACTACATCGCGCCTGCCTGCGCCGAGCCGCTCACGGCAGAGTGAATGCTGGAGCGAGGCTCCAGCATTCAACCCAACTGAATCTGCGTCCTACGGACGCAGGTTCAGTTGGTAGCGGGTCCAGCGCGGTCCACAGCGGCAGTTAGTAGCGCTAGAGCGCTGCATCGTTTTTGGAGATTATATGCATATGATAATCCGCCATTGAGTGAGGCATATGTGTGCATCAGCCCTTCTTCAGACTTTTAGACCAGTCTGTGGTGCACCAGTTTTCATAAACATGCCACCTTGTTCAATGACAATCGAAAAATAAGGGAATGGATGAGGTGTGGAGCACACAAAGCAGGCGGGCATGTGGAGAGTAAGGCTGGGTTCACACTACCTATTTTCAGGCGTAAACGAGGCGTTTTACGCCTCGAATTACGCCTGAAAACACGGCTCAAATACGTCGGCAAACATCTGCCCATTCATTTCAATGGGTTTGCCGACGACCTGTAATTTTACGCGTCGCTGTCAAAAGACGGCGCGTAAAATAACAGCCTCGTCAAAGAAGTGCAGGACACTTCTTGGGACGTAATTTGAGCCGTTTTTCATTGACTTCAAACTCAAGTACGAGCAATTACGTCTGAAATGCAGGAGCTGTTTTCTCCTGAAAACGGCTCCGTAATTTCAGACGTATTTTGCGTTTGCATGTGAACATACCCTTAGGCATCAAGAAATCTCATACTCTATATTATAATGTAATAAACCCGGATATCCCATTTTGAAAATATGGACTTCCACACAACCGATAGCTAATGTCCCCTCATGAATGGGTATGACTGGAATATAGCCCTAGAACTATATGTAAGTTACATCTCACGTTTAAATATCTAGGATGAGCGGAAAACACTTAGGGTATGTTCACACGGCAGCATCCGTAACGGCTGAAATGACAAGGCTGTTTTCAGGAGAAAACAGCCCCGTCATTTCAGCTGTAACAGCATGTGCAGGCGCTTGAACGCCGCGTCCATTACGGACGTAACTGGGGCTCGTTTTCCATGGAGTCCATGGAAAACGGCTCCATTTACGTCTGAAGAAGTGACATGACACTTCTTTGGCGCGAGCGTCTATTTACACGCTGTCTTTTGACAGCGACGCGTAAATATACGCCTCGTGTGAACAGACAAAGGTCAGCCCATTGCTTTCAATGGGCAGATGTTTGTCAACGCTTTCAAGCCGTAATTTCGAACGTAATTCGGGAGTTAAAACGCCCGAATTACGTCCGTAAATAGGCCGTGTGAACATACCCTTAGGCTGGGTTCACACGAGCACATTAACGTCCGTAATGGACGGACGTATTTCGGCCGGAAGTCCCGGACCGAACTCAGTGCAGGGAGCCGGGCTCCTAGCATCATAGTTATATACGATGCTAGGAGTCCCTGCCTCTCTGCAGGACAACTGTCCCGTACTGTAATCATGTTTTCAGTACGGGACAGTAGTTCCACGGAGAGGCAGGGGCTCCTAGCATCGTACATATGTATGATGCTAGGAGCCCGGCTCCCTGCACTGAGTTCGGTCCGGGACTTGCGGCCGAAATACGTCCGTCAATTACGGACGTAATTAGTGTGTGTGCACATACCCTTAGTGCAAAACCTCTGAAAGTCCCGAGTTGAGCAATACCAAATTGATGAACGTTGAGAACACTTCGGGATCACCATTGACTTGTGTAACGTTCAGCACCGTATCAATGTGGGTGGGAGACTTGCCTTCTATCCCGGCCGGAACTCTATCCCATATCCATCCGCGCTCTCCGCCTCAGACTCGGCGTTCCATCTGCAGTCCCAGCCAGGCGGAAGTAACTAGTCCCGGACAACGAGACTCAAGGTAGACCGTGAATGCTTTGCACTGGGAAAGGGTGATACATAAGAAATGTTTTTTTTTTTACATACTTTCCGTTTTCTGACGCGAAATTTACAGTTCCTGTCGTTACCCGGTAGCAACGGCGGAAGGACAAATCTGTGTGTGATGGACTATTTGTTGTGGTGGCAGTGCTGCGGCCTCGGCCTCGCCGCCATCTTGAATGTTAATGTTTCCCTACAAATATATATATCTGTATATATATAGATATATATCTATAGATATATATACCCCCCTCACACCCGGTTAATCACCTGTAACATTAACCCTTTCAGTTTCGTTAGTTATTCCCCTACAAAAAAAAAAACTGAAAACTGTTCTCAGTTATTTCCCATCGTTAACAAATCATAATTTTAGTTGCACTCCCAATCAGTTCTTTCTGTAATTTTAGGGCGTTCTGTTGCTACCAGGATTTGTGTGAAGGGCGAGGTGGCTCATCGTACAATCTCCACCGCAGGTACTATATTACTTTGTTTTTTGATGGTGTATTTGAATATGTTTTGTATTTCTTTAACTTTTCAATTGTTTGCAGCAATAATGGGGTTAAAGCATCGGTGCTGTGTACGTGAATGTATGGCCCAGTGTTACTATTAAATACTGTGCTCGTATTGTCTATTTATACTGCTACATCATTGGATCAAGGCCTGACTCTCCATTCTGGGTGGTTATAGCGGTTGGAGGGTCTCCTTGTTACCTGATCTATTAGTAAACAGACCAGGGTTATGCACCCTATTCAGGCAGTATTTTCAGTTTCTCCCTATATAATATTAGTCTGTAGCGTTAGCTGCCTCAGTATCTGCTTAAGGACTTAACAATGCATGTTATTTACATGGCAGGCTTTTGAATATTCACTATTTGTTTAAACACCCCCCCCCCCCACCTTTTCTCTTTCTAGTTTTCTAAGCTGCCCATAAGATGCAGCTTGTTTGGACTATTTCATGTAAATTCATTATCCTTCCCATATAATGTAATATTAGGATCTCCTATGTCTCCTATTGTGATTCTTGAATCCGTCACCAGTTCTATTGTCCTTTGTTGTACAATACTGATCATTTACAATAAGGTACCATACTATGTACCCATCCCTCCTGTATGATTGAGCTCTCACCCTTCCTATGCTCAGGGGGGGGGGGGTCATTCTCTCATTAAATTAATTACACATTATCCCTCTAGCTCACAGGAAATATCTGGATAATCCATTACATGGATTCATGGTAATGACGTTTTATAATGAAGCATTTGTTTCGCATCTGATATTGTGTTTGCAGCCGGAAATGTTTTGATCTAGGAGTAGCCGGTGCTTTTCATCATCACATGCAGGTTAATAAAAGTCACTGTTTTCCTCACTGATTACATCTCTTTGATGTCACTGGAGGTACAATCTCTTTGTAGGTAGCATTAGACAGTAGGAAAGGGTTAATTGTTGAGCGTTTTCTTTTTTTCTAATGATTGTATCTAGACTGTTGCATTCCACAGTGTAGCAGAGCTGGATAATCTGGGGTGTCGTTTGAGGACATTTAAATCAACATTGTATTTCATTGGCTGCGGAGTCCGTTGTGGACTTCTTTTTATTATTATTTCTTGCCCTTGCCCCTTCCTGGATATGTGTATTTAGCTTCCTGATGGAAAGGTTGCAAATAATGGATCAGTTAGTGCGGCTACTGCAGGGTAATGTGATTGATTGAATTTGTAGGTATAAACTCAGTAAAGGTAGAGTTGGCCAAATCCGCAATAAAAATCTGCATTTGTTTTGTATAAAGTGTATGCGTTTTGTTTTTATCCAGATTGTAATCCACATAAAGAATTTTGCTTTGTTGTGATTTTGTTTTTCCAAACAATTTGCAACACTTACGCAATGTGTGTAGCTAGTCCCAATAGCTTAATGATACTTTATGTAATCTGCATACTTTGTCGATATTTTGTACATATCTAGTCACTGAAATAACTTGTCATTAAGTCATCCACCTTTTTATTCTATAACGTATGACTGTAATTATTGCTTAGTTAGGCCAGATTCACACGAACGTTGTACGTATACGTCCGTGTGCGGTCAGTGAAAACAACGGGCAGCAAACGGACCTATGCAACTCAATGGGGCTATTCAGACATGCGTGATTTTTCATGCAGCAGGTTTACGTTGCGTGAAACTCTCTGCATGTCCTATTCTGGTGTGTTTTTGCAGATCACGCGCCCATTAATGTCAATAGGTTCGTGAAAATCACGGACTGCACACAGACGTCATCCGTGCGATGTCTGTGATTCACGCACCGGTTTTTAAAGAAATGCAGAGAAAAAAAGTGTGGCAATACTGACATCAAAAACTGATGCCACACGGAACTGTAACGCAGGAAAAACGCTGTGTTTTTGCGGACGCAAAACGGACACGTTCGTGTGAATCTGGCCTTAGGGTGGAAGGCATTACGATTCATTTGGTAGCACACATGCAGTTCTAAGAAAGCCACAAGATGGCAATACAGATGGTAAATACACGTTTCAGATATGTTTTTGTGTTGGCAATAATCAGAAACAAAGAAGTATTAGGGTATGTTCACACGAGGTCATTACGTCCGTAATTGACGGACGTATTTCGGCCGCAAGTCCCGGACCGAACACAGTGCAGGGAGCCGGGCTCCTAGCATCATACTTATGTACGACGCTAGGAGTCCCTGCCTCGCTGCCGGACAACTGTCCCGTACTGTAATCATGTTTTCAGTACGGGATAGTTGTCCGGCAGGGACTCCTAGCGTCGTACATAACTATGATGCTAGGAGCCCGGCTCCCTGCACTGAGTTCGGTCCGGTACTTGCGGCCGAAATACGTCCGTCAATTACGGACGTAATGACCTCATGTGAACATACCCTTATAGGTAACCTGTCACATTACAAATGCAGACCAATCAGGGAGCAGAGGGAGCTGAGCAGATTTATAAATATTTTCCTAGCAAAAGCTTTTGTATAACTTGTAATTAAAGAGGCTCTGTCACCACATTATAAGTGGCCCATCTCCTATATAAGGAGATCGGCGCTATAATGTAGGTGACAGCAGTGCTTTTTATTTAGAAAAGCGATATATTTTTAGCACGTTATTAGCAGTTTTAGCTTTATGCTAATGACTTTCTTAATACCCAACTTCGCGTGTTTTTACTTTAGACCAAGTGGGTGTTGTGGAGAGAAGTGTATGAAGTTGACCAATCAGCGTCATGCACTTCTCCATTCATTTACTCAGCGCATATGGATCCTGCTAGATCAGTATGTGCTGTCTTATACTGACACATTAACGTTACTGAAGTGTTCAGACAGTGAATAGACATTCCTTCCAGCCAGGACGGGATGTCTATTCACAATCCCGACACTTCGGTAACGTTTTTGTGGTACTTACAGCAGAGCAAGCGTAATCTCCCGAGATCTCGCTGTAAATGACAGGTTACAGAGAGATTACGCTTGCTCTGCTGTAAGTACCACAGAAACGTTACTGGAGTGTCGGGATTGTGAATAGACAAGGCAATGAAAGTCAATGCGGCCACGTTACGACCGACAGGTTGCCGCAAGAAACCTGAACCTGCTGTGTCACAGCAAAAGTCGCCATGTAGCCCTAGTCTAATTCTGCATAAAAATATGAGTAACATTGCTTATCTTGTACTGATCTGGTGTTACAGCGTGTATTATAACCATGAGCAGCATTCACATATGCCGACTTCAGAGCGAATATCTACCAGTGTTTCTTGCTAGCGCAGTGTCTGCGCATATCTTTACATTCTGGAAAGTTTCAGTTTTACGCCAGACACATTAAAGTATTCTAAACTGTCCCACTTAATTTTAAGAGCTCAGTTATCCTATAAGGGATGTGTCTGACAAAAGATTTTTACTATTTACAATAACAACTAGCAGAACGGTGAATGTATCTGGACACACAGGCTGTAACCCGGGAGCCGAACATAAGTAGTGTGGAATGTATTAACAAAGGTACTCTATTTCTTGTGAACATGTTACGTATGTATTGTAAAATGTAAGGTAGCTTATTTCATGATTTGCAGTTCATTTATTATTTATGTAGTGTTTTATGTATTTAAAGAGGGTCTGTCACCAGATTTCACAATACAAATTGCATACATTATTAAAGGGGTATTCATAACATATACATTTGTCATATTCACAGGATATGCCATAAATGTTTAAGTTGGGAATAACCCTTTAAATAGATCTTAGACCTGATGAAGCTGGTGTACTTACTTTGAAAATCTGTGTAAAGAATAGCTGTATAATCCTTTCTCAAAGTTTTCCAGCCAGATCTTAAAATAAGCATTTTATGAGACCAGTAAGCATATGCATGATGTAATCTCCTCTCACCTAGAGCTGACAAGCTCCAATCTGTGTCCCTGCTCACCTGCACCATTCTGAAATCTCACACATGCTCTGTACCAGCTGGAGTCTCCCTAGCTCTGCAGTAAAACACAGCAGTAGATGTAGTTAGTAACTGCAATTCCACACATACCGCTGCTGGAAGACAGGCCCTCTCTGCAGAGCCAGGGAAACGGCATCTTGTACTGAGCATGTGCGAGACTTCAGCATGGTGCAGGGGAGGAAGGACACTGATTAGAGTTTGTCAGCTCTGGGTGGGAGGAGAGTGGGATTACAACATGCATATACTTGGCCTCATAAAATGCTTATTCTATTATTAGACAGGAAAACGATTATACAGCCATTCTGTCATGGATTTTTAAAGTAAGTACACATCAGGTCTAAGAGGTCTATTTAATATTGTTTGCGGTTTGTAATGTAAAATCTGGTGACAGATCCTCTTTAATGTGTGTAATTTGACTATAGAACTGTGTTTTGCTTTGCTTTTAGGCGTACATATTTGATACACTTCAGGGCCCGATGAGAGCGGGACTAAATGCAACTAGGCCAGGTTCAATGTTGGCATGAAGTGGTTGGGAGAATCCAAGAATATGGTAGTGAATGGCAGGAGGCTTGGCAGCAGGTTGTCCAATGAACACCATCCAAGTCGGAGCACACTAAGGAGTTCAGGAAGAGAAAATTTGAGAGCCAGCAAAAATGTTTCTGATCGAAGATCTAGCAGATGTAGGTATTCATGTCTGTATATATATGCAACATCTTAGTTTTTGCTTTCATTGTCCAAAGACTTGATATAAAGACTGCATATAAACAGCTGTAATATGGTTTAAAAAAAAAAATTTTGGTAAAAGCTATCCTATATACACACACGTCAGGATCTGAAGCCGTTTTTGGCTCTTAATGTACAGCTCTAACGCAAAGTGTTTTATCAGCTGTGTCAATGCAGCCTAATTCATAAAGCTTTTTAAAGAGGCTCTGTCACCAGATTTTGCAACCCCGATCTGCTATTGCAGCAGATAGGCGCTGCAATGTAGATTACAGTAACGTTTTTATTTTTAAAAAACGAGCATTTTTGGCCAAGTTATGACCATTTTTGTAGTTATGCAAATGAGGCTTGCAAAAGTCCAAGTGGGCGTGTTTAAAGTAAAAGTCCAAGTGGACGTGTATTATGTGCGTACATCGGGGCGTTTTTAATACTTTTACTAGCTGGGCGTTCTGATGAGAAGTATCATCCACTTCTCTTCAGAACGCCCAGCTTCTGCCAGATCACGCTGTGACGTCACTCACAGGTCCTGCATCGTGTCAGACGAGCGAGGACACATCGGCACCAGAGGCTACAGTTGATTCTGCAGCAGCATCAGCGTTTGCAGGTAAGTAGCTACATCGACTTACCTGCTAACGCCGATGCTGCTGCAGAATCAACTGAAGCCTCTGGTGCCGATGTGTCCTCGCTCGTCTGACACGATGCAGGACCTGTGAGTGACGTCACAGCGTGATCTGACAGAAGCTGGGCGTTGTGAAGAGAAGTGGATGATACTTCTCGTCAGAGCGCCCAGCTAGTAAAAGTATTAAAAACGCCCCGATGTACGCACATAATACACGCCCACTTGGACTTTTACTTTTAAACACACCCACTTGGACTTTTGCAAGCCTCATTTGCATAACTACAAAAATGGTCATAACTTGGCCAAAAATGCTCGTTTTTTAAAAATACAAACGTTACTGTAATCTACATTGCAGCGCCTATCTGCTGCAATAGCAGATAGGGGTTGCAAAATCTGGTGACAGAGCCTCTTTAATGTTTTCCTCCTAGACTTAGAGGTTTTCCCACAATTAACATTTATCCCCTATCCACAGGGTAGGTGATAAATGTATGGTCACTGGGACCCCCACTTTTTTCTAGAGAGGAACCTATAGACAAAAATGGTCAAAAACTAACACAGACGTAATGAGTAATAGAAATTCATTTTTATTAACAGACAGATACATACAAGGTTTAAAATTTGAGTCATACAATGTATAAAAGGCATCAACCTATGCAGGATAAATTTGTAGTATCATCAGGGTATGAACAAGCGTAATAAAGGCAAATGAGGTAAAAGCATGTCCGAAGTGTGCTAGCTATGCCTGACATGCAGAAAGTAGACAGTGCGGGAAAAAGTGCTATGTGCAATATAAGGTACTATTCTATCTATAGAGCACCATTAAGGTGTATGTAAATGTAACACAATGCAGGACATAAGCAGCAAGTCATCCGGGCCTTACAGCAAAAAATGCAAACAGCTCTAGAGAGATTTAAACAAAAGCCTAAATTAATGAATGAATGTACATACCCAGGTTCATAATCCCGCATGGAGGAGACGCCAAAACCCGACGTGCGTTTCGGCAGATGCCTTCGAAGACTAAGGCTGGGTTCACACGAGCACATTAACGTCCGTAATGGACGGACGTATTTCGGCCGGAAGTCCCGGACCGAACTCAGTGCAGGGAGCCGGGCTCCTAGAATCATAGTTATGTACGATGCTAGGAATCCCTGCCTCTCTGCAGGACAACTGTCCCGTACTGTAATCATGTTTTCAGTACGGGACAGTAGTTCCACGGAGAGGCAGGGACTCCTAGCGTCGTACATAACTATGATGCTAGGAGCCCGGCTCCCTGCACTGAGTTCGGTCCGGGACTTCCGGCCGAAATACGTCCGTCCATTACGGACGTTAATGTGCTCGTGTGAACCCAGCCTAAGAGCTTGCTGTATTTTGAAAACCATGCCACTGACCATAAAAGAGCAACAAAACTGGCACAAACTAAAATACAGCTTTAACTTTGTGGTGTACATTAGTTGATATGTTAAGAATGTTTAAAAAACTATTTGCTTGATTTTGTTAAGGAAAATAATACACTTGAATACCCCCGTCCCTTAAAATATTGAAAAAAAAGACACGTTACTGATTCCACTCCTGTCCTCTCTTTATACATATTTATATATTTGTAGGTAGCAGTGGATCTACGTTTGAAACTCAGAGTCGCTATGTACCTTCATCAGGAATGTCTGCAAAAGAGCTATGTGAAAACGATGACCTTGCAACGAGTCTGGTGTTGGACCCCTATTTGGGGTTTCAGGCACATAAAATGAATACCAGGTAACAAAAAGTAAACAAGTCACTAAAATGTGTGTTTCTTTACAGTGTCAACTACACTTCCATCTTCACGTTTTGCAGTTGTACATTGTGCAGTGTTTTACATTTGAATATTGCGTAGAATTTAATAATAATGGTTATGCATTGCCTTAAAAGAGGCTCTGTCACCACATTATAAGTGGCCTATCTTGTACATGATGTGATCGGCGTTGTAATGTAGTTTACAGCAGTGTTTTTTTATTTAGAAAAACGACAATTTTTGACGGAGTTATGACCTATTTTAGCTTTATGCTAATGAGTTTCTTAATGGACAACTGGGCGTGTTTTAGTTTTTGACCAAGTGGGCGTTGTGAAGTGTATAACGCTGACCAATCAGTATCATACACTTCTCTCCATTCATTTACACAGCACATAACGATATAGCTATATCGCTATGTGCAGCCACATAAACACACCATAACATTACTCAAGTGTTCTGACAGTGAATATACATTACCTCCAGCCAGGACATAATGTCTATTCACAATCCAGACACTTCTGTAGTGTCTGTGTGATATTTACAGCAAGGCAGGCGTAATCTCGTTTTAAATGACAGGTTACATCGTAATCTTGCGAGATTACGCTTGCCTTGCTGTAAATATCACACAGACGCTACAGAAGTGTCAGGATTGTGAATAGACATCATGTCCTGGCTGGAGGTAATGTATATTCACTGTCAGGACACTTGAGTAATGTTATGGTGTGTTTATGTGGCTGCACATAGCGATAAAGCTATATCACTATGTGCTGTGTAAATGAATGGGGAGAAGTGTATGACGCTGATTGGTCACAGATTATTCAGCGTCATACACTTCTCTCCGCAACGCCCACTTGGTTAAAAAGTAAAACACGCCTAGTTGTCCATTAAGAAAGTAATTAGCATAAAGCTAAAATAGGTTGTAACTCCGTCAAAAATTATTGTTTTTCTAAATAAAAAAAACACTGCTGTAATCTACATTACAGCGCAGATCACATTATGTACAAGATAGGCCACTTATAATGTGGTGACAGAGCCTCTTTTAACCCTTTAGTGACTAGTGACCGATACATCACAAGCGGGTGCCAGTTCCCACATCGTGAAAGCTATATCCATCACTCCAATCTTGTGGGTACTGCCCAGTGTACCCACGAGATCAGCGCCAGGAGCAATTCCCTGCAGTTTGATCCTTTAGCTGCCACGATCAAAAGCAACCATGGGATCTAAGGTGTTTGACAGAGGGAGGTGGCTCCTACTGTGAGCTCTTCGGTGGCCTGCATCGTGATCACGGAGCGCCATTAGCTTACCATAGTAGCCAAGGACCTAAGAAATGCACCCAGGCCTGCCATAGCTTTATGCCCAGAGGCACGGTCTAATAGTTTGCCTGTCAGAGTAACACTGGCTGTCCGAGTAACACTGGCTATAATGCTTTGAAATACCACTATTCCAAAGCATTATACAAGTTATCAAAGGAAAACTGCTTCAAGTCCCCTAGTGAGACAAAAAAAAAAGTACAATCATGTGTAATTGTACTTTTGTACATGTGTAATTGTACTTTTTATATATATATATATATATATATATATATATATATACATACATGATTGTACTTTTTTTTTTCTCTCACTAGGGGAGACATATATATATATATATATATATATATATATATATATATATATATATATATAGTTCACCGTCAAAAAAAATTCTATTCTGTACCGCCGTAATCGTAAGATAATTTATTTTTTATCATTTAAAAATTATAATTTTCTTCGTTACATTGGGGGACACAGATCGTGGGTATATGCTGTTATCAGTAGGAGGCTTGACTCTTGAAATGAAAAAGGATATACCCTGCCCACAGACACTGAGCTATTTAGTCTTGGCTTCGTGTGGTTGTAGGCAGACACTTCTGCTAATGCAGCAGAGTACACAGGTTTGACATCTGTGTCTGCTCTTCGACGGGTGCACGGTGTGAAATTGCAAATGCACCGATGTCCGACTGGTAAGGTTTCTACCCCCCTCCTTACCTCAGTGGAGGTCCTTATTAGGGATGTCTGTGACACCCTACAGGTCACTAATTCTGCACCTTCCCCTCCAACTGACTCAATTTCCTTTCTTCAGGCTCAACGTTCCCCATAGGGTCTTTCCAGATCGTTCGGAACTTGAAGGGAATGTCTTTAAGGAATGGGACCACCCTGACAGCTTAGGTCTCTGGCGGTGGATCCTCCTGTTTATCGTTTACACAAGGATACTACTTTGCCTATGGCGGACTCCACTACCTTCAAAGATCCTCTGAATTACTGCGTGGACTCTTTTGCTAAAACCGCTTTTGAGTCCTGGCTATTCTTTTCCCCCGATTTCTGTCTCTGATGTCTGGGTTAGCAGAGTTATCAACGAATGGGCATACAAACTCCGTCATGGCCTGCTTTCTCTGAATCTGAAGTTCATCCTTCCTCTTTCAGTAAATTGCTCGCTTCGGTGGTGGATTACTTCCCTGGCCGTTTCCTGGGGTCGTTCCTTCCTTCCACTGAACTGGCTGATCCTCTCCACAGATGCCAGTCTCACGTGATGGGGGACACCATTTGGAACCTCTCGGCTCAGGGGCTGTGGTCTTTACAAGAATCCTCCCTTCCAATTAACCTTCTGAAATTAAGAGTGTCACGATCTGTAGGTGTGTGGACCCACTAGGCCGCACCGCCGTATCCAGATGGCAGCTGGCCGAACTACAGTGTACCCAATAATACAAAGTCCAGTACAAGGGTACCTGAATAGTCAGTACAGTCGCAGTGCCTAGGCACAGATGGAACTTCAGACGGCAGATGTCGCAATGCGTGGCAGATGACACCAGGCGTGGTGTAACACAGCAGGCGTGACTGGAGGCACAACACGACTCCAACTTCTAAGGCACATTAACAACGGTAGCACAGGATACAGGTACTAGGGCACGAGTAACAACGGGAATACTAAGAACGCTCAGGCATTGAGCAAAGGGGCAGGGCCCTTCTTCTAGTCCAGGGGGGGTCATGGGCTAATTACTAATTCCAAACGTGTGCACGCTGGCCCTTTAAGACTGGGAATGAGCTCGTGCGCACACCCTAGTGGTCACTGCAGGATAGGACAGCCACATGTTCTGAAATCTTCGGGGAGGAAGACATTGGCAGGATGAAAGGGGTCTGCGGCCGTTACAGTATTCCCCCCCCCCTTACGCCCCCTCTTCTTGGGTTCAGAGCAAGAGAGGAATTTCTTAATGAGGGTAGGGGCACTGAGGTTCTCCTGTGGCTCACAGGACCTCTCCTGAACCAAACCCCTTCCAATCCACCAAATAAAAAGTCCTTTCTCCTACCCTCTTGAGGTCCATGATCTCCTTTACCTCGAACACATCGGAAGAACCGCTGGGAGCCACTGCAGGGCTAGGAGTTTTGGTGTAGCGGTTCAGGACCACAGACTTCAGGAGGGACAAATGAAAGGAGTTGGGGATTTTGAGAGTAGGTGGCAGCGGAAGTTTATAGAAGACAGGGTTAATCTGTTGCAGGATCTCAAAAGGTCCGAGAAACCTGGGGGGCAAATTTGTATGAAGGCACCTTCAGACTGATATTCCTAGAGGAGAGCGAGACTTTGGTACCCGGAAGAAACTGAGTCGGCTCTCTTCTTCTTATATCTGCCTTTCGCTTCATGCGATCGACTGGCAGCAGAATAGAGGACAAGGTCTGTTGCCAGATTTGCAGAAAGTCCCCAAATGCAGAGTCGGCTACGGGTACCTGAGATGTAGCAGGCACAGGAAGAGGGATTCTAGGATGTTGACAGTGCACAATGTAGAATGTTGTGGAAGTGGTGTACTCACTTGTGTTTTTATTATACAAGAACTCGGCCCATGGAAGAAGCTGTACCCAGGCATCATGCTGCATGGAGATGAAGTGGCGGAGATCATTCTCCATGATCTGGTTAATCCTCTTCATTGGACTGGGGGTGGTAGGCTGAGGAAAAGTCCAATTTCAAATCCAGGAGTTTACAGAGGGCTCGCCAGAATTTTGAGGTGAACTGAACCCCCCCCGATCAGACTCTATGTGAAGGTGCAAGCCATGCAAGCGGAAGATGTGCTGAATAAAGAGTTTTGCCAGTCATGGAGCAGAAGGGTGGCCGGTCAGCGGGATAAAATGTGCCATATTCGAGAACCGGTCCACCACCACCCATACACTGTTGCATCCTGCTGAGAGAGGAAGATCAGTGACAAAGTCTATCGCAATGTGCTTCCAGGTGGCATTGGGTACAGGCAGAGGTTGGAGCAGACCAGCAGGCTTGGAGTGAGCAACCTTGTTAAAAACACACACAGCGCAGGAAGAGACAAAGTCCACAATATCTTTGGGTAGTGTGGGCCACCGGAAATGATGAGTTATCAGGTCTCGAGTCTTACGAACACCAGCATGCGCAGCCAGCTTGGTGCTGTGTCCCTAGCTAAAAATTAGCCAACCGAACAAAAGTCCTCCCCGGGGGGATGTCTCTAACTTGCAAAGGATTGGCAGTGACAATGTAGGATGGGTCTATGATATATTGAGGGGGATCCACAGTGTTCTCTGTTTCAAACAATCTGGACAGGGCATCGGCCCTTGCATTTTTGGAAACGTGAAGAACAGCGACCACCTGGCTTGACAGGGGTTTAGGCGTTGAGCCGACTGGAGCTAGGTGAGGTTCTTGTGGTCGGTGTGTAACCGGATGGGATGAGCTGCACCCTCTAGCAGATGTCTGCACTCCTCCAGAGCCAATTTGATGGCCAGTAACTCCTGATCACCAATAGAGTAATTGCGCTCTGCAGGGGGAAAAAAGTCTTGGGTAATAGCCACATACTACTGCATTTCCCTTGAGTCTTCTCTGGAACAGAAGTGCACCTGCACCAACAGTAGAAGCATCCACCTCCAACGAGAACCATCGAGAGACGTCAGGATGATGGAGGATCGAGGCTGAAGTGAAGGCACTCTTGTGGCTATTGAATGATGATTCTGCCTTACGGAGTCCACACTTCGGCGTTCATACCTTTTTTGGTAAGGGCAGAGATGGCGGCCGTCAGTGAAGAGAAGTTTGGGATAAACCTGAGGTAGAAGTTGGCAAATCCCAAATAATACTGTATGGCCCGCAGGCCCTGAGGACGTGGCCACTCCAGAACGGACTTTACTTTCTCAGGATCAATCTTGCGACCCTGATCGGAGACGATGTAGTCCTGGAAGGGCAGAGAATTCTTTTCAAAAGTGCATTTCTCCATTACTTGGCATACAAGCGATTCTCCCTTAAAGAGAACCTTTCACCTCCCCATTCATGTAATGGGGAGGGCTGCACAAACCCTGGGGCACTTTACATTTTTTTTCTACCTCCCACCGTTATTTAGATATCGGTGCCGTTATATTTGGCGCCCGATATTTAAATAACCCCCTGAACAGTCAACGGGGCGTGTATTGTCAAGGGGGCATGTTACTATGGCTGTGACACTGTCCAATCAGATATGGACAGTGCCACAGCATGAGAGAGTGTGCGATTATAGTCTTTTCATCCGAACAGACAAGGGGGCGTGTCAGTGCTACGGACCGAGCTGTGGAGAGAGCGTGCATGCGGGCTCTCATCTCTTCAGCTCTTGCTAGAGATCAGTCTTGTACTTTGTCTGGTGAACTGGCAAGGGGGCGTCTCACTGCTACGGACAATGTAAGAGCTAGGGTGCGCTTACACTGTCCGTAGCAGAGACACGCCCCCTTGCCAGTTCGGCAGACAATACAAGACTGATCTCTCTCAAGAGCTGAAGAGATGAGAGCGTGCATGCGCGCTCTCCTCTCCACAGCGCTCTCCGTACCACTGACACGCCCCCTTGCCTGTTCGGATGAAAAGACTGCAATCACACACACTCATGCTGTGGCACTGTCCATATCTGATTGGGCAGTGTCACAGCCATAGTAAAATGCCCCCTTGACAGTACACGCCCCGTTGACTGTTCAGGGGGTTATTTAAATATCTGGCGCCAAATATAACGGCACCGATATCTAAATAACGGTGGGGGGTAGAATTTATTTTTAAAGTGCCCCAGGGTTTGTGCAGCCCACCCCATTACATGCTGCACCTGTATGGGGAAGTGAAAGGTTCCATTTTTAATCGCAGCATGTAGACTGAAGTGGATCTGACATTGGTTCAGAAATCCCCTGCAGGTCCTCGCGTCTGTCGTAGCGAGGATGTAGTGGCAGAGAGAATCGGGAATCGGTGCTGACAGGAGGTGTAATAAGAGGAACGGCCGGAGCAATAGGAGCAGGTGCCATGGCTGCAGCTTGTGTATCCAGCCGATGTGCAATTATGTTCGCTGCCCGGAGGAGTTGGTCCTGTCGTGACCGGAGGTCTAGCATATCCGCCTGCGTGACTAGTGATGTCGTCATGGTTTTGGTTTGACCAGCGATGGCCTGAGCGTACTGTCACGATCTGTGGGTATGTGATCCCACTAGGCCACACCGCCGCTGCGGGATGGCAGCTGGCCAAACTACAATGTACCCAATAATACAAAGTCCAGCACAAGGGTACCTGAATAGTCCAGACAGTTGCAGTGGCTAGGCACAGATGGAACTTCAGACGGCAGATAATGCAAAGCATGGCAGATGACACCAGGCGTGGTGTAACACAGCAGGCGTGACTGGAGGCACAACACGACTCCAACTTCTAAGGCACAAGAACAACGGTAGCACGGGATACAAGTAGCAGGGCATGGTTAACCTACAGGAACAGGATAACACTAAGGGACTATTTGCAAGACTAATATGGGAATACTAAGAACACTCAGGCAATGAGCAAAGGGGCAGGGTGGCTCTTATAGTCCAGGGTCATCATGGGCTAATTACTAATTCTAAACGTGTGCACGCTGGCCCTTTAAGCCCGGGAATGCGCTCGTGAACGCACCCTATTTTTCACTGCAGGACAGGACGGCCGCATGTGCTGGCATCTTTGGGGAGGAAGACGTCGGCAGGATGAAAGGGGTCTGCTGTCTTCTACCTCGGCCGTTACAGAGAGACATTTTTCTTTGCCTGCTGCACTGAAGATTATCGCTGTCCGAACGCCTGGTGCAGCTTCAAACGTACGATGCCACAGCCGTGGCTTATCTAAATCACCAGGGCGGCACTCCCTGGCCCTTGCTTCTCAGTCTCGACCTTTTCTATCTCAGAGACCTGTCTTCCACCAGAATTTAAGGTTGCTAAGTTTGTTCTGTCAACAAAGACTTATGCTCACAAGACATCCGTAATGGGGTTGGATACAGTAAGTTCCAATGTAACAATGCCCCCCCCCCCCGAAAAGATTTTTATATTAAATAACGGCAGAAACTCCACAATTGTGAATGTAAGGCAAAAAGGAGTACCAAACTACCAAAATTTTACAAAATATCTAAAGTTTATTGAATTACAATAAATATACATACAGTGAAGGAAATAAATATTTGATCCCTTGCTGAATTTGTAAGTTTGCCCACTGTCAAAGACATGAACAGTCTAGAATTTTTAGGCTAGGTTAATTTTACTAGTGAGAGATAGATTATTTAAAAAATAAATAAACAGAAAATCACATTGTCACAATTATATATGTTTATTTCTCTGTGCACAATGCAAATAAGTATTTGATCCCTTTGGCAAACAAGACTTAATACTTGGTGGCAAAACCCTTGTTGGCAAGCACAGCAGTCAGACATTTTTTGTAGTTGATGATGAGGTTTGCACACATGTTAGATGGAATTTTGGCCCACTCCTCTTTGCAGATCATCTGTAAATCAGTAAGATTTCGAGGCTTTCGCTTGGCAACTCGGATCTTCAGCTCCCTCCATAAGTTTTCGATGGGATTAAGGTCTGGAGACTGGCTAGGCCACTCCATGACCTTTTAATGTGCTTCTTTTTGAGCCACTCCTTTGTTGCCTTGGCTGTATGTTTCGGGTCATTGTCGTGCTGGAAGACCCAGTCACGAGCCATTTTTAATGTCCTGGTGGAGGGAAGGAGGTTGTCACTCAGGATTTGACTGTACATGGCTCCATCCATTCTCCCATTGATGCGGTGAAGTAGTCCTGTGCCCTTAGCAGAGAAACACCCCCAAAACATAATGTTTCCACCTCCATGCTTGACAGTGGGGACGGTGTTCTTTGGGTCATAGGCAGCATTTCTCTTCCTCCAAACGCGGCGAGTTGAGTTAATGCCAAAGAGCTCAATTTTAGTCTCATCTGACCACAGCACCTTCTCCCAATCACTCAGAATCATTCAGATGTTCATTTGCAAACTTCAGACGGGCCTGTACATGTGCCTTCTTGAGCAGGGGGACCTTGCGGGCACTGCAGGATTTTAATCCATTACGGTTTTCTTGGTGACTGTGGTCCCAGCTGCCTTGAGATCATTAACAAGTTCCCCCCGTGTAGTTTTCGTCTGAGCTCTCACCTTCCTGAGGATCAAGGATACCCCACGAGGTGAGATTTTGCATGGAGCCCCAGATCGATGTCGATTGACAGCCATTTTGTAGGTCTTCCATTTTCTTACTATTGCGCCAACAGTTGTCTCCTTCTCACCCAGCGTCTTACTTATGGTTTTGTAGCCCATTCCAGCCTTGTGCAGGTCTATGATCTTGTCCCTGACATCCTTAGAAAGCTCTTTGGTTTTGCCCATGTTGTAGAGCAGGGGTCTCAAAATCGGCAGGGTAAGTGGGCAGCATATAGAAAAAATGGGAAGTTGACGGGCCGCATTACTTTCATATTTGATACAACACAAAATTATTGTTAATAAATTACTTATTTGAACTACTATAACGCTACATTACTATAATAATAATAATCCTACATTACTATAATAATACCGCTAGGTTTAAAATTTGAGATATTTCTCCACGTGCTTATTTCAACAATCCAGTTTTCCAGTTTAAGTGTCGCTAAATGCAATCCGGCGGCTCAGTTGGCAGCGTTTGGCAGACACACGTCAAGATTGGGCGACCCCTTTTTAGATAGTGCCGCAGTGCCCTCCGCCGATGCTGCCGCAGTGCCCTCCGCCGATGCTGCCGCAGTGCCCTCCGCCGATGCTGCCGCAGTGATGTCAGGGGCTTGCCCAGAGCTGGAGTCCCGGAGCAGAGCCGCTTCTAGCATTCTGCCTGGGTTTCCAGCTCTGCTCCTGACATCACTGTCCATATATGGACAGAGATGTCAGGGGCAACCCCAGAGCTGGAGTCCCGGGCAGAGCGCTAGTAGGCTTTTCCTGGGACTCCAGCTGTGGTCCTGACATAACTGGGGACTCCCGCTCTGGGGAATTCCACAGAGTCCTGGAGCAGAGCCTGTACTAGCGCTCTGCACGGGACTCCGGCTCTGGGGAAGCCCCAGACATCGCTGTTCATATGTGGACAGCGATGTCAGGAAATTCCAGAGTCTAGCGGCTCTGTGTCCCGTAGGCCGCAGATGGCAGCCCCAGGGGCCGCATGCGGCCCGCGGGCCGCGTGCTTGATACCCCTGTTGTAGAGGTTAGATTCAGACTGATTAATTGAGTCTGTGGACAGGAGTCTTTTATACAGGTGACCATTTAAGACAGCTGTCTTTAATGCAGGCACCAAGTTGATTTGGAGCGTGTAACTGGTCTGGAGGAGGCTGAACTCTTAATGGTTGGTAGGGGATCAAATACTTATTTCTCTGTGCACAATGCAAATAAATATATATAATTTTGACTGATTTTCTTTTTTTTTTTTTTTTAATATAATCTATCTCCCACTCGTAAAATTAACCTAGCCTAATAATTCTAGACTGTTCATGTCTTTGACAGTGGGCAAACTTACAAAATCAGCAAGGGATCAAATACTTATTTCCTTCACTGTACAGTTCAAATAAAGAAAAAGTTTCAAAAGAAAACACAGGTGTGGGTGGGGGGGGGGAGGACCTGAGCAGAAATCCAAAATATCAGTCCCTTCTAGGCACAGTCCACTGGGGTATGAAAAATAACAGATCCCTAACTCACTGAGTAGGGCAATCTTACTTCCACTGTAACATAACATCCTAAGTAAAACTGTTACTGATGGCATGTCCGCTTAAAAGAGTGTCTTACCCGTATTTCAAGCTTGTTTACACCACGCTGTGTGCCCCAATGTGCGTTTCACGTATCGCTTCCTCAGGGGGTACTGTTCTCACTAAAAGAACGCATTGTTCTATGTATATAGCGTACCCCATGTGACCTCTAGCTGTCCAATTGCCGCTCAAATTCGGCGCATGCACCAGATCTCAGGGAAGCGAGTTCTCATCCGATGATGTCTGAGACATGCGCCGGACTGCGTAAAGAGGCCGAATCGGGTAAGGGTGCTGCAACCGATCATGCGTGCATGCACACTAAGGGCAGCAAGGAACAGCGAGAGTCGTAAATTCAATAAAAGGGACTACTCCGCATAAAGTTTAAAGGGGGTTTTCCAGCCGATAAAAATTGATGGCCTATTCGGAGGATAGGCCATCAGTAGCTGATTGGTTGGGGTCCAACTCCCAGAATCCCTGCATCATCCGTTTTGAAGGGGGCGCAGCACTCTTATTGTAGCCTTTTCTCCTATTCACTTTAATGGGGGAAAAGGCTGCAATACCTGTGTATCGCCACTAAATTTGTGTGGAACATTCACAGTGAGCAAGAAGAAGTGAAGTGGAAGCAGCGCTCGTACGACCGCTGTGGCCCCTTCAAAACAACTGATCGGCGAGGTCCTGGGAGTCGGACCCTGATCCATCAGCTATTGATGACTTATTCTGAGGATAGGCCATCAATATTTATCGGCTGGAAAACCCCTTCCCGACGTCCGTCGTATTTATACGGCGCTGTCGGGAGGTGCTTCCCGCAAAGCGCCGTATAGGTACGGCGCTGTGATGGTGCGGGCTCAGAAGCAGAGCCGGCACCATCACCGCGGGGTGACAGCTGTATTATACAGCTGGCACCCTCCTGTAACTGCCAGGACCGGAGCTATTCTCTGATCCGGCAGATTAACCCCTCAGATGCTGCGCTCAATATTGCGCAGCATCTGATAGGTTTTCACCCGACCGGCAACCCAGTGATGCAATCGCTGGGTTGCTGTGGCAATCGGACGCCAGAAAATGGCATCCGAGTCTGCCTTGTACGGGAGCCGATGAGGACCCGCCTGCGGCGTGTCCTCATAGGCTTGCTGTCAGTGAATAACTGACAGCGCTAATACACTGCACTACGTATGTAGTGCAGTGTATTAGAGTAGCGATCGGGGCATCAGGCTCTCAAATCCCCTAGTGGGACAAGTAATAAAAGTTAAAAAAACGTAATAAAAATGTGGTAAAACAATAAAAACACACACACTTTTCAAATAAAAATAAAGCTAAACTGACTTTTTCCCCATAGTAAGTCTTTTATTATGGGAAAAACCGTAAAATTTTTAAAAAACTATACATAATTGGTATCGCCGCGTCCGTAACGACCCAAACTACAAAACTATTGTGTAATTTATCCCGCACAGTGAACGCCGTAAAAAAAAACATGAAAAACAACGCCAAAATCTTTGTTTTTAGGTCACATCTCCTTCCAAAAAATGCTATAAAAAGTGATCAAAAAGTCACATTTACTCCAAAATAGTACTAATATAAACGACAATTCGTCCCGCAAAAAAGAATCCCTGACACCGCTTTGTGCACGCAAAAATAAAAAAGTTATGGGTCTTAGAATATGGTGACACAGAAAACAAATGATTTTATAAAAAAAGTGATTTTATTGTGCAAAAGCTGCAATACATAAAAAAACTATGTAAATTTGGTATCGCCGTAATCGTATCGACCCACCGAATAAAGCTAACATGTAATTTAGGGCGCACTGTGGATGCCGAAAAAAAACACAATAAAAAACTATTCCAGAATTGCTTGTTTTTGGTAATTTCCTTTACCAAAAAATGAAATAAAAAGTGATCAAAAAGTCGTATGTGTTCTAAAATGGTACCAATAAAATCTACAGCCCGTCTCGCAAAAAACAAGCCCGCACACCGCTCAATCAACTGAAAAATAAAAAAGTTATGGCACTAGTAATGCGGTGATGTAAAACATCTCAATGTGCAGGCCGGAGGGGAACATTCCTACAGTTTCAGGGCCTTAGTATTTAGGAACTAGGAAAGGGAAGGGACATAGCACATCCGCTGGAAGCGAGGGTGCCCGTATTATACCAGCGCAAAACTTTCCCAGCAATATTTCCCAAACTACGAAGGAGAAAAAGTCCCCAAAAGGTGCAGAGCGTTACAGAAGGGGGATAAGAAAGAAAACCGTTCATCAGTTGGACACCGGCCTGCGCATAACGGAATGCTTCACATCGTAACCCACATCTATGGATAATTGTATTATTTACCCCATTATTATACCCTCTTATTATGCCATGATGTACTCCGCACCGATTACATATGCCCCCACATTATAAACTGAAATACCAGCAAAACCCCAAACAGAACTACTACCAAGCAAAATCCATGCTCAAAATGGCGGTCTTTCCCTTCTTAGCCCTACAGTGTGCCCAAACATCAATTTATGGCTGCAAGTAAGGCATGACCATACCTGGGAGAACCCGCTTTACAATTTATAGGGTAAGATTTTCTAGGTGCACAACATATTGTGCGGTGAATGGGCATATCAGTGGAGAAATTGCAATTTTCACTTTGCACCATCCACGGCGTATTCATTTCTGAAAAACACCTGTGGAGTCTAAATTCTCACTACACCCCTTGATAAATGCCTTTAGGGGTGTAGTTTCTAAAACGGGGTCACTTTTGTTTGGTACATCAGTGGTTTTGCAAATTCAACATGGCGTCCGCAAACCATTCCAGCAAAATCTACGATTAAGATAAATTCTTTTCTTCTGAATGCTCCCATATATGTAAACAGCTGATTATAACCACATATGGGGTGTTACCGTACTCGGGAGAAATTTCTTTACAAATGTTGGGGTGCTTTTTCTTCTCTAATCCTTGTAAAAATGAAAAATGTTGATCTAAAACTACATCTTGTTGGGAAAAAAATTGTTTTTTTCATGGCTTAATTCTAATTCAGAAAAAAACCTTTGGGATAAAAATTTTCACTATACCCCTATATGATTCCTCAGGGGGTGCAGTTTTCCAAATGGAGTCACTTTTGGGGTGTTTCCACTGTACTAGTACTACAGGGGCTCAGCAAATGTGACATGGCGCCGAGAAACCATTCCAAAATCCAAATGGTTCTCCTTCCATTCTGAGCCCTACCGTGTGTCCAAACAGATGTTTGTGACCACATGTGGGGTATTGTTTTACTCGGGAGAAGTTGCTTTACAAATGTATGCTTTTTCTCCTTCAGTCCTTGTGGAAATGAAAATAAAATACCTAAACCTACATTTTCTTTGAAAAAATGTAGATTTTCATTTTTACGGCCTACTTCCAATAAGTTCTGTAAAACACCTGTGGGGTCAAACTGCTCACTGTACCCCTAGATAATTTCCTCATGGGGTGTAGTTTCCAAAATGGGGGTCACTTGTTGGGGGTTTCCACTGTTTTGTCCCCTCAAGGGCTTTGCAAATGTGACATGGCCTCCGCAAACCATTCCTGCTAAATTTGAGTTCCAAAAGCCAAATTTCTTTACAAATTTTATGGTGCTTTTTCTCCTTTAGTCCTTGTGGAAATGAAAAAAAATTAGCTAAACCTACATTTTATTTGAAAAACTGTAGATTTTCATTTTCATGGCCTAGTTCCAAAACTTTTTGCAAAAAAACTGGCGGGTCAAAATGCTTGCTACACCCCTAAATAAATTCCTCGAGGGGTGTAGTTTCCCAAATGGCGTCACTTTTGGGGGGTTTCCACTGTTTTAGTTCCACAAGACCTCTTCAAAGCTGACATGCTGCCTAAAATATATTCTAATAAAAAGGAGGCCCAAAATCCACTAGGTGCTCCTTTGCTTCGGAGGCCGGTGCTTCGGTCCAGTAGCACACTAGAGCCACATGTGGGATATTTCCTAAAACTGCAGAACCTGGGCAATAAATATTGAGTTGCATTTCTTGGGTAAAACCTTCTGTGGTACAAAAAAAATGGATTCAAAATGAATTTCTGGAAAAAAATAATGAACTTTTGTAAATTTCACCTCTACTTTGCCTTAATTCCTGCACAATGTCTAAAGGGTTAAGAAACTTTCTAAATGCTGTTTGAATACTTTGAGGGGTGCAGTTTTTAAAATGGGGTGACTTATTGGGGGTTTCTAATATCTAAGGACCTGAAAGCCACTTCACAACTGAACTGGCACCTGTAAAAATAGCATTTTGAAAATTTCTTGAAAATGTGAGATATTGCTGCTAAAGTTCTAAGCCTTGTAACGTCCAAAAAAATAAAATGATGTTCAAAAAACTATGCATATGGGGGATGTTAGTTAGCAACATTTTTGTGTGTTATAACTGCCTGTCTTACAAGCAGATACATTTAAATTGAGAAAAATGCAAATTTTTGAAATTTTTCGCTAAATTTTGGTGTTTTTCACAATTAAATACTGAATATATCGGACAATTTTTGCCAGTAACATAAAGTCCAATGTGTCACGAGAAAACAATCTCAGAATCGCTTGGATAGGTGAAAGCATTGCGGAGTTATTACCACATAAAGTGAAACATGTCAGATTTGAAAAATGAGGCTCTGTCATGCAGGTCAAAAGTGCCCAAAGAGGGAAGGGGTTAACCCCATACATATATTATTCTAAATAAACAAAACGGGGGGAAATATAAATAGTCCTAATTGAAAAAATGTGTTTGCCACTAATCAAAAGTTAAGAGCATACAGAGAATGGCCATGTGACTGGGCACATAATAATATAACATGGCATCCATATACATATCTCAATTAACCCATTCGTGACCGCCCATCGGTGTCTCCCCGGCGGCCACTAACAAGCTTTGTTCCGATGCAGTAGCTTTTTTACGGCGCTGCATCGGAATAAATAAACACCGCCGAGAGTAGGCAAACCTCCCTGCTCTCAGCTACCGGAGGTAGCTGAGTGCTGGGAGCAGACCTGCTCAAATTGGCGGGATCGATATCCGTATCTATTGCGCTCTTTTAACCCCTCAGATGCAGGGCTCAATAGGGAGCGCCGCGTCTGGGTGATTTTAAAGAGAGGGCTCCCTCTCTCACCCACCAGCACTCTGTGATGCGATCACAGGGTGCCGGTGGCTTCTATGGCAACCGGGAACCTAACAAAGGCCCCAGGTCTGCCTCTAGTTGATGCCTGTTAAGCCTTGCCTCTGGCATGGCCTAACAGATGCCTGTCCATTTTATACTGGCAGGCAGTAATACACTGCAATACAGAAGTATTCGAGTGTATTATAAAAGCGATCAGATCATCGCACAATAAAGTCCCTTAGTGGTACTAGAAAAAAAGTTTTATATTGAATAATTAAAAATTTAAAGTAAAAACTCACTTTTTCACCTTACATAATGCTTTATTATGAAATAAGTCGAAAAAAGTAAAAAAATTACACACTTTTGGTATCACAGCGTCCGTGTCGACGCCACCTATAAAGCTATTACTAGAGATGAGCGAACTTATGAAAAGTTTGTTTCGGCAAGTTCGCCGAATTTCGTGCAAAAGTTCGATTCGGACCGAACTAGTTCTGACCGAACCTGTAATACAAGAAAGCCCCTAAAAATCGTGTATAACACTGTTTTAAAGCCCTAGAAGCCCTGTATAACACTCTTAGGTCACCCATGAGTGTATCCAAGTACTTTTGAGCTGTCTTTAATGCAAAGTTGGTGTCAAAGTTACGCCAACATGTATGGCTCTAGGAAAACGGATGGGACACGGAGATAACTAACAGAAACCACTGCACTTGTGCATGTTGTATGCTTAATGCATTGTTAAAAAAGGTACAAAAATTAACCATTTTAGGCGGCTGATGCCTGCCAGGGTTCATACATATAAGGTGGTAAAAGAAGAAGCAATGGCTTTTGACAAGCCCTCCAAAAATTGACCCTTTTTATTGGCAGATGCCTGCCGGGGTTCTTCCATACATGGATGTAAAAGCAACAAGCAATGGCTTTTCACAAGCCCTCCAAAAATTGACCCTTTTTATTGGCAGATGCCTGCCGGGGTTCTTCCATACATGGATGTAAAAGCATTAAAGCAACAAGCAATGGCTTTTCACAAGCCCTCCAAAAATTGACCCTTTTTATTGGCAGATGCCTGCCGGGGTTCTTCCATACATGGATGTAAAAGCATTAAAGCAACAAGCAATGGCTTTTCACAAGCCCTCCAAAAATTGACCCTTTTTATTGGCAGATGCCTGCTGGGGTTCTTCCATACATGGATGTAAAAGCAACAAGCAATGGCTTTTCACAAGCCCTCCAAAAATTGACCCTTTTTATTGGCAAGGGTGAGTAGTAGCAGCACATTAAAAGACACTGGACGACCGTCACAGGACAAAGCCCTGTGGTGGGGCAGGCCTGCTTGTAGCAGACGGGCGGCAGTGGAGGTGTATTGGTGGTAGTAGTCGAGGTAGCCAACACAGACAGCAAGGGTGCAAGCAGTAGTAGCAGCACATTAAAAAAAGAGACTGGACAGTCACAGGAGGATAAAGCCCTGTGGTGGGGCAGGCCTCAGGCCTGCTTGTAGCAGACGGCAGTGGAGGTGTATTGGTGGTAGTAGAGGTAGCCAACGGACAGCAAGGGTGGTAGTAGTAGTAGTAGCAGCACGTTAAAAGAAGAGACTGGACAGTCACAGGACAAAGCCCTGTGGTGGGGCAGGCCTGCTTGTAGCAGACGGCAGTGGAGGTGTATTGGTGGTAGTAGAGGTAGCCAACCGACAGCAAGGGTGGTAGTAGTAGTAGCGGCACATTAAAAAAAGAGACTGGACAGTCACAGGACAAAGCCCTGTGGTGGGGCAGGCCTGCTTGTAGCAGACGGCAGTGGAGGTGTATTGGTGGTAGTAGAGGTAGCCAACCGACAGCAAGGGTGGTAGTAGTAGTAGCAGCACATTAAAAAAAGAGACTGGACAGTCACAGGAGGACAAAGCCCTGTGGTGGGGAAGGCCTCAGGCCTGCTTTTAGCAGACGGGCGGCAGTGGAGGTGTATTGGTGGTAGTAGTCGAGGTAGCCAACACAGACAGCAAGGGTGCAAGCAATAGTAGCAGTAGTAGCAGCACATTAAAAAAAGAGACTGGACAGTCACAGGAGGACATAGCCCTGTGGTGGGGCAGGCCTCAGGCCTGCTTGTAGCAGACGGCAGTGGAGGTGTATTGGTGGTAGTAGAGGTAGACTAGCCAACACAGACAGCAAGGGTGGTAGACTGGTAGTAGCAGCAGCACATTAAAAAAAGAGACTGGACAGTCACAGGAGGACAAAGCCCTGTGGTGGGGCAGGCCTCAGGCCTGCTTGTAGCAGACGGCAGTGGAGGTGTATTGGTGGTAGTAGAGGTAGCCAACGGACAGCAAGGGTGGTAGTAGTAGTAGTAGCAGCACGTTAAAAGAAGAGACTGGACAGTCACAGGACAAAGCCCTGTGGTGGGGCAGGCCTGCTTGTAGCAGACGGCAGTGGACGTGTATTCGTGGTAGTAGAGGTAGCCAACGGACAGCAAGGGTGGTAGTAGTAGTAGTAGTAGTAGCAGCACATTAAAAAAAGAGACTGGACAGTCACAGGACAAAGCCCTGTGGTGGGGCAGGCCTGCTTGTAGCAGACGGCAGTGGAGGTGTATTGGTGGTAGTAGAGGTAGCCAACCGACAGCAAGGGTGGTAGTAGTAGTAGCAGCACATTAAAAAAAGAGACTGGACAGTCACAGGACAAAGCCCTGTGGTGGGGCAGGCCTGCTTGTAGCAGACGGCAGTGGAGGTGTATTGGTGGTAGCAGAGGTAGCCAACACAGACAGCAAGGGTGCAAGCAGTAGTAGCAGTAGTAGCAGCACATTAAAAAAAGAGACTGGACAGTCACAGGAGGACAAAGCCCTGTGGTGGGGCAGGCCTCAGGCCTGCTTGTAGCAGACGGGCGGCAGTGGAGGTGTATTGGTGGTAGTAGTCGAGGTAGCCAACACAGACAGCAAGGGTGCAAGCAGTAGTAGCAGCACATTAAAAAAAGAGACTGGAGAGTCACAGGACAAAGCCCTCTGGTGGGGCAGGCCTGCTTGTAGCAGACGGCAGTGGGGTGGATTGGTGGTAGAAGTAGTAGCAGCTGCAGCACCAACAGCGGCACATTAAAAAAAGAGTGGACAGGACAGAATCCCGTAGTAGCAGGCGGCAGTAGCAGGCGGCAGCAGCAGCAGCAATGTCAGATCTAATCAGTGGCATCAGGCACAGGGGTTTTAAAATCCTCACCGATCCACGCTTGATTCATTTTCAGAAACGTGAGATTTTCCAAGCTGTTGGCGGACAATCTTGTTCGCTTAGGGGTGACTAAGCCCCCTGCTGCGCTGAATACCCTCTCTGACGCTACACTGGAGGGTGGACAAGACAGTACACCCATGGCAAACTGGGCCAGTTCTTGCCAATGATCCAATCTGCTGACCCAGAAGTCCATGGGGTCTGGGATCAGCATTTCTGACGGTGAAAGGGCACAGTCCAGGTACGAGTGAACCTGGTTGTTTAGGTGCTGCACCTGGAGATGGTGAACATCCCTTTGGTGACTAGTACTACGATGTGTGTCAGGTCGGGGTATTGGATGTAAAAATGTTGTCATCATATTTTCCAAACTGAATTGGCTGCTGCTGCTGCTGCCGCTGCTGCCACGGCTGCCGCCTATTGCAGAGGTAGCTCTGCCAGAGGCGGTGGAACGATGAGACAGTGGGGAGCGGAGAGTGGCCCCCCGGTCAGACATGCTTGCAGCGGGTGTCTGCCGTTTGAAAGCCGTGACAAGCTGGCTGCATAGCTTCTCTCTATAATAAGCCAATTTTGCCTCCCTCTCGGAAGGCGCAAAAAACTCCCCCATTCTGGCTTTATACCGAGGGTCTAAAAGTGTGGCTATCCAGTAGTCATCTCTTTGCTTCATGCTAACAATACGACAGTCAGCGCGCAAGTAACGAAGCATACAGCTCGCCATCCTGGCCAGCGTTTCAGAGGGCCCGGTTGGTTCCATCTCCGCCCCATACTGCCATGGTTGTCCATCATCAAGGTCGTCGTCAGACTCGTCATCACCACCATCACTGTCATGTTGTGCGGCTGCCTCGTCCCCTATCCCTTCCTGTGATTCCATCTCCAAATCCAGCTCCTCTTCAGGTCCTGTTTCCTCATCCTCATCCTCCTCCTCCTCCTCCTCCTCCTCCTCCTCAACATCCATAGCCAGATGTGATCCTTCCTCCATCCTTTGCTGAATCATCGCTGTGAGCGTTTGCTCCATAATGAATATCAGCGGCATAACATCGTTCATTCCGCTAGCGTCACGGCTCACAAATCGTGTGGCCTCTTCAAAGGGCCTCAAAACGCGACATGCGTCTCTAACCAGCTGCCAGTGCCTGAGCTCGAAATTACACTGGCTCCAAACGCTGCCCGTCTGCTGCATCAGGAAATCATTCACGGCTTTCCGCTGTTCATACAGACGGTCCAACATGTGCAGGGTGGAATTCCATCGTGTTGGAACGTCGCAAATCAGGCTGTGTTCTGGGAGATTGTTTTGACGCTGCAAGTCCAGGAGGGCGTGCTTAAATGCATACGAACGTCTAAAGCGAACGCAAACCCTCCTGGACATGGCCAGCACACCCTTCAAACCAACATATGACTTTAAGAAGCGTGTTATGACCAGATTGATCACATGTGCCATGCAAGGAGCGTGTGTCAGGTGACCTAGACGCAGTGCAGCCACAACGTTCTTGCCGTTATCAGAGACAACATTGCCCAGTGTGAGTTTCAGAGGAGACAGCCAGCGTGCGATTTCCTCCTTGATGCACAGCAGCAGCTCCTGCCCTGTGTGGCTTTTCTCGCCCAGGCTCAGCAGGTGTAAGACAGCGTTGTGGCGCTTCACCTTGCACCTATGAAAAGAGGAGGGAGGAGGAGTGGAAGATACGCTGTGTCCTGTCGGGGACGGGAAGACCTCCAAGGAGGAAGGCAAGGAGGAGGAGGAGGAGTAGGAGGAGAAGGATGGTAGGCGCCTGGTGTCCGGAGTTGAACTTGAAACATACAAGCGTGGAGGTGGTAATGCCTGGCATTGCTGCGGTGGTGCATCGGACTGCAAAATATTGACCCAGTGGGCCGTGAAAGACATGTACTGTCCCTGCCCATAGTTGCTGCTCCACGTGTCGACGGTGGCATGTACCCTGCTGCACACGGATAATTGCAAGGACTTGGACACCTTTTCCTCCACATGCTTGTGCAAGGCAGGGACAGCTGTTTTGGAGAAGTAATGTCGGCTAGGTATTCGCCACCTAGGCTGAGCGCACGCCATCAATTGCTTGAAGCCGGCGGAGTCGACCAGGTGGTACGGCAGCGACTGCACCACCAACAACTTAGCCAGGTGTGAATTAAGCCGCACGACAAGTGCATGACTGGGTATATATTGTTGCTTATTGGACAACGATTCCGTAATGGATAACTGACGGGACATAGGAGGAGCACTAGATGACAGTGATGATGATGATGACAACGACATGGTGGATAAGGCCTGGCTACTACTTAGATGACAGGGACTCGGAGCAGCAGCAGCAGCGGAAGAGGGGTCTTCATTAGATGTACATGATGGTGGGGCATGTTGATTGTCCCACATGGCCTTGTGATGCCGTTCCATGTGTTTACGTAGAGCAGTAGTTCCTACATTGCCGCCCTGCCCACGCCTTACTTTCTGCTTGCAGATACGGCACTGTGCCATGTTTTCCTCCTCCGGGAAGGTACAGAAAAATTGCCACACGGCAGAGTACCGTAAAGAGGTAGTACCACGTCCACCGCCGCCACCACCACCACCACCACCACAACCACCCGAGCTTGCCCCTTGTCTGGCAGGCTTTTTTCGGGAGCCTACACCAGCATCTGTGTCGCCGTCACCGGCTCCTGAGCTGACCCTACCGCTGCAACGTTTTGCAGATTGACTTCTGCCCCTACCTCGGCTTGGCTGTTTATCACATCCAGTGCCGCCACTACTACCCTCCTCCTCTGACGCCGTCATCACCTCGTCACCTGGTTCCCACGTCCTGTCTAAAACAACATCATCATCATAGCCTTCCTCATCATCCCCGCCACTTCTGTCACTGTGTTGTGAATGTGATGTGACATCATGGCGGGCTCCATGCCCCCCCTCATTACTGCGTCTGCCACCACGGCTACCACCACCAACACCCCCACTACCGCAGCTATGCGTCTCGGTCACCGCTTCCACCTCCACCACCGCCGCAACACACTCCGTTGACTGACTCGCGGAAAACAAATCATCATCATCACTATGTTGTTCAGTATCTTCCTTCGCACCCGAGGAGATGTCTCTTAGGACTCTCAGGAAAGATGGCTTCCCGCTAGGAATGGGGAGCGAAGACATAGATGATGGAATGGAAACGCTAGAAATACCTATATTACTACTGTCACCGTGCCAAGGAACTGTAGAGGATCTGGAATCCAACGAAACCTGGCTTGAAGCCAGATCGTCAGAGTCTTCCTGCTGAGATTAGTAAACCTAAAGGAAAAAAAAGGGTACACAGCGCCACATGGTGCAAGATAAACCTGATGGAAAAGGTTGAAAAGAGTAAAAATAGGTGATCGCGCTCACCTTAACAAGTTGTACAAATCAGGTACAACACTGATGTGAGCATGTAAGAATGAAACAAATAGCTGCTGCTCCCCAATCCAGATGCCGGTATCATGGAAGCGTGGTACCGCAATGTAATAGTAAAATAGGAAAAAATGTATGGATATACAGGGGAGCGCTACTAATAAGTAAACGGGTAACAGTGGTAAATTCCTTGATTTATTAAATATTTTGCCTATATTTAATAAATCAAGGAATTTACCACTGTTACCCGTTTACTTATTAGTAGCGCTCCCCTGTATATCCATACATTTTTTCCTATTTTACTATTCCTGCTGAGATGACCGCGAGCCAGCCAACCAGTCCACAATGGCCGTATTGTCTAAAGTAACCCGCCCACCGGAGGAGATGGACAAGTCTGGCTTGCTGATACTACTACGAGCAGGCACATGGCAGCTGCTACTAGTGGAACTGGGCACATGTCTTGTGCCACAAATGCTGCTACTGGGTCTGGCACCAACAGATCCAACATTTGGACTGGAAGAGGAGACGGCATGGGTGTTTCTTCCTCTACCCCGTCCTTTCACAACCTTTTTTTTCCCAGACATTTCAGAGCCCCTTCTAAAAGCGTATTCACACACTGACACTGGCTTGGCAAATGGCAATGAATGAGAATTTCAATCAGCCTCGCTGCAGTGCACTCAGGGAATGCTGGGCCTTGTAGTACTAGTAGGCTGCCTGTATGGCAAGTTGGATTGTTATCCTGTTAATAACGGCCAGGGATGAGCCCCTTCTAAAAGCGTATTCACACACGGACACTGGCTTGGCAAATGGCAATGAATGAGAATTTCAATCAGCCTCGCTGCAGTGCACTCAGGGAATGCTGGGCCTTGTAGTACTAGTAGGCTGCCTGTATGGCAAGTTGGATTGTTATCCTGCTAATAACGGCCAGGGATGAGCCCCTTTTAAAAGCGTATTCACACACGGACACTGGCTTGGCAAATGGCAATGAATGAGAATTTCAATCAGCCTCGCTGCAGTGCACTCAGGGAATGCTGGGCCTTGTAGTACTTCTAGGCTGCCTGTATGGCAAGTTGGATTGTTATTCCTGTTAATAACGGCCAGGGATGAGCCCCTTTTAAAAGCGTATTCACACACGGACACTGGCTTGGCAAATGGCAATGAATGAGAATTTCAATCAGCCTCGCGGCAGTGCACTCAGGGAATGCTGGGCCTTGTAGTACTTCTAGGCTGCCTGTATGGCAAGTTGGATTGTTATTCCTGTTAATAACGGCCAGGGATGAGCCCCTTTTAAAAGCGTATTCACACACGGACACTGGCTTGGCAAATGGCAATGAATGAGAATTTCAATCAGCCTCGCTGCAGTGCACTCAGGGAATGCTGGGCCTTGTAGTACTTCTAGGCTGCCTGTATGGCAAGTTGGATTGTTATTCCTGTTAATAACGGCCAGGGATGAGCCCCTTTTAAAAGCGTATTCACACACGGACACTGGCTTGGCAAATGGCAATGAATGAGAATTTCAATCAGCCTCGCGGCAGTGCACTCAGGGAATGCTGGGCCTTGTAGTACTTCTAGGCTGCCTGTATGGCAAGTTGGATTGTTATTCCTGTTAATAACGGCCAGGGATGAGCCCCTTTTAAAAGCGTATTCACACACGGACACTGGCTTGGCAAATGGCAATGAATGAGAATTTCAATCAGCCTCGCTGCAGTGCACTCAGGGAATGCTGGGCCTTGTAGTACTACTACTACCACTACTACAAAGGCTGCCTGTATTGCAAGTTGGATGCAATGGGGATGAGCCCCTTATAAAAGCGTATTCACACACTGGCTGAGTAGTGAGTAGTGGATGAGCCCCTTCGATTTCTGAATTCCTGCCTTTTAGATTCCTAAAGCTTTCCCTTACTGCACAGAGATGCTATCCCTACAGCTCCTGTCTGTAAAATGCCCGCTGAGCTCCGTGCATAGACTTTTATTGCAGGCTTGAGCCCGCCCCTATGCTGCCTCCCGATTGGCTGGGAGAGTTGTTTGCAAGGCATTATGGGGTAGCCTGATGTCAGGTGATCTTCTGTAATCCTCCATTTTAGATGTAACATGTGGCAGGCGCCAAAATGTAGCCGGGTTCGGTCAAAACGGGTTCGGCCGAACCCGGTAAAGTTCGGATTCGCTGCGAACCGAACTTTTCCTGAAGTTCGGACCGAAACCGGGTTCGGTTGTCCCGGTTCGCTCATCTCTAGCTATTACGATATTTAACCCGCACGGTGAATGCCGTCAAAAACAATTCCAGAAATATTGTTTTCTGTTCATCCTGCCTTGAAAAACAAATGTGATCAAAAAGTTGCATGTATTCCAAAATGGTACTAATAAAAACTACAAGTCATCCAGCAAAGGAAAGCCCTCCTAAAGCTGCATCGGCAGCAAAATAAGTGTTATGGCTCCTAAAATATGGCGACACAAAAACAAATAATTTTGAAAAAAAGTGTGTTTACTGTGTAAAAGTAGTAAAACATAAGAAAACTATATAAATTTGGTATCTCCGCAATTGTAACGACCCGCTGAATAAAGTTATGTTCTTTATATCACAGTGTAAACCGCGTAAATTCAGGACGCAAAAAAGTGTGGCAAAATTGCTGGGTTTTTCTCTATTCCCCCCCAAAAAAAAAGTTAATAAATGTTAATCAATAAATGATATGTTCCACAAAATGGTGCTATAAAAAAATACAACTTGTCCCGCAAAAAACAAGTGCTTATACAGCTATGTTGATGCAAAAATAAAGAAGTTATAGCTCTTTGAATGTGACGATGGAAAAACTTAAAAAATAGCTTGGTCATTAAGGTCTAAAATAGGTTGTTCATTAAGAGGTTAAATACCATGGGTGTCTCATATTCAAATTGCTACCTAAATATATACAAAAATTCTTATAAATATATATAAAGTGCTGGTGTTTGTGACATAAAAATTCTTAGGCTATGTTCACACGGAGTATTTTGGGGGAGGAATATCTGCCTCAAAATTCAGTTTGGAACTTTGAGGCAGATATTCCTCTCCCTGCACGCCGATTTTCGCGGCGATTATCGCGCCGTTTTTCGCCCGCGGCCATTGAACGCCGCGGGCATAAAACAGCGAGAAATACGCTTTCTCCTGCCTCCCATTGAAGTCAATGGGAGGTCAGAGGCGGAAGCGCCCGAAGATAGGGCATGTCGCTTCTTTTTCCCGCGAGGCAGTTTTACTGCTCGCGGGAAAAAGACGCCGACGCCTCCCATTGAAATCAATGGGAGGCATTCTCGGGCCGTTTTTGCGGAGTTTTGCGACGCGGTTTCCGTGTCAAAAAACTCGGCAAAATACCCCGTGTGAACATAGCCTTATAAATATATTTATATACAATATTTCATAATACAGATCATAATTACATGAGGAATGACAAAACAAAAAAAAATCTAAAATATATATATACTAGTCGTTCTCCATGAATTAGAGTATCATCAAAAAGTTAATTTATTTCAGTAATTCAATTCAAAAAGTGAAACGCATATATTCTATAGATTCATTGCACACAGAGAGATCTATTTCCAGCATTTTTTTCTTTTAACCCCTTAAAGAGTCTCTGACACCACATTATAAGTGGCCTATCTTTTACATAATGTGATCGGCGCTGTAATGTAGCTTACAGCAGTGTTTTTTTATTTAGAAAAACTATCATTTTTGACGGAGTTATGACCTATTTTAGCTTTATGCTAATGAGTTTCTTAAAGGACAACTGGGCGTGTTTTACTTTTTGGCCAAGTGGGCGTTGTGGAGAGAAGTGTGACGCTGACCAATCAGTGCATCCCATCATGTACAGTTACGTGAAATTGTGGCAAGGGCTTAATGTTGATGATTATGGCTAACAGTTCATGAAAACCAAAAATTGAGTGTCTCAGAAAATTAGAATATTATATAAGCCCAATTTCAAAATACCGATTTGTAGGCCTACTGAAAAGTATGCACAGTATCTCCCCTCAATACTTGGTCGGGGGCTCCTTTTGCATGAATTACTGCATCAATGCGGCGTGGCATGGTGGCGATCAACCTGTGGCACTGCTGAGGTGTTATGGAAGCCCAGGTTGCTTTGATAGCGGCCTTCAGCTCGTCTGCATTGTTGGGTCTGGTGTCTCATCTTCCTCTTGACAATACCCTATAGATTCTCTATGGGGTTTAGGTCAGGCGAGTTTGCTGGCCAATCAAGAACAGTGATACTGTGGTTATTACACCAGGTATTGGTACTTTTGGCAGTGTGGGCAGGTGCCAAATCCTACTGGAAAGTGAAATCAGCATCTCCATAAAGCTTGTCAGCAGACGGAAGCATGAAGTGCTCTACTAAAATGTCCTGGTAGATGGCTGTATTGACTCTGGACTTGATATAAAACAGTGGGCCAACTCCAGCAGATGACATGGCTCCCCAAACCGTCACTGACTGTAGAAACTTCACTCTGGACCGCAAGCAACTTGGATTGATGCCTCTTCACTCTTCCTCCAGACTCTGGGACCTTGATTTCCAAATGAAATGCTAAATTTTCATCTGAAAACAGGACTTTAAACCACTGAGCAACAGTGTTGGTCCACTGTGTTATATCAAGTCCAGAGTCAGCACAGCCGTCTACCAGGAAAGTTTAGCGCACTTCATGCTTCACTCTGCTGACAAGCTTTATGGAAATGCTGATTTAATTTTCCAGCAAGGACTCGGCACCTGCCCACACTGCAAAAACTACCAAGACCTGGTTTAATAACCACAGTATCACTGCGCTTGATTGGATAGCAAACTCGCCTGACCTAAACCCCATAGAGAATCTATGGGGTATTGTCAAGAGGAAGATGGGGGACAACAGACCCAACAATGCAGACGAGCTGAAGGCCGCTATCAAAGCAACCTGGGCCTCCATAACACCTCAGCAGTGCCACAGGCTGATCGCCTCCATGCTACGCTGCATTGATGCAGTAATTCATGCAAATGGAGCCCCGACCAAGTATTGAGGGGAGATACTGTACATACTTTTCGGTAGGCCAAGATTTCGGTATTGAAAATAATTTTTGAAATTGGGCTTATATAATCTTTTTTTCTGAGACGCTCAATTTTTGGTTTTCATTAACTGTTAGCCATAATCATCAACATTAAAAGAATAAAATGCTGGAAATAGATCACTGTGTGTAATGAATAGATATGAGTTTCACTTTTTGAATTTAGTTACTGAAATAAATAAACTTTTTGATAATCTAATTCATTGAGAAGGACTAGTATATAATGAGTGAAAAACCAACATCATATAAAGTGCAAACAGAAATAACTGATCATCTAAATGGTCTTACCAATCATACGACTAAAGTGATAATAGTGAAAAATTTCAAATTATATGATGACAAAACATCAAGGCATACTTTCATAATATCAACATTTATAATCCATGCATTGAAAGTGATAATAGTGCAAAGTATCACAATAAACTAAATACGAAAACATAATATAATAAGTACGAATTTCATATGTTTACACACAAAAAAATATTAAAAAATAACAGGATGAAAGGGGGGGGGGGGGCTTGTCAACCGCACTATGCGACAATGCATTATAGGGTCTAACCACAGGCATTCATGGTCATGAAGTGCTGTCGTCACTGATGGATTGTAACAGGGCTACACATCATAATGGTTGTTCTCAAAGATGCGTATAATTATGAAGAATAGTAAACAAAATCGAACAGTTAAAAAGAGATTAAGAATGAAGGTAGGGCTGTTCATAAGAAAGGAGCGAAGCTACGTTTTTTTTATTTAAACCCATCTGAACCATAGTCCCCAGGGTGACAATCCACTTACAGTTCCTCTGGGCCAAGACTTGTTTCATATTTCCTCCGCTGATGCCACAATGGATTCTATCAATACCTCAGACTTTAAATGACCTAGGGTCATAGCCATGTTGGATTTTGAGGTGTTTCAGTGTGGTTTTAAGTTGCATCAGATCTTCGGTTTCATTAGCTGCTATAATATCGCGTACATGTTCCCTAGTTTCCCTAGGTTATCAATTCTCTTGATGTTTACCCAACATATATCTTTGCACATCCGCATGTCGCATAATAAATCACATTTGATGTACTGCAAGGGATATAGTGATTTATTTTAAATTGGCGAGTACAATCAGCCGTCTCAAAGGACATTGTGCGGGCGGTGTTGGCACATGAGATACAATCCACACAGGGCTAGCAACTACACTTTGGCCCCCGTAAATTAAATGGGTTTTGAGGTTTCGCTACATAGTGACTTCTCACTGTCCTATCCCTTAGTAGATTTTTATCCCTCCGTGCTGTCATCAAGGGGGCCTCCGTTAAATTTCCCGAAAAAGCAGGTTCGGTTTTTAAAATTGGCCAGTGCTTGGTCAACACGGACCTTATCGTCTCCCATTGGTTGTTGAATGTGGAAGTAAATGTGACTTTATTATCACCTTTCTTATCGCTGCTTGAGGGTACCAACAGGTTTGCCCGTGGAGTGGTAATGCTGTTTCTACGCCTATTGCTATATCCCCCATCGGAGAATCTCATCTTAAGGTCTTCAGCTTGATTTTCAAATTTAGCAGAAGAGCAGATCCGCCTCATCCTGAGGATCTGACCAACTGGGACAGCTTTGATGGTGGAGTAATTATGCGCTGATGACGCATTCAAAAGTGAATTGACAGATGTACTCTTGCGGTATACATCGGTCCGTATCTGTCCTTGATCTACTTCAATCGATATATCAAGGAACTCGACTTTCCGATGATCATATGCAAACTTTAATTTGAAGTTGTTTTGATTCAGTGAACTCATAAATTGAACTAGATCGTCATTAGACCCCTGCCATATCAGTAGCATGTTATCGATGTATCTGATCTCCCATAATCCGAGAAACCGGTTTGCATATGGCAGTGCCCTGCTTGAAGGTAGAATACATATTTAATTACAAAGACATTGAGTTTAAATAAACTGTAGCAATTCTATGATCAATTCACACATATTGCTGTCCCAGTTGCTCATCCCCAGGAAGAAGCGGACTGTGTCCAATCCATCCTGATGCCGTATACAAGTGTAGTGAGATTCTATGTCCGCAGTGACCAAGCACATGTCCGACTCAATTGATAATTCGTTAATACGTCCGTGGTGTCTTTGACGTATGAGGGGAGACATTCTACCAGCGGTTTTGTATAGTAATCCATAAACCTGCAAATAGTCACACAGCCTCTCAATTCTTGATACGATTGGATACCGGGGAGGATCCACAGGATTCTTGTGGATCTTAAGTAGAAGTTCGTGTCTGAATTTTTAAATATTGGGTCATTAGACCCTCAAAAACTTTCTTCGGAATAATTCTGTGTTTTAATGCCTTATTCAAAATACAACTGGAAAAGGGGTCCGTTGGGTTATATAATAGCTTTCTATAGGGTTTGCCATCCCATAATTGTCGGCAGACGTCTTTCTCATATTAATTAACGGGCCAAACCACAATATTACCACCCTTATCTGGTGCTTTGTACACCACATCATCATAGAATTGTAATTCCTGCAGTGCCTTTCGTTAACAGGACGTCAAATTATCATTCTTAATTTTCCTGGAGATTTGTTTAAAATCCTCCAGTACCGATTTGGGGATAATGTCCACCTGAGGACATAATGATCAGAGAGGAAATCTGGTTTACTTAGGCATAATGTTTTTTTTTTTTTTTAATCAACATGTTTTTATTGTAAATATTTTATAAATTTTTACAACCAGCCATGGAATTCCATGGCAAACAGGAACAGAACCGGAGGGGGATTGATGAGGATTAAAGAAAGAGAAAAGTCTCTAGGTCATTTAGGGTTCATTCCGATGAGAGGACTCCAGGGAACAGGTCATCCAGGGTGAGTCCATATAAGGAGCATGTACTTGAGGGGGTGGTGTCTACTTACTCTCAATGTACAGCATTCCAGACTACTGGGCTGTTGAGTATTAAAGGCTGGCCTTTAGTGGTAGCGAGGAGAAAAAAATAAATGGGGGGAGAGGGAATAGGGATATGAGCACGTGCAGACGATAAACCCCCCCCCCCCAACGATTCAAAGGAACAGACCGATGATAAAAAAGAAAAAGGGAGACCAATCACTCAGTGGTCTGAATTTACCGGGCCACTATAGAGGATCATCACCAACTAACGTCCGTTCCAGGAACCAGACGGTGGGACAAAAACAATCTTGTGTTCTGATCTTAATGCGTCTGGGAGGATGTGGATTATTGGTTGCCAGTTCTCAAAGAAATCATGTACTCTCGATTCTTTTTGCAGGGAGGCGCTCACCCAATCCATGCGTAGTAGACCAACTATTCTAAAAATAGACGGAGGACGTTTGGGCCCACCCTGGGCTGCAGCATAGTTTTTCAGGCAGCAGTGGAAATGCAGAAAATTAGCCTCTGGTAGAGCCGGGAGACAGGAGGAGTGTAAAAAGTAGTAACCTGGTCCAGAACGACTGGGACACTGGGCAGGTCCATAAGCAGTGGTACATGTCAGCCACATCTGCCCCGCACCTGGAGGAAGCCGGGTTTGGGACATTTCCCATATGGAAGTTTCGTAGGGGAGAGATATAGCCTTTATGTGCGAATTTTCAAGAACATTTCCCAGTGGGAAATAGCCGGTATGTATTTCAGTGCCTTGCCAAGAGTGCAAAGGATTAAATCAGGTGTGAACTCGGAGTCATGAGAAGTCCACCGCCCCGTTCCCGAGTTGAGGGTCTGATAACTTGTTTCCGGAGTAGCGAGTAGTAAGCAGAGATCTGTTTCTGGGGTTCTGTCAAGGTCATAAGCCGACTACAAAATTGTCGCCCCAGTCCTCCACCCTCATGGAGCGCAACACACCAATGACATAGCTTCGTCTCTGCAAGAAGTGAAAGAAATGTGAGCGTATGAATTCATGTTTGGCGCAAGCTTGAGAGAAAGACCGAGCTTTACGCGTAGAAGTGTTAACCAAATCCCCCACCCTCAAAATGCCCTGTGACATCCACAGACGGAAAATCGGATGTGCCTTGCCCCCTTGGAAGTTGGGTTTATGACAAAACGGGAGACAAAGGGAGGTTTGGGCTGAAAGATTAAGATTGCGCCTGATTATGACCCAAGTTTTCCAGACAGAGAGAAGCAACGGGTTGTCCCTAACAGTTATGGGTAGTGAGAAGTAGGATAGATGAAAACGACAAGGTAGAGCAATGGGAAAGCACAGGGCTTTTTCAACCGCTGTGGGAGCATGGGTATAGGAGTCATTTAACCAGTCCTGCAGGATACGGGTATTGGCGGCAAGATTGTAAAGCCTAATGTTCGGGAAGTTGATTCCCCCATTCAATTTGTGTTGTTGAAGGAGGTTTAGCCCAATTCGTGGCTTCTTGCTTTGCCAAATGAATTTGCGGAAAATACTATTTATTGTGCGTTCATCTTTGGGACGCAGATGTAATGGTAGCATTTGGGACACGTAAAGGAGTCTTTGGAAACAGATCATTTTAAGGAGGTTTGCCATACCTAGAAATGAAAGGGCGAAATTACCCCAGGTCGTTATGTCAGTTTGTAACTGGGCGAAATATGGTGTAGATTAATGGAGTAAAGTTTGGAGGGGGTTTTGGTGATTTGGAAACCCAGATATGTTAATGACTGGGTTTGGCATTTTAGGGGGAAAGCGTGTGACCAGATGGGCTGAGAGATGCCGGTGAGAAGCAGGGCCTCTGATTTATTAATATTCATGGTAAAACCCATAATAGCTCCCTTAGATTCTATTTCCTGTAAAAGTGGGCGACTTGGGCATAATTGATTTTGGAAACCCACCTGTGAGGTCTGTGCTGTGTTCTTTCAATAATTCCTCAAGTGCCCGTAGGGTTTCCTGCTCAGCATCGCTATTTACGCCAATATCAAATGTGCCCTTAAAATGCAGCTTTTATAAGATCAATTTGCGTCTGAAAATATGTAAATCCTTCATGGCTGTGAAAAAATGGAATCTATTACTAGGAGAAAATGTTAGATATTTTTGCAGAACTTCACATTGGGCATCAGAGAGAATATGAGATGGTAAATTAATTACCTCTAAATTGTTTTTTGACTTTTTCCCTTGTTGGGTCATCTTGCGTTTGGCCGCTTGTCTTTCCCTGTTTTTCCTGGGGAAGTTAACTTCATGGTTTCTGCAATTACACTCTCCTAATTTGCCACCTATGTTGGCTCTTTGGTTTATTTCACAGGTGGTATGGGAGGATACTGAAGCGGAGCCAGAGCGTGATATAGATCGAGATCGATCTACCTTTCCGTCTCTATCTTTAGTCACGGTCTTCTTGTCCATCATTAATATCCTGCTGGAATTTCTTTGTTTTAATGTTACAGATCTCATTTTCCTATTTCTTGAAATCTTTATCTAAATACTCATTTAGTTGGTACATTGCTTCTACAGATATTTTTGATCTTTGTTTGTAGATCCTAGACCTCATTTTCAATTATATCCAGAGTTGACTGATTAATTTGGATTAGCAGTTACATGTTCTAGGGGATATATATGTATTGGATAATTCCTGCCAGCTTGATCTAAAACTTTCATGTTCAAGACTGAAAGAGGGAAAAACCTGGACCCTTAGGCCCTGTTCACACTGAATTTTTTTGACGCGGAAACCGCTCCGCAAAACTTGTGAAAAAACGGCCGAAAATGCCTCCCATTGATTTCAATGGGAGGCGGAGGCGGTTTTTTACCGCAAGCTGAAAAACCGCCTCGCGGTAAAAAGAAGCGACATGACCTATCTTGAGGCGGTTTCCGCCTCCAAAACCCCATTTCAATCAGTGGGAGACAGAAAAAAAACGCCTCGACTAGTGTTTTGACACATTTTTGTCAAACCACTGTGCAAAAAACGCCTGGAGCAGATTTTGCAGGAGGAATTTTCCTCCTGCCAAAAACTCAGTGTGAACTAGCCCTTAGACCCTTAGGTGTATAAGTTCTTTTACAAAATATTGTTCGAGGAACGCTTTGTTCCACATATACGGATTCTATTATTAAGCAATTGTTTCAATCTATTAATGGCTTCTTTCACATCTCTACCTTTGACATCTAAAATCAAGTTAGAACCTTCTTTAAAAACCTCATTTAATTAAGAGTCCCTAGCCTGGTCTCGAGCTCTGAAAACCATGTCGTGCCTGGAGACAGTAGCTGTTAGGAACACAGAAAATCTCAACAAAGCTTTATGCTCACAAGAAATCAATAATGGGTCTAGGAACTGTAAGTTCCAATGTCACAATGCCCCCCAGAAAAGCTTTTTATATAAAATATTGCCAGAAACTCCACAATAGTAAATACAAGACAAAAGAGAAAAAGTAGTACCAAACTAACAAATTCGTACAAAATATCTAAATTAAAGTTTATTAACAGTTTCCCGACCGTCAATGGTAAGTTAACGTCGGCGCTTGCTGGGCCTTGTGCAGCGCCGACGTTGATTTATGTTCCTCCTAAAGTCGGCGATCGGGTACCCCTGAGTGTGTCTAGCACCCAGAACGGGCTGTTTCTATCAGCCTCTGGTCCGGGTGCTCTCATCAGGGCCTGATTGGTTGAGGTCCCAATCATGTGATCGCTATGATAGCCAATCATAGCGACCACAGGGAAAGTTTGTTGTAGTAACAAACTTTCCCGGCACTTAAAGAGGCTCTGTCACCACATAAGGAGATCGGCGCTATAATGTAGGTGACAACAGTGCTTTTTATTTAGAAAAACAATCTATTTTTACCACGTTAGGAGCGATTTTAGCTTTATGCTAATTACTTTCTTAATGCCCAACTGGGCGTGTTTTTACTTTAGACCAGGGGAATGTTAGGGTTAACTCAGGGGAAATGCGAAGGGAAGGAGGAGACAGGGAGAGAGAGGGTTAAGTGTAGCTGTGGCTACACATGATACTTAGCAGGTAGGAGACAGCAGGAGATCCTGTCGTTGGTGGTGCGGTGAGCCGGCGTTGGGGGAGGGAGGCAGGACCCAGCTACTCAGCGTACTGACGCAGGGCTATTTGAACCCTGCCGGTACGCTCGTAGTGGGGCGAGTGGCGCTCGTCCCCGGCTAACATGGGTCGGTGCGGTGATATGATGTGTGCTCGTGGACTAATACACAGGCCTCAGAAGAAAAGAAGCACCTAGTGCATTTTGGGGCCTCTTTTTTTTTTTTTTTTTATTAGAATATATTTTAGGCAGCATTTTGGAAACTCCACCCCTCAAGGAATTTATTTATGGTTGTTGTTACCATTTTGACCCCATCGTTTTTTCACCGCACGTATTTGAATTGGGCTGTGAAATGAAAAAAATTAAATTTTTTCCAATAAGATGTCATTTTTGATCAAAATTTCTTATTTTCACAGGGAACAAAATGCCCCATTTTGTTGTCCAATTTGTCCTGAGTGTGGCAATACCCCATTTGTGGCGATAAACTGCCATTTGGGCCCATGGGAGGTCTCAGAAGGAAAGGAGCGCTATGTGGTCTTTGGAGTCCAGATTTTGCTGGATTGGTTTTCGGGTGCCATGTCGCATTTGCAGAGCCCTAGAGGTATCAAAGCAATGAAAACCCACCAGAAGTGACCCCATTTTGGTGCCCCCCCCCCTTTCCTGGTGCCTAAATATTAGTTTCTTGATAACCACCTCTTGAAATTTCAGAAAAATTCCCGTCTGGCCTGTGCATCGACGCAGCACGTACGCATTGTACAATGCCATCTGTATGATGTGCACGGCCAGCTTCTTATACCACACCGCATGGTGCTTCAGCACTTGATCCGACAAGTCCACCCCTCCCATGTACCTATAGTAGTACAGGATGCAGACTGGTTTGAGGGTCTCTGTACTGGTTTATCGTACAGGTACATGGGTACTGGTGTGGGCATGTATTGTTGTCAATACAAGGACATCTCTCTTGTCTTGTAATTGACACACAATATGTTGCTGCTAGAATGTGCCCTGCTCTCACCCCTTCTTGTTTGCCCAAGCAGAGTCTTAGGGAGGCCTCTCAGATTTCCTCTAGCAGTGCCGCATGCCGCAATACTTCTGGAAGTGAGGCGCTTGAAGAGTGGGACGCTGGTATAAAAATAATCCAGGTACAGATGGTAACCCTGGTTCAGCAGTGGGTGCACCAAATCCCACACAATGTTTGCATTAACTCCCAGTAAGGGGGGGCATTCTGGGGGCTGAATACTGGTGTCCTTTCCTTCATATATCCTAAATTTGTAGGTATACCCTGATGCACTCTCTCACAGCTTGTACATCTTCACGCCATACCTTGCTCTCTTACTCGGCAGGTACTGGCGAAATTGAAGCCTCACTTTAAAATGTGGAATTCATTGGTTTTTTTTTCTTGGGGTGCATGCGACTTTTTGATCAGTTTTTATTCTATTTTTGAGTGGCGTGGTAACTAAAAAACAGCAATTCTACTCTTTGTTTTTTTTATTCTATTTTTTTTTTTACAGCGTTCACCGTGCGCTATAAATGATATTCACTTTATTCTGCGGGGCGATACGATTACGGCGATACCATATGTTTATTTATTTATTTTTTTAAGTCTTATGACGTTTGCACAATAAAATACTTTTTGTAAAAAATCATTTACTTTTGGAGTTTCTGTATTCTAATTCTTATTTTTCCATCAAGAAAGCCGTGCGAGGACTTGTTTTTTGCGTAACTAACTGTAGTTTTGATCAGTATCATGTTTAGGTACATCCGACTTCTTGATCTCTTTTGATTCCATTTTTTGGGAGGTGAAGTGACCAAACACTTGTGATTCTGGTGCGGTTTATTATTATTTTCTTTTACGGCGTTTACCGCGCTGGATAAATAACAGATTCATTTTGTAGTTCAGGCCGTTACGGACGTGGCGATACCAATTATGTATAGTTTATTTGTTTATATATTTTTATTAATAATAAAGGACTGATAAGGGAAAAAGGGGGATTTTTACTTTTAGTAATTTTAAGACATTTATTTTCTTATTTTTACACAACTTTTTTTTACTTTTTTTTTAAACTTTATTACTTTGTCCCACTAGGGGACTTGAGGGCAGGAGGCCCTGATCGCTATTCTAATACACTGCACTACATGCGTAGTGCAGTGTATTAGAGCCGTCAGCTACTTACTGACAGCAAGCATAGTGGGTCCTATCAGGACCCACTAGGCTTCCGTAGATGGCATAACCGGACACCATTGTTAGGCGTCAGGTTGCCATAGCCACCATCGCCGGGCCGTCGATGGTGGTTTAAGCCCTAAGAAGCCGCGATCGCTATTGAACACGGCTTTTACGGGGTTTATCAGCGGGGACACAGCGATCGGTTTCCGCTGCAGGAGCTGTGGCAACTGCTGTACAAGACAGCCGCTGTCACAGCTCCTGTATGTGTCGGGAAGGCGGCCGAAATGGGCGTTACTCCCGTGACGTGCTATTCCGTCATGGAGCGCGAACGGGATGGTTTCCATGATGGAATAGTACGTCACTGAGCGTTAAGGGGTTAACCTATGTTTTTGTGGACCAGTTCAGTTCTGAAGTGACATTAAGGGCCTTATATATTAGAAACTACCATAAGTCACCCAATTTTAAAAACTGCACCCCTCAAAGTATTCAAAACAGCATTTAGAAGGTTTCTTAACAGTTTAGGCGGTTCACAGGAATTAAAGTAATGTAGAGGTGAAATTTATAAATTCGATTTTTATTTTTTATTTTTTTCTATAGAAAACCCATTTTCTTCCGTAACACTGAAGGTTTTACCATAGAAACGCTAATGGACTGAACCATTGGCCTCAGAAGCAAAGGAGTACCTAGTGGATTTTGGGGCCTCCTTTTTTTAAAATATATTTTGAAGAGGTCTTGTGGAGCCAAAACAGTGGAAACACCCCCAAAAAGATACCATTTTGCAAATTACACCCCTCAAGGAATTTTTCGAGGGGTGTAGTGAGCATTTTGACCCCACAGGTTTTTTCCCAATAAAACGTAGAAATTATACATTTATACAAGGCTTAAAGAAAAAAAAAAGCACCACAGGATTTGAAAAGAAATTTCTCCCGATTACGGCAATAACCCACATGTGGTAATAAACGGCTGTTAGGATACACGGCGGGGCTTAGAAGAGAAGGCGCGTCATTTGGCATTTGGAGCTCAAGTTTGCTGGATTCGTTTTTGGGCATGATGTCGCATTTGCAAAGCCCCTGAGGGGCTAAAACAGTGGAAACTCCCCAAAGGTGACCATTTGGGAAACTACAGCCCTAAAAGAACTGATCTAGGGGTATAGTGAGCATTTTGATCCCACAGGCTTTTTGCGGAATTTAGTGGAGTTAGGCCGTGAAAAGTGTTCACCGTGGGCAATAAATGACATATTTACTTTTATTCTGCGGGTCAATGTGATTACGGCAATACCATATCTATATAGTTTTTTTATGTTTTACGGAGTTTGCACAGTAAAATCACGGTTTTAAAAAAAAAAAAATTTTGTTTTTGTGTTGCCATATTCTAAGAATCATAACTTTTTTTTATTTTTCCATCAAGAAAGCTATGTTAGGGCTTGTTGTTTTTTTGCGAAACAAAGCGTAGTTTTTATTGGTACCATTTTTGGGTACATGCGACTGTTTGATCCTCATTTCTGAAATATTTTTTTTAGGAGCTGAAGTGACTAAAAATAGCGATTCTGGTATAGTTTTTTCATTATTTTTATTATGGAGTTCAACTTGCGGGATAAATATCATTATATTTTTATAGTTCAGGCCGTTATGGACGCGGCAATACCAATTATGCATAGTTTATTTAATTATTTTTTCTAATATTAAAGGACTTTATAATGGAAAAAGGGTGATTTTTAATTTTATTACTTGTATTATTTATTTGTACATTTTTTTAATAAAATTATTTTTTTATTTTTAAGTCTAGGGACTTGAAGATCCAATTGTTGGATCCTTATTAGAATACCCTGCAATACTTATGTATTGCAGTGTATTATACCTGTCAGTTTGACAATGACAGGCAGCGCGCTGCCGGAGGCAGGACCTAATCGCCTTCTGTGGATGGCAGACCCAGAGGTCTTGTTAAGCCTCCGATTGCCATAGCAAGTGCCGATGTTATAACTCCTTAAATGCGGCGGTCGCTATTGACCGCCACATTTAAGGGGTTAATCGCCGGGGATCACGGCTATGATACCACCCAATGTCTTCCCTCAGTACTAATGCTGCTAGTAGCAGCCAGTACTGAGAAATGCCGGGCTGTGGGGAATGCCTGTGCGCTCTGTTAGGAGCACACGTAGATTAACGGGCTGCAGACACAAGGACCAGCGCTGCAGTCCGTTAATCTATGTGGGCTGGTCGGAAGGGGTTAAATTGGAGGCCACAAGTGGTAAGAAGTTTTACCTGCCCCATAACAGATCTGCTCGTCAGCCCATTCAAGAAAGCGATGGACTCCATTCTGCTTCTTTCGCTGCTGCTTCTTGAGGCTGGAATCTGCTTACGAGAAGCAGAACTCTTAGGACCAGAGGAAGAAGCAGTCATTCAAACCATGCCCCTCCTAGTGCCCTCATCATCAGGCCCTCAAGTGCACCTCCAACAAGTCCAGTATGAAGGGCAGTCCCCACCATTGGGGGAAACAGAACCCACCCTTCTTACTTAGGGTAACATAGCAGTTATATCCTAAAAGGTGGATTATCCCTACGGTTTTCACATGATTCTTCAATTATTTTTTTTCACTGTTCATGTTGTTACACATGCATTTGTACTTCTAGTATTGCTTTTGTATAAAACTGGTTTAGCTTAGTACCTTCAGGAAGGATATATCCGGTAGGAGGAGCTAACCCTTCTCACCTAGAGTATGCGTCCTACTGGCAGCAGCTATACCCACGGTCATCTGTGTCCCCTAATGAATGTGACGAGAAAAGGATTTTATGGTACAAGATCCATTTTTTTTCCATATGTCATATTTTTACAATGCAGAAGTAATAAATCGTAAAAAAAAGTATTCATATTTGGTTTTGCCGCATTCGTACCACCTCTAGAATATTAGTATATAATTATTTTAACTGTACAATAAACAGTGGGTAAAAATTCCGCAAAAATGGCGGATTTTTTTTTGTTTTTTTTATTCTCTTTTTTTTAAAATAAAAGCTAATTTAATTTATAGGTAATTTTTTTAGTCTAGCGTCTAGTGAGCTTCAAGCATCAATATTGTTCCAAAATGCATCAATTTGCGCCAAAATGTAGCACTTTTTTCGACATTCTAGTCCCAGACACAGTAGTAACCTTTCCCCACTGTTTCTGATGACATCCTCGACTCTGTCTCTCTTGCTCACGCTCTCTCTCGCTCTCCAATGAAGTGATGATACATAAGAGCTAGTGAAGGCAGCAGCATCTTGGAATCACAAAACTCACATCCAGCATGTATTACTGGGAGGGACACGCCCACATGAGAGAAGTTTTAAAACTAGAAGCAGGTTGCAAACTGCATATCCGGGTGTCTGAAATGGAAATTGCAGCCTGAAACTTTTTGACTCCAGATAATATGGTTGCTTAGCAGCAGTGTGAATCCGGCTCGGCGACACAATTTCTCTACTTGAGTTTATGGCGATCTATGTGTCACCAATGACAGACTTCAGCAATTCCGCATTCGTTTTGGGGGGACAAAATTCTATCATCCGCTACCACTTATACAGGTTCCTGTCACAAAGGTATAATGTAGAAGAATATAGTGTGGCCTCCCTGTCTGTATACTTATGGTTTCTCAGCTTATTTAGGAGAATATAGAGAGAATGATAATCACAGTGTCCCCCAGTATTCAGAAACGGTATGGTCTTTAGCTGGCCATGTGATGCTGTGATGAAGCATCATGGGATTGATAGCAAAACTGAGAGGAAGAGAAGACTGGGAAATCTTAGGGTATGTTCACACGGCCTATTTACGGACGTAATTCGTGGAAACAGCCCCGTAATTTCGGCCGTTACGGATGCTGCCCTGTGAACATACCCTAAGAATCAAGATGGAGGCTTTTTTAAAGAACAGACAAGGCAGAAGTTCAAAAAGTAAATACAGGATACATAAAAGAAGTATAGAGTGTGATATACATTCAGGTGGGGAATGCAGACATGGAAAGTTGAGTTCCCACTGGTGGTCTTCCTTAAGGCTGACTAGTGCAAAGATAAATGCAGAACACACAGCTTAAAAAGGGGTTGTCTCATGAACATAACCCCTGTCTATATGCCCTAATAGGGCATTTTTCACATCAGAGAGGACAGCCCGCTCGGGACCCCCATTATGAGCCAAATATAGAGCCGCTCTGTACAAGCAGCTCCCATTCTGTTGGACTCGAGCTGTCCTTGTATTACTGTGCTCTGTAAGCTAAGGTAATGGGCATAGAAATGACAAATGAAGTTTGATGTGAATAAATGTAAGGTATGCACTTTGGCCAAGGAAACAAATTCTACAATTATGTTTTAAATAGTGAAACACTGGGTTGAAACTGCCACTGAAAAAGACTTGGGGATATTGGTGGAAAGTAAATTAAAGGCTATGGAAGCACTTGACAAGGACAAAATTTTCATATGTTAGTGGTTACCTGGAGTTAAAAGCATTGCACTAAGTTTCAGACAGCAATCTTCATTTGTTTTCAGACCCCCTTATTTTCAGTCTGCAAGGTGGTCTAATTTGACGTTTGTCCTGTGTGCGTGTTCCTTCCAGTAATACATGCTGGAAGTGAGATCTGTGAATCAGGGATGCTTCTGCGTTCCCTATCTCTCATGTGTGAGCACAGCTTTCTCTCTAAACTAACCTGTGTGATTTCCTCCTCTCTACTCCCTATCTAAACTGATACAGACTGCTTTTGTGATCTGCCCTCCTGGAACACTTGGAAGCTTTATGCTTTTTATATATATATATATATATATATATATATATAATCTATCTCTTCCTTCCAAGTGTTCCAGGAGGATATAGTAACTTAGCCTGTTCCTGATGTTAAGTGCTGTTCGTCCAGGGTTGGCAGAAAAGGGGGAGCCCCAGAGCTTCACATGATCTAAAATGTTCCTAGCTCTGAGTTGTCTCTGCCCACTCCATTGACTCCTTCCTAAGACCACCCATATACCATCCACTGTGAATCTGTACAGTATAGGTAAATCTATTCCCAGTATGCCCAGCTGCGTACACATCCAGTTTCCAATGGCTCCTTCTTGTACGGAGAACCATTGAGATGCTAATAAGGCAGTAGATAAGAATATATGACCAAATGGCCTCTGGGCATACTGACACCTCAATGGGTGAACACCACTGAATAATATCAGTATATACTATCTCCATTTACCAGGTATATTATATGTGGCCATAAGACACGCTGTCTGGATGGAAACAATGTTCTCCTTTTAAGGGTATGTTCACACGCTAAACAAAAAAGTCTGTAAAATACGGAGCTGTTTTCAAGGGAAAGCAGCCCCTGATTTACAGCCGTTTTTTAAGCATCAAGCATTTTTTACGTGTTTTTTAGGGCCGTTTTTGGACCTGTTTTTCTATTGAGCCAATGAAAAACGACTTCCGTATTTTCAGATGTTTTTCGGGGTGTTTACGTCCTGAAAAACGGCTGAAAATAAGTGTGAACATACCTAAACAGATAGTTTTTTGTTCATTTGCTATCAGTTCAAAGTTGTCCATAGCTTTTAACTTTAACAACTAGTGCCAGACAGCTGCTACGATGGCAAATAAAATCATGGGATGTATTAACCCGTTAGTGACCGCCAATACGCCTTTTAACGGCGGCCACTAACGGCCTTTATTCTGATGCATATGCCTTTTTACGGCACTGCATCAGGATAAGTAAACAGAGCAGGGAGCCGTCAAATCTCCCTGCTCTCAGCTGCCAGAGGCAGCTGGGGGCGTCCCTGCTCTGCCGTGTGACATCGATATAAGTATCGATCTCACCCGTTTAACCCCTCAGATGCGGTGCACAATAGCGTGCACCGCATCTGAGTGGTTTTGGAGAGAGGGAGGGAGCTCCCTCTCTCTCCCACCGACACCCGGCGATACGATTGCCGAGTGTCTGTGTCTCCAATGGCAGCCGGGGGCCTAATATATGCCCCCAGGTCTGCCTGGAGCAAATGCCTGCTAGATCATGACGCAGGCATGACCTAGCAGATGCCTGTCCGTTTTAAACGGACAGGCAGTAATACACTGCAATACAAAAGTATTGCAGTGTATTATAATAGCGATTGGAGAATCGCATATTAAAGTCCCCTAGTGGGACTAGTAAAAAAGTTTAAAAAAAAGTTGAATAAAGTTAATTTTAAAAAAAATGTGAAAAAAAAAAAATGAAAAACCCAGCTTTTCCCCTTACAAAATGCTTTACTATTAATAAAATAAAATAAAAAAGTTACACATATTTGGTACCGCCGCGTCCGTAACGACCCCGACTATAAATCTGTTACATTATTTAACCCGCACGGTAAACGGCGTAAAAAATGTAATAAAAAACTATGGAAAAATTGCTGTTTTCTGTGAATCCTGACTTAAAAAAAATGTGATAAAAAGTGATCAAAAAGTCGCATCTACTCCAAAATGGTATCAATAAAAACTACAAGTCTTCCCGCAAAAAAAAAGCTCTCATACAACCGCATCGGCGAAAACATAAATACGTTACGGCTCTTCAAATATGGAGACACAAAAACAAATAATTTTGAAAAAAATGAGTTTTTACTGTGTAAAAGTAGTAAAACATACAAAAACGATACAAATTTGGTATCGTTGCAATCGTAACAACCCGCTGAATAAAGTTATTGTGTTATTTATATCACACGGTAAACGGCGTAGATTTAAGACGCGAAAAAGTGTGGCGAAATGTCAGGTTTTTTTCTATCCCCCCCCCAAAAAAAAGTTTATAAAAGTTAATCAATAAATAATATGCACCTCAAAATGGTGCTATTAAAAAATACAACTTGTCCCGCAAAAAACAAGACCTTATACAGCAAAAGAGGCATAGATGTACATGACTAGAATATAGTTTTTCCTCTACAAATCACTAGTCAGACTACACATGGAATATTGTGTAAAATTTTGGGAACCTGTATATAAGAAGGACATAGCTGAACTAGAACGGGTGCAAAGTAGGCCGACCAAGGTAATTAAGAGAATGGGGGGATTGCAGTACCAATAAAGATTATATAGCCCATCTTCTCCACGACGCAATCCAGGCATGTAAAAGTTTAAATAGCTTTTCTCAATCTCTCAATTAGTAGTATGGGAAATACTAAAGATCTCAGTAAATTTGAACATGGCACTGTTATAAAATGCCACCTTTGCCACAAGTCAGTTAATGAAATTTCTGATATGCTAGATCTGCCACAGTCAACTGTAAGGCCCCCTGCCTACAGCCGTAGCAATAGGACATGTCCTATTTTTTACGTAGCTTTTCTACGGCCTGGACACCTTCCCGTAAATATACAGGAAGGTGTCCGTGGACAATGGAACAGAAGCAGTATACCATACAGACACGCAGAGCGGGGCCGCTAAGTGCGGAAGCCGGTAGCAAGTAAAAATCACGTATTCTCTATTGCATCACTCAACAGAGTTCCAAACTGACTCTGGAAGTTACATCCGCTAAAGAGCAGTGTGTTGGCAGCGTTGTTTTACAAAAGATTTAAAAATTATGCAAATAAATAGGTTCACACACAATCGCTCAGTGAATACATATATAAAGCTTACTTAACCGGTTGACTATGCTGATTGGCAGGTAGTAACCGCATCAGGACGAGCATACTCGCACAGTAAGTGTGCCCATGCGATCAGGACCGGGGCAACGGCTGTATTTCACAGCCGCAACCCGCTTTAACGGCGAAGATCAGAGGAATCTCTGATCTCCGTTGTTTAACTCCTTAGATACTGCAGTCAAAAGTGACCGGGGCATCTGAAGTATTTGACAGAGGGAAAGGGCTCCCTCTGTTAGCCCATTGGTGCCCCGGAATGCGATCGCAGGGCACAGATGGGTTACTGTGGTAACGGAGGACTTCGTAAAGAGGCATGGGCTAATAGTTTGCCTGTCAGTCTAACCGACAGGCAATAATGCTTTGGAATACTATGTATTCCAAAACATTATAGATGCGATCAAATGATCACTGCTTTGTCCGATAGTGGGAGAAAAATAAAAGATTATTTAACCCCTTCGCGCTCCACGACGTACTATTCCGTCATGGTAACCACATCGTTCGCGTTCTTTGACGGAATAGTACGTCACAGGAGGAACAGCCATTTCGGCCTTCCTCCCGGCACATACAGGAGCGGTCACAGCTGCTGTCTCGTACAGCAGTTGCCGCAGCTCCTACAGCGGGGATTGATCGCGGTATGATTAAAAGCCGCGTTCAATAGCGATCGCAGGTTCTTAGGGGTTAAACCACTTTCGACGGCCCGCTACATGACAGCGGCCGGCGCTGGTTGCTACGGCAACCGGAGGCCTAATAATGGTGTCCCACTATGCTTGCTGTCAGCGAGTAGCTGACAGCTCTAATACACTGCACTAACGCATGTAGTGTAGTGTATTAGAATAGCGATCAGGGCCTCATGCCTTCAAGTTCCCAAGTGGGACAAAGTAAAAAAGTTAAAAAAAAAGTTGTTTTAAAAGTAAAAATCCCCCTTTTTTCCTTATCAGTCCTTTATTATTAAAAATAAACAAACTATACATAATTAGTATCGCCACATCCGTAACAGCCTGAACGAAAAAAGTATTTCGTTATCTATCCCGCGTGGTGAACGCCATAAAAGAAAATAATAATAAACCATACCAGAATCACAATTTTTTGGTCACTTCACCTCCCAAAAATGGAATAAAAAGAGATAAACAAGTCGCATGTACCTAAAAATGGTCCTGATCTAAACTACAGTTCGTTATGCAAAAAACAAGTCCTCGCACGGCTTTCTTGATGAAAAATAAAAAAAGTTATGGCTCTTAGAATAAGGTAACACAAAAAGTAAATGATTTTTTACAAAAAGTATTTTATTGTGCAAACGCCATAAGACCTCAAAAAAACTATAAACATATGGTATCGCCGTAATCGTATCGCCACGCAGAATAAAGTGAATGTCATTTATAGCGCATGGTGAACGCTGTAAAAAAAAAATATATAATAAAAAAACAATAGTAGGATTGCTGTTTTTTAGTCACCACTCCACTTAAAAATAGAATAAAAACTGATCAAAACGTTGCATGCACCCCAAGAAAACTGCAATGAATTCCTCAAGGGGTCTAGTTTCCAAAATGGGGTCACTTTCGGGTGTTTTCCATTGTTTTGGCACCACAAGACCTCTTCAAACCGGACATGGTGCGTAATAAAAAAAGGAGGCCTCAAAATCCACTAGGTCCTCCTTTGCTTCGGAGGCCGGTGCTTCAGTCCATTACCGCACTAGGGCCACATGTGGGATATTTCTCAAAACTACAGAATCTGGGCAATAAGTATTGAGTTGCGTTTCTCTGATAAAACCTTTTGTGTTATAAAAAAAAATGGTATAAAGAGGATTTTCTGACAAAAATAAAATATGTAAATTTCACCTCTACTTTGCTCTAAATTCCCGTGAAACACCTAAAGGGTTCATAAACTTTCTAAATGCTTTTGTGAATACTTTGAGTGGTCTAGTTTCTAAAATGGGGTGTTTCATAGAGGTTTCTAATATATAGGCCCCTGAAAGCAACTTCAGAGCTGAACTGGAACCTAAAAAAATAAATAAAATGAGGCAATACTTCGCTTCTTACATTATACTGATAATGAGCCGTGCCCACACCGAGATGACCCCAGTTTTGACCGTTTGTATAAACGGAGACCCCTATTAGACCGTTTCAGTGCCCGGTTTTCCCAAGCATACACCCCCGAGAAGTGTATTTCTATTGATGAGTCCTTGGTAGATTTTAAAGGGAGGCTTCAATTCCGCCAGTACCTGCCGGGTGAAAATGTATAAGCTGTGCGAGAGTGTATCAGAGTATACCTACAGATTTAGGATATATAAAGGGAAGGACACCAGTAGTCAACCCCCATAATGCCCCCCCCCCCTTTACTGGGAGTTAATGCAAAATATGTGTGGGATTTGGTGCACCCACTGCAGGACCAGGGTTACCACCTCTACCTGGATAATTTTTATACCAGCGTCCCACTCTTCAACTGCCTCGCGTCCTGCGGCATCCGGCACTGCTAGAAGAAATCTGAGAGGCCTCCCTAAGAGTCTGCTTGGGCAAACACCCAGAAGGGGTGAGAGCAGGGCACAATCCAGCAGCAACATATTGTGTGTCAAGTGCAAGACAAGAGAGATGCCACACCAGTACCCATGTACCAGTACAGAGACCCCCAAACCAGACTGCATCCTGGACTACAATAGGTACATGGGAGGGGTGGACTTGTCAGATCAAGTCCTGAAGCCCTACAGCGCCATGCGATGTGGTATAAGAAGCTGACCGTGCACATCATACAGATGGCATTGTACAATGTGTACATGCTACGTCGATGTACAGGACAGAGGGGAACTTTCCTGGAATTTCAAGAGGTGGTTATCAAGAACCTAATCTTTAGGGACCAGGAAGGGGGGGGCACCCAGTACTTCTGGCAGCGGGGCCACATCCATCGTACCAGGGTAACACTTTCCAGGAGAAGTTCCCCAAACTGGCAAGAAGGGAAAAAGTCAAAACAGGTGCAAAGTCTGCTATAAGAGGGTGATAAGGGATGACACAATATATGAATGTGACGCGTGTCCCGAAAAACCAGAGCTCTGTATGAAAGTGTTTTTAAAATTTATCATACATCCCTTGGTTTATCATTTACCCCAATTTTACTTACCCTGATGCACTCTGCACAGCTTATCCCCCTCATCTTTCCCTTCTGAGCCCTGCTGTGTGCCCAGGCAGCAGATAACAGCCACATGTAGGGTATTGCCGTACCCAGGAGAACCCACATTACAGTTTGTGGGGTGTATGTCTCCGGTCAAAATGCTCACTACACCTCTAGATGAATGCCTCAAGGGTGTAGTTTTTAAACCAGAAAATCCCCAGTAGGCCAAATGGTGGTCCTTTCGTTCTGAGCCCTCCCATGGGCCCAAACGGCAGTTTATCACCACAAATGGGGCATTGCTGCACTCTGGACAAATTGCGCAACAGAATGGGGTATTTTATTTCTTGTGAAAATAAGAAATTTTCAGCCAAAACTACATATTATTTGAAAAAATTAATTTTGTTTTAATTCCCAGCCCAATTCAAATAAGTAATGTGAAAAAACTATGGGGTCAAAATGGTTGTAACACCCATAAATGAATTCCTTGAGGGGGTAGTTTCCAAAATGGGGTCACTTCTGGTGGGTTTCCATTGCTTTGATACCCGAAAACCAATCCAGCAAAACCTGGACTCCAACAAACACATGGCGCTCCTTTCCTTCTGAGCCCTCCCATGGGCCCAAACGGCAGTTTATCACCACAAATGGGGTATTGCCGCACTAAGGACAAATTGGGCAACAAAATGGGGTATTTTCTTCCCTGTGAAACTAAGAAAATTTGATCACAAATGACATCTTATTGGAAAAAATTATTTTTTTTTTAATTTCACAGCCCAATTCAAATAGGTGCTGTGAAAAAACTGTGCTGTCAAAATGGTAACAACAACCTTAAATGAATTCCTTGAGGGGTGCAGTTTCCAAAATGGGGTCACTATTGGGGGATTCCTACTGTTTTGGCACCTCAACACCTCTTCAAACCTGGCATGCTGCTTAAAATATATTCTAATAAAAGAGGCCTCAAAATGCACTAGGTCCTTCTTTGCTTCTGGGGCTTGTGTTTTAGTCCACGAGCGCACTAGAGCCACATGTGGGACATTTCTAAAAACTGCAGAATCTGGACAATACATATTTAGTAGTATTTCTCTGGTAAAACCTTCCGTGTTACACAAAAAAAATTGAATAAAATTGAAATTTGCAAATGTCACCTCCACTTTGCTTTAATTCTTATTAGGCTCTTTCACTTTCTAGATTAGTTCAAATAACTCAGTGTTTTAAATTTTTATTATGACAAATCACTAAAAGTTAAAAAAAAAACTTTTTTGTAATTTTGTTTTTATATATATATATATATATATATATATATATATATATATATATATATATACATATACATACACTGTAGAGCTCCGTATCAATTGGTCCTCTTCTCTCTCCGTCACCCTGGATCGCTGTGAGGGGATAGTGAAGAGGGCTATATACACACAACCGTGAAAAAAATGGCTGTCAACAACGAATCAACTGTCAGATTTTCATGGCTGTTTTGCATCAATTTGTCTCAAAATTTGAATAGATTTCCTGTCTGTCCGGTTTTAACCGGTATTTGCCATCCGTTTTTCATGGACGTTAAAAAAATGGATGAATTTTATTTCTTAGGGTTTTTTGTCCCAACCCTCTGAAAACACCACAGTGCCCATGTAAATAGTGACGCAATACCACTGTAGATAGTGCCACATAGTGCCCACTGTAAATAGTGCCACAATGCCCACATAGTGCCACAGTTCTCCCTGTAGATAATGCCCACATAGAGTCAAGTATAAAAGAACAAAAACCACGGCGCCACGTGGTGCAGGTTACCCAGGTCATAAGTAGTAAGAGAAGAAAAATACTACTAACCTGGTAAAGGTAAATAACGGGCAAAATAGGAAACATATGTCTCCTCGGGCGCTGCTGCACTGAGCGGAATGTATCAATACATGAACTGAATAAACTCACATAAAAGTGGAAGTAATAAAAGGTTTAGTTTATTGATAATAAGGCTACGCGTTTCAATGCTGCACCGGCATCTTCATCAGGCCATGAAAAAGTATAAAAACTTGACTGCTTAAATAACCATACTATTCGAAAAAAAACGCCAATGTGACCAGGGTCAAAGAACTTCAATGACGTCATAGGTCAATGTTTAAACATAGAATATAGATGTTAGTGAAAAACCTAAGCGGTTGTACATATGAGGGCAAGAAAAAACAATGACTAACAATGCTAAGAGATAAACACATGAGATATTAATAAAAAATGACATAATATAAAAACTCACTATTGTAGCACGGCGCGCTAAACATCCAATAGGATGTTAAAAACAAAAACATCCATTTGGATGTCAGAGTAACATCCATTCAGATGCCAAGAGACACATGCATTCATTTGGATGTATAATCAAATATAAGACATCCGAATTGATGTCAAAATAACATCTATTTGGATGTTAAAACCAAACCGTCCATTTGGATGCATGAAAGACATCCATTTGGATGCTAAAAGACCAGAGCATCCATTTCGATGCATAAATTAAATAGAAGACATCCGTTTGGATGCCAAAGTAACATCCATTTGGATGCTACAACAAAAACATCCATTTGGATGCATAAGAAACATCCATTTGGATGCTAAAATATTAGACATACTTTTAGAACAACAGACACAGCGGGTCACATAAGAAAAGCGCAAGGGAAGTGATTACACATAGAATGAGCTGTTAATGAAGATGCTGGTGCAGCATTGAAACGGGTAGCCTTATTATCAATAAACTAAACCTTTTATTACTTCTACTTTTATGTGAGTTTATTCAGTTCATGTATTGATACATTCCGCTCAGTGCAGCAGCGCCCGTGGAGACTCTCTCTTTTCCTGCATCCCAGCATACCACATAGAGCCACACACAGTAGCCCTGTAGATAGCGCCAGTGTCCCCTGTAGATATAATGCCACCGTGCCCATGTTGATAGTGCCACACTCCATGTACATAGCACCCCCGTGTGGATAGAGCCACACTCCCTGTAGATAGCACCACAACCACCTGCAATGAGCACCATCCCCCTGCAGATAGCGCCGGCATCCCCTTCCTGTAAATAGCACCACTGTAGCTCCTCGTAGGAGCGGAATCCCTCTGACCAAAGATTCCGCTCCTACAGGAAGCCCATGATGTCTCTGTCCATATATGGATAGTGACACCAGGGGCTTCTTCAGTAGCAGAATCCCTGACACAGAGCGATCTGACACCGGGGATTCCGGTCCTAGAGAAAGCCGCTGACGTCCTTGTCCATGTATGGATAGTGACACCAGGGGCTTCTCCAGTAGCGGAATCCCTGGCACAGCGATCTGACACCGGGGATTCCGCTCCTAGAGAAAGCCGCTGACGTCCTTGTCTATATATGGATAATGACACCAGGGGCTTCAAAGGTAGCGGAATCCCCGACACAGAGCGATCTGACACTGGGGATTATGCTGCTAGAGAGAGACGCTGACGTCCTGGTCCATATACACTACCGGTCAAAAGTTTAGGGTCACTTAGAAATTTCCTTATTTTTGAAAGAAAAGCACAGTTTTTTTCAATGAAGATAACATTAAATTAATCAGAAATACACTCTATACATTGTTAATGTACTAAATTACTATTCTAGCTGCAAACGTCTGGTTTTTAATGCAATATCTATATAGGTGTATAGAGGCCCGTTTCCAGCAACCATCACTCCAGTGTTCTAATGGTACGTTGTGTTTGCTAACTGTGTTAGAAGGCTAATGGATGATTAGAAAACACTTGAAAACCCTTGTGCAATTATGTTAGCACCGCTGTAAACAGTTTTGCTGTTTAGAGGAGCTATAAAACTGACCTTCCTTTGAGCTAGTTGAGAATCTGGAGCATTACATTTGTGGGTTCGATTAAACTCTCAAAATGGCTAGAAAAAGAGAGCTTTCATGTGAAACTCGACAGTCTATTCTTGTTCTTAGAAATGAAGGCTATTCCATGCGAGAAATTGCCAAGAAACTGAAGATTTCCTACAACGGTGAGTACTACTCTCTTCAGAGGACAGCACACACAGGCTCTAACCAGAGTAGAAAGAGAAGTGGGAGGCCCCCGCGGCACAACTGAGCAACAAGGCAAGTACATTAGAGTCTCTAGTTTGAGAAATAGACGCCTCACAGTTCCTCAACTGGCAGCTTCATTAAATAGTACCCGCAAAACGCCAGTGTCAACGTCTACAGTGAAGAGGCGACTCCGGGATGCTGGCCTTCAGTGCAGAGTGGCAAAGAAAAAGCCATATCTGAGACTGGCTTATAAAAGGAAAAGATTAATATGGGCAAAAGCACACCGACATTGGACAGAGGAAGATTGGAAAAAAGTGTTATGGACAGACGAATCGAAGTTTGAGGTGTTTGGATCACACAGAAGAATATTTGTGAGACACAGAACTGAAAAGATGCTGAAAGAGTGCCTGACACCTTCTGTCAAGCATGGTGGAGGTAATGTGATGGTCTGGGGTTGCTTTGGTGCTGGTAAAGTGGGAGATTTGTACAAGGTAAAAGGGATTTTGAATAAGGAAAGCTATCACTTCATTTTGCAACGCCATGCCATACCCTGTGGACAGCGCTTGATTGGAGCCAATTTCATCCTACAACAGGACAATGACCCAAAGCACACCTCCAAATTATGCAAGAACTATTTAGGGAAGATGCAGGCAGCTGGTATTCTATCTGTAATGGAGTGGCCAGCGCAGTCACCAGATCTCAACCCCATAGAGCTGTTGTGGGAGCAGCTTGACCGTATGGTACGCAAAAAGTGCCCATCAAGTCAATCCAACTTGTGGGAGGGCCTTCTGGAAGCATGGGGTGAAATTTCTCCCGATTACCTCAGCAAATTAACAGCTAGAATGGTCTGTAATTGCTGCAAATGGAGCATTCTTTGACGAAAGCAAAGTTTGAAGGAGAAAATTATTATTTCAAATAAAAATCATTATTTCTAACCTTGTCAATGTCTTGACTATATTTTCTAGTCATTTTGCAACTCATTTGATAAAGTGTGAGTTTTCATGGAAAACACAAAATTGTCTGGGTGACCGCAAACTTTTGAACGGTAGTGTATGGATAGTGACACCAGGGGCTTCTCCAGTAGCGGAATCCCTGGCACAACGATCTGACACCGGGGATTCCGCTCCTAGAGTGAGCCGCTGACGTCACTGTCCATATATGGATAGTGAGATTCTCCAGTAGCGGAATCTCCGGCCAGAGTGTTGGCCGGGGATTCCGTTCCGAGACAGAGCCACTACGTCAAATGTACGGTGGGGGGTGCATGGCTATCTACAACATGCGGGTTGCTATCTGCAGGGGGTTTGCACTATCTACAGCGGTGAGGAAGACACGGCTGGGGCTCCCTCAAGGAGGGGAATCCTCGGACAGAGCGCTGGCCGGGGATTCTTATGCTGGAGGGATCTTAGGTGGCGCTATCTACAGAGGGTTTTGCACTGCCTACAGGGGTTGTGGGTGTCACTCTACAGTGTGGGGTGTATTCCTGGGCTCCCAAAGCCCCGGCCAACATGATGTGCTAACTGCACGGAACATCGGTAGTTAGAACGCTATATGCTGTTTTTAAATGCGGTTTGACCGCACCTTAATTGTAACTTTTGAATACACCTTTACTCAAACCCATCAGTCCACTACATGACCTATCAGAGAGTGGAGAAGGGGAAAAAGCTTCCAAGTGTTCAAGGAGGGCAGATCATATAAGCTGTCAGTATCAGGCTGTAAATAGATAGGAGAGTAGAGGGGGAATTGCACAGGCTAGTGTAGAGAGAAAGCTGTGCTCACACATGAGAACTAGTGAACGCAGCAGCATCCTGGAGTCACAGGTCTCACATCCAGCATGTATTACTGGGAGGAACATGCCCACAGGAGAAATGTCTGAAACTAGAGCTGTTTGCTAATTGAATATCAAGGGATCTGAAAATGAATTAAGATTGCAGTCTGAAACTTAGTGCAACTTTATTTTTTTTTCCATGTCAAAGGTGTCCATAGCCTTTAACCCCTTAAAGCCTAGTTTTGGCCTTAAGGCTCCGAGCCCATTTTTCAAATCTGACATATTTCACTTTATGTGGTAATAATGTTGGAATGCTTAACCCCTTAAGGACGCAGCCTAGTTTGGGCCTTAAGGCTCAGAGCCCATTTTTCAAATCTGACATATTTCACTTTATATGGTAATAACGTCGGAATGCTTAAACCTATCCAAGCGATTCTGAGATTGTTTTCTCGTGACACTTTGGGCTTCATGTTTGTGGTAAAATTTGGTCGATATATTCAGTCTTTATTTGTGAAAAATTGCAAAATTTAGAGAAAATTTACAAAAAATAGCATTTTTCAGAATTTAAATGTATCTGCTTGAAAAACAGACGGTTATACCACCAAAAATAGTTACTAGTTCACATTTCCCATATGTCTACTTTAGATTGGCATCGTTTTTTGAACATTATTTTATTTTTCTTGGACGTTACAAGGCTTAGAACATAAACAGCAATTTCTCAAATTCTTAAGAAAATTTCAAAAGCCTTTTTTTGAAGGTGCCAGTTCAGTTCTGAAGTGGATTTGAGGGGCCTATGTATTAGAAACCCCCATAAAACACCCCATTTTAAAAACTAGACCCCTCAAAGTATTCAAAACAGCATATAGAAAGTTTTTTAACCCTTCAGGCATTTCACAGGAATTAAAGCAAAGTGGAAATGAAATTTGCAAATTTAATTTTTTCTGCTGACTTTCAATTTTATTCAATTTTTTTTTAGTAACAGAGAAGGTTTTACCAGAGAAATACTACTAAATATGTATTGTCCAGATTCTGCAGTTTTTAGAAATGTCCCACATGTGCCTCTAGTGCGCTCGTGGACTAAAACACAAGCCCTAGAAGCAAAGAAGCACCTAGTGCATTTTGAGGCCTCTTTTTTATTAGAATATATTTTAGGCAGCATGCCAGGTTTGAAGAGGTGTTGAGGTATCAAAACAATGGAAACCCACCAGAAGTGACCCCATTTTGGAAATTACACCCCTCAAGGAATTCATTTATGGTTTTTGTTATCATTTTGACCGCACAGTTTTTTCACAGCACCTATTTGAATTGGGCTGTGAAATGAAAAAAATGATATTTTTTCCAATAAGATGTCATTTTTGATCAAAATTTCTTATTTTCACAGGGAACAACATACCCCATTTTGTTGCCCAATTTGTCCTTAGTGCGGCAATACCCCATTTGTGGTGATAAACTGCCGTTTGGGCCCATGGGAGGGCTCAGACGGAAAGGAGCGCTATGTGTTTGTTGGAGTCCAGATTTTGCTGGATTGGTTTTCGGGTGCCATGTCGCATTTGCAGAGGCCCAGAGGTATCAAAGCAATGGAAACCAACCAGAAGTGACCCCATTTTGGAAACTACACCCCTCAAGGAATTCATTTATGGTTTTTGTTATCATTTTGACTGCACAGTTTTTTCACAGCATCTATTTGAATTGGGCTGTGAAATGAAAAAAATGATATTTTTTCCAATAAGATGTCATTTTTGATCAAAATTTCTTATTTTCACAAGGAACAACATACCCCATTTTGTTGCCCAATTTGTCCTTAGTGCGGCAATACCCCATTTGTGGTGATAAACTGCCGTTTGGGCCCATGGGAGGGCTCAGAAGAAAAGGACCACCATTTGGCCTACTGGAGCTTTTCTGGTGCTAAGTCATGTATGCAGAAGCCCCTGAGGTACCAGTACAGTTGAAACCCCCGAGAAGTGACCCCATTTTAAAAACTACACCCCTTAAGACATTCATCTAGAGGTGTAGTAAGCATTTTGACCCCACAGGTACTGTGTAAAAGATAATGCGCAGCAGATGGTGCAGTGTGAGATTTGCAATTTTATATATATATATGCCATTTCAGTGTCCAATATAGTGTGCCCAGCATGCGCCACCGGAGATATACACCCCTTAAATTGTAATGTGGGTTCTCCTGGGTACGGCAATACCCTACATGTGGCTGTTATCAGCTGCCTGGGCATACGGCAGGGCTCAGAAGGGAAAGATGAGGGGGGTAAGCTGTGCGGAGTGCATCAGGGTAAATTAAAAATCAAGGGATGTATGATACATTTTAAAACAATCTTTTATACAGAGCTCTGGTTTTTCGAGACACGTGTCACATTGGTATATTGTGTTCTTCCTTATCCCCCTCTTATAGCAGACTCTGCACCTCTTTTGACTCTTTCCCTTTCCACCGGTTTGGGGAACCTCTCCTGGAAAGTGTTGCCCTGGTACGATGCGTGTGGCCTCGCTTCCAGAAGTACTGGGTGCCCCCCCTTCCTGGTCCCTAAAGATTAGATCTTGAAATTCCAGGAAAGTTCCCCTCTGGCCTGAACATCGACGTAGCACGTACACATTGTACAATGCCATCTGTATGATGTGCCCGGCCAGCTTCTTATACCACACCGCATGGCGCTGTAGGGCTTCAGGACTTGATTTGACAAATCCATCCCTCCCATGTACCTATTGTAGTCCAGGATGCAGTCTGGTTTGCGGGTGGCCTTTCCTTCATATATCCTAAATCTGTAGGTATACCCTGATGCCCTCTCGCAGCTTATACATCTTCACGCCATACCTTGCCCTCTTACCTGGCAGGTACTGGCGGAATTGAACCCTCCCTTTAAAATGTACCAGGGACTCATCAATAGAAAAACACTTCTCGGGGGTGTATGCTTGGGAAAACCGGGCACTGAAACGGTCTAATAGGGGTCTCCGTTTATCCAAACGGTCAAAACTGGGGTCATCTCGGGGTGGGCACGGCTCATTATCAGTATAATGTAAGAAGCGAAGTATTGCCTCATTTATTTATTTTTTTAGGTTCCAGTTCATTTCTGAAGTTGCTTTGAGGGGCCCATATATTAGAAACCCCTATCAAACACCCCATTTTAGAAACTAGACCCCTCAAAGTTTTCACAACAGCATTTAGAAAGTTTATGAACCCTTTAGGTGTTTCACAGAAATTTAGAGCAAAGTAGAGGTGAAATTTACTCTTTTTATACCATTTTTTTTATAACACAAAAGGATTTATCAGAGAAACACAACTCAATACTTATTGCCCAGATTCTGCAGTTTTGAGAAATATCCCACATGTGGCCCTCGGGCGGTAATGGACTGAAGCACCGGCCTCCGAAGCAAAGGAGCACCTAGTGGATTTTGAGCCCTCTTTTTTATTAGGCACCATGTCCGGTTTGAAGAGGTCTTGTGGTGCCAAAACATTGGAAACCCCCCAAAAGTGACCCCAATTTGGAAACTAGACCCCTTGAGGAATCCATTGTAGTTTTCTTGGGGTGCATGCGGCTTTTTGATCAGTTTTTATTCCATTTTTAGGTGGCGTGGTGACTAATAAACAGCAATTCTACTATTGTTTTTGTATACTTTTTTTTTTACAGCGTTCACCGTGCACTATAAATGACATATTCACTTTATTCTGCGGGGCGATACGATCACGTCGATACCAGATGTTTATAGTTTTTTTATGTCTTATGGCGTTTGCACAATAAAATACGTTTTGTAAACAATCATTCACTTTTTGTGTTACCTTATTCTAAGAGCCAGAACGTTTTTATTTTTCAATCAATAAAGCCGTGCGAGGACTTATTTTTTGCGTAACGAACTGTAGTTTCGATCAGGACCATTTTTCGGTACATGCGACTTTTTGATCTCTTTTTATTCCATTTTTTGGGAGGTGAAGTGACCAAAGAATTGTGATTGTGGTACGGTTTATCAATATATTTTTTTACGGCGTTCACCGTGCGGGATAAATAACAAAATAATTTTGTAGTTCAGGCCGTTACGGACGCGGCGATACCAATTATGTATAGTTTATTTGTTTGTTTATATATTTTTATTAATAATAAAGGACTGATAAGGGAAAAAGTGGGACTTTTACTTTTATTACTTTTAAAACTTTTATTTTCTTATTTTTACACATCTTTTTTTTACTTTTTTTTTACTTTATTACTTTGTCCCACTAGGGGACATGAGGGCAGGAGGCCCTGATCGCTATTCTAATACACTGCACTACATGCGTAGTGCAGTGTATTAGAGCTGTCAGCTACTCACTGACAGCAAGCATAGTGGGTCCTGACGTTGTCAGGACCCACTAGGCTTCCGTCTATGGCATAGCCGGACGCCATTGTTTGGTGTCCGGTTGCCATAGTCACCATCGCCGGCCGCTATCGTGTAGCAGGCCGGCGATGGCGGATTAACCCCTAAGAAGCCGCGATCGCTATTGAACGCGGCTTCTGAGGGGTTAATCGGCGGGGGAGCTCCGCGATCGGTCCCGGCACATTGAGCAGTGATAGTCTGCTGTCGGAAACAGCAGCTATCACAGCTCATGAACGCGCCCCGCGCGAACGGCGCCGTGTTTACTCCATGACCTACTATTAGGTCACTGAGCGCGAACGCTACAGTTAGCATGACCTAATAGTAGGTCATGGAGCGTTAAGGGGTTAAACCTATCCAAGCGATTCTGAGATTGTTTTCTCGTGACACATTGGGCTTCATGTTCGTGGTAAAATTTGGTCGATATATTCAGTGTTTATTGGTGAAAAATTGCAAAATGTAGAAACATTTTTGAAAAAATAGCATTTTTCAGAATTTAAATTCATCTGCTTGTAAAACAGACGGTTATACCACCCAAAATAGTTACTAGTTCACATTTCCCATAAGTCTACTTTTGATTGGCATCGTTTTTTGAGCATTCTTTTCTTTTTCTTGGACGTTATAAGGCTTAGAACATAAACAGCAATTTCTCATATTTTTAAGAAAATTTCAAAAGCCTTTTTTTTAAGGTACCTGTTCAGTTCTGAAGTGGCTTTGAGGGGCCTATGTATTAGAAACCCTGATAAAACACCCCATTTTAAAAACTAGACCCCTCAAAGTATTCAAAACAGCATTTAGAAAGTTTTTTAACCCTTCAGGCATTTCACAAGAACTATAGCAAAGTGGAGATGACATTTGCAAATTTCATTTTTCTTGCTGAATTTCAATTTTATTAAATTTTTCTTCTGTAACACAGAAGGTTTTACAAGAGAAATACTACTAAATATGTATTGTCCAGATTCTGCCGTTTTTAGAAATGTCCCACATGTGGCTCTAGTGTGTTCGTGGACTAAAATACAAGCCCCAGAACCAAAGAAGGACCTAGTGCATTTTGAGGCCTCTTTTTTATTAGAATATATTTTAGGCAGCATGCCAGGTTTGAAGAGGTGTTGAGGTGCCAAAACAGTAGGAATCCCCCAATAGTGACCCCATTTTGGAAACTGCACCCCTCAAGGAATTCATTTATGGTTGTTGTTACCATTTTGACCGCACCGTTTTTTCACAGCACCTATTTGAATTGGGCTGTGAAATTAAAAAAATTTCATTTTTTCCCATAAGATGTCATTTGTGATCAAAATTTCTTAGTTTCACAGGGAAGAAAATACCCCATTTTGTTGCCCAATTTGTCCTTAGTGCGGCAATACCCCATTTGAGGTGATAAACTGCCGTTTGGGCCCATGGGAGGGCTCAGAAGGAAAGGAGCGCCATGTGTTTGTTGGAGTCCAGATTTTGCTGGATTGGTTTTCGGGTGCCATGTCGCATTTGCAGAGCCCTAGAGGTATCAAAGCAATGGAAACCCACCAGAAGTGACCCCATTTTGGAAACTACACCACTCAAGGAATTCATTTATGGGTAATGTGACCATTTAGACACCATAATTTCTTCACAGAACTTGTGTACGGCAATACCCTCAAAGTGGCTGTTATCAGCTGCCTGGGCACACAGCAGGGCTCAGAAGGGAAAGATGAGGGGGATAAGCTGTGCGGAGTGCATCAGGGTAAGTAAAATTGGGGTAAATTATAAACCAAGGGATGTATGATACATTTTAAAACACTCTTTCATACAAAGCTCTGGTTTTTCGGGACACGCGTCACATTGATATATTGTGTCCTCCCTTATCCCCCTCTTATAGCAGACTTTGCACCTCCTTTGACTTTTTCCCTTCTTGCCAGTTTGGGAAACTTCTCCTGGAAAGTGTTGCCCTGGTACGATGTGTGTGGCCCCGCTTCCAGAAGTGTTGGGTGCCCCCCCCCCTTCCTGGTCCCTAAAGATTAGGTTCTTGATAACCACCTCTTGAAATTCCAGGAAAGTTCCCCTCTGGCCTGTACATCGACGTAGCACGTACACATTGTACAATGCCATCTGTATGATGTGCACGGCCAGCTTCTTATACCACACCGCATGGCGCTGTAGGCCTTCAGGGCTTGATCTGACAAATCCACCCCTTCCATGTACCTATTGTAGTCCAGGATGCAGTCTGGTTTGGAAGTCTCTGTACTGGTACCTCGTACAGGTACATGGGTACTGGTGTGGCATTTCTCTTGTCTTGTACTTGACACACAATATGTTGCTGCTGGAATGTGCCCTGCTCTCACCCCTTCTTGTTTGCCCAAGCAGTGTCTTAGGGAGGCCTCTCAGGTTTTATCAGAGAAACGCAACTTAATACTTATTGCCCAGATTCTGCAGTTTTGAGAAATATCCCACATGTGGCCCTAGTGCGGTAATGGACTGAAGCACCGGCCTCCGAAGCAAAGGAGGACCTAGTGGATTTTGAGGCCTCCTTTTTTTATTACGCACCATGTCCGGTTTGAAGAGGTCTTGTGGTGCCAAAACAATGGAAAACCCCCGAAAGTGACCCCATTTTGGAAACTAGACCCCTTGAGGAATTCATTGCAGTTTTCTTGGGGTGCATGCGACGTTTTGATCAGTTTTTATTCTATTTTTAAGTGGAGTGGTGACTAAAAAACAGAAATCCTACTATTGTTTTTTTATTATATTTTTTTTTTTACAGCGTTCACCATGCGCTATAAATGACATTCACTTTATTCTGCGTGGCGATACGATTACGGCGATACCATATGTTTATAGTTTTTTTGATGTCTTATGGCGTTTGCACAATAAAATAATTTTTGTAAAAAATCATTTACTTTTTGTGTTACCTTATTCTAAGAGCCATAACTTTTTTATTTTTCCATAAAGAAAGCCGTGCGAGGACTTACCATTTTTAGGTACATGCGACTTTTTTATCTCTTTTTATTCACATTTTTTGGGAGGTGAAGTGACCAAACAATTGTGATTCTGGTACGGTTTATTATTTTCTTTTACGGTGTTTACTGCGGGGAATAAATAATGAAATTATTTTTGTAGTTCAGGCCGTTACAGACGCGGCAATACCAATTATGTATGGTTTATTTGTTTATATATTTTTATTAATAATAAAGGACTGATAAGGGAAAAGGGGGGATTTTGACTTTTATTACTTTTAAAACTTTTATTTTCTTATTTTTACACTTTGTTTTTACTTTATTACGTTGTCCCACTAGGGGACTTGAGGGCAGGAGGCCCTGATCGCTATTCTAATACACTGCACTACATGCGTAGTGCAGTGTATCAGAGCTGTCAGCTACTCGCTGACAGCAAGCATAATGGGTCCTGACTTCGTCAGGACCCACTAGGCTTCCGTCGATGGCATAGCCGGACGCCATTGTTTGGTGTCCGGTTGCCATAGCCACCATCGCCAGCCGCTATCGTATAGCAGGCTGGCGATTGTAGCTTAACCCCTAAACAGCCGTGATCGCTATTGAACACGGCTTTTAAGGGGTTAATCAGCGGGGACACGGCGATCGGTCCCCGCGGTAGGAGCTGCGGCAGCTGCTGTACGAGACAGCAGCTGTCACAGCTCCTGTATGTGTCGGGAGGACGGCCGAAATGGCCGTTACTCCCGCGACGTAATAGTCCGTCGCTGAGCGCTAACGATACAGTTAGCACGACGGATTATTACGCCGCTGAGCGTTAAGGGGTTAAAGCTTAAGTGGCAAAACCAACTAAAATGAACCCTTACCTACATCATGAAATGGGTTTCCATGGTTGAGCAGCTGCACACAAGCCTAAGATCACCATGCACAATGTGAAGCATCGGCTAAATGGTGTAAAGCATGCCGGCTTTTAACTGCAGCAGTGTAAACGTGTTTTCTAAAGTGATGACGGTGATGGTCACTTTTTACTATCTGGCAATCTGATGGACACATCTGTGTTTTGACGGGTGCCAGGAGAATGCTGCTTACCAGAATGCATAATGCACATTTGATGGAGCAGGTATTATGGTCTTGGGTTGTCTTTCAGCATCTGGGCTAGGCCTCTTTTTTTTTTTTCCTGTAATGGGTAATGGTAATGCGTAGCATGCAAAGACATCTTAGACAATTGTATGCTTCCAACTTTGCGGCAACAGTTTGGGTAAAGCCCTTTCCTGTCTGTTGCTGTGCACAAAGCTAGGTCCATCAGGACATGGTTTGACGAATTTGGTATGGAGGAAATTAAGGCTGGGTTCACACGACAGGGTCCCGCCCGAGCCTGAGTGTAGGCCGGTAAAATCGGCTATTTTCCCGGCCGGTTTGCATAAAGTTTTGCATCCGTTCCGGGCCGGGCAGATCTGGACAGTGACATCAGCGGCAACTCCTGAAGGGGAATCCCCATGTGTTCGGGGATTCCGCTTCAGGAGTTTCCCCTGATGTCACTTCCCAGATATGGACAGAGACATCAAGCGCTCTGTCCAGGAGCGGAATCCCCGAAAAAACTGGGATTCCGCTCCTTCAAGGAGCTAAAGTGGGGCTAGCACATAGCAGAGCGGGGAGATACCTCCCTGCTCTGCTATAGTGGCGTCGCTACAGTAGTAGCAGCTGCAGCAGCAGCTGCTAGCGGCGCCATGGAAGGTGTCGCCGGGCCAGGGCGCTTTTAAAACAAGCAGGGGAAGGGAGCCAGCACAGTGCTCCCTCCACCTGCTGTACACCCCGGCCCTGCCACACAGTGTACAGTGTACAGCCATTCGTCCGAATGGCATAAACTCCTCCTCCTCACATGCAATCTGCGCTGTGAGGAGGAGGAGATAGAGCGCAAGCAACGGAAAACCCGGCCATCACTCGGGACACATTCCGGTGATGGCCGTGTATTACCTGGCCCCATAGACTTCTATGGGGGCCAGGTACCCGGCCGAAAATAGAGCATGTCCCATTTTTTGACGGCCGGTTCTCCCGGCCATCAAAAAATCGGTCTTGTGAATAGCCCAATTAGGGGTCTATTATTCCTAATCCAGCCGGGCGCCAGCCGATTTATGAACGGGCGGCACCCGGGCTGGGAAATCCTGTCGTGTGAATGAGGCCTTAGTGGTTTGCCACACTCCTCCATCCCATCGAACATCTTTGGGATGAATTGGAATACCAATTAGGAGCTAGACCTTCTCATCCAAATTCAGTGTTTGACCTCACAAATGCTGTTTTGACTGAGTAGGAACATATTCCCTCAGATACTCCAAAATATTGTGAATAGCCTTCCCGGAAGAGAAGAGGCTGTTCTAGCCAATAGAGGGGGGCCTAACGCCATATTAACGTCCATGATTTTGGAATGGGATGTCCAAATAGCTCATAAATGTTTGATGGTCAGGTGACCAGATAGTGTGTGTGTGTGTGTGTGTGTGTGTGTGTGTGTGTGTGTGTGTGTGTGTGTGTGTGTGTGTGTGTGTGTGTGTGTGTGTGTATAGTAGGGATATCACGATACCAGAATTTGGACTTCGATACCGATACTTTGTTTACAATTGCAATTTCGATACCAATTCGATACTTTGCCAACAGTAATAATAAAAAAAAAATCCGTTTTCTGATGTGAGGTGTGATGAATTTTGAATGTGCCTCACAATAATAGTAATTAACCCCATCGTGTTTCTCCGTCATTATGGGTTAATGTGTAAGGTACATTATGGGGTTAATTACTATTAATGTGAGGCACATGGAGGTTAAATTCCTCACACCTTGTGCCCCACAATAAGTGATAGAAAGCAGTTTTTATTTTATTTTTTTACAGCGTACACATCATAAGTGATGCAAAAAAATTGTTGTGCAGGTTATTACGGCCGGGCCAATACCCATTATGGGAATATTTTATGTATTGAGACTTATTTTAATGTTTATTGTAAAAAAGGTGTATGTGTGTTTTTTTATTTTTATTTAACATTACTTTGTTTTTACTTTATTTTTAAACTTGAATGTACTGGCATATACCGTATCTATATTCCAGTACATTAGCCTGTGTACTGATAGTACACAGGCAACTAGTTAGGACATTCCTAAGTATGCCCTAACAGGAAATATGGTAAGACAGCGCTGGGGTCCTTCAATGGACCATGGGCTGTCTGCCCATATATGGTATGTCCCTCAGTCGCGTCACAGGGAATTTCTGTGATGCGATCCAAGGGGCATCCCCTCTTCTCACTTCCTCTTGAACGCTGCAGTAAGCTTTGATTGCAGCATTCAGGGGAATAGCGGCGGAGATGAGAGGTTTCTCTGATCGCCGCAGCTATGAAGCGGGGCTGTGGCTGTGTAATACAGTCATTGCCCCGCTCCTGACAGGAAGTGCGCGCGCGGTCAGCATGAGGTGATGCGGCCGGCACTGCACTATAATAAGCGGCGGCGCAGGCACTGAAGATAGAACATGGGGGTGTCTTGTAGTGCGCCCGCCATGTTCTGTCTTCAGTGCCGCCGCTCATTAGTGCATGACCGCATCGCATCATCCTGACGGCGTGCACATGTCAGGACTCAGGAGCGGGGCAATGGCTGTATTACACAGCCGCAGCCCCGCTCTCGTACATTCATGTGTTACTATACTTAGCTGTGCGGATGCACAGCTAAGAATCGAAATACATGAAACAACGGTATCGAACCGTTTGGGGATGCACAGTATCGAAACAGTATCGAAGTTTCGATGCATCGTGCATCCCTAGTGTATAGTAAAAAACACTCTGCTGTAAAAGATGTAGTTGGCCTATGAAAATAAATGCCATTTTATTTGTAAATCAAAAAGGTGTTGTGGATGTGTCCATTTCTGCTACAGACTAAGGTCTGGCACGTCAGCAGAGCACTGATTGAATGATCTATACGCATAGTGTCACAAAATATTTTTCTGCCTATTTATTATTAACCCCTTCCCCCTGCTTGCATTCTGGGCCCTAATGACCAAGCCATTTTTTATGTTTTTCCATCGCCCTTTTCGAGGAGCTATAACTTTTTTTTTTTTTTGTGTCGACATAGCTGTATAAGGTCTTGATTTTTGCGGGACAAGTTGTATTTTTTTAATCGCACCATTTTGGGGTACATATTATTTATTGATTAACTTTTATTAACTTTTTTTTGAGGGGGATAGAAAAAAACTGAAATTTCGCCATCCCTTTTTTTTGCGTCCTAAATCTACGCCGTTTACCGTGTGGTATAAATAACACACTAACTTTATTCAACGGGTTGTTATGATTGCAACGATACCAAATTTGTATCGTTTTTGTATGTTTTACTACTTTTACACAGTAAAAACGCATTTTTTTCAAAATTATTTGTTTTTGTGTCTCCATATTTGAAGAGCCATAACTTTTTTGATTTTTTCGCTGATGCAGTTGTATGAGGGCTTTATTTTTGCGGGACGACTTGAAGTATTTATTGGTACCATTTTGGAGTAGATGCGACTTTTTAATCACTTTTTATAAAAAAAAAATTGTCCGGATTCACAGAAAACGGCAATTTTTCCATTGTTTTTATTTTATTTTTTACGGCATTCACCGTGCAGGTTAAATAATGTAATAGCTTTATAGTCGGGGTCGTTATGGATGTGGCGATACCAAAAATGTGTAACTTTTTTGCTTTATTTTGTCTTTTTTAATAGTAAAGCATTTTGTAGGGGAAAAAGTGGGTTTTTCATTTTTTTTATTTTATTAACTTTATTAAAACTATTTTTTACTAGTCCTACCAGGGGACTTTATTATAAAAGCAATCGGATGATCGCATATTACACTGCAATACTTCTGTATTGCAGTGTACTTACTGCCTGTCCGTTTAAAACGGACAGGCATCTGCTAGGACATGCCTCTGGCATGACCTAGCAGGCATTCACTACAGGCAGACCTGGGGGACCACACAGACACTCGGCGGTCTTATCGCTGGGTGTCAGTGGGAAGAGAGGGAGCTCCCTCCCTCTCTCCAAAACTATTCAGATGCGGCACTCACTATTGAGCGCCGCATCTGAGGGGTTAAACAGGTGAGATCGATACTAATATCGATCTCACTCGTTCGAGCAGGGATGTCCCTGTTTGTTTATTCTGATGCAGCGCCGTGAAAAGGCTATTGCATCAGAATAAAGCCCACTAATGACCGCCGTGAAAAGGTGTATCGGCGGTCATTAAGGGGTTAAATTGTGTTACTGCTAATTATATTCTCCTCAACTGCACTGGTATAAGGCTATGTTCACACAGAGTTTTTTGCAGGTGGAAAATCTGCCTCAAAATTCCATTTGGAAGTTTGAGGCAGATTTTCCTCTCCCTACATGCCGATTTTCGCTGCTTTTTTCGCCCGCGGCCATTGAGCGCCACGGGCATAAAACGCAGCGACATACGCTTTCTCTGCCCCCCATTGATGTCAATGCGATGTCCGAGGCGTAAACGCCCGAAGATAGGGCATGTCCCTTCTTTCTCCCGCTAGACGGTTTTACCGCTCGCGGGAAAAAGACGCCACTGCCTTTCGGGCCGTTTTTGACGAGTTTTTCAACTCCGTGTGAATATAGCCTAAGGCTATGTTCACACGGGGTATTTTGCCGAGTATTTTGACGCGGGAACCGCGTCGCAAAACTCGGCAAAAACGGCCCGAGAACGCCTCCCATTGATTTCAATGGGAGGCGTCGACGTCTTTTTCCCGCGAGCAGTAAAACTGCCTCGCGGGAAAAAGAAGCGACATGCCTTATCTTCGGGCGCTTCCGCCTCTGACCTCCCATTGACTTCAAAGGGAGGCAGGAGAAAGCGTATTTCTCGCTGTTTTATGCCCGCGGCGCTCAATGGCCGCGGTCGAAAAACGGCGCGATAATTGACGCGAAAATCGGCGTGCAGGGAGAGGAATATCTGCCTCAAAGTTCCAAACGGAATTTTGAGGCAGATATTCCTCCCCCAAAATACTCCGTGTGAACATAGCCTAAGAAAGGCATGTGAGCAGTATTTTAAATACATATATATTAGAAAATTTTATGTTTTCCTATTCTATAAGTAATTAAGAAAAATTATAGTCGAAATACTTCTTAAAATAAAGAAATAAGTTCAGATAAAAATCCTGTATGCATACATAAGTATTCCATTTTAATCAAAATACTTCAAAATACATTTAATTAATATGGTTTGTGCAGCTTTGAATGAAAAAAATATTCATAATCCACCTTCTTATCAGGTTTCGCCCTATTAAAGGGAGACAAGAGGAGCTGAAGGAAGTGATTGAGAATTTCAAGAAAACTGAACACTTGGAAAAGACGTTCAAAAATTTGGTATCCGGTGATTGGGCACGTCATTATTTTCTTAACAAGAATAAAATGCAGGAGAAGCACTTCAAGGAACATGTAGGTTTTTCCTCACTACGAAATTGACAGCATATTACTTTATCTATTTTATATGGTATATTTTATCTCAAGAAGCCAAGTAAGGCTATGTTCACACCTGCACACGTCGTTCCATTGTTCTTCTCTGTAAGAGGAGTAGAACAAGGGAATAACTGGACACACCGATTCTGTTGCACCATGGACACCACAGTCGACCGACGGAACCCATTGACTTTAATGGGATCCGTCAGCTTTAGACCGTAGTTTTACTGGAAACAATAGTGTAGCAGTAGTCTTGGCCTGATCCTAATGGAGCATCCAATGCAAGAGTGGACCGGCCCTGAAGAAGAAATTAACTTGATTTGCTAGTGTGTTAGATTTCAAAAGTGCGTTATATAATAATAACCTAACAGGTGTTGCTGTGTTGTATTATCAAACTTAAACGTATTGTTTTTTCTGAAATTCCTAATGCTACAGGTGTTCATCTACTTAAGAATGTTTGCAACTAGTAGCGGTTTTGAAATATTGCCTTGCAATCGATATTCTTCTGAGCAGAATGGAGCCAAAATAGTTGCAACTAAAGAATGGTATGACGTTTTCTATTAATTTTCTTAGATGCATACACTTCGGCCTCATGCACACTTGCCGTTGAACGGCCGCTAATGACGGTTCCCGTGAATCACGGACCGCACACAGATGGCTTCCGTGTGCAGTCCATTGTTTCACGGACTAAATCAATGCAAAGGCCGAGACTGTTCCGTCAAAAACGGGCATGAGCAGGACCTGCCGCACGGTTCTGTTAAAACAAAGGAAGTGTGCATGGCCCCATTGAAATGAATGTGTCAGGGTGCTATCAGTTAAAAAAAAAAATAGATCGCACCCTGACGAAAAAAACTGAAGTGGACATGAGACCTTAGTGTATCCTGAGGCTTTATTCACACGACAGTGTAAGAAAAACGGCCTTTGAAAACATATCAACTGTCTGTTTTTCATGGACGTTTGCATCGGCGTGTCTCCAAATTTTCATACATTTCCCGGCCGTCGACTGTTTTTAACGGCCGTTTTGTCACCTTTTTTTTTAGATCTGTTAACCCCTTAGTGACCAGCCCATTTTAGGCCCTAATGACCAAGCTATTTTATTCGTTTTTCTATAGTCGCATTCAAAGAGCTATAACTTTTTTATTTTTTCGTCTACACAGCTGTATGAGGACTTGTTTTTTGCGGGATTAGTTGTGCTTTTTGATAGCACCATTTTAGAGTACATATAATTTTTTAATTCACTTTTATTAACTTTTTTGGGGGGGATTATAAAAAAAAAACCTGAAATTCCACCATTGTTCTATGCGTTTTTAAATTGACGCCGTTCACTGTGCGGCATAAATAACACATTACCTTTATTCTATGGGTCGGTACGATTACGGCGATACCACATATGTAGAGGTTTTTTATGTTTTACGACTTTTGCACAATAAAAACACTTTTGAACTAAAATAATTTGTTTTTGCATCGTTGCTTTCCAAGAGCCGTAACTTTTTTATTTTTCCATCAATGTAGTGATTTTTTGGGCTTGTTTTCTGCGGGACGAGACGTAGTTTTGATTGGTACTGTTTTGGGGTGCATGGCACTTATTGATTCATTTTTATTATGACGTTTTTGGGGGGCAATGGAAAAAATTGCAATTTCGCCATTGTTTTTTGCGTTTTTTTTTTTACGGTGTTCACCTTGCGGTTTAAATTGCATATTAACTTTATTAATGGAGTCATTACGGTCGCGGCGATACCACATATGTGTACTTTTTATTTTGTTTTTTACACTTTTACTAAATAAAACCACTTTTTATGGAAAGAAATGGTTTTATTTATTTTTTGACTGTAATTTTTATTAATAATCTTTATTTCACATTTATTATTTATTTCATTAGTCCCACTAGGGGACTTTACTGTGAGATCTTCAGATCGCTGCTATAATGCTTTGGTATACTTCGTATACCAGAGCATTATTGCCTGTCAGTGTAAATCTGTAAATCTGACAGGCAATCTGTTAGGACGTGCCTCCGGCGCGTCCTAACAGGCATATGTCCAGGGCAGACCTGGGGGTTTTTATCAAGCCCCCAGCTGCCATGACAACCCATCGGAGACCGGCGATTGCATTTGCGGGCCGTCGATGGGTGACAGAGGGAGCGCACTCCCTCTGTAAACAAGTTAAATGCCTCGGTCGCTATTGACGGCGGCATTTAACGGGTTAAACGGCCGCGATCTAAGTAAACTTTGATCGCGGGCGTTGGAGCAGGAGCTCAGTTGTCATCAGACAGCTGAGCCCCGGCTCCAGCCTGCACGGGAGACCCGTGCAGGACTTAGACTAGGCTCACGTGAAAAGGCGTCAGCCTAGCCTAAGGCCCCTTAGTGACGAACGTGAAAAGGCGTATTGTTGGTCACTAAGGGGTTAAATAAACACATGTATTTCATTTGTCAGGGTTTTTTTGTACTGAAAACACCACAGTGCCCATGTAGATAGTGCCACTCACTGCACCCTGTACATAGTGCCAAACACCGTGCCCATGTAGATAGCCCCACAGTGCCCACTGTAGATAATGCCCACATAATGCCACACTGCCTCTTGTAGATAGTGCTAAAGTGCCACAGTGCCAATATAGATAATGCCACACACTGCCCCTGTAGACAGTGCTACACTCACTCAGCGCTGTGAATTGTATCCGCGGATACAATTGAGTCCCCTTGTAACCGTCGTTAAAGAAATGGCGTGTCATGGCTGTTTTTCACTGTCATGTGAATATAGCCTTCGCGTATATAAAATATGTCTTAGATATTTGAATTTGTGGTGTTTTGTTTTTTTTTTGTCTACAATAGGAAACGTAATGACAAAATAGAACTGCTTGTGGGCTGTATAGCTGAGCTGTCCGAAGCAGAAGAAAATATGCTTTTACGACATGGGGAGAATGACTTTAGTGTCATGTACTCTACAAGGAAAAACTGCGCTCAGTTGTGGCTTGGGCCGGCTGCCTTCATTAACCATGGTATGTTTAGGCAAGCTGTATAAATCACACTTGAAATGGTAAACTAACTGCAATTAAAATGGTTGACATCTAATAAGTTAATGTGTCACTGCATTAGCGAGGCCCTGTCTAATCTTACATTGGGTGTGGAAAAGCACAGGTAGTAAGCCGGACAATTTTTGAGGCAAGTCAATGACGTCCGAAGAGGCTTTTGCATTAATTAATAGAACTCGTGCACGGAAGTAGAGTGACACTTTAATTTTTAGTGACCGCTGATAACAATGGATTTATACCGCATCCATTTATTCAAAGACGTCAATATTTTTTCTACAAAGGAACCAGATCACAGAAATCCAAAAGTTTTTACATATTGTATTCTAAAAAGCAATTTCAGCTCTAATGATAATTGTTTCTTTCTCTTCCTTTAAAACCTCTAGATTGCAGACCTAACTGTAAGGTAAGTAAAATACTTGTATTTAACATGATAGAATACGTTTCATAGATCTAAATTAGAAATTAATAAGAAATGTCTGCTTTAATGTTACAGTTTGTATCAACTGGCCGGGATACTGCTTGTGTAAAAGCACTACGGGATATTGAGCCTGGAGAAGAGATCTCGTGTTATTACGGGGATGGCTTTTTTGGAGAAAACAATGAGTACTGTGAATGCTACACTTGTGAAAGGTGCGCTTGAGTTAAATTTGACAGTTATTTTGCATTTACAATTATTTTGGAAAATGTTGCATATTTACTATTGTTGTTGCACCAAAAAGAAAAAGTTGTTTGCGCCTCACTAGACAATTTCAAGTGTGTCTAGAAAAGGGGGTGTGGCTTATGTGCCGACGTTCACCAAAATTGTTTTGCAAAAAATCTGGCATGCCACAAGCTAACCAATAGGTAGTATAAGGTTGAGAAAGTGCCAGATTTATTATACAGACTTTAATAAATTTGGCACATCTTCTCACAGCCTAGTCCTTGTTTACACTGTCTAAATGTTGACAGCATTAGTAAATCTACCCCAATGTGTTTAACCCCTTCCCGACATTTGTCGTATGGATACGTCATGGAAAGCTAGTGCTTCCCGCATTTTGCTGTATCCATACAACAAATGGTGGACACCGGCTCAGAAGCTGAGTCGGTGCCACCTTCGCCGGATGTCAGAGGTATCTTACAGCTGACATCCCGCTGTAATGCCGTGAACCGAAATTAGCTTAGATCCCCAGCTCATCAGTTCGGTCGGTTCCGGTGGTTGCACTGGCAACCGGAGGCCTAATACTGGCCTCGTGGTATGCCTAGCACGGAAGCCTTCCAGGACCCGCCCGGGGGCAGAGCCTGAAAGGCTTCGGTAGCCGACGGCAAGATGGCGCCAGCTCAGGAGCTGAACCGGCATCATCAGCGGTGGATGTCAGCTGTATGTTACGGCAGGAACCAGAGCTAGCTACAATCCCTGCCATTAACCCATTAGATGCAGCGATCGCTGCGTCTCAGAGGTTGCTAGCAGATCGCCAGCCCTGCCATGCAATCAGGGCTGCCGATGCTGCTATGGCAACTGGAAGCCTAACAATGGCCTCCTGCACTGCCATTACGGAAGCCGATCAGGCCCCGCCGAGAGTCGAAGCCTAATCGGCTTGATGTCTGTGAATGACTGACAGATCTAATAAATTGCACTACATAGGTAGTGCAATGTATTAGAAAAAAAAATATCTGACAGTTTGACCTTCAAGTCCCCTAGTGGGACTTGAAAAAAAGTGTAAACACAATCGCCCTGTTCCCTTATCAAGTCCTTTGTTATTAAAAAAATAAAATAAACCATACATATTTGGTATCGCAGCTTCCGTAACCACCTGAACTATAAAAATATGTTGTTGATTCCACGCGGTGGAATAAACGGTGAACGGCGTAAAAAAAAAAAAACTTCAAAAACTTTACCAGAATTTCAGTTTTTTGGTCACTTTGCCCTACAAATATTGGAATAAAAAGTGATCGGTACCTATAAAAACTATAGCTCGTCTCGCAAAAAACGTTATGGTTCTCACAACTTGGCAAAAGGAAAAAATACATTCGTTTTACAAAAGTAATTTTATAGTGCAAAAAGTTGTAAAACATAAAAAAAGTGCTATAAATTTTTTGCCGGAATCGGACTGACCTGCAGAATAAAGTTAACATGTAATTTATGACGCGTGGTGAACGCTGTATAAAAAAATCCCCTAAAGAAACGATGCCAGAATTGCAGTTTTTTGGTCCCTTGCCCCCCAAAAAATAGGATAAAAAGTGATCAAAAAGTCGCATGTACTCCAAAATGGTACCAATAATGACTACAGCTCATCCCGCAAAAAAACAGCCCTCATACCACTACGTCTTTTTCGGCCGCGGTCATTGAGCATCGCGGGCAAAAAACACCGCAAAATACGCTTTCTCTGCCTCCCATTGATGTCAATGGGAGGTCAAAGACGTAAGCGCCCGAAGATAGGGCATGTCACTTCTTTTTCTCTTTTCAACCATTTTTTGGCGCGTTTTCCGTCGCGGTTTCTGCGTCAAATAACGTGTCAAGAAAATCTGTGTGAACTTACCCTAAGGCCTCATTCACACGACAGGGTCCGAGTGTCGGCCGGGAAAATCGGCTGTTTTTGGCCGATTTTCCCGGCCGGTTTGCATCCGTTCCGATTCTGTTCCGGGCCGTGTTGCCGTTTTTACCGTCTGATTTGGACCCGATTTTGCATCCGTTTTTTTCCCTGTCCGTTTTAAAATCGGATGAATTTAATTTAAATTTGTTGCCACACAGCCCCCTGTAGGTAATGCCACCCAGCCCCCTGTTGGTGATGCCACTCAGCCCCCTGTAGGCGATGCCACACAGCCCCCTGTAGGTCGATGCCACCAAGTCCCCTGTAGGCGATGCCACCAAGTCCCCTGTAGGCGATGCCACCAAGTCCCCTGTAGGCGATGCCACCAAGTCCCCTGTCGGCGATGCCACCAAGTCCCCTGTCGGCGATGCCACCATGTCCCCTGTCGGCGATGCCACCAAGTCCCCTGTCGGCGATGCCACCAAGTCCCCTGTCGGCGATGCCACCAAGTCCCCTGTCGGCGATGCCACCAAGTCCCCTGTCGGCGATGCCACCAAGTCCCCTGTCGGCGATGCCACCAAGTCCCCTGTCGGCGATGCCACCAAGTCCCCTGTCGGCGATGCCACCAAGTCCCCTGTCGGCGATGCCACCAAGTCGGCGATGCCACCCTGCCCCCTGTAGGTTGCACCCATCCCCCCCAAGTGAGTGACATCGCTGTGTCCATATATGGACAGTGTAGTCACGCACTTCTCCTGTAGCGGAATCCCCGGCCATAGAGTCGGGGATTCCGCTGCAGAAGTATGTGACATCGCTGTGTCTATATATGGACAGTGTAGTCACTCACTTCTACTGTAGCGGAATCCCCGGCCATAGAGTCGGGGATTCCGCTGCAGAAGTGAGTGACTTCGCTGTGTCCAAATATGGACAGTGTAGTCACGCACTTCTCCTGTAGCGGAATTCCCGGCCATAGAGTCGGGGATTCCGCTGCAGAAGTGAGTGACTTCGCTGTGTCCATATATGGACAGTGTAGTCACGCACTTCTCCTGTAGCGGAATCCCCAATCCCCAGCCGGGGATTGGGGATTCCGACTCCTACAGGGAGCAAAAAAAGACCCTCCTCCTAACATGTACTCTGCACTGTGAGGAGGAGGAGGAGAGAGAGTGCGCGAGCGACGGTAGACCCGGCCATCACTCGGGACACATTCCGGTGATGGCCGTGTATTACCCGGCCCCATAGACTTCTATGGGGGCCGGGTACCCGGCCGAAAATAGGGCATGTCCCATTTTTTGACGGCCGGTATTCCCGGCCGTCAAAAAAAAACGGTCGTGTGAATAGCACCATTAGGGTCTATTGTTCCTAATGCAGCCGGGTGCTGGCCGATTTATGAACGGCCGGCACCCGGCCGGGAAACCCTGTTGTGTGAATTCCGCCTAAGGCTTCCATAAGTCAGAGAATAAAAAATATGCAGTTGTGGCGGCCCGAGGGGAACATTTCTTCTGTTTCAAGAGGCGAATTATCAAGGCCTAAATAGATCTGCTGGAAGCGAGGGTGCCCGTATTATACTAGGACAACACTTCCCAGCATACCGGTGGGTTTCTGTGGGTTTCTGAGCTCGCCGCCATCTTTCATCTGTGGCCGGAAGCCTTTTAAGCCCCGCCTCTAGGCCGCGGTACTTGGCAGACAGGGGTCCATTGTTAGGCCCCCTTTTGCCAACAGCCGATCGGCTAGCATGGCTACCTGGCTGTTTTAGCCCGGTAACCATGCTGCAATACTGTGATTGGTCAGTTCCCCCGACGAGTCACAGTGACTATCGGCTGTCTGTGACAGCCGATGTCACTGTTCTGTCACCATGTCTTTTGACATGGTGACAGAAAACCACCAGAAAACCACCATGACATAACTGTACTTCATGGTGCCTTAATGCAGGGCAAACCATGGCGTACAGTTGCATCATGGTGCGTTAAGGGGTTAATGGCAAAGCCCTTTTATTCTTCATGAATAAAAGGACTAAATAAAATAAAAAATCCCAGAGAACCTCTTTAACCCCTTCAGGACCAAGCTTATTTTGGCCTTCAGGACCAGCTCCATTTTTCAAATCTATTGTGTCACTTTATGTGGTAATATCTCTGCAATCGTTTTACTTATCCAAGTGATTTTGAGATAGTTTTTTCGTAAAACACATTGTTCTTTATGTTAAGAGACTCTGTCACCACATTATAAGTGCCCTATCTCCTACATAATGTGATCGGCGCTGTAATGTAGATAAGTGTTTTTTATTTTGAAAAACAATCAAGTTATGCACAATTTTAGATTTATGCTAATTAGTTTTCTTAATAGACAACTGAGCGTGTTTTTACTTTTTTACCAACTGGGCGTTGTAAAGAGACGTGTATGATGCGAACCAATCAGCGTCATCACTTTTCTCCATTCATTTTTAGCAGTACTCGCATGATCTCGCGAGATCACGCTGTGCAGTCACATACTCCCACATTAACTTTACCTAATTGTCTTGAGAATGAATAGACATTGCCTCCAGCCAGGACGCGATGTCTATTCACACTCCCGACACTTCGGTAAAGTTTCTTGTGGACTTATTCACACAGCACAACGTGATCTCGGGAGATCACGCTGTGCTGTCATTCACAGAAACTTTACCGAAGTGTCGGGATTGTGAATAGACATTGCATCCTGGCTGGAGGTGATGTCTATTCACTCTCTAGACACTTCGGTAAAGTTAATGTGGGAGTATGTGCCTGCACAGCATGATCTCGCAAGATCACGCTGTGTTGTGAGTACTGCTAAAAATGAATGGAGATTAGCCCCGATAACCCCTGAGGACGCTATAGCAGTAGCGAAACATGTTGGGGGGGGGGGCTTTTCTAATTTTAATTACATGCTTGGTTGCTAGGTACACTGTTAGATAATTTATTAAGTGATTGCTATACGTTGCAGCTCCTGTACTCGGTCCAGATATCTAGCTTAATAGGTGCTCCACACCTGTGCACATTGCAGTAATCACCCACAATCTCTGGCTAGCTCCAAGCATTGACAATTTTAATTCCATATGTGTGGATAGATTTACATTTGACATTCATTTGTTATGGTAGTTGGAAAAGAGGGCGTTTTTGCCTATATATCAGAAACAACTCGTAAGTCACCCCATTTTAACAAACTTCATCCTTTAAACTATCCTCCTTAACCCCTTCCCGCACCTTGAGGTACTATTCCGTCATGCTGAGCGCATCGTTCGCACCCAGTGACGGAATAGTACGTTATGGGGAAAATGCATCGCCATTTTTCCCCCGGCGTTTCCTTGAGCTCTGATGCCTGCTGTTTCCGACAGCAGGCTATCACAGCTCAGTGTGCAGGGAGCAATCGTGTTGGTCCCGCCTCCGCGATCGCCGCTGTTGGTTATTCAGTGACGACCGACCAATAGCGGTGATCGCATACATAATTTCCTGCTCTGATCCCCGATCCTGCTTCACCCGCCCCAGTGATGAAGAGGATGGACCCCTAGGAGATGCCCCAGGACCACCACCACAGTTGAAACCCCCGAGTGAAGTGACCCCACACCAGAAAATTATAAGTCCCAAATCCCTGAGTACACGGGCAGCCCAGGGATAAAATTTAATATGGCAGTGCTCAGTGAGATGGACTTTTTCAAGTTCTTTTTCACGGATGAATTTATAGAGCTTATGGTATCCCAGACAAATTTATTTCCCAAACAGTATATGAAAATAAACCCCACATCATTTTATGCCCAATCCCACAGGTGGACTCCTGTAGACGCAGCAGATTTGGGCAAGTTCTGGGGACTGTTCTTGAATATGGGGCTTCTGAAAAAGCCATCCATTAGGGCCTACTGGAGCACAGACCTGTTATTCCACACCCTGATGTACCACATGGCTATGTTCAGGATACGTTATGAGGCAATACTTCGCTTCTTACATTGTGCTGATAATGAGCAGTGCTCACCCCCTGACGACCCCAGTTTTGACCGTTCGTATAAACGGAGACCCCTATTAGACTATTTCAGTGCCCGGTTTGCCCAAGCATACACCCCCGAGAAGTGTATTTCTATTGATGAGTCCTTGGTAGATTTTAAAGGGAGGCTTCAATTCCGCCAGTACCTGCTGAGTAAGAGGGCAAGGTATGGCGTGAAGATGTATAAGCTGTGCGAGAGGGCATCAGGGTATATTTACTGGGAGTTAACGCAAAAATTGTGTGGAATTTGGTGCACCAACTGCTGGATCAGGGTTACCACCTCTACCTGGATAATTTTTATACCAGCGTCCCTCTCTTCCAAGTGCCTTGCTTCCAGAAGTACTGCGGCATGCGGCACTGCAAGAAAAAAAATCTGAGAGGCCTCCCTAAGACACAGCTTGGTCAAATACTTAGAAGGGGTGAGAGCAGGGCACAATACAGCAGCAACATATTGTGTGTCAAGTACAGGGACGAGAGAGATATCCTTGTATTGACAGCAATATATGGCCACAACAGTACCCATGTACCTGTACGAGACACTAGTACAGAGACATCCAAACCAGACGGCACCCTGGACTACAATAGGTACATGGGAGAGGTGGACTTGTCAGATCAAGTCCTGAAACCCTACCGTGCCATGTGGAAAATTGAGGGTGTGGTGTAAGAAGCTGGCCGTGCACATCATACAGATGGCATTGTACAATGCGTACGTGCTACGTCGATGTGCAGGCCAGAAGGGAACTTTCCTCAAATTTCAAGACCTGGTTATCAAGAACCTAATCTTTAGACACCCAGGACTTCTAGGAGCGAGGGCACACACATCGTACCAGGGCAATTCTTTCAAAGAGAAGTTTGCCATAATGGCAAGTAGGGAAAAAGTCAAGAGATGCAAAGTCTGCTATAAGAGGGGGATAAGGAAGGACACAATATATCAATGTGACACGTGTCCAGAAAAACCAGGGCTCTATATGAAAGAGTGTTTTAAGATTTACCATACATCCCTTGATTTTTAATTTACCCCTGTTTTACTTACCCTGATGCACTCCACACATCTTATCCCCCTCGTCTTTCTCTTCTGAGCCCTGTCGTGTGCCCAGACAGCTGATAACAGCCACATTTAGGGTATTGCTGTACCTGGGAGAACCCACTTTACAGTTTATGGGGTGTATGTCTCCGGTAGCGCATGCTGGGCACAATATATCGGACTCTGAAATGGCATATTTGTATAGAAAATTGCAAATCTCACTCTGCACCATCTGCTGCGCATTATCTTTCACGCAATACCTATGGGGTCAAAATGCTTACTACGCCTCAAGATGAATGCCTTCAGGGGGTGTCGTTTTTAAAATGGGGTTACTTCTCGGGGGTTTCAACTGTACTGGTACCTCTGGGGCTCTGCAAATGTGACATGGCATCCGAAAACCAATCCAGCAAAATCTGGACTCCAAAGAACACATAGCTGTCCTTCCATTCTGAGCCCTCCGATGGGAATAAACGGCGGTTTATCACCACAAATGGGATATTGCCGCACTCAGGACAAATTGGGCAACAAAATGGGGTATTTTATTCCTTGGGAAAATAAAGTTTGAGCCAAAACTACATATTATTGGAAAAAAATTAAATTTTTCTTAATTCACAGCCTAATTCAAATAAGTTCTGTGAAAAAACGGTGGGGTCAAAATGGTCACAACACCCATAAATTAATTCCTTTAGGGGTGTAGTTTCCAAAACAGGGTCACTTAGGGGGGATTACTACTGTTTTGGCACCACAAGACCTCTTCAAACCTGACATGGTGCCTTAGGCTATGTTCACACAGAGTTTTTTGCAGACAAAATTTCTGCCTCAAAATTCTGTTTGGAAGTTTGAGGCTGATTTTCCTCTCCCTGCACGCTGATTTTCGCGGCGTTTTTCACAGCATTTTTTGCCCGCGGCCATTGAGCGCCGTGGGCATAAAACGCAGCAAAATACGCTTTCTCTGCTTCCCATTGATATCAATGGGAGGTCAGAGGTGTAAACGCCCGAAGATAGGACATGTCGCTTCTTTTTCCCGCGAGGCTGATTGAAATCAATGGGAGGCATTTTAGGGCCGTTTTTGACGAGTTTTGCGGCGCGGCTTCCGCGTCAAAAAACTCTGTGTGAACCCAGCCTAAAATATATTATGATAAAAAAAAAAAAAAAAGAGAACCCAAAATGCACTAGGTGCTACTTTACTTCTGAGGCCTGTGTTTTAGTCCACGAGCACACTAGAGCCACATGTGGGACGTTTCTAAAAACTGCAGAATCTGGGCAATACATATTTAGTAGTGTTTGTCTGGTAAAACTTTCTGTATTACAGGAAAAAAGTGATTAAACTTGAATTTCTGAAAGAAATATTTAATTTGCAAATTTCACTTACACTTTATTTCCTGTGAAACGCCTAAAGGGTTAAGAAGCTTTTTAAATGCTGTTTTGAATACTTTGAGGGGTCTAGTTTTTAAAATGCGGTGTTTTACTTATAATACATAGTCCCATCAAAGCCACTTCAGAACTGAACTGGTACATAAATAAAATATTGCGGAATATCTTCTAGGCCTTGTAACGTCCTAGAAAATAAGAGTGTCCAAAAAATGATGCAAACATAAAGTACACATATGTTAATTAGTAACTATTTTGTGTGGTATAACTATCTGCCTTACAAGCAGATACATTTAAATTTAAAAAATGCAGCATTTTGCTAGATTTCACAAATAAACACTAAATGTATCAACCAAATGTTACCACTAACATAAAGCCCAATGTGCCTCGAGAAAATAATCTCCCAATCGCTTGGATATCTAAAAGCAATCCGAAGTGATTACCACATAAAGTGAAACATGTCAGATTTTAAAATTGGGCTCTGAGCCTTAACCCCTTCCCGACATCCGCCGTATATATACGGCGCTGCGGGAAGGTGTTCCCGCAAATCGCAGTACAGTTACATCGCGGTGATGGTGCGGGCTCAGTAGCAGAGCTGGCACCATCACAGCGGGTTGACAGCTGTATTATACAGCTGGCACCCTCCTGTAACTACCAGGACCGGAGCTATTCTCCGATCCGGCCGATTAACCCCTCAGATGCTGCTCTCAATAGAGCACAGCATCTGATGGGTTTTAACCCGACCGGCAACCCAGCGACGCAATCGCTGGGTTGTATGGCCTTGCTATGGTCCTTGTATGGGAGCCGATGAGAACCCACCTGCTGCGTGTCCTCATAGGCTTGCTGTCAGTGAATAACTGACAGCGCTAATTCACTGCACTACATATGTAGTGCAGTGTATTACAGTAGCGATCGGGGCATCAGGCCCTCAAGTGCCCTAGTGGGACAAGTAAAATAAAAAGTTAATAAAAATGTCGGAAAACAATAAAAACACACAAGTAAAAAAAAAAAAAAAAAGCTAAACTGCCTTTATTCCCATAATAAGTCTTTTATTATGAGAAAAAAACGTAAAAAATTAAAAAAAAATACATAATTCGTATCGCCGCGTCCGTAACGACCCAAACTATAAAACTATTATGTAATTTATCCCGCACGGTGAACGCCGTAAAAAAAACATTAAAAACAACGCCAGAATCTTTGTTTTTAGGTCACATCTCCTTCCAAAAAATGCTATAAAAGTGATCAAAAAGTCACATTTACTCCAAAATAGTCCCAATAAAAACAACAACCCGTCCTGCAAAAAATAATCCCTGACACATCTTTGTCCACGCAAAAATAAAAAAGTTATGGGTCTTAGAATATGGTGACACAGAAAACAAATGATTTTTATAAAAAAAAGTGATTTTATTGTACAAAAGCTGCAATACATAAAAAACTATATAAATTTGGTATCGCCGTAATCGTATCGACTCGCAGAATAAAGTTAACATGTAATTTATGGCGCACTGTGGATGCCGGAAAAAACCCCAATAAAAACGCTGTTCCAGAATTGCTTGTTTTTGGGAATTTCCTTTACCAAAAAATTTAATAAAAAGTGATAGTCATATGTGTTCCAAAATGGTACCAATACAATCTACAGCCCGTCTCGCAAAAAATGATCCTCCACACAGCTCCATCAACTGAAAAATAAAAAAATTATGGCACTAGTAATGCGGTGATGAAAAAACATCTCGATGTGCAGGCCGGAGGGGAACATTCCTTCAGTTTCAGGGCCCTAGTATTTAGGAACTAGGAAGGGAAGGGACATAGCACATCCGCTGGAAGCGAGGTTGCCTGTATTATACCAGCGCAAAACTTTCCCAGCAAAATTTCCCAAACTACGAAGGAGAAAAAGTCCCCAAAAGGTGCAGAGTGTTACGAAAGGGGGATAAGAAAGAAAAACGTTTATCAGTGTGACACCGGCCTGCGCATAACGGATTGCTTCACAGCATAACACACATCTATGGTAATTATTTACCCCATTATTATACCCTTTTATTATGCCCTGATGTACTCCGCACAGATTACATATACCCCCACATTATAAACTGAAATACCAGCAAAACTCAAACAAAACTACCAAGCAAAATCCATTCTCAAAATGGCGGTCTTTCCCTTTTAAGCCCTACAGTGTGCCAAAACAGCAATTTATGTCCACAAGTAAGGCATTACCATACCCGGGAGAACCCGCTTAACAATTTATGGGGTAAGATTCTCCAGTGGCACAAGCTGGTCACAACATATTGTGCGGTGAATAGGCATATCGGTGGAAAAATTGCAATTTTCACTTTGCACCATCCACTGCGTATTAAATTCTGAAATACACCTGTGGTGTCTAAATATCTTACTACACCCCTTGATAAATGCCTTTTGGGGTGTAGTTTCTAAAACGGGGGGTCACTTTTGTTTGGTACATCAGGGGTTTTGCAAATGCAACATGGCGTCCAGCAAAATCTACGCTCCAAAAGTTAAATACCACTCCTTTTCTTCTGAATGCTCCCATATATGTAAACAGCCGATTATAACCACATATAGCGTGTTACTGTACTCGGGAGAAATTGCTTTACAATTGTTGAGGTGCTTTTTCTTCTTTATTTCTTGTGAAAATTAAAAATGTTGATCTAACTACATCTTATTGGAAAAAAATATATTTTTCATTTTCACTGCTTAATTCTAATTAATTCAGCAAAAAACCTTTGGGATCAAAGTTCTCACTATACCCCTAGATGATTCCTCAAGGGGTGCCGTTTCCCAAATGGAGTCACTTTTGGGGTGTTTCCACTGTACTAGTACTACAGGGGCACAGCAAATGTGACATGGCGCCCAGAAACCATTCCAAAATCCAAATGGTGCTCCTTCCCTTCTGAGCCCTACCGTGTGTCCAAACAGCAGTTTATGACCACATCTTGGGTATGGTTTTACTCGGGAGAAATTGCTTTACAAAAGTTGCAGTGCTTTTTCTCCTTTAGTCCTTGTGAAAATTTAAAAAAAATAGCTAAACCTACATTTTCTTTGAAAAAAATTAGATTTTCATTTTCACGGCCTACTTCCAATAATTTCTGTAAAACCCCTGTGGGGTCAAAATGCTCACTATACCCCTAGATAATTTCCTCAAGGGGTATAGTTTCCAAAATGGGGTCACTTGTTGGGGGTTTCCACTGTTTTGTCCCCTCAGTGGCTTTGCAAATGCGACATGGCCTCCGCAAGCCATTCCTGCCAAATTTGAGTTCCAAAAGCCAAATGGCGCTCTTTCCCTTCTAATCCCTGCCGTGTGTCCAAACAGCCATTTAGGACCACATATGGGGTATTGTTTTACTCGGGAGAAATTGCTTTACAAATGTTGTGGTGCTTTTTCTCCTTTAGTTCCTTCGGAAATGAAAAAAAATTAGCTAAACCCACATTTTATTTGAAAAAATGTAGATTTTCATGGCCTACTTCCAAAAAGTTCTGCAAAAAAAACTGTCGGGTCAAAATGCTTACTATACCCCTAAATAAATTCCTCGAGGGGTGTAGTTTCCCAAATGGGGTCACTTTTGGGGGCTTTCCACTGTTTTGGTACAAGACCTCTTCAAAGCTGACATGGTGCCTAAAATATATTATAATAGATAGGAAGCTCCAAAATCCACTAGGTGCTCCTTTGCTTCGGAGGTCTGTGCTTCATTCCAGTAGCGCACTAGAGCCATATGTGGGATATTTCCTAAAACTGCTGAACCTGGGCAATAAATGTTGAGTTGTGTTTCTCTGGTAAAACCTTCTGTGTTACAAAAAATCATGGATTAAAAATATATTTCTGCAAAAAAAATGAACTTTGTCAATTTCACCTCTATTTTGCTTTAATTGCTGCGAAATGTCTAAAGGGTTAAGAAACTTTAGAAATGCTGTTTTGAATACTATGAGGGGGTGCAGTTTTTAAAATGGTGTGACTTATATATTCGAAAACCCCAATAAGGCCCTAAAAGCCACTTCACAACTGAACTGGCCCCTGTAAAAATAGCCTTTTGAAATTTTCTTGAAAATGTGAGAAATTGCTGCTAAAGTTCTAAGCCTTGTAACGTCCCAGAAAAATAAAATAATGTTCAAAAACTGATGCAAATTTAAAGTAGACATATGGGGGATGTTAATTAGTGACTCTTTTTTGTGGTATAACTATCTGTCTTACAAGAAGATACATTTAAATTTAGAAAAATGCAAATATTTGCAATTTTTTTTTTGCAACATTTTGGTGTTTTTCCACAATTAAATACTGAATGTATTGACCAAATTTTACAACTAACTTAAAGTCCAATGTTTCATGAGAAAACAGTCTCAGAATCGCTTGGTTAGGTAAAAGCATTCCGAAGTTATTACCACATAAAGTGAAACATGTCAGATTTGAAAAATTAGGCTCTGTCAGGAAGGTCAAAAGTGGCCAAAGCGAGAAGGGGTTAAAAGGGTTTTCCACTTTCTTAAAATTGATGACCTATCCACCAGATAGGTCATCAGTATATGATCGGTACGTGTCCGGGTGCCGGATGATGTTGCCAGAAGCAGATGGCGTCAAAGAATAGCAGCAGCCGAGCTGCAGTATTGCAGCTTTGCTCCTATTCATGTGAATTGGAGCAGAGCTGCAGTTCCGCCGAACGGCCGCTATGCAGTGGTCGGAGCCTTCCGGCTCCAACTACTGCATCCCGTTCCAAACATCCTGTGCACGGAGGCAGCTGGAGTTGCGGAACGGTGCGGGGTCCGGTTGTTGGACACGCACCAATCATATACTGATGACCTATCCGGTGGATAGGTCATTAGTTTTCGAAGAGTGGACAACCCCTTTAAGGCCAAAACTAGGCTGCGTCCTTAAGGTGTTAAGGAATCCATCTGGGGTGTAGTGAGCATTTTGACCCCACGGTTGTTTCAGTGAATTTATTAGGATTGGACTGTAAAATTGGGCAATTAAATGTTTTTTTTTTGCCAATAATATGTATTTTTAGCTAAAACTTTCATTTTCACAAGGACTATAAAAGAAAAAGCACTGCAATGTTTGTAGAGCATTTATGACCATTATGTGGTCATAAACGGCTGTTTGGGCATGCAACTGTGCTCTGAAGGGAAGGAGCGTAATTTGGGTTTTTCAGTGCAGATTTTGCTGTGTTGGTTTTTGGGGGCCATGTCGCATTTGCAGAGCCCCTGAAGTACCAGTACAGTAGAAATTCCCCAGGTGTGATCCCATTTTGGGGACTATACGTCTCAAAGAAGTAAATTAGGTGTCTAGTGAGCATTTTGACCCCTCAGATGTTTTCTAGATTTTATTAGAATTGGGCCGTGAAAATGAAAAATTTAATTTTTTCCAATAATACATAGTTTAGCTGACAATTTTTCATTTTTACAAGGAATACAGGTGAAAAGGCACCCCCAAATTTCTCCTGAGTAAGGAGTGGTCCTAAAAAGCTGTTTGGACACACGGCAAGGCTCTAAAGGGAAAGAGCGCAATTTCATTTTTTGGAGTAAAGATTTTACAAAATTGGTTTTTGACGCCATGTTGCATTGCACTGAGATACTAGTACAGTGAAAACACCCAAGAAGTGACCCCATTTGGGAAACTAAACCCCTTTTAGGAATTTATCATTGAGGTGTAGTGAGCATTTTGACCCCACACGTTTTGCAGAAATTAGTACACCATGGATATTGCAGATAGAAAATTGCAATTTTTCCCACAGATATGTGCCCAATATGTTGTGCTCAGCTTGTACCACTGGAGACACACACCTGATGAATTGTTAAGCGGGTCCTCCGGAATACATTAATATCCCATATGTGGTTATAAACTGCTATTTGGGAACACTGCCAGGCTCAGAAGGATCGTTTAGCTTTTGGAGTAGTTTTGGATTAGTTTTGTTTAGGGTTTTACTGGGATGTCAGTTTAGAATGTGGAAGCATAGGTAAGTTTAGTGGAGTATATCCGCACATAATAAGGCAGTATAATAATGTCGTAAATAAATAATATTAAAGGGGTTTTCACATGAAGGACATTTGACATACCCACAGGATATGTCATCAATTTCAGATAAATGCGGGTCCCAACTCTGGGACCCGCACCTATCTCTAGAACGGGGTCCCCTAAACCCCGCTCTAGCTTTTGGTGCTAATGCTGTCTCCCGGCCACTTTCTGACTTTATGGTCTGGAGTTAGGCAAACAGCGTAACTTGCTGAGCTACGCTGTTTCCGTAAGTCCCATAGAACTGAATGGTAATAACAGAAACAGTGTAGCTCGCATGCTAAGCTTCTTCCGTAACTGCCATTCTCTAGTATTGGAGTTTCGAAAACTGCATAGCTCAGCGAGCTACGCTGTTTCTGTAACTCCTGACCATAAAGTCAGGAAGGGATAGGTGCGGGTCTATCTGACATTTATGACATATCCTGTGGAAAACCCATAGGTTTCCATAGGAAAACCCCTTTAAGTATCCATGGATGTTGACGTACCTTTGAGCGCACTCCATACTTTCTCTACCTGGATATTACATAACTGTATGTCATAGATCGGGAAAGCGTTAAAAGGCGTCCGTGGTATTGTACAAAATAACCGCACTCCAGTATTGCCTAATCTTTGACTTCAGTAGCACCATATGAAGCACAAGACCCTAAAATGTTATAGTCTCCGCTGCATCTACGGGGTCCATCTGTGGGGCCTAGCAAATGATGACATGGGGTTTTAGGTGAAGAACTGCTGGACGTATAAATTAGTCTGGGCCGTCGTTTTGCATCATTGTGTTCTGAGAGTCATAACTTTTTATTTTTCCGTTGATCAGTTTTTTGTGAGTTGAGGAGAACAAAAAACAGCAATTCTGGCACTTTCTTTTATACTTATTATTTTTTTTTTATTTTTTTTACGGTGTTCACCGTGCAGTATAAACAAAATGTTTACTTTATTCTTTGGTTCGATGCGATTACGGCGAGATCAAATTTATATAGTTTTTAAATGTTTTACTACTTTTACACAATAATACACTTTTTACTAAATAAAATAATGTTTTGGTGTCAGCCATAACTTTTTAAGTTTTTTTTTTGTCGACGGAGCTGTGTGGGGGCTTCATTTTTTGCATGACAAGCTGTAGTTTTTATTGGTACCATTTTGAAATACTTGCGACTTTTTGATCACTTTTTATTCGTTTTGTTTTTTTTTTGGAGACAAGGTCACCAAATAAGGAAATTCTACCATTGGTTTTTATTTTATTTTTTCACCGTGTGGGATAGTAATGATATTTTCATAGCTCAGGCCGATACGAATGCGGCGATACCTATTATGTATAGTTTTTTTCATTGTTTAATTTTTTCCTAATTATGAAGCAGTTGTTTAGGGAAAGACTGTGATTCTCGTTTTTTATTTGTTTCTCTAAAACATATATTTTTTTGTAACTTTTTTTTAACACCTACTAGGGGAGTTGAAGGCTTAATCTTCTGATCCCCTGTGCAATACACTGCACTACTTATGTAGTGCAGTGTATTGTAACTGTCATTTTTTAACTGACAGTCCATTTAATAAGGTTCCGTACATGGCCGACCAGGAGGCCGATGTTAAGCTTCCCGGCTGCCATGACTACCAGCCTCACCCGGCAATCGCATGCAGGGGAACGTTGGCATTCAGAGAGAGCCCCCTCTGTGTCATCCTCTTAAATGCTGCGGTCGCTATTGACCGCGGCATTTAAGTGATTAAACGGCGGCGATCGCAGGTAACTGTGATTTGCCTTAAGGCATGGTTAAAATGGGCGTAGAGTTATTCCCATATGTTGGAAGGGGTTAAGGTAGGTTTCATCATGGTCAGTGTTATCTTATAATAACAACCTTATACATTGTACCAATATATTTTTCTTCTATTTACTGTCAGGGGAAACTGTAACGGTCTTAAAATGAGAATTATATATTAAAACAAATATAGACTGAATCATGTACTAGTAGTAAAAAAGATGATCTAAAGTATGCTTTGTAGTGTATTAAATCGGTTATCCAAGAGTTCAAGAAACTAGCTGCAGGAAATGTTAAAGAAAACCAAAAACATTACTCCCCTGTTAAATCCCCCACCACTCCAAAACAGATGCTCTGGTGGTCCCAGCTGGTCTTTGTTTGCTTTCCTGGAGCGATGACGTTCCATACAGGCTCATGACCACTGCACCAGTGAATGGTACCTGAAATGTATAAGCTTTCAATTTGTGCAAATATGCAAAACAAGTAAATAAAACTTTGTGTGGATATATATATATATATATATATATATATATATATATATATATATATAATTTATATATCTCTCTATCCCAGAAATAAATCCTGCAGCACTCCGGTAATCAAGGTGAAAAAAAGTGTCGTTTATTGTGCCAAAATGACAAATGCAACGTTTCCGTCCCACCTTGGGACCTTTTTCAAACATAGTGATACATGTATAATCAGTGGTTTATATAGCGTGTATCCAATACACATAATCAATCTCATTAAAATAATGAGACTGGCATATACATCTCAAAATAGCGTGATAAAAACACCAAGAGAGTATCAAGGCAATATAAATTGATACACTATGTGAACACGTGAATTCATTTAAAAACAACATATAACACATAATTATTAAGCAAGAAAACTGCATAATTATATAGATTACGATATTCAACAGCTGGACAGAGACTTGAGACTGCACGACCACTGGCCAATCAGAGAGCAAGCACACAATTGTTGTATGACGTACGATCACGGTCATCCATATTCTGCGTCTGTCCAACTCTAAATCGCATGCGTCAGATCAGTCAAGACCGGAAATTACATATCGCTCTGGTCGCTTGGATATCGATCGCTGGTAAACAAAACCTGGACAGATCTTTACCGGAAGTAAATAAAAAGACGGCATAACACGCGGTGTCCGTGATCAGCACAAAGGTAAGGTAAATATACCAAAATTGACTGACACATGAAGCGGGCAATATAAAAGTACAGAGATAAAACTTAAATATCTTCATAGGATTTATTATTTTTGTATTACATATTACCACTTAGGTATACAGTGTAGGATCCACACGAGGGAAGAGGGTCCCTGATCACATTACGTGTTCAACGGTAACCGCCATCCAGGTTAGTGGAAAAAAACGTGCAAACACTTTCGTGTACACGGTCCAACACACATAACCATTAACTCGTTTATCGGACCCATAAGAACGTTCATATTAAAACAAAGAAAAAGTTTACTTTTAATATAACCCTGCTATATGTCAAAAAGAATAACAATATAACAACAATTATACTGATCACTGGACATAATGAGCCAAATGTCTATTTATTCTTGGTCTATATTTTATTCACATATATGAAGTCATATTGATATATTTGGTGTTATATCAACATGTTTAAGCTGGAGTGCTCCTGCAGTCCCATAATAATCTACAAAAGAGAAAGTATACTAAAAATAGTATAAAAAAAAAGACGTATCACAAAATCTGTTTACTAGAGGAGAACAAGGCTAAGAGTCAGAATGTGGCCGAAGGCGAAAATCATCAGAAAATAGCTCTGGCTACAGTAAACTCGACATTTAGACCATTTAGGTCGCAAAAATTCATTAAAAAAAATCCACTTTAATTCACATTTTTTCAATAACGTATGTCTATCGCTACCCCTAAAAGGTATTGGGATATAGTCAAGAATCATAAATCTTATGTCTTTTTCCGTATGACCATACTCTGTAAAATGTTTTGATACGGGCAAATCGCACTTCTTTTTTCTGATTGAATATTGATGGTTATTCAATCTAGTTTTAAAATCGCACGTGGTCTCACCCACATACAACAGCTGACAGGGGCACTATAGTACATAGATAACCCAATCAGTGTCACAAGTTACATGATGTTTAATCTTATATAATTTATGTCACAGGATGTTCAAATGTATTGCCCCTATGCATAAGATTGCAATTAATACATCTATGGCATGGAAAATTGCCTGGTTTCAGAGAACTGAGTAGAGTCTGTTTCCCCCTAAGAGGAATCTCACCCACCCTAGTTTATCTCGTAGGTTGCTAGATCTTCGTTAAGACATAATTTAATTCACAAATGTGATTGTAACTGTTCTTAATTATTGGCCAATGTTTATTCAAAATTTTTGAGATATTGCCACTTAGGGCATTATAAGTAGAGACAAATGGTATCCATTTACTTTTAATACGCTTAGATGTACTCAATAATGATTCTCTATTTTCTGATGATTTTCGCCTTCGGCCACATTCTGACTCTTAGGCTGGGTTCACACGACCTATTTTCAGACGTAAACGAGGCGTATTATGCCTCGTTTTACGTCTGAAAATAGGGCTACAATACGTCGGCAAACATCTGCCCATTCATTTGAATGGGTTTGCCGACGTACTGTGCAGACAACCTGTCATTTACGCGTCGTCGTTTGACAGCTGTCAAACGACGACGCGTAAAAATACAGCCTTGTCAAAAGAAGTGCAGGGCACTTCTTTCAGACGTAATTTGAGCCGTTCTTCATTGAACTCAATGAAGCACAGCTCAAAATTTACGGCTGTCAGAGAAGCCTCGCAAAATGCGAGGAGGAGCAATTACGTCTGAAACGAGGCAGCTGTTTTCTCCTGAAAACAGTCTGTCATTTCAGACGTAAAAGCCTCTCACCATGTGCACATACCCTTAGCCTTGTTCTCCTCTAGTAAACAGATTTTGTGATACGTCTTTTTTTTATACTATTTTTAGTATACTTTCTCTTTTGTAGATTATTATGGGACTGCAGGAGCATTCCAGGTTAAACATGTTGATATAACACCAAATATATCAATATGACTTCATATATGTTGAATAAAATATAGACCAAGAATAAATAGACATTTGGCTCATTATGTCCAGTGATCAGTATAATTGTTGTTATATTGTTATTCTTTTTGACATATAGCAGGGTTATATTAAAAGTAAACTTTTTCTTTGTTTTAATATGAACGTTCTTATGGGTCCGATAAACGAGTTAATGGTTATGTGTGTTGGACCGTGTACACGAAAGTGTTGCACGTTTTTTTCCACTAACCTGGATGGCGGTTACACACGTAATGTGATCAGGGACCCTCTTCCCTCGTGTGGATCCTACACTGTATACCGAAGTGGTAATATGTAATACAAAAATAATAAATCCTATGAAGATATTTAAGTTTTATCTCTGTACTTTTATATTGCCAGCTTCATGTGTCAGTCAATTTTGGTATATTTACCTTACCTTTGTGCTGATCACGGACACCGCGTGTTATGCCGTCTTTTTATTTACTTCCGGTAAAGATCTGTCCAGGGTTTGTTTACCAGCGATCGATATCCAAGCGACCAGAGCGATATGTCATTTCCGGTCTTGACTGATCCGACGCATGCGATTTGGAGTTGGACAGACGCCGAATATGGATGACCGTGATCGTACGTCATACAATTGTGTGCTTGCTCTCTGATTGGCCAGTGGTCGTGCAGTCTCAAGTCTCTGTCCAGCTGTTGAATATCGTAATCTATATAATTATGCAGTTTTCTTGCTTAATAATTATGTGTTATATGTTGTTTTTAAATGAATTCACGTGTTCACATTGTGTATCAATTTATATTGCCTTGATACTCTCTTGATGTTTTTATCGTGCTATTTTGAGATGTATATGCCAGTCTCATTATTTTAATGAGATTGATTATGTATATTGGATACATGCTATATAAACCACTCATTATGCATGTATCACTATGCTTGAAAAAGGTCCCAAGGTGGGACGGAAACGTTGCATTTGCCATGTTTGCACAATAAACGACACTTTTTTTCACCTTGATTGCCGGAGTGCTGCAGGATTTATTTCTGGTATAACTACATGGTCTTTGGTCCAAGACTACTTGCTGGCACCCATTGTTATTGGATTTTCCTGTTTGAAAACCGAGTGCTGCTGCTTCTTTTTGTGTGTGTGTGTGTATATATATATATATATATATATATATATATATATTTATTTTTTTATATAGATTTTTATATATTAATTTATTTTATTTTTTTCGACCACCTCCAGCGCGTAGCCCATGAAGGAACCGATGTGTCGTGGGCTGGCTTGGTGGGTATATAAGGTGTGTGATAGACTGTCTTAACACATATCACTCGTTGTTGCCATGGGTAAAAGGGGCGATTTATCAGAGTTGCAAAAAGGGATGATTGTTTGCTTTCGGGCCCATGGTAGCAGTATTTCTCAAGCAGCGCAGTTTGTGAACTCTGGTGAAAGTGTATCGTGAGTAGACAAATGGCACCATTGGGAATAACCGACGTGGAAACTGTGGAGCACCACGTGCCATTGATGTGAGTGGGGCTACCAGACATGTCTCTAAATCAACAGTTCAGCGAACCCTACTGAATATGGGGCTCCGAAGCAGATGGATGGTCACTGCTCCTATGCTAACAAAGGTGCATCGTAAAAAAAGGCTTCAATTTGCATGGCAGTATCGGAATTGGACCACCGTGATTGGCAAAGGGTTGGCTTCTCCGATGAGTTACCTTTTCCGCTGCATCGAACGGATGGACGTTGGCGTGTCAGGCGAGAAACATCAGAGAACAAACATCCGGCATCCATTGCTGGAAGAACGCAAGCTGGTGGCGGCAGCAGCAGCGTTATGGTCTGGGGAATCTTTTAATGGCTTTCTCTGGGCCCACTCATCCATGTGGAAGGCACTCTGAACCGATTTTGGTATGAATCCATCGTGGCAGATCACGTCCACCCATGCATGCTGTTTGTCTTCAGTTTCTTGGCAATTTCTCGCATGGAATAGCCTTCATTTCTAAGAACAAGAATAGACTGTCGAGTTTCACATGAAAGCTCTCTTTTTCTAGCCATTTTGAGAGTTTAATCGAACCCACAAATGTAATGCTCCAGATTCTCAACTAGCTCAAAGGAAGGTCAGTTTTATAGCTCTTCTAAACAGCAAAACTGTTTACAGCGGTGCTAACCTAATTGCACAAGGGTTTTCAAGTGTTTTCTTATCATCCATTAGCCTTCTAACACAGTTAGCAAACACAATGTACCATTAGAACACTGGAGTGATGGTTGCTGGAAATTGGCCTCTATACACCTATGTATTTTGCAGCTAGAATAGTCATTTAGCACATTAACAATGTATAGAGTATATTTCTGATTAATTTAATGTTATCTTCATTGAAAAAAACTGTGCTTTTCTTTCAAAAATAAGGAAATTTCTAAGTGACCCTAAACTTTTGAACGGTAGTGTGTGTGTGTATGTGTATGTGTATATGTATATGTATATATATATATATATATATATATATATATATATATATTAGGTCCAGAATTATTTGGACAGTGACACAATCTTCATGATTTGGGCTCTGCATGCCACGAACACTGTATTTGAAATGAATCAACTGAGATGCAATTGAAGTGTAGACTTTCAGGTTTAATTCAAGGGGTAGAACAAAAACATCCTGTGAAACTTTTAAGAATTGCAGTCATTTTTCTACACAGCCTCCTCATTTCATGACCTCAAAAGTAATTGGACGAATTAACATTGCCATATATAAAATGTTTTTTTTAAACCATTCTCTTTGTAGAGAATTCTTTGCAGGCAATGACTACCTGAAGTCTTGAACCCTGAAGTTGGGTTGAGATCTGGTGATTGACTTGGCCATTGCAGAATATTCCACTTTTTGCCTTAAGAAAAACTCCTGGGTTGCTTTCGCAGTATGTATTGGGTTATTGTCCATCTGTACCGTGAAACGACGTCCAATCTACCTTGCTGTATTTGGTTGAATCTGCGCAGAAAGTATATCCCTGGACACTTCAGAGTTCATCCGGCTGCTTCTGTCTTCAGTCATATCATCAACAAACACTAGTGACCCAGTGCCTTTGGCAGCCATGCATGCCCATGCCGTCACACTGCCTCCACCATGTTTTACAAAGGACGTGGTGTGCTTTGGATCATGAGCTGTTCCAAGCCTTCTCCATACTTTTTTCCTCCCATCATTCTGGTACAGGTTGATCTTAGTTTCATCTGTCCACAGAACTGGGCTGGCTTTTTTAGATGTTGTTTGGCAAAGTCTAATCTGGCCTTTCCATTTTTGAGGCTGATTAATGGTTTGCACCTTGTGGTGAACCCTCTGTATTTGCTCTCATGAAGTCTTCTCTTTATGGTAGACTTCGATACTGATACACCTACTTCCAGGAGAGTGTTCTTCACTTGGGTAGATGTTGTGAAGGGTTTTTCCTCCCCATGGAATGCGATCATCCACCACTGTTCCGTGGACGTCCAGGCCTTTTGGAGTTCACGACATCACCAGTGCGCTCTTTTTTTTTTTTTTTTTTTCAGGAATGTAACAAACTGTTGATTTGGCCACTCCTAACATTTGTGCTATCTCTCTGATGGATTTCTGGATTTTTTTTAAGCCTGTTTTTATGGTCTGTTTCACTTGCATAGAGAGCTCCTTTGACCTCATGTTGTGGGTTCACAGCAACAGCTTCCAAATGCCACACCTGGAATCAACTCCAGGCTTTTTACCTGCTTATTTAATGATGGATTAACGAGGTAGTAGCCCATGCAGCCCATTAAGTGTGTGTGTGTGTGTGTGTGTGTGTGTGTGTGTATATATATATATATATATGTGTGTGTGTGTGTATTTTATAATATTAAAAGTCTACACACCCCTGTTAAAATGCCAGGCTTTTGTCATGTCAAAAAAATGCCACCTTTTAATGTCACCTATAATCTGTACGACTGTATTCATAAACAAACTGAAATATTTTCGGGTGGAAAAATAGAAAGAGAACAAAAATAATGTGGTTGCATAAATATGCACACCCTTAAATGGAACCTGTCACCAGCATTTCACCTATTAAACCAGCAATACCAGGTGGTAGTGGGTGAATGTAACAAACTGTTGATTTGGCCACTCCTAACATTTGTGCTATCTCTCTGATGGATTTCTGGATTTTTTTTAAGCCTGTTTTTATGGTCTGTTTCACTTGCATAGAGAGCTCCTTTGACCTCATGTTGTGGGTTCACAGCAACAGCTTCCAAATGCCACACCTGGAATCAACTCCAGGCTTTTTACCTGCTTATTTAATGATGGATTAACGAGGTAGTAGCCCATGCAGCCCATTAAGTGTGTGTGTGTGTGTGTGTGTATATATATATATATATATATATATATGTGTGTGTGTGTGTATTTTATAATATTAAAAGTCTACACACCCCTGTTAAAATGCCAGGCTTTTGTCATGTCAAAAAAATGCCACCTTTTAATGTCACCTATAATCTGTACGACTGTATTGATAAACAAACTGAAATATTTTCGGGTGGAAAAATAGAAAGAGAACAAAAATAATGTGGTTGCATAAATATGCACACCCTTAAATGGAACCTGTCACCAGCATTTCACCTATTAAACCAGCAATACCAGGTGGTAGTGGGTGAAAAATAATTTCTATATAACCTATAATTATCTTCTTAGTCGGCTCTGTAGCTTTAGTATTCAGTTTTTTAGTATTCCCACACCGTATGTGAATGCGCATAAAAGAGTCATATCTTCATTCCTTAAGTCTTTCCGAGTTAACCCCGCCTCCTTACTTTTGATTGACCGCTCCTCGCCTTCCCCCAACACACACAATCCTGCGCTTTTGCATTGATGTCCTCTTCTGGGGTGTGCGCACAAAGGGACACTGGATTATTACGATAAAAGGTGCAAAATGTTTGCAGACCGTTATTTACAGTCTGGGGAGGAGGAATTTTGGATAGGGGATAACGCCAATGAACTTTTGATAGCAGTGGCCAGTGAGGGATAAGTAAAGTTTAATAGGTGAAATGCTGGTGACAGGTTCCCTTTAAAGGGAATGTGTCGCTAGAAAAATTTTTGTGTTTTTTTTTAGTTAGTTAGTGTATGAATGCTCAAACACTGTCCAAATTTTTTTTAATTTTTTCATGAGTCAGGAAATATTATAAATTAGATTCTAATTTATAACATTTCCCAGTGCTGGTCACTAGATGGAGCAATTCTCAAAATTGCAGCATTGCATGTGGTAAAGCAACCACATTGCTTTATGCTGCAAATTTGGTGTAAACACACTCGCTCTAGTGAGCTCACAGAATCCCTCCTCCTTTATCCTGGCTAGTGCCAGGAGAAAGATTGTAGTAGGTTTACATACAGTAGTAAATACACAGTAAAACACGTACATACACAGACCTAACTTACCTGCTCCTGCCGCCGCCGCTCCCTCTGGTCCATCCGCTCCGGTCTTCTCCCTCCGCTCCTCGTGCTTGCTTCAGAACACAAGTCCGGAAGCCGCGACCGGAAGTCGTCATCTCACAGTCTGGCCGCGGCTTCCGGTCGACATGAACATGGCGCCGGATTTCGCTCTAGCGAAGACCTGACTTTTGGTCTGTGTGGGAGCGGCACATGCGCCGCTCCCACACAGACCGCGTACGCTATAGTGGATGGAACGGCTCCCGTTCGCATTCACTATGGGGATGTGTGTGCCGTATTCCATCACTGTATGTGTCGTTAATCGACACATACAGAGATTGCAAAAAAAATGGCAGTCCCCATAGAGAAGAAAAAGTTAAAAAATATAAAAAAGTAAAACACAAACACACACACACACACACAAATAAAAGATTTTATAATAAAACACTAAATGCAAATTGATATCAAATTATTTTTTTTCGTGACACTCGTCCTTTAAAGAGGCTCTGTCACCAGATTTTGCAACCCCTATCTGCTATTGCAGCAGATAGGCGCTGCAATGTAGATTACAGTAACGTTTTTTTTTTTTAAAAAACGAGCATTTTTGGCCAAGTTATGACCATTTTCGTATTTATGCAAATGAGGCTTGCAAAAGTACAACTGGGCGTGTTGAAAAGTAAAAGTACAACTGGGCGTGTATTATGTGCGTACATCGGGGCGTGTTTACTACTTTTACTAGCTGGGCGTTGTGTATAGAAGTATCATCCACTTCTCTTCACAACGCCCAGCTTCTGGCAGTGCAGATCTGTGACGTCACTCACAGGTCCTGCATCGTGTCGGCACCAGAGGCTACAGTTGATTCTGCAGCAGCATCGGCGTTAGCAGGTAAGTCGATGTAGCTACTTACCTGCAAACGCTGATGCTGCTGCAGAATCAACTGTAGCCTCTGGTGCGATGTGGCCGACACGATGCAGGACCTGTGAGTGACGTCACAGATCTGCACTGCCAGAAGCTGGGCGTTGTGAAGAGAAGTGGATGATACTTCTATACACAACGCCCAGCTAGTAAAAGTAGTAAACACGCTCCGATGTACGCACATAATACACGCCCAGTTGTACTTTTACTTTTCAACACGCCCAGTTGTACTTTTGCAAGCCTCATTTGCATAAATACGAAAATGGTCATAACTTGGCCAAAAATGCTCGTTTTTTAAAAATAAAAACGTTACTGTAATCTACATTGCAGCGCCGATCTGCTGCAATAGCAGATAGTGGCTGCAAAATCTGGTGACAGAGCCTCTTTAAACGAATACTTTGTTGAATAACCCTTTGACTTTATGACAGCATTCAGTCTTTTTGGGTAGAAGTCTATCAGCATGGCACATCTTGACTCTGTCATATTGCGAGGGCATCTCCTGTGTACAGCCCTCTTCCCACAGATCAATGGGATTCAGGTCTGGGCTCTGGCTGGGCCATTCCAAAACTTTGATGTTCTTCTGGTGAAGTAATTTTTTTGTTGATTTGGAGGTTTGCCTTGAGTCATTGTCGTGCTGAAAGGTGAAATTCATCTTCGGCTTTTTAGCAGAGGCCTGCAGGTTTTGTGCCAATATTGACTGATATTTGGAATTGTTCATAATTCCCTCTATCTTGATTAAAGCCCCAGTTCCAGCTGCAGAAAAACAGCCCCAAGCATAATGCTGTGACTTTTTATTGAACCAATCTGAATTATATTGAATTAATACACGGGATTCATTACATTGTGCAGTTATACAGTGAACATGTGGTTCATAAAGTTTAACATATAGACAATACAAAAGTTAGAACAAAGTAATATTGTCTACTAAAGGCAATGTATATTATCCAAACGTAGCTTTAACCAATTACACGAAAGTACTATAGCAGTTTGACGACATCCAGTTTTTCCCATAAAGAAACCAGTTTATATAAACATTAAATTGAGGCAAGTGAACGTTCCATAGTACAATTGTTATTCACATATTGTGTGAGTTCTTGAATACTAGGCGTTTTATTGGATTTCCAATATTTCGCAAATAAAATTTTTGCTGACTACAACACAAGAAAAAGTATAAGCCTATCGCCAGGAGAGAAATCTACCAATCCCACATGCAAAAGAGCAAGAGCTGAAGTTAAGGTAATTGTAATCCCCAAAATAGGGTGTAATAACTGTTCTATTTGACTCCAGAGGCGTTTGAGAACTATACAATACCAGAATATATGAAAGATTGTACCTCTAGATGATGAACATGTCCAACATCGATCTGAAGAAGGGATATATAAGGGATAGACGACTTGAGGTATAATACCATCTATACATTACTTTTCTCGAGGCCTCTAAATGTGTTGCACATTTAGAAAGGGTACATGCCAATCTAAAAGTAGATTCCCATTCCTCTGCAGTGATAGAAATTCCTAGATCTCTCTCCCAAACAGGTCATTTTTGCTTGAAGTAGATTCTCACAAATTGCAGCATAAAGTTTTGAAGTACCTTTAGAAGTTTTATTCAAATTATTAAATGATAATTCCAAAGTAGATCTGGGAGAATCACCAGGTAAGGTCATTATTATATGCATAGCCGAATATCTATTATATAGGTGTGTTTCACTCAGTGAAAACTTTCTTTTTTTCATTATTTGTTTGACCTGTAGTCACATAGATCTTACAGTACCCACTTACTACTGACATTGCTTCATATGAAGATTTATTTACATCTGTGATCTGTACATAATTGATTTTATTGTTACTGAAGACATTCTCTACCACTCGCTACAGAATCAATACTTATATCAATTTTGTTAATTCTATAGTGGCTGAGGAAGGTCAAGGTTTTGACCGAAACGTCCCACTGTCACTGGCTACAAATAAATAAATTATTTGCTTGGATAAATCCATATTGGCGTGCATAGTACTTCTTTTCTCTACTGGATCGAGTTGGGCCCCTACTCATGCACCCACACCATTACCTAGTTCTATCCGAACCTTGTAACTAAAATGTCTCAAACGTCTTTCTTCCACACGCAATGTGTCCTCTGGTCCTTTGTAGAGTCCTTGGAAGGAACAGATCATGTGCTAGATCTCTGTATTGACCACAAATATAATTATACATATTAATAAGATCCCCTCTAAAACGTCTTTATTACAATCTGAACAAGCCCAATTTTTCTTGCCTTTCATTGTAAGCGACACCTCACGGTGTTCCCACACCATATGCTAATGAGCATAAGAGTCATCTTCATTCCTCAAGTCTTTCCGAGTTTACCCCACATCCTTACTTTTGATTGTCAGCTCCTCGCCTTCCCCAGCACACAAAATCCTGCGCTTGTGCATTGATGTCCTCTTCCGGTGTGTGCGCACAAAGGGACACCGAATTATTACGATAAAAAGTGCTAAATATTTGCAGACCGTTATTTACAGTCGGAGGAGGAGTTTAGGAGAGGGGATAACGGCAATGAACTTTTGATAGCAGCGGCCAGTGAGGGATAAGTAAAGTTCAATAGGTGAAATGCTGGTGACCGGTTCCCTTTAAGGCGCCCAAAATATTTATGCTTAGTATGACTGATCTGTTTACATTCATCTTATAGTATGAGATTGCACTGAACTGTTCCAGGATCCTAGTAATCGCTTGTAGTGACAAAACGGAATTAGATGTATCACATCATCTGAGAATAAGCCTATATTATGATTTATTTCTCCTACTTTTATTCCACTAATCTCAGGATGAGATCGGATGGACGCTGCCAAAGGGTTCAATTACAAAAGTGAAAATAAGCGGAGATTAAAGGACATCCTTGCCGTGTCCCATTTGTGATCACAAATTGTTTCGATATACTTCCGGAAGTGTATACAAGTGCAGAAGGGGAAGAATACAAGGCCATGATACTATGATGTGCTATCCCAGTGTCACGATCTGTGGGTATGTGGACCCACTAGGATGCACCGCCGTAGCTGGGTAGCAGATGGCCAAACAACAGTGTACCAAGTCAATATAAAGTTTGAGCACAAGGGTACCTGTGATAGTCCAGACAGTAGCAACGGCTTGGGCACAGATGGGACCATGGCGGCAGGTGATGCAAAACGTGGCAGATGACACAGACGTGGTGTAAGTCAGCAGGTGTATTAGACGGCACAACACAACTCCAACACTAGAGATCGTACAGGAACAAATTCAGCACGGGATACAGGTAGCAGGGCACGGGAACTGGATACGACTAAGGGACTATTTGCAAGACTAACAGAGGAATACAAACAACGCTCAGGCAAGGAGTAAAAGGGCAGAGCCCTTCTTATAGTCCAGGGAGATCATGGGCTAATTAATGATGTTTTACGTGTGCGTGCACTGGCCCTTCAAGGCCGGGCGCGAATGCGCGTGCAAATACCCTATGGGAAAGAGTGGAGTTGAAGTGAGCGCCGGCCTCTCCTGTGGAGGAGTTGTGGGCCAGCGCTCACCAGACCATGGCTTCGGCCGTGGAGGGACGAGTAATCCCGACGGTCCGCGACCATGGATGTTACAGTATCCCCACTCTTGTGCCCCCTCTTCCTGGGACTAGAGCGAGAGAGGAACTTCTTAATGAGGTTGTTAGGGATCTGCCAGGTACTTCATCTAGCTATACTCCTGGGATTAATCAATCCACACCTGAGGCCAGACCTGTTCGACTGACACCATCTCCCACCAACCAGGGTGGCAGGCTCAGGAGTGGGAGAGCCTATCGCGGCCTGGTCTGTCGGAGTTAGCTCCGCCCCCTGCCCTTTATTACCTGCCCTGTGCTCTCCCTCAGTGCTTGTAATTCTTTTGGATTCCTGGCCCCACTGCTGCTTGCTCCAGCCTGCTTCTGCCGTGCTTCTGCCTTGCTGCAGTTCTGCTTGACCTGCTTGCTTTGCCCCTGGCTTGCTTCTGTCTCCGTGCCCGCTCGGGTGTACTCACTTCGTCCTGGTCCTGACTGTTCGTTCGCCGCCCCGTTTCCTCGTGGCGTTCCGTGGCTACTGCCCCTTCCCTTGCGTGTTCCCTGTTTGTCTTCCTGTGCACTTAGCCAGCGTAGGGACCGCCGCCCAGTTGTACCTCGTCGCCTAGGGCGGGTCGTTGCAAGTAGGCAGGGACAGGGCGGTGGGTAGATTAGGGCTCACTTTCCCTTCACCTCCTTCCTGCCATTACAGAGGCGTTGAGGTTCTCTTCTGGCTCCCAGGACCTCTCCTCTGGGCCAAACCCCTTCCAATCCACCAAATAAAAAGACCTTCCTCCTAATCTCTTGCAGTCCAGGATCTCCTTTACCACAAACACATCAGAAGAACCGCTGGTAGCAACTGCAGGACTAGGAGTTTTAGTGTAGCGGTTCAGGACCACAGGCTTCAGGAGGGACACATGAAAGGAGTTAGGGATTTTGAGGGTAGGAGGCAGCCGAAGCTTATAGGTGACTGGGTTAATTTGATGCAGGATCTCAAAAGGTCAGAGTAACCTGGGAGCAAATTTGTATGAAGGCGCCTTCAGACGGATATGCCTTGAGGACAGCCAGACTTTGGTACCCGGAAGATACTGAGGCGGCTCTCTTCTTCTTGTCCCCGCCTTTCGCTTCATGCGATCGACTGCCAGCAGAATAGAGGAACGGGTCTGTTGCCAGATTTGAAGAAAGTCCCAATTGCAGAGTCCGCTGCGGGTACCTGAGATGTAGCCGACACAGGAAGAGGGATTTGTGGATGTTGGCCGTAGACCATGAAGAACGGTGTGGAAGCAGTGGACTCGGAAGAAGCTGTACCCAGTCATCATGCTGCATGGAGATGAAGTGGCGAGAATAATTCTCCATGATTTGGTTAATCCTCTCAACTCGATCATTGGACTGGGGATGGTAGGCTGAGGAAAAGTCCAATTTCACATCTAGGAGGTGAACTTAACCCCCCCCCCCCCCCCCCCCGATCAGACACGATCTGAAGGGGCAGGCCATGCAAGCGGAAGATGAGCTGGTTGAAGAGATTAGCCAGTCGAGAGGCAGAAGGTAGGCCGGTTAGCGGGATAAAATGTGCCATCTTTAAAAACCGGTCCAGCTCACCCAGACAGTATTGCATACTGCTGAGGGGGGAAGGTCTGTGACAAAGTACATCACAAGGGGCATTGGGTACAGGCAGAGGTTGGAGCAGACCGGCAGGTTTGGAGTGAGCAACCTTGTTAGAAACACACACAGTGCAGGAAGAGACAAAGTTCACAATATCTTTGGGCAGCGTGGGCCACCAGAAATGACGAGCAATCAGGTCTCGAGTCTTGCGAACACCAGTGTGCCCAGCCAGTTTGGAGCTGTGTCCCCAGCTGAGAATTCTTCTACTGGCTGCCAACGAACAAAAGTCCACCCCGGAGGGATGTCTCTAAGTTGCAAAGGATTGGCAGTGACAATGCAGGACGAGTCTATGATAGTGTCCTCTGTTTCAAACGACCTGGACAGGGCAACGTCTCTCACGTTTTTGTCGGCGGGACAATACTGGAACACAAATTGGAAACTAGTGAGGAACAGCGACCATCTGGCTTGACGGGGGTTGAGCCGACTGGAGGTAGGTGATGTTCTTGAGGTTGGTGTATATCAGGATGGGGTGAAATGCGCCCTCGAGCAGATGTCTCCACTCCTCCAGAGCCAATTTGATGGCCAGTAGCTCCCGATCCCCAATGGAGTAATTGTGCTCTGCGGGGGAAAAAAGTCTCGAGTAATAGCCACATACCACCGCCTTTCCTTTGGAGCTTCGCTGGAACAGAAGTGCACCTGCACTAACAGAAGAAGCGACCACCTCCAACGAGAACTGTCGAGACGTCAGGATGATGGAGGCTTGAGGCTGAAGTGATGGCACTCTTGTGGCTATTGAATGCTGATTCTGCCTTACGGAGGCCACACTTCGGCGTTCATACCTTTTTTGGTAAGAGCAGAGATGGCGGCCGTCAGTGAAGAGAAGTTTGGGATAAACTGCAGTAGAAGTTGGCGAATCCCAAAAAATGCTGTATGGCCCTGAGGACGTGGCCACTCCAGGACGGACTTTACTTACTCAGAATTCATCTTGAGACCCTGATCCGAGATGATGTAGCCCAAGAAGGGCAAAGAATTTTTTTCAATAGTTCACTTCTCCAACTTGTCATATAGGCGATTCTCCCTTAATCGCAGCAGTACTTGACGGACATGTCTCCGATGTGTCGTCGGATCTGGGGAGATCAAAATGTCATCAAGATAGACTACAACATAAACATATAGGAGACCTCGGAAGATATCATTGACAAATTCTTGAAATACCGCAGGATCTTTACACAGGCCGAAGGGTTATATCTCGTCTTCTACTAGTCACCTTGACGGATTCGGATTAGGTTGTAGGCCCCACGCAATTCTAGTTTAGAGAAGATCTTGGCTCCTCGTATGCGATCAAATAATTCAGAGATCAGTGGCAAAGGGTATTTGTTTTTGACTGTGATCTGGTTGAGACCACGGTAGTCTATGCAGGATCGATGAGATCCGTCTTTTTTCTTTACAAAGAAGAATCGGGCACCGACCGGGGAGGAGGATTTTCATATGAAACCCCTCACCAGATTCTCCTTGAATAGGCTGACATAGACTGAGTCTCTGGCAAGGAGAGGGGTATTACTAGTCCACGGAGAGGTGAAACATCAGGAACCAGTTCAATCGGGCAGTCGTAGGCCCGCTGTGGGGGAAGCATCTTCGCCTCCTTTTTGCCAAAGATGTCCACAAACTGCGCATAATGAGTGGGTAATCTCGTTAATGACTGAGACATAGGCAGAACGGGATGAACCCTGTAGCAGGCAGCGGTGGAGACATTTGGAGCCCCATTGGAGACCTTCTCCGGAATTCCAGTGCAGCACTGGAGCATGAAGCCGGAGACCAGACAGACCCAGCAACACAGGATTGATGGCTTTGGGCAAAACAAGAAAGGTAATCTGCTCGGTATGTAGGGCTTCCACTTGGAGCTTCTGTGGCTTGGTCTCGGACACGATTGAGTCGGCAGAGGAAGTCCGTTCACCAAGGCAACGACCAGCGGTGTTTCCAAGGGAACCGTCGGCATTTGGAGCTGATCCACTAAGTCCTGTTGGATGAAGTTTGCTGCGGACCCGGAGTCCAGGCAGGCTGAGACCTGGTGCGTCCTTCTCACCTATGACTATGGTCATGGGAATAGACAATTTGGGAGAGTTTTTATTATTTAATCCTTTTCTACCTAGGGTTGTCTCTCCAACCAATCCTAGGCTCTGGAGCTTTTTGGTTTTTGGGGACAGACACACAAAATAGCCTCCAAGGCCGCAAAACAGAAAGAGTCCCGAAGTACGTCTGCGCTGTTTCTCCTGGACAGAGAACTTGAGATGGTCTATTTGTTTAGGCTCCTCTGGTGGAACAGCTGACGAGGGCAGCAGCAGTTTCTGGAATGTAGGAGCCAGCCTGGGCAATCTCCTGACTCTCTTGAGACCATTCCTGGATCCTTATGTCAATCCGGGTGGCTAGAAGAATGAGGTCAGCTAGGGTAGAGGGCAGATCTCGAGCGGCAAGCTTGTCTTTGATATCGGAGGAAAGACATTGCCAGAATGTAGCCACTAAAGATTCGTTGTTCCAAGTCCGTTCTGCCGCTAGGGTACGGAACTGAATGGAGTACCTGCCCACGGAGGTGTGTCTTTGGCGAAGGGTCAGCAGAGATGCAGCTGCTGAAGAGACTCACCCAGGTTCCTCAAATACAGTGCGGAAAGTTCGTAGGAATCTCCGTAGGTCACGGGTCTCCGGTCCCTGACTTTCCCAGATGCCTTGTTAGTAAGGAGAGAGGCTATAAATGCGATCCTTGTGCCATCGGAAAGGAAATGCCCCAGCCAGCATGTAGACGGAAGTGGTTCCGATACTGGTTGAGAGATCCCCTGCAAGTCCTTGTGTCTCCGTTGTAAAAGAGAATAGAAAATCTGTACTGCCAGGAGTTGTAGTAGGAGGAACAGCAGGAGCAAAAGGAGCAGGTGCTGGGAGGGCTGTAGCTTGCGTATCCAGCTGATGCGCAATAATGTTCACCGCCTGAAGGAGTTGGTCCTGTTGTGACCAGAGATCTAGCATATCCGCCCACATGGCTTGTGACCTCGTCGTGGCCTTGGTTTGACCAGCAGGGTCCATGGCCTGAGCGCGTACTGTCTCGATCTGTGGCTATGTGGACTCACTAGGCCGCACCACCGTAGCGGGGTAGCAGCTAGCCAAACAGTGTACCAAGTCAATATAAAGTCTGAGCACAAGAATATCTGTAATAGTCCAGACAGTTGAAACAGCTTAGGTACAGATGGGACCTCAGCGGCAGGTGATGCAAAACGTGGCAGATGACACCAGACGTGGTGTAAGTCAGCAAGCATAGTAGACGGCACAACGCGACTCTAACACTAGAGATGGCACAGGAACAAATACAGGATACAGGTAGCAGGGCACGGGAACACCGGGAACAGGATACGACTAAGGGACCATTTGCAAGACTAACAGAGGAATATAAACAACGCACCGGCAAGGCGTAAAAGGGCATAGCCCTTCTTTTAGTCCAGGGGGATCACGGGCTAATTAATGATGTTTTACATGTGCGCTCACTGGCCCTTTAAGGCCGGTGCGAGCGTTCATGCGCACCCTACGGGACACAGCAGAGTGGAGCGGAAGTGAGGGCTGGCGTCTCCTGGAGAGGAGATGCGGGCCAGCGCTCACCAGACTATGGCTGCGGCCGTCGAGGGGGTTAGTAATCCCGACGGTCCGCGGCCATGGACGTCACACCCAGTAATACAAAATTTGGTCAGAATTTCTCCCAAATATCCCTAATGGGCCCGATCGAAGGCCTTCTCCGCATCCAGAGAAAGGAACAAAGTAGGCATCCGATCTCGCTACACCAATCCCAATAAGTCCACAAACCTCCTTGTCCCATCTGAAGAGAGCCTTCCCTTTACGAAACCTATTTGATCTTGATGTATTAGTTCAGGCAAAACCTTAGTGAGGCATTCAGCAATAATTTTAGAATATAATTTAAGATCCGTGTTTAAAAGCGATATAGGCCTGAAATTGCCCGGTCTATCAGGAGTTTTCCCAGGTTCTGGTAGAATTACTACTGTGGCACTTAACATTTCGTCAGGAAACCTACCTCCATTTTGTACTGAATTAATTAAATGTAACAAATGAGGGATTAAAATAGAGATGAATTTCTGTGTATTGAACTTGATGGACATGTCTTTTTTCAACTGTACAAACTATGTAACTATGACAGCGGCGTGTATATATACGGTGGATTTAGAGAACGGGTTAAATGGTACCATTATAAAAATAGTACTCGTCACTCAAAAAACAAGCCCTCATACAGCTATGTCGACGGAAAAATAAAAAAAGTTATGGCTCTTGGAATGCAGGGAGGAAAAAAACAAGAGTTGGCTGTGCCCCATGGGGTTAAATATTAGAGGATACTTGTAGGCTTATATAAGATAATAACCTACCTTGTAAAACTGAAATTCTCTCAAACTTGCTACGCGACAGATTTTGAAACGGTATGCTTATAGGGTAACTACATTTTTAAATAACTTTTGACATGTTATAGCGACATGCCAGAATTTTTGTTCGGTGGAGGTCCGAGCACTTTAAGAACCCCACCGATGGCTAAAACGAAGCGACAGAAGCGCTCCAGTGAGTGCTGCGACGCTTAGTTTCTGATTAGCCTTTCTCTGCTTTCCTCTGAGCTGTGTACAGGCTCAATATAAAGTCTATGCGTCTGTGCACCGCTCACTCAGCTTTCTGAGAAAGGCTTATCAGAAACTAAGCCGCACATCGCTCATCCAAGCGCTTTTGCCGCTTGGTTTTAGCGAACGGTGGGGGTCTCAGTGCTTGGACCCCCCCACCGATCAAATCTTCTGAGGTCACTATGACATGACCATCTTTTTTCAAAGTTTAGTTACACTTTAAAGCACTAGTCTCAAACACCCGGCTAGCGGGCAGCATGCGGCCCCTGAGGCTGTCATCTGCGGCTCGCGGGACACAGAGCCGCTAGTATAGGCTCTGCTCCGAGACTCTGGTATCCCCTGACATCGCTGTCCATATATGGACAGCGATGTCAGGGGCTTCCCTAGAGCCGGAGTCCCGGGCAGAGCGCTAGTATAGGATCTCCTTCGGGACTCTGTGGAATCCCCTGACATCGCTGTCTATATATGGACAGTAATGTCAGGAGCAGAGCTGGAATTCCAGGCAGAGTACTAGAAGCGGCTCTGCTCCGGAACTCCAGCTCTGGGCAAGCCCCTGACATCACTGTCCATATATGAACGCTGATGTCCGTGGCTTCCCCAGAGTTCCGGAGAGGAGCCTATGCTTGCGCTCTTCTCTGGGACACCAGCTCTAGGGTTGCCCCTGACATCCCATTCCGATCCAGGAGGATCCCCTGACGTCACTGTGTATGGACAGTGACGTCCGGGATTGCTCCAGCAGATGAATCCCTGGCCAAAGTGTCGGCAACGCTCTGGCTGGGGATTCCACTCTTAGAGGGAGCCCCAATGGAACTGTCTACTTGGGGGGATGGCACTCTCTATAAGGGGTGTGTGTGGCAGCATCTACAGAGGGCACTGTGGCAGCATCTACAGAGGGCACTGTGGCAGTATCTACAGAGGGCACTGTGGCAGTAAAAAGTGGCTGCTCAATCTTGACATTCGTGTGTCTGCCAAATACTGCTAACTGAGCCGCCGGTCTGCATTTAGCGACACTTAAAACTGGATTGTTAAAATAAGCACATGGAGAAAATTAGCAAATTTACGTTAAGTTTAAACCTAGCGGTATTTTTATAGTAATGTAGTATTGTTATAGTAATGTAGTATTGTTATCGTTGTTCAAATAACTAATTGATTAACAATAATTTTGTATTGTATCAAATTTGAAAGTAATGCAGCCCGTCAACGCCACATTTTTTATATCTGGCCGATATACCCGGCCGAGTTTGAGACCTGCTTTAAAATCTATCTACATCTTTTGAAATCGGTTATTTTAATATTATTTTTAAATAAAAATTGTGTTTAGTGCACCTTTCTAAATACTTTTTATTAAAAATTATTTGTACTTTTTAAGATACAGCTGCTTTGTATCCTGTATACAGAGCAGCTGTATCTTGTTCTGAGACCTAAATCCGTCAGGTGCATCCACCTGTTATCGATCACATCTAAGTTATGAACTTCGATGTTATTTGTAGCAGCTCGTGCCGCTGACCTAACAGATACAGATTTCAGCGCTAGATACAGCTGCTCTGTATACAGGATACAAAGCAGCTGTATCTTAAAAAGTAAAAATAATTTTTAATAAAAAGTATTTAGAAAGGTGCACTAAACATACTGATAGACATTTTTATAAAAAAAAAATATATAAATAAATTGAAGAATATAGCATTCAGACAAAGCCATATTTATGAGGCCCCATGCGCCACTTTTTCTGGGAAATATGAATGACTATAGTGACGTTGTTTTGTAGCCTACGCACTGTTGAAAAAACAAAAATCTCCCACATTTTGTGTGTTTTTTTGAGATAATGAACGCATTATTGACAAAGTGTATCTTACTAATAACATGAAGCAGACCTACTGTGAAACCTTACCTTAAATTATCATTTATTTTATCAGGAGAGCAACAGGTGCTTTTAAATCACGAGTTAGACTCAACGAGCCGGCTCCTTTAATCAACAGCAAGTATGGACTAAGGGAAACGGACAAACGTTTAAACAGACTGAAAAAGCTCGGTGACAGCAGCAAAAACTCAGACAGCCAGTCAGTAAGCTCCAACACGGACGCAGACACATCTCAGGAACAATTATGTAAGAGTTACTGTTAATTTATCTGCATCATTAATTGTCAAATGCCCCCAGTATTAATACAAAAGTATATATTATTCTTGTGTATACAGATTTTTCGACCTTCGTCTAAAAAGAAATCCACAAAAAAATAAATACAAACAGAAGAAACAAGGCATGCCTATTTTTGGTTAAAGAGTAACTGCGCTTTTATCAAACTCTTGATATGTCATAGGGACATATACAAAGTTTGGATCAGTGGAAGTCCGGGTGCTGAGATCCCCTCCACCGCTAAAACAAAATTGCAGAAGTGCTCAGCTGAGTGCCCTGCATCTTCGGCTGTATTCAGCACTCCCTGTTAGGCTGAAAATGGCTCACGTAAAATGTCTATGTAACAATGTCTTCAGGCTAACAAGGAGTGCCGATCACAGCCGAAGATGTAGGGCACTCAGCTGAACGCTTCTGCACCTTCTTTTGAGCGACAGTGGGGATCTTAGCTCCCGGACCCCGACCAATCCAAATTTATGATATATCAAAAAGCTTGAAAGTACAGTTAAGGCCCTTTTACACGGGCCAATTATCAGGCAAACGATTGTTCATAGAATGCTCGCTGACGATAATTGCCCTGTGTAAACAGGGCAGCGATCAGCAGATGAAGCATGCTCGTTCATCTCCTGATCGTATCACTTTAAAAAAGTTAATTATCATCATTGTCGCCAGCACATCTCACTGTGTAAAAGAGACGTGCTGCCGACATGATGATGATGTATGGGGACGAGTGGTCAGAGTAACGAGTTGAACAGTGCGCGTTTACGTGGCAGATGTCGGGCCATGTAAGAGGACCTTTACTCTTTAAACATTTTACTTTTTCATGTAAATAAAGCTTTATCACTGTGTAAATAAAAATGTATGTAACTTTCTAATCTACTTTGCGTTTCAATTACTCACCATTTTCAAGATACTGGTTTGCTGTTAGTGTACGAAAACACTCTTTACCTTCATAGGTAGCAAACCAGTGCATACATTATCCTGTTCTTCTCTGAGAAATGGATAGAATTGTACCCAGTCTAAGGCCCCATGCACACAAACTTATTTTTGTGTCCAAAATTCACCCGCAAATCTGCGGGTGAATTACTGCCCCATTCATTTCAACGGGCCCATACACACGACCGTGGTTTCCACTGTCTGTGCATGGCCCAGGAGCCCGGACCGCAAAAAGAATGGACATGTCTTGTTATGGCCATGTTTTGCGGTCCAGGCTAATAGAAATTAATGTACGCGGCCATGTGCACGGGCCTTGATTCGCGGTTGCCCCCGTGGGTGACACTCCGCGGCCGTCCGACCCGAAAATAACGGCTGTGCATATGGCTACGGTCGTGTGCATGAGGCCTTAGAAATGCACTGTGGGCTAAACACAGCAGTAGCTGCATAAATCACTGATAGTTTGTTACAAAGTATCAGTCACCGAGCATTGCCTAGACTGGATACAATTGTATCCACTTAGCTGAGAGCAAGACTAGGGGGGGTTCCTGCCCCTAAATGTAAACAGGAGTGTTTTTCACTGACACAAATACATTGTGAGGAATTGAAACACAAAGTATATTAGAAAGTTGAATATATTCATTTATACAGTGAATAAAGCGACCCTCCAGTCCCCACAAAAAATAACAATATTAGAATGATTTTCTAAACCGTAAGCTTATGCCATAAGGTTTTATTATGGAGTTCAGTAGAAATTGTATCCTAAGCTCCTCCTATTGCTGGTTGAAGGGAAAAAGCAAAAATGTTCTATTTTTTTCAATAATGCTTAAAGCAACCCTCCAGTCCCCACAAAAAAATAAACTAACGATAGAATGATTTTTTTTTATCTAACGTACTGTCCATCCCTTTGGTTCTTCTCTCTCCGTTGCCTCGTTCTGGGTGCCCGTTGTCTTCCATCCAAGATGGCCACCGCTGTCTCAGACTTGCGTAGTCTGTAAGTCTGAGACACGCCCCCCTTCTCCACTGCCCTCTGAAGTGTCAGTAGCGATGGACTAGCGCTGACGTCATCAGTGTTGGTCCATCAGAGGCCAGTTGAGGAGGGGGCGTCTCAAACTTGCAGACTACGTTCCCTATGCAAGTCTTAGACTGAAGCGACTATCTTGGACTATCAAAATGGCCGCCGTGCAGTTACTAGATGCACTGCACATGTGCGGGAACTAACTAGTGTAGTCTCGCGAGAGTATGCAGACTTTTGAATACAGGAAGTATAGAATGTTATTCAACCTATACACGTGGATATCTGGACTTCCGGGACGCCGTTATCCATTAGGAGTAGTTCCATCTGGCATCTTGATACAATATCCTGTAATCATTTTTGATTGTACACACACTTGGTGAGTTTGTTATTTATTATTATTTTTTGTTTGTTCGGACTGCTTATTGATGTACCAGTCCCTTAACCCCTTAATGACCAGCCTATTTTAAACCTTAATGACCAAGCCATTTTTTACCTTTTTCCATCGTCGCATTCCAAGAGCTATAACTTTTTATTTTTGCGTCGACATAGCTGTATAAGGTCTTGTTTTTTGCGGGACAAGTTGTATTTTTTAATAGCACCATTTTGAGGTACATATTATTTATTGAATAACTTTTATTAACTTTTTTTGGGGGGGGAATAGAAAAAACCCTGAAATTTCGCCACTCTTTTTCGCGTCTTAAATCTACACCGTTTACCGTGTGATATAAATAACACAATAACTTTACTCAGCGGGTTGTTACGATTGCAACGATACCAAATTTGTATCGTTTTTGTATGTTTTACTACTTTTACACAGTAAAACCGCTTTTTTTTCAAAATTATTTGTTTTTGTGTCTCCATATTTGAAGAGCCGTAATGTTTTGTTTTTTTCGCCGATGCAGTTGTATGAGGGCTTTTTTTTTTGCGGGAAAACTTGTAGTTTTTATTGGTACCATTTTGGAGTAGATGCGACTTTTTGATCACTTTTTATCACATTTTGTTTAAGTCAGGATTCACATAAAACAGCAATTTTTCCATAGTTTTTTATTACATTTTTTACGGCGTTCACCGTGCGGGTTAAATAATGTTATAGATTTATAGTCGGGGTTGTTACGGACGCGACGATACCAAATATGTGTAACGTTTTTACTTTATTTTGGTAGTAAAGCATTTTGTAAGTGGAAAAGGTGGGTTTTTCATTTTTTTTTTTCACATTTTTTTTTTAATTAACTTTATTAAACTTTTTTTTTACTAGTCCCACTAGGGGACTTTAATATGCGATTCTCCGATCGCTATTATAATACACTGCAATACTTTTGTATTGCAGTGTATTACTGCCTGTCCGTTTAAAACGGACAGGCATCTGCTAGGTCATGCCTCCGGCAAGATCTAGCAGGCATTCGCTCCAGGCAGACCTGGGGGCCTTTATTAGGCCCCCGGCTGCCATTGGAGACACAGACACTCGGCGATCGTATCGCCGGGTGTTGGTGGGAGAGAGAGGGAGCTCCCTCCCTCTCTCCAAAACCATTCAGATGCGGTGCACGCTATTGCGCACCGCATCTGAAGGGTTAAACGGGTGAGATCGATACTTATATCGATCTCACACGGCAGAGCAGGGACGCCCCCAGCCCTCAGCTACCTCTGGCAGCTGAGAGCAGGGAGATTTGACAGCTCCCTGCTCTGTTTACTTTATCCTGATGCAGTGCTGTAAAAAGGCATATGCATCAGATCAAAGCCCGTTAGTGGCCGCCGTTAAAAGGCGTATTGGCGGTCACTAACAGGTTAAAACGTATATAGTTCTATGCATAAGCACCTAAGTGGTCTGACTGTGATTTTAAATTACACTGCTTTATTATACACAGATCCTTTTAAACTGTTTTTGTATTAATCACATTTTTTATTACTGTTGACTCTGTGAGTCCTTAAATACTCCTGTACTGCTGTGTTCACTATGCTTGAGAAAGGTCCTGCTGGACTGAAACGTTGCACGGGTGATTAAAAAGCTGACATATGTTGGAAGTGCTGTCTCCTCGTCTATTTTGTCTATCTTGGATGGAAGACACCGGGGACCGCGAACGAGGCAACGGAGAGAGAACCACCAAAGGGATGGACACTAAGGCCCCATTCACACGACTTTACCCGCAATCACGGCCCCCCAATTGTGGGCACGGCTGGCCGCCGACTGCCACCCGCATTTTCGGGTTGTTCTCCCATACAAAGTATAGGAGCACGGCCCGTAAAATACGAAAAATAGGACATTCTCCATAATTGCCAGCACGGTTCTACGGAAAGGTGTCCGCGTTCAATGAAAGTGAATGGGTCCATTTTTGCGGTCCGCAAAAACTGAGGTTTTTTACGGTCGTGTGCATGGGGTCTAAGTAAGATAAAAAAAAATCATCCTATTATCGTTAGTTTATTTTTTTGACTGGAGGGTTGCTTTAAGCATTATTTACATAAAATCGAAAAAATAGTACGTTTTTGCTTTCTCCCCTTCAGCCAGCAATAGGGGGAGCTTAGGATACAATTTCTACTGAACTCCATAATAAAACCGTATAGCATAAGCTTATACTCCTTAGCCCTCCATAAGGGCTAGTTCACACTGAGTTTTTTGGCGCTGTTTTTGACGCGGAAACTGTCTCGAAAACCACGCCAAAAGACTTCCAAAATCGACCTCCCAATGATTTCAATGGAAGGCAGAGCCGTTTTTTTCTCACGAGCGGCATGCAGAAAATAGTGTCATGCTCTTTCTTCTCGTGGTTCCGTCTCTGACATCCCATTGAAATCAATGGGAGGCAAAAAAAGGGGTTTTTGCCCGCGGCGCTCAATGGCTGCGGCCAAAAAACGCAGCAAAGAGAGTGCAGGCAGGGCAAAATCTGCCTCAAAATTCAGGGGTTTTTTTGGCCTGCAAAAAAATCTGTATGAACTTACCCTAATGGTGGCTATAGGCAGTCAGAATTGTATGCATTAACTTTGTCTATTCAGGTGCTCTGTATCAGAAAAACGTCACTACAACTCCTATAAAGATATATTAGGAAATTAATCAGTGTAGAATTTCGGACCTATTTTAGATTTAAAAAAATAAATAAATAAAACACATTTGTAAGAGTGGACAATACTTTGTCCCCTTCTTTAAAGTTAAGTAGTAAGCATTGCTGCATAACTGGATGGCAAACCATGTGTAGGAGCAGCTTTCCCTAAAATATCTATATCTAAGGCCCCATGCACACGGCCATGCCCATAATCACGGCCCGTGAATGCGGGCACGGCCGACTGCCACCCGCATTTTCGGGGCGTGCTCCCATACAAAGTATGGGAGCACGGCCCGCAAAATGCAAAAGAACGGACATGTATCATAATTTTCGGAACATTTCTACGGCACGGACAAACATCCGTAGCTACGGAAAAGTGTCCGCGTTCAATGGAAGTGAATGGGTCCGTTTTTGCAGACCGAGATTGCGGTCCGCAATAACTGAGGTCGTGTAAGTGGGGCCTAAGTTCATGAATAGGCTTTGTAAGGCCCCATGCACACGACAGTATTTTCATCCAGAAAAGCTGTCCGTAAATACGGATCAGTTGACATCCGTATTTCATCAGTCTATACGGAAGCGTGTCCGTATGCCATCCGTATATACAGATCCTTACAAAAAGGAGGTTACAAATGATGTCATCAACATGTTGCCTTGCAATGCTTCAGTAAATACGGACGGTATATGGATGCATATCAGTAGCCATCCGTATTTACGGAAGCTCCCATAGACGTCTATGGGAGAGTCCTTTTCGTAATTACTGACAAGAATAGGACAGGTTCTATGATTTTTTTTCAGCACGGACACCCATCAATAAAAATACTGAAAGGTGTCCGTGGCCAATAGAAATGAATGGGTCCGTAATTACTGTCAGTATTTACTGTCAGTAATTAGGCCCCATGCACACGTCCGTGCCCGCAATTACGGCCCGGAATTGCGGGCACGGACGGCCGCCGACTGACAGCCGCATTTTCGGGCCGTGCTCCCATACAAAGTATGGGAACACGGCCCGCAAAATGCAAAAGAACGGACATGTTCCATAATTCCCGGAACATTTCCACGGCACGGACACCCTTCCGTAGTGCTACGGAAAGGTGTCCGCGTTCAATGAAAGTGAATGGGTCCGTTTTTTACGGTCGTGTGCATGGTGCCTAACTGATAAAAAATACCGTCGTGTGCATGGGGCTTAAGGCCCCATGCACACGACCGTGCCCCCAATCACGGCCCGCGATTGCGGGCACGGCCGGCCGCTGACTGCCACACGCATTTTTGGTCGTGCTCCCATACAAATTATGGGAGCACGGCCCGCAAAATGCAAAAGAACAGACATGTTCCATAATTTTTGAACATTTCTACGGCACTGACACCCATTCGTAGCGCTACGGAAAGGTGTCTGCGTTCAATGAAAATGAATGGGTCCATTTTTGCGGTCCGCAGAAACGGAGGTTTTTTACGGTCGTGTGCATGGGGCCTTAGAGTTTGAAACTCAATCACTTATACTTCTTAAGCAATGTTAGGGTATGTGCACACACACTAATTACGTCCGTAATTGACGGACGTATTTCGGCCGCAAGTAGTGGACCGAACACAGTGCAGGGAGCCGGGCTCCTAGCATCATAGTTATATACGACGCTAGGAGTCCCTGCCTCTCCGTGGAACTACTGTCCCGTACTGAAAACATGATTACAGTACGGGACAGTTGTCCTGCAGAGAGGCAGGGACTACTAGCATCGTATATAACTATGATGCTAGGAGCCCGGCTCCCTGCAGTGTGTTCGGTCCGGTACTTGCAGCCAAAATACGTCCGTCAATTACGGACGTAATTAGTGTGTGTGCACAATACCCTAAGTGCTAAATTTAAGAGCCTTTTTAGGCCAAAATAGTATTTAAATATATTGATACGAAAAAAATGTCTTATAACATCCAAATAGTAGCAACATAACCCACCCCAGGGCTTAGGCCCCATGCACACAAACTTATTTTTTCCCATCCGTAAATACGGGTCCTTTGTCACCCGTATTCCACCCGTATTTACGGACCGTTTTCTCTGCAAAATTGCACTGCACTAATCGGCAGCCCCTTCTCTCTATCAGTGCTGATAGAGAGAAGGGGCAGCCCTTCCGGGCAGAGTTTCCGCAGCAGAACTGGAAGTAAAAGAAGTTCATACATACCCCAGCCGTTGTCTTGGTGACGCGTCCCTCTTTTGACATCCAGTCCGACCTCCCTGGATGACCCGGCAGTCCATGTGGCCGCTGCAGCCTGTGATGGGCTGCAGCGTTCACATGGGCTGAAACGTCATCCCAGGAGGCCGGACTGGAGGAAGAAGAAGGGAGTTCTGGGTAAGTATTAACTCTTTTTTTTTTTTTTTTGCAGCTTTTTGTGAGCGCCGCGCATGGTACTCACTGTCCAGGGTGCTGAAAGAGTTAATGCCGATCATCAGTGCAGCCCCTTCTCTCTATCCCGCACTGATCGTTTAACTCTTTTAGCACCCTGGACAGTGACTATCGCCTGACGTCGCCTAGCAACGCTCCCGTAATTACGGGTGCAAACACGTAGCCACCCGTAATTACGGGAGCCCCATAGACTTCTATGGGCCTGCCCGTGCCGTAATTACGGCCTGAAATAGGACATGTTCTATATTTTTCAACGGCCCGGGCACCTTCCCGTAAGCAAACGGGAAGGTACCCATGGCCAACAGAAGTCTATGGGCCCGTAATTACGGGCGTTATTACGTTCGTGTGCATGGGGCCTTAATAGGGTTAATAATTGTAATACCTGAAACATCGCTATTGTGTCTGTATTTTTCTCCTGAAACTGGGATTTATGTTGTTGCCGCTATTTGGAATTTGTGGTGCTTGGTGATTTTAGATTCTACAGGAAAGTAGCGTATTTATCCGATCATTCCTGTGGCATTGCAGTTTTGTGTTTTTGTTTTGTTTTTTTAGATTATTTTTGGAAATTTGTGTATATCTTGGTAATATGTCACTGGTATAAAAAAAAAATATTGATCTACTAGGTATTTTTGACATCTTCCTTTTCCTTTGTTTATTTAAATTTTATTTTTTGTAGCAAGAAATAGTAGAAAATCAACTGTTGTGAAGAAGAATGGAAAAAGTCGAACACTGATAAGACGGTCTATGTCAAGAATTCCAGTTTCTTCCTCTTCTACCTCATCCAAACATACTCACGTAAATAATTACAGGGTACCAAAGAGACTGAGAAAGCCTGTAAAGCCTTTACATTCTAAAATAAAGGTGAGAAATCACTTCAGACGACCAGAGCAAAGAATTGTTTCAAAAAAACTTGAAGTAGGCAACCTTGTTCTTAAAGAACCTAAAGTAGTGCTGTATAAGAATGAGGCTATTAAAAGGGATAAACAGAGAGAAGGACCTTCAAGGTTAAAAGAAACTACTGGTTGCATAACCAGACATGCGGCTAGAGAATATAAACTGAATTCAATGAAAGGTGCTCATGGTGAAACTTCATGTACATATATAACGCGAAGTTCTATAAGAACGCGAAACTCCACAGAAACCGATGCCAAGCTTCCACCAAATACATTGGATGGCTATAGAAGTAGCAGCAGTGGGAGCATAACACAGACGCACAGAACTGATAAAGGTCCGTTCATTCGGAAGAATGAGCTTGATCAAGAAACCTTAAAAAGACGGGATAACAGATATCAAATAAGTGGTTTCTGTAAATCGAGGAGAAGCAGGCACTTAGAACATGATATGAACACAGAGATGTCAAACTCTGATTTTGAATCCTCTAAAAAAGATAATTTGTGTGACTTAGTAAGCTCACACTGTGACTCAGGTGTAGGCGATGCTGTCTCTAATAGCTCACTTTATTATAAAGATCTGAGAAACTCCTCAGATGATTGCCCTTTGGTCACCTCAGAAATAAGGACAAAAGAAAACATTCGAACAGTCAAAAGTAAAAAAAGCAGAAGAATCACAAGATACGACGCACAATTAATTCTTGAGAATAGCACTGGAATTCCAAAACTAACCCTTCGAAGACGTCATGATAGCAACAGCAGCAAAACAGAGAAGGAAAATGAAAACATGAGTTCATCAAAAATTAGCATTAAGTTAAGCAAAGATCATGAAAAAGACAAAAACAGCTTGTATGTAGCAAAACTAAACAGTGGTTTTAACTCTGGATCAGGGAGCAGTTCTACCAAACTAAAGATCCAGTTAAAGAGGGAAGAAGAACCTAGAATGTCTTTTCCAGAGGAACTTCATGAAAATGGTGTGTATTGTAATGACACGTTATCTCTTGTGGGAACAAGAATGGAAGTTAATGATTATGATCATTACGAGGAAGATAGCTTGGAGGAATCTTCAGAAGAAGAGAGTGAAGAAGATGATGATGATGACGATTATGATGATGAATTTGAAGATGACTTTATTCCTCTGCCACCAGCAAAGCGTTTGAGGCTTATTGTCGGAAAAGACTCAATAGACATTGATATATCTTCTAGACGGAGAGAAGATCAGTCTTTGAGGCTCAATGCGTGAAACATATTATTATTATTTTTTTTCGACCAGAAAGTAATTTGTACTCTTTACTTATGAAAAGATTCCATTGAATTATTCCTTAACTGAAAAACTGTACATTTTAGAGACTGCACTTCTGTATTGTTAGTCCACTCTAAATTGAAATTGTAGAAAATGTACAGCATAATGACTTATTTTTCTTTTACAGTGCTTTTTAACAGTCTTCTTACGTGCAATTTTGAGTTAAAAAAAAAAAATTAGAAAAAGTGGGTACTGTTGTATATTATGGGAGTGTATATAAGTAATAAACTTTCCATACATGAAAATAAAGTCTAATATTGTGGCAACCCAATCATACTTGTTTCAGCTCATAGGATCTCTACAGTATCATAACAATAACAAAAAAAATCACAACACATTTAATATTTCTCGTATTTTTATCACCAGCAATGTATTTACAGCTTACAAATTTATTTGCTCAGTGTCGTCTTAATTTTTCGTCACTCTTTTATACTGTAATGCTTTCCTTAAAGTACTGTCTGTGGCCTGTTAGTAGCAAAATGAGTCAAAATTAGTTTCTCAAAAATGGAGAAAATCTAATAAATTCAGAATTGTGTTTGCTTATCTTTTTGCCACATTTGATGTATAGGGGCTAGCCGTATGCAAAATATAAGTTTGGATATGGTGTATTTATTGCTTGTTGCATAAATGAAAACACAACACTTGTATTTAAGACTTTTCAACAATTTTTATATAAAATTGTTCTTTTCAAGAATAATTGGTGCTTATATTTTCATGGATACAATGCTGTGAAATAAAAAAATGTGATAAGAAAGACTTGTACCAGTATAAATGCAACAGTCATTTTATTACTATAGATATTGTGTTGCACTTTTGAGCAGCTCCAACAGATTAAACATTTTAGAAATGTCATCTGGTAGTTAGGGAACTAAAGGTATGTTTTATTCATACTTGTATAAAGTGTACATAATACTGTAAATGTGTGATGTTAGGATTTACATTGCTGCCATAAAGTTAATTTACTAAAACAGATAAGTTTCTAAGTGAAGTACTCATGCTAATAAAATAGGAAGTTTTAAAAACAAATTTCCAATTAATGGTTTGTTGTTTTTAATGTTTTATTTTTCTGACTGTCCTAGTAATTTGGCGAAACTACCACTGCTCTGTTTTAAGCTGCCCATACACATTAGGTAGCTGTCAGCCGATATCTTTTCCTCTCGAATCACCCACACGCATGCATGTGTTTTCAATGAGGAGAGGGGAATAAGCCACTGCCAGGCACACCTCATCACCCGCACGAACAATGGATCAATCCTTTTTTCCTCTGACATCTGCCACCAGGGAGAGTCAGGACAACCCTCTCATACACAATACACAAAACAAAAACAATACATTAGAATGCAGTTTTTAAGAAGTGCTAATTTATTTCAGGTCACTATCTACCAGCCAGCTTGTTTACATTACGTGTTCCATTCCTCTTTCCTTCCCTCTCCCATTAGTACACTTCTGTGGGTATTCCCATCTCTGGTTATGTTCACATGCTGCAGAAAGTTATGTTTGTAAAAATCACACACAAGCTGCAGAATCATCCACATTCAGTTGTAAGGAATTAGGCCTCATGCACACGACCATAGCCATGTGCAGGGATGTGATTTTCGGGTCGGCCGGCCACGGAGTGTTAGCCGCGAGCCGCCGCAAATCGCGGGCCGTGGACATTCTTTTCAATGAGCCCGGACCGCAGAACACGGCCGTAATAAGGCATGCCCGTTCTTTCTGCGGTCCGGGCTCCTGGGCCATGCATGGACCGTGCAAACGGTCGTGTGCATGGCCCCATAGGAATGAATGGGGCCGCAATTCTCATGGATTTTCGGGGGAATTGCGGCCGCAAAAGCACGTTCGTGTGCATGGGGCCTTAATCTTTTTTTTTTTTTGCGTGTGAACATACTCTCCAACAGTACTTGCACAATACCATATAAGGAAAATCAGCTTGCCTGGTTCTCCTGGACCTCTCTGGTTCACCTCCACTGGGTGTGGTGGACATTACCAGAAAGAAATCCAAAGTTTCTGCCAAAGACCTGCTGCCAACCTAGGATTTTTATTACTGCAAATAAAAATAATCCTTCCAGCGCAGGTTACTCTATTTATCTCAATTTGTTTTGGCATAGTCTCTGTAGGAGGCGAGTGGAAACCAGGCCGTTTTTTGCACTGAATTTTCCTCACCGCTGGTGATGTTTATCTGCATCTGCAGGCGGAGTGCCTGTAACGCCACTATATGTAAGAGGTAACACACCTGTGCACACCTGAAGACTCCAGAGGGTTTGTATGAACATCTCCCCCTCCCCCCATCATACTAGAAGTCTAAACTTCTTCCCTAAGTATGGCCATAATAGTTATTGGAAACATGAAGTCACAATCTAGGCGTTGGGGGACTTGCTGGTACTGTTTTTTTTCTGGGGAATAATTTCTGCCCAGGATTCTACTTTTGTTCTCTTTAGACTGTTTTCCTGGCGGTGATGGATCGAGCGGTGCCAATGTGTCAGTCGTTCTCTCAGCGGCCCGGACTTACCTCATAGTCCCCATTTTCTAAGACTAGGTCGCACATTCTGGCATTTATGACTCCAGCGGGCCTATCGGCCTCCCTCCTCTTCCAGGAGAGGGATTTCCCTAAGGAGGCGGGCTTTAGGAACGGAGCGGACACTTCAAAACACTTCCCCTTCCTGCGGCATCAGTCCATTTCACTCTTTGCGTGTCTGTGTCATCTTCAGGAGATCTTTTGACTCTGCTCGTACTCCATGTTTCATATACAGCTGATTCATCAGGTCCAGTACCATGAATCTGGTGGGCTGAAGTGTCTATTTCTTTGTAAGGGATCAAATTTTTTTTCACTGGTTCAGCTCCCCCGGAGGTCCACTTTCCCTCGGACACGTATTTGTTATTTGTCAGTTTTCTTCTGCTTCTCCTCCCTTGTGACATGTCTTTTTTTTCCAGGAGCATCCCACCAGGTAGTCAGCACAGGCAACCCTCGTTACCTACTATAATTGTGGCGGTTGCACTAAAAATGTGCTCATCAGAGGCTAGGCTTTCCAAACCATACCGAGTTTGAGGAGGTTTTAAGCAAAGAATGGAATACACTTTCTTTTTCCGGAGGGCTTGATCTTTTAAATGGTCTATTTCTCTTGTGGACCCGCCTATCTCATGACTGTCTAAGAACACCAACGTTCCACTGTCAAATGCGGCATCACTCAATGACTCTCTCACACAAAGTTGGATTACAGCCTAGTGGCAGCAGGTTTTGCGCTGCACCCAGCCTTTGCATCTGCCTGGGTAAGACTTGCTTGGTTTTGAGTAAACGGCTGCACAGTAGTATCTTGAAAGGTGCACCGTAGCAGGATATGGCTGACCTTGCGTCTCCGTTAATTCAAATCCAAAGTTTCTATATGAGGCTTCCCCTGAATCAACCCTGTTTTAATACCCATTCATCGGCTAATTTGATTGCCATCCGGTGTTCTATGTGGCTGAAAACTTGGACGGCCGACCAGAATTAAAAAAAAAAAAAAAGAAAAGCCCTCGTTGGCCTTACTTTTGTTGGTGACAAACTTTTTGGGAAACAGCTGAACGAGATTATTTCTGAGGCTACTGGCTGTAAAAGTTCTGTTTTGCCTCAGAACCGCCTCGCTGTCCACACTCTTCTCTCTGTTATCAGAGATTTCAGTCCTTTCCCAATTCTCCTTCCAGGGGTCGTTCTCTGTTCAGATACAAGACAAGAAGACGGCAACAGACCTGTTTGGCAACGGCGCCCTGAGGCCCAGAAGTTCCCTTCAGGCTGGAGATATCTTGACAGAAGAGATCTCGCCACTCTTGTAGTCTGTCTGAGTGGAGGGTTGACTGCTTTCCTTTCAGGAGACTTGGCTCACCCACGTGGATGATGCCTGAGTTCAGGAGGTGGTGTCCCTTACAAGATAGTTATCGTCCCTTCCCCACAGGCAGCTTCTTTCTGTCTACTCCACCTCACATACCAGATAGCGTTTCTGCTTTTTCCGAGGCTGTTCGGTCCCTATTCTTGTAGAAGGTAATTGTTCCTCAGGTGGAACTTTTAAAGAGGTTCTTTTTTATTTTTTTATTTCTCCTTTTTTCAATCTAACATACAGCGAACGTTATTACAGATTATGCAAAAAACAGAGTATACAAACAGCATCCATGTCAGCCTCCTACACACCCACTCCAAAAGCCAGGGAACCCCTCCCCCCCCCCAAAAAATAAATATTTAATAAACTGTGTTGACCAAGTCTTCCATTTTTCAATGGAAAGAAATGGGTCACGGAGCTTATCTACAGTCTACAGAGCTTATCTATGTATGTTCTCAGTCTACAGCGACGTCTTTTGGCGTCGCTGTAGAACAGACTGATGAGCGCTCATCCTCTAAGTGGGAGCTGTAACTTACAGCTCCTGATCTCAGAGCAGCCTGCTAAATTCAGCTGGGGTCGGAAAACATTCGGACCCCAGCTGTTTAATCCTTTTATGGTCGCGGTCTGTGACTGCGGCAAGATCAAAGGGAACTACCCACTTTGATCTCATCATCGGAAACCCGGTGATGTGATCAAACACTGGGGAATCCCTCTGCTGTCATCCCTGGGGACCTACAAAGGACCCCAGAGTTGTCTGCTTTGTATGCCTGCTGTTAGGGCACACTATGTGCTGCCCTAACAGCAGTTTGTGTCATAGTGACGCAGCGTAATGTATTCGCATACAAGAGTATGCTAATACATTATAAGTAAAAAATAAAGTTGTAAATAAAGTTATCCCTTAATGGAAGTTAAAAAAAAAAGTAACAAAAAAAAAAGACATTATTTAGCATAAAATATATTTCATTGCCCCTACACTAAATAAAAACAAAAAACCAACACATATTAGGTATCTAAACGACCGTAATAACATGAAAAATTAATCTAATGGGTTATTTAGCGTGAAACGTGAACGGGTTAAGAAAAATAAACAAGAAAAACGATGCAGAGAATCGCTTTTTCTTATATTCACGCAGTAAAAAAAAAATTCTACCTCCAAACTATGAAAAAACATAATACAATTTCTGCTACATAAAACAAGGCCTCATACGGCCACGTCAATGAAAAAATAAAAAAGTTATGGCTACTAAAAATGCAGAGAGTTAAAAACGGAAAAATGTAGCTGGTCATTATGGCCTTTTCAGGCCCTGTCATTAGCGGCTTAGGGCCCCGCACCCAACCCTTCCGTCCCATGAGTGAAGATACCGGTGGAAGAGCAAAAAAAGAAGGGAGAAAAAAGAATTCTATTATTTAAGAAAATTTTATCACAGATAAATCCAGCAAATCTCTCATTATTACCTATCCAGAAGCTTTCTCATTAGTATTTTGTTCATACGTTTCAAGCCAACTATTCCATACCTTAAGAAGTCTCAACTCTTGCCCAATTTTGGTTCCTGCTGTAAATATGCCTTCTATACATTTTTTCTAGCTTCCAACACTTGGTCCTTCTTCTGAGATCCATTGTTTTAAAATAAATTTCTTGGCCATGAATAATAAAAGGTTTATTGCACTTCCCCTATTGTTACCTATTCTCACCTTCCCAACATCTCCCAGAATACACGTCCATTGATTTATTTCCAAATGTATCTTATAAAGTAATAATGGTAGTACTAAATTAATGAAGTTGTTATACCTGGTGTACACCACCATAGAGTCATGCAAGTAATATGGGAAGCGGAGGGGAGAAGGAAAGCTGGTGTAACACTAAACCTAAAACATAACTTTTAATAAGTATTAATAAAATGTAAAAAGTACCCAGGGATGAATTTTGTAACCCTGAAGAATATAGGTTGGGTGTCTCCTTAATTAGCCAACCTAAAGAAAATCTAAAGATCTAAAAATTTCTATTAATAAACGTAACCATATTGTAAATCACATAAGTGAAAACATTGTAGTGGGGGAAGAAAAAACACACACAAAAGGGCAGGAAGTGTAAGATCAATGAGAAAAGATGCCCGACTGTAGAAGGTATAATATACCTTTGAGGGATAGGGTGAGCGGTCCCTTAAGAACACCCTATGTATTTTGACACACCCCACTTGACAAACAGAGTTCTAACAGTGTTGTCAGGGTCTTCCCCAGAGCGGAGTCCCGGGTAGAGCGCTTGTATAGGCTCTGCTCTGGGACTCTGTGGAATTCCCTGACATCGCTGTCCATATATGGACAGTGTTGTCAGGGTCTTCCCCAGAGCAAGTCCCGGGCAGACTGCTAGTATCGGCTCTGCCCTGGGACTCTGTGGAATTTCCTGACATCTCTGTCCACATATGGACGGTGTTGTCAGTGCCTTCCCCAGAGCGGAGTACCGGGCAGAGCTCTAGTATAGGCTCTGCTCCGGGACTCTGTGGAATTCCCTGACATCGCTGTCCATATATGGACAGTGTTGTCAGGGAATTCCAGAGTCTCAGAGCAGAGCCTATACTAGCGCTCTGCCCGGGACTCCGCTCTGGGGAAGAACTTGGCAACACTGTCCATATATGGACAGCGATGTCGGGGAATTCCAAAGAGTCTCGGAGCAGAGCCGATAATAGTGTCTCTGTGTCCCGGGGCCGCAGATGACAGCCTCGGGCAGCATGCGGCTCGTGTGCTTCAGACCCCTGATCTAGAGAGTATAATTGACCTAGAAACCTGACCCTCGCCCCAGTCCATATCGCCACACCTGGCAGAAACTCGAGGTGAGACAACCAAGGATAGCTCCATAATGGAGTTCTAGAGGAGTATGAGGGGACTCTACCACCCTTCAGTAGAACGTGTGCAGTCCTCCAGGCACGAGCCACAGTCTGTAACAGGTGCTGCGCATGACACAGAGATTTAAACCTAAAAACACCGAAAAAGGCCATACTTACAAATGGACACAGCCAGGTCAGTTTCTGACCTGGCTGTGTCAATTTGTAAGTATGGTCTTTTTTCTGTGTTTTTGTGTGATATGTCCCCTTGTTTTTATCTGTTTTGTTTGTGTATCAGGAACATTTAGTTCCATTTAGGGAGTTAGGGACTCGCAAGACTGGGGATCCTTGTCGTGGATTGCGAGCTTGCGTCCTTTTGGCCAAAATGATTACTAATACCCCAGGTATTTTTCATTATTACTTATATTTGCTTCTTTTGGACACAGCCGGAACTTTGATGCTGGGAGAGTATGGTGTGCTGTTGTTTGGCATAGTAAGCAGGGTAGCCCGCTCTATGAATTATCAAGGCATCACAAATAGGCTTCTACCTGGGTATACACGCTGCGCCTCATGACCTACACACTATCCCTCCATGTTTCACACACTGGCACCCCATTATTCATTTATCTTTATTTATGCACTTTACTCATTACTGACCCCTATATTTCACCCCTATTATCACCTGCACATACACTATTCATTTATTATTTTTTACTACACATCCCATGCACCACACGCCACTCCCCTCAAGACTAGTGGGAGTGGTTACTATTATTTAAAGCACCTGTTCACTCCCCTTCATCAGCGTTTCTGACCTGGCTGTGTCCATTTGTAAGTGTGGCCTTTTTTGGTGTTTTTGTGTGATATGTCCCCTTGTTTTTATCAGAGATTGAAACCTATAAAAGCAGATTTGTAAGACTCGTAGGAAGTCATAAGTGCTCCTGCCAACGCAGTGGCCTCATTACTTAAGTATATCAATCCACCAGTGCGCAAGCACAAGCTGTGATGCTAAGTAGTGTAGATAGAGGTTAGGTGCTGCCACCCCCCCCCCCCCCCATACGTTTAGGGGCCTGTAGAAGACTAAGGTTAAACCTAGGCGTGCCAACCTGCCAGTAAAATGAACGCAGAACACAATCAAGCTGTCCAAAAAATTGTTTACGTAGTATAATTGGACAAGCATGAAATACATATAAAAACTTAGGGAGTTATATAATTTTAAAGAGATTAATCCTGCAATATAAGGAGAAAGGAGTATTTTTCCAGGTGTTTAGCTGTTTTTCAGTAGAGGACACTAAGGGGATCAGGTTACGTTCACGATAGCATAGTAAATTAGGGGAAACCCGGACCCCAGGTATGTAAAATTAGATATTATTTGTAAAGGAACGGGGAGGCTCTGCCTGGAGCGATATTCATGAGAAAGAGAAGACATAACTGATTTAGACCAATTCACTGATTGGAAAGCTACAAATGTGCAAATCAGTTGTAGAAGAGAACCAACGAAGGACCATCCTCTGCCTGATACACCAGTGTACCATCTGCGTATAAGGATATTTTCTCAATTATGGGCCTCGAGAGATACCTTGTATGGGAGAAGATTGGCGTATGGCCAATGCTAGAGATTCTATTGTGAGGGCGAACAGTAGTGGGGAAAGTGGGTATCCCTGACGGTACCCTGTCCCAAGCAGAAGAATTTGGGGACACCCAGATTCGTTCTCAGCCTAGTACTGGGCCCCTCGTATAATAGGTGCACAAGAGCAATAAACTGCTGGAGTCCTTTCCTTGGAGGATTTTCCCCCTCTTGTCTCCTCAGGTGCCATCCACAGGAAGAGAAAGGTGAGGGACAGCCCAGCTGCTGATTCCTCAAAGAGAAAAGTTGTGGAAATCTGCGAAGATTCCCTTGCACAGCAGGAGGAAATGAAGCAGATGGTGGAGGAACTCGCGTCTGAACCTGAGGTCATCGACTTCACAACAGACATCCAGGAGACTTCAAATCTGGAACAATTTTTGGCAGAGAGCCTGCTGGATCTTCCGGACCCGCCAGGCTCCAGAGAGGAGGACCCACCCGACAGGATTGGTAACTAAGGTGTATCGTTTGCACTAACCTTCTTTATTCTCCCTCATGGCTGCTAAACTTAACATCTTTAGCCTCAATGTGAGGAGTGTTCGAGATAGGACTAGATGTCAGATGGTGTTAACTTTTCTTTCCAGACAGTCAAGTGATATTTTTATGCTGCAGGAATGTACTCTCCCCTCTTCCAGGTCATACAACCATCTGGCCAGGCAGTGGACCTATGGTCCGTCTTAGTGGTCTGGTGGGGGCGACTGTAAGTATGCAGGGGTTGCCATCCTGATTAGGGGAGGCGTGTTCACTGTTGACTCTGTCTAGGAGCTCGCCTGCGGCCGCTTGTTGGTCGTAGACGGTTCCTGGGCAGGAGAGCCGATTAGGTTCATCAACGTGTACGCTACCCCTCTGGAGGCTGAGCGCCTGGAACTATTCCAGACCCTGCGGACCCAGCTCGCCACCAATAGGGCAGTGGGGATGGCCGGGGACTTCAACTGCCCCATCGAAGAGGATGGACGAAGTTCCGGCACTTCAAGCAAGCTGGATGTCCGTTCCAAACTGCTTATCGACAGCTCAGAAGACAGTATCACACATTATAGGATTAGATACAGGGCCCAGCAGACAGTATCACACATGATAGGATTAGATATAGTGGCTCAGCAGACAGTATCACACATGATAGGATTAGATACAGGGCCCAGCAGACAGTATCACACATGATAGGATTAGATACAGTGGCTCAGCAGAGAGTATCACACATGATAGGATTAGATACAGGGCCCAGCAGACAGTATCACACATGATTGAATTAGAGACAGGGCCCAGCTCGCTGACATTGCGGCTCCAGCGCTGGACCCAGGAAAGGTGAGAATAATAATTGTTTTGCTTCTTTATACGTTACTAATTATTTTTGTGTGTTTGTGTTTTTTTAGAAGTTCGGTTGTTGGACTACTTCAATGACAGCGTTTTTTTATTCTCAATAAAATGGGTAATGGGGGTTGTGTTTTTTTTATTTCAATAAAATATTTTTTCTATGTGCCTGTATTTTTTTTAAACTTTATTATTACCGCCTTAGTAATGGCCGCTGGCTGATTGACAACCTCCATTACTAAGGCGGGGCTTAATGTTAGCAGGTGCAGAGGCTAACCCTAACCCCCATTATTACCCCGGTACCCACCGCTACCATGGGTGCCGGGAAGAGCCGGGTACGAACCAGTACCCGACCATTTGTAGTGACGGTCAGGCACCGGGGTGGCCGCAGGCTGGTAGTATTAGGCTGGGGAAGGCCAAAAACAGTGGCCCTCCCCACCCTGGTAATGCAGCCTGCTGCTGCTGTGTTGTATCTGGCTGGTTATGAAAATTGGGGGGGGACCCCCTCATCTTTCTTACCAATTATTTTTTATTTTATTTTTTTTAAATGACGTGGGGTCCCCCCGATTTTTCATAACCAGCCAGATACAATAAAGCAGCAGCAGGCAGCATTACCAGGATGGGAAAGGCTGCGGTTTCTGGCCTTTCCCAGCCTGATAATACCAGCCCGCAGCCACCCCATTGCCCGACTATCACTACAGATGGTCAAGTACTGGATCATACCCGGCTCTTCCCAGCACCCCTAGTGGCGGTGGGTACTGGGGTAATAATTGGGGTTAGTGTTTGCCTTTGCACCGGCTAACACTAAGCCCAGCCTTAGCAATGGACGCTGTCAATCAGCCGGCGGCCATTACTAAGGCGGTAGTAATATAGTTTTAAAAAAAACACAAAGACATAGAAAAAATATTTTATTGAAATAAAAAAAAAACCCACACAACCCTCATTAACCATTTTATTGATAATAAAAAAAAAAGCTGTCATCGAAGTAGTCCTGGAATCCGACGTAGTCCAATGACCGAACCTGTAAGAAAACATAAAAAAACGATTAGTAACACATGTTAGGCTTGGATACATGGCCCATGTGTGATGCTGTATGTGGGACCCTGTATCTAAGCCTACCACCAGGTAGGCTTAGATACAGGGTCCAGCAGACAGTAATCTTATACAGTATAAGATTACTGTGTGCTGGTGCCCTGTATCTAAACCTACCGTGTGGTAGGCTAAAATACAGGGCCCATCAGACAGGATCACACATGGGTTATGTATCTAAGCCTACAATGTGATTGGCTTAGATACAGGGCTCAGCAGACAGCATTACACAGTCTGTGATCTTGTCTCATGAGCCCTCTAAGCCTGCCACATCGTAGGCTTAAAGGGGTTGTCCAGTCCCTAAACATTGATGGCCTATCCTCAGGATAGGCCATCAATAGCTGATGTGTCGGGGTCCGACTCCCGGGACCCGCCATTCAGCTGTTTTGAAGGGGCCGCAGCACTCGTACGAGAGCTACTTCCCCTTCATTTCCCTTACTCGCTTACACTGTGAATCGCCGACACGGATTCACAGTGTGAGCAAGTGACGAAGGAAGGGGAAGCAGCTCTCGTACGAGTGCTGCGGCCCCTTCAAAACAGCCGATTGGCGGGTCCCGGGAGTCGGACCCCGCCAATCAGCTTCAGCAGCCAGGAATATTAATCTTACCCTCCTCTTCAGCCGTGGCGGAAGTCCTGTCCTGACTCTATCGGGGATCACGATGTTGTGTGCGGCGCATAGCGCAATGCTTTTACCTATCCAAACGATTCTGAGATTGTTTTCTCGTGACATATTGTACTTTATGTTAGTGAAAAAATTTGGTCGATAAATTCAATATTTATTTGTGACAAACTTCACGTTTTAGCAAAAATTAGCATGTTTCTAAATTTAAATGTATTTGCTTGTAAAACAGGTAGTAATACCACACTAAATAGTTACTAGTTTCCATGCCCCCATATGTCTACTTTATGTTTGCATCATTTTTTTCACGTCCTTTTATTTTTCTACAAGGCTTAGAACTTTAGCAGCAATTTCTCGTATTTTCAAGTAAGTTTAAAAATGGCAATTTTTTCAGGGACCAGTTCAGTTCTGAAGTGGCTTTGAGGGCCTTCTGTATTAGAAAGTCCCCATAAATCATGCTATTTTGAAAACTGCACCCCTCAAAGTATTCAAAACCACACTCAAAGTATTTTAACCCTTTAGGCGTTTCACAGGAATTAAGGCGAGGTGAAATTTACAAATTCATTTTTTTTGTCAAAATTCATTTGTAATAAAAAAAAATCTGTAACACAGAAAGTTTTACAAGAGAAACGCAACTCAATATTTATTGCCCAGATTCTGCAGTTTTTAGAAATAGCCAACATGTTGGCCCTAGTGTCCTAATGGACTGAAGCACTGGCCTCAGAAGCAAAGGAGCACCTAGTGAATTTTGGGGCCTCCTTTTTTTGGGAATATATTTTAGGCACCATGTCAGGTTTGAAGAGGTCTTGTGGTACCTAAACAGTCGAAACCCCCCAAAAGTGACCCCATTTTGGAAACTAGACCCCTCAAGGAATTTTTCTAGGGGTATAGTTACAATTTTGACCCCACAGTTTTTTGGCATAATTTAGTTGAATTAGTCTGTGAAGATGAAAATCACCTTTTTTTTCTGTGGAAACATATAATTTTTTCATTTTTACAAGGAATAAAGGAGAAAAAGCACCCCAACATTTGTAAAGCAATTGTTTTCCGATTATGGCAATACCCCATATGTGGTAATAAACTGCTGTTTGGTCCAACTGCAGGGCTCGGAAGGGAAGGAGCGCCTTTTAGATTTTGGAGCGCAGATTTTGCTGGATTGGTTTTCAGTGCCATGTCGGGTTTGCAACGCCCCGGAGGGACCAAAACCTTGGAAACCCCCCAAAAGTGACCCTATTCTGGAAACTACACCCCTCAAGGAATTTTTCTAGGGGTATAGTTAGCATTTAGACCCCACAGGTTTTTTGTAGAATTTAGTGGAATTAGGCTGTGAAAATGAATATCAACATTTTTGTCCACTAAAATGTTGAATATTTAAATTTTCACAAGGCATAAAAGAGGAAAAGCACCCCAGCATTTGTAAAGCAATTTCTCCAGATTACGGCAATACCCCATATGTGGTCCTAAATGTTTTTTTAATTAATTAACCCTTTGAGGACTGGTCCTTTTTTGCTTTTTCATTTTCGTTTTTCACTCCCCGCCTTCAAAGAGCCATAATTTTTGTAATTTTTTTTCCGTCAATAGAGTGGTGTGAGGGCTTATTTTTTGCGGGAAGAGTTGTAGTTTCTATTAACACCATTTAAAGTACCATAAAATGTACTGGGAAACTGAAAAAAAATAATTTGCGGGCTGAAATTGAAAAAAACTGTGATTCCTCCATTGTTTTTGGGGTTTTGTTTTTAAGTCTTTCATCGTGGGGTAAAAACTACAACTTTAGTTTTATTCTGCGTCTCAATACGATTACGGTGATACCAAATTTATATAGTTTTTTTTATATTTTACTACTTTTACAAAGAAAAGACTATTTGTTAAAAAAAAGAATTGTTTTGTATCATCACATTCAGACATCCAGAACTTTTTTATTTTTTGGTCGATTGAACGTTGTGGGAGCTTATTTTTGGCAAGACGAGCTGTAACTTTTATTGGTACCATTTTATGGTACATAGATCTTCCTAATCACTTTTTATTACATCTTTTTTAGAGCTAAGGTGACCAAAAAACAGCGATTTTGGCGTTTTAAATTCTAGTTTCATAGTTTGGGTTGTTACTAACACGGTGATAAATATGTGTACTTTTTTAATGTTTTCATTTTTTCCTATAATAAATGACTTATAGGAAAACAAAAACTTTTATTTTTACACTTTTATAAAACATTTTTATTAACTTTTTTTTTACTTTTTACACTTTCTTTTTTTTACCTGCAGCTCTGATCGCTGCTAGAATACATTACACTACCTAGGTAGTGTAATGTATTCCAACTGTCAGTGTGACGTCACAGTCACTCTGACAGTAAGTCTACGAGGACCAGCCAGAGGCTGGTCCTCATAGGCTTCTATACATGGCAGACCCGGAGGCCGTTGCCTGGCCTCTGGATGCCAGCAGAAGCATCAGCAACCCCCACAATTGCATGGGGGCTGCTGATGTGCTACAAACCCCCTAAATGTGGCGATCGCAATCGAGCACCGCATTTAACGGGTTAATTGCCGAAATCAGCGGCGATGAGTCAGTGATCGGCAATACTGGAGTGTCAGCTGTCGGGGACAGCTGACTTCCCAGTTCCCGATGCACACCTTGTCGCCGACAGTGTGCATCGGGAACGACACAGTGACTTCCTGTCACTCTGACAGGAAGCCTATCAGGACCAACGGAAGGTTGGTCCTGATGGGCTTCTGTCGATGGCAGACACGAAGGCCATTGTTTGGCTACCGTTTGCCATGCTAACTATCGGCAAACCCCGCGATTTTGGACCGGGGTCTGCCGATATGCTAGAAACCCCTAAAATTCGGCGATTACACCCGATCGCCGAATTTAAGGGGTTAATTCGCCAAAATCAGCGGCAAAGGACCGCTGGCCGGCAAGAGTTGAGTGTCAGCTGTCGGCGACAGCTGACCTCCCGGTTCCTGGTGCACACTGTCACGACAGTGTGCACGGGAAAAACTCAGTAACTATACGTCCTCGTGCAGGAAGTAACCTCCTGTAACGACGTATAGTGACTTACTCGTGCGGGTAGGGGTTAAAGTTGAGTTTCGTTGTTTCTTTCAGCCAAAAAGTCATCAACAGGCGTGTGAGAGGAAGAGAGACTTCAGAGAGATGCAGCGCCAGCTGCGATCCCTGCAAGACCTCCTTCAAAGTGGCTGGGACGTCAGGAAGCAGCTAGAGGAAGCCAAAAAGGGCCTGAAAAGGCACTTTGAGGAGGAATCCAAGCGAATTGTCTTTCGTTCCAAGGTGGAGAACCTGGAGAAGGGTGTGAAATGTAACTCGTTCTTTTTCAGGAAACTCCATGCTGGCCACACGCCCCTGAAGGAACTCCGAAATGAGACCGGAAACATGCATTCTGTGAAGAAGGAGGTGATGGGAGCCGTCACAGACTACTACCAAAGCCTCTACTCCCTGAAGACCACTGACCCCTAAGCTGCCGATAAATTCCTGTCAAGTATCACTAACCAACTTGATCCTGCAGGTACGGAGGCTATGGATGTTCCTCTGACGGTGCAGGAGCTGCTCTCTGCCGCTAAATCCTTCAGACCCGGCAGGACCCCGGGCAGTGACGGTTTCCCAGGAGAGATCTATGTAGCGCTGGGGGACCTGATCTGTCCAGACCTGCTGGATCTCTATGAGGAGATGGTGGTGGAGGGCAGAATGCCACCGTCCTTGAGAGAAGGCATGATCATGATCTTGTATAGGCGGAAGGGGGATAGATGTGACCTGAAAAAACTGGCGTCCCGTCTCTCTCCTGAATGTGGACTACAAGAAACTCGCCAAAGTATTGGCCAACATACTGAAGGTTGTCATCGGATCGGACCAAACCTGCGGCATCCCTGGCCGTAGGGTGGCCGACAGTCTTGCCCTTGTGAGGGACACGGTCCATTACATGCAAAGCCGCCGTACACACATGGCCCTGGTCTGTCTTGATCAGGAGAAGGCTTTTGACCGGGTCTCTCACTAATTCATGGGTAAGGCTCTGCGTAGGCTGCGGCTAGGCAGGATGTTCTGTTTGTATGTTAACCTGATGTATTCTGACATTTACAGCACAGTGTTGGTGAACGGCTGGAAGACTGACCCCTTTCCCGTACTGTCGGGGGTTAGACAAGGCTGTCGTCTTTCACCTCTCCTTTTAGTCTGTGTTATAGAGCTCTTCGCAGAGGCTATCCGGCAGAATGGAGAGATCAGAGGGATCACCGCACCAGGACACTTCGTGGTCAAGTGCTCGATGTACATGGATGATGTGACCATCTTCTGTGCTGAACAGAGTTCGGTGACTGCACTCGTCCAGACCTGCGAGGAGTTCGGAAGCGCTTCAGGGGCGGAAGTCAGGAGCTATGCTCTTTGGAAAATGGTACCTGCCTTCTTCTGCCCCCTTCCCATTTACCATCAAGCCAGACTTCATCAAAATTCTGGGAGTCTGGTTCGGGAAGGAAGGTGCAGCCCTAAAGTCGTGGGAAGAACGCTTGGCCAAAGTCAACCAAAGGATCGAACTGTGGAGCCTCAGACAACTCACAATTGAAGGCAAGGCACTGGTCCTGCGTAACGAAGTCTTGCCTGTGCTACAATACACTGCACAGGCATGGCCCCCTCTTGCCACTGTCTTGAGGGCCATTACCAGGACTGTGTTTTGCTTCATCTGGGGTTCGAAAATGGACAGAGTAAAGTGGACTTTTATGTACAAAGAGCCCTGCAAAGGTCAGAAGGGTATACCCGACATCCCCGCTCTGCTGTGGATCGCTTTTGTATGTGACTATGTTCGTAGGACTCTAAGGACAGCAAACAGCTCTACGGGCAAGGCCATGTCCCATTACTTCCTCCTTCGCCTCTGGCGAGATTTTGGCTGGGACAAGGGGGACAGCTCCTTCCCTTACAACTGGCACGCTCCCTGGTTATATGGAGATGTCCGATTGGTGAGGGAGCATCAACTGGTCTTAAGCCCGACTTGTGGAAACCTAAGACGATCCACAAGCACATCAGAGCAAAGGACTTGCCAGAGTTTGTTTCAGGGCTTCATGCCAACATGTTGGAGACTGTTTGGACTAACGTGTCTTCTGGCAGGTTGACCAACGGGCACAAGGACATTTCATGGATGGCCATCCAGAGAGGACTGCCTCTTAGGTCATTCATGCATGCCCACAACCTGTGCAAGACCCAGTACTGCCCCAGGTGCCCCTTCACGGAGGAAACACCTTTGCGCATTTTCTGGCAGTGCCCCATTGCACAGGGTCTGTTGAAAGCCTTGGAACACGAACTCAAGGACTCCGTTCCCAGGAACAGACTGTCGTACCGCTCGGTACTTTATGGACTATTTCCTGGGATTCAATATCGAACAGAAAAGAAAGGAGAGACCCAGGTGGCTAGCAGGCATAATACTGTCAAAAGATTCAAACTAATTTGCGGTTAAGCAAAAAGAGGGGGAATGCCCTTATTGACAGCCAGCTCCAAAAGTATGAGATAAGATAAAATATAACTTTTATTGGATATAGTTAAATTAGTAAATAAAACAAAACAAAACGACACACTCGTTAAAAATTAGCCAATGCTCACTGGCAGTGGGGAATTTTGCATATCTAGAATGCAATCAGTACGTGTCTATATTAGGACAGCGTCTGCAGTACGCTGTAATTCCTAAGTCAAATAGTAAGGGTATGTTCACACGGCCAAATTTCAGACGTATACAAGGCGTATTTTGCCTCGTTTTACGTCTGGAAATACGTCTCAAATACGTCGTCAAACATCTGCCCATTACTTTCTATGGGTATAACGCTGTATTGTCCACACGACGCGTAATTTTACGCGTCGTACGGCAATTACGACGCGTAAAATTACGCCTCGTAAAAAGAAGTGCAGGACACTTCTTTGGACGTTTTTGGAGCTGTTTTCTCATAGACTCCAATGAAAACAGCTCCAAAAACGGACGTAAAAAACGCCGCGAAAACGGCGTGAAAACGCCGCGAAAAATGCGAGTTGGTCAAAAAACGTCTGAAAAGCAGGGTCTGTTTTCCCTTGAAAACAGCTCTGGATTTTCAGACGTTTTTGTTGACTACGTGTGAACATACCCTCACAGTGGCTGACAGTCAGTGAAGCATTGCCGTTAAAACATAGAGAGAAGCTTCCCCGACATGTTTTACTACGAACGTAGCGTCCTCAGGGGTTCAATTGGGGCTTGAAAATGCCTTCATAGAGCAGGTGAAACGTTGTGGTTCCATGTTGGATGAATAAATTCACTAAATTTGAGTGCTGCTTGACGTTCTCTTTTTTGGATACTTGAAAAGTTATATGTGTATGTGGAGAGGGTTGTCAATTTTTCTCTCTCCCTTCCCACATTGACAATAGGGCCTAAATTGTGTTTTATATGTATAAATTTACATGTTCTATTCCTACGTTCCCCTTTTCTAGGGTATTCGAAGTGACCTTATTTTATAGGGATTAAGACACATCCCTCTGAATTGTTATATGCAACTATTAACATGATGGCCATAATAATTATTATTATTTTGGGAGCTGATAATACCATCTCTCGACAGGTGTTAACGTTTTAATCAACGAGAACGGAGACTAATGTGCTTTATCTCTCCCCCCCCCCCCCCCCTTATACAGTGCCAACCAAGTATACTTAGTGTGTCCATGACATGCTACGTATGAGATATATCTCAAAGGTGGACATACTGCTGACATTCTGCTGAAGTGCAGGTCCTTGTCATGTCCATCCACTCTGTGGAGTTACGTATTTTCACATCAAAATAGCTATATATACACATTTGAGTGGAAGATAGCACAGTAAGATTAATCCCCCTTTGTTAAAAGTTTACCAAGCAGTCTATTTTTGCTGGGTGGCTTATAGAAACACTGATCCTGCCTTGTTCTCCTCCTCTTAACCCCTATCATGGCGAAATGTGTGGATTGATAGCTCTTTTGGTCTATTTATGTTCGCTCTTCTAATTGTCTGAAATGGATATATTGCATTCCTTACTTTCTAATACTTTCATAATTCTCGCAAGATATTGACTGTTGTAGCTCCTAATTATTTTGGGGAAAAGATCTCTTTAACCTCCTTTTGATATTCTTTGAATTTTATGCGATTTGTGTTACTCTTAAATTGATATTGGGCATAAGGAAGTAGGTTAGGATTATCTCTCTTCCATTGTCCAGTCGACCCCAAATTTAGGACGTGTTCATATGAACACTAGACATAGTTTTTTCTTTTTCCCCTGAACTTAGTAGTTCTGGGGCTGGAACGCCGTCTGTGGTGATTCCATTCTATTTATAGTCTCTTTCTTTTTCCTATTCCCCTCCCTTCCTTCCCTTTCTCAGATGGCGTCCTTGAAACTTTGTTCATTGAACGAGCGTGGTTTTAATACACAGGAGAAATGCTCTCAGGTTTTGTACCATATGCATAAGCAGCGCATTCACATTCTACTCCTGCAGGAGACCCATTTCAGGGCAGACCATGTTCTGGCCATGAAGCATAGATATTTTACACAGTGGTTTCATAGTACTAATCCAGATTCAAAGTCTAGAGATGTGAGCATTGCAATCTATAAATCCTTCCCGGTCTCCATTGTAGCAACGCAATATGATCCTCAGGGGCGCTTTCTATTTTTGAAGCTCTGTATTGCTGGGAAGCTATATACTGTTGCCAATTTTTACTTACCTAATTAAAATCAAGCGAGCGTTTTCAAGAGTTATCTCACTAAGTTTTCTGAATTTGCTGAAGGCTTTCTGATTACCGCAGGGGATTTTAATTTTACTATGGATCGGGCGTTGGACTCCTCGGGCAGGTCCTCAGTTGCCATTTCTCAATTGCTTGCTCTTAAAACTAAGCTTTTTTTCTTTGCAGCTGGTGGATGTTTGGAGAATTCTTCATCCTCAGGGGAGAGATTATACTTTTTATTCCCCAGTTCACGACATGTACAGTAGAATTGACTTGTTCTTCATTAGCTATTATTTACTCTCGTAGAACCCGGAGTCCTAGATTGGCACAATGATCTGGGCAGATCATGCGCCTGTCTTTCTTTCCCTTACTCTCCCAGACACAATATCAAGAGAATGGCAGTGGAGGTTGAATGCGAATTTCTTAAGGGATTCAGTTTGTCAGGTGGCTATCGAGCGCTCCATTGCTGACTTTCTTGATCATCATGTCTCAGACACTACTCCTCTCCCAGTACAATGGGAAGCATTAAAGAGCGTTATACGGGGCACTTTTATACAACAGGGAGCAAGATTGAAAAAAGAAAAAGCCTTTATAATTAAACATCTACTGTCTCAAATACATGACCTAGAATTAAAACATAAGCAGACCCAACTCTCCCAGACATTAGTTGAGTTGATGGATGCTCGAAACTCACTGAGGGATTTACTTGATCAAGCACACGCTTCTTATCGAGATCGCTGTCGCCGCTACTCATATGAACAGTCCAATAAATGTGGTAACGCTCTAGCTCGGACGCTTCATCCAAGAGCACCTCAATCATTTATTCCCTTGATCAAAACCATATATGGAGAACCAAGACATAAATCGGAGGATATTGTTAATATCTCTAGAGAATACTATCATTCCCTATACAATCTTAGGGGTCCCTTGGCAGATATGTCACCTTCTGACCTCCAGCATAAAATAGACTCCTATGTTTCTGACACAGCCTTGCCGACCTTAGATGCACGCGAGATCTCTTCCTTGAGTGAGGGATTCTCGGAATCAGAAGTAGATGTAGTTATTAAGTCTTCTCCAGCTGATAAAAGCCCAGGTCCAGATGGATTCCCGTCATCTTTCTACAAAGCCTTTCTCACTCCGCTCCTTCCATTTATGACCAGGGTTTTTAACTCTGTATCTTTCTTGACCCCGTTCACTCCACAAACTCTGACGGCAACTATCATTGTTATTTCAAAGCCGGGGAAAGATCATTCTATTTGTTCGAACTTCCGACCAATTTCATTGATAAATGTGGATGTTAAATGTTATTCAAAAGCTATAGCTAATAGGTTAGCTCCTCTCCTTCCGCGGGTTATACACTCTGATCAGGCAGGATTTGTTCTACGTAGAGAGGCCCGAGACAACACTAATACGAAGATCTTATTATTATCTTATGTCAGGAAAATGTCGATCTCCACGTGTTTGCTATCGGTAGATGCAGAGAAGGCTATTGATCGTGTTCACTGGGAGTTCTTGCGGTCTGCCCTTTGTCAGTTAGGGATTGGCCCCAAAATGTTAGAACGAATACTTTCACTATTTCAGAAGCCTACGGCTAGGATAAGGGTTAATGGTGTGCTCTCTCCCTCCTTATCAATAGCAAACGGCACCATACAGGGGTGTCCCCTATCTCCGCTGCTTTATGTTATTACGATGAAACATCTAGCAACAGCTATACGTAATTCCCCAGATGTTTCTGGGATTAGAATGGGAAGACACATAATAAACTGGCTCTATACGCTGATGACCTCTTACTCTTTGTTACGAACCCTTCTATTTCCTTTCCGGTTCTCATACGGGAGTTCGAGAGGTTTGGTCAAGTGAGCAATTTTAAAGTAAATTATAGAAAAACAGAAGCCCTAAACATCTCTTTACCTATGGCGCTACTAGACAGCCTAAAATCTTCCTTCTCATTTAAATGGCAATCACGATCTATCAAATACTTAGGGGCCCAGATCCCGGGAGACTTGGTGGATTTATATTCCCTAAATTTCCCTCCACTACTTCAACGTACCTTTAAGAACCTACACTCCTATGACCGCAGCCATCTTTCCTGGTTCAGTCGCATGAATGTCCTCAAAATTGATATAGTACCACGCTTCTTATTCCTGTTCCAGGCGGTTCCTGTTCTTATTCAAGGGACATTCTTTAAGATTGTTCAAGGGGCCTTAAAGGAACAGTGTCATCACAAATTTTTTTTTAATATGTTAACGATGTTAGTGCTTTATTAAAAATGTTTATATTTATTTGTGTGTTTGTGTTTTACTTTTTCTTATTTTTACACTTTTTCTTCCCTATGGGGGCTGCCATTTTTTTTTCCATTTCTGTATGTGTCGATTAACGACACATACAGACATGGAATACGGCAGTCCCATCCACTTCAATGTACGCCGTCTGTGTGGGAACTGCGAATGCGCCGCTCCCACACAGTCCAATTTGAAATGCGCGCCGTCCGGCGCCATTTTCCTGTGGACCGGAAGTCGCGGCCGGACAGTAAGATTACTACTTCCGGTCGCGGCTTCCGGACTTGTGCACTTGGACCAGCGGCAGCAGACGGAGCGGACGGGCCGGAGGGAGCCGCGGCGGCAGGAGCAGGTAAGAGATTTCTATGTATGTTCGTGTTTGTGTACGTTTACTACTGTATGTAAACCTACTACACTGTGTGTTAGCTCAAAAAATGGCGACACACAGTGTAGGAGGTTAGACCGTTCAAACCCCTCGTTTATCCCGGCACTAGCCAGGATAAAGGAGGGGGGGATGCTGAGAGCTCACTAGAGCGAGGGCTTTTTACCCAATTTTGCAATGCTGCAATTTTGGGAATAGCTCCATCTAGTGACCAGCAATGGGAAATATTATAAATTAGAATTAATTTATAATATTTCCTGACTCGTGAAAAAAAATAAATAAATTTGAACAATGTTTAATCGCCTACACACTAAATGTTTAATTAAAAAAAAAAAAACATGTTTTTCTGGCAACACATTGCCTTTAAGTAGATTTGTTTGGGGCAATATGAGGCCACGCCTCAACAAGAAAGTTTTGTCTCGTCCAAAGTTGAAGGGGGGAGCGGGTTTTCCTGATCTCCTTTTTATACCATCAGGCCACAATTCTTATGCGAATTGTAGATTGGTTTCACAATAGCTCCAACAAACAATGGGTCTAGATTGAACGGACCATTACCGCAATTTCCCTTAGGTCCTTACCGTGGATTCTGCCGGATTATAGACCGGCCCTTTCTACTTTCCCAATACTTACCCAACATGTCATCATTCTTTGGGATAGACTTTTAGCTCGAAAGGGCCTATCGCATAGACCTGGGCTTTTTAGCCCACTCTTCGACAACCCGGAATTTCCACCAGCTGCACACAAAACTAATTTCTTGGCATGGTCCTCCTCTGACGATAGTCTATTAGGCCAGGTCTTATCAGATGATGGACGTCTACCCTCTTTTTCTGAGATGCAGGGGATCTGCCCTGGGAGGACTCTTTCATGGTTTGAATATGCTCAGTTATCAGCATTCCTCCGATCTGCCCTACCAGGGGGGCTTCAACTGTCCACAATTACCACCTTTGAATCCATATTGCTACAATCGATAGCTCCAGGTCGCGTCATATCTACAATATACTCCCTCCTATTGGAGGCCTGGGCGGATCAAACTCCTGCATATATTAGTGCCTGGGAAAGTGAACTAGGGGTTAGTTTGATGACTGCGGACTGGGATCGTATTTTTTTTGTTGACACATAAAATGCCTATGGCATGTCATGCTCAGGAAAATAATTTCAAGATTCTGACTAGGTGGTATCGATGCCCTCTGGTCCTACACAAAATGTATCCCGATATGTCCGGAACGATTCTGCATATCTGGTGGTCATTCAAGGTCCTTCAGACTTTCTGGAAAGCTGTATTTGATATTTATGCCTTGGTTGAGAGATCTCCCATGGTGCCCACTCCACAGATTGCTCTCTTATCCCTGATTCCTGGTCCCTTACCGGGGATAAAAAGGGGATTACTTAGACACTTCCTGACGGCGGCTCGAACTGTCATCCCTAGGCATTTGAAGTCCACTGAGCCCCCCACAATCAAAGAATGGGTTATGGAGATGGATCTTCTACAGAGAATGGAAACATTGATGGTGGAAGATGGAGATCATTATTATATTGAATTTTTGTAATGCTGCCAAGATAACAATTTACTCTTATGTGCTGATTTGTGTGCTGCATTGTTTATACTCTTCTTTTGAATAATCGTAGTAGTTCAATACTGAAATTACTTAGTATATATTGATTTTTATTTATCTATTTTCTTTTGTACTTGAAAATCTGTAAATAAAAATCTGATTATGGAAAAAAAAGACACTGGGTGTTCTAGTGTCAAATTATTGCACTAAGTTACAAAACAAGTAACAGCAATCGGAACGTACTTGAAAGCCACTATATTTTAAATGTCTTTATTAAAAGTTATATCTTAATTTACTTATATCCATTCCACTTTCATTCAGTGAATTATTTTTGACACAGTAGACGCGTATGTCGTGGAAATCCATCGCTCAAAATATATTAGACTGAAATTTATACGAGTCCAAACAGACTCTCAAGGCCAGACCCCATTAGTCAGTATCCTAATTAGGATATTTCACAGATATATATCGAGAGAGGAGAAGAAAACACACAGACACTGCTGATATGTTCAAAAATACTCCTCTGAAGGATTTATTACCAGACTGAAACTGTTAAACTGAAATTAAGAAGGGGTGTAGGCTTGAGGTTAACCAATCAGAGACAATGTGACAATATTTGCTATTCAGTAAAAAGCATACAATAAAATACATCCCAGATACATATTTATAATTCTTCACACATTAGGTTTGCAGGTGTCTTATCTCTCTTGGACAGAATATTCTCGTGGAGATGGGGGAGACCTTCCCTCTCGCATACTTGCCACCCTCCCATCTCCCTCCCTGTTCTTTCTCTACAAACTTCGCATGGGAACCAAGGTCAAAGATAAAACATACGAAATCAACATTACTTGTATTAAAGGAACAATGACTTTCCTATTCACTACAAAAGAACCAAGATGGGAACTCCAGACAAGATGGCTGCTGCACGAAACTAAATAATTTAAACATCATAATCACTTTCACGTATCTTAGTAATTCGGCATCCTGCTTGATAATTCACAATGTAATTTCATACAGAGAATATAAGCAAATAAACCATCCTTCACACGTATTTATCCACTACTCAGTGATTAATAAGCACACTATACTTTTTTTTATTAACCCCTTCGTGCACCCAGGTGTGCTATTATGTCGGGGGCGGGGGTGATGTTTGGAGAGGATACCCGGGACTGACAGCCAGGAGCTGTTTAACCCCTAAAATTCTGTGGTCAATCGCGAACGCAGCATCTGAGGAGTTGAAAAGAGGGGGCGGCCCACTCCAACAGCTAACCACCCCCCCCCCCCCCCGCAACGAGATCGGGGGATGACAATGGTTATCATGGCAGCCCAAGGGCCTAATGAAGGCCCCCGGGGCTGCCTTCACTCTGCCTCTGCTAAGCCGTTCCTGTGGCAGGGCTTAACAGAAGCCTGTAAAAATTACAATATACTGCAATACGTTAACGATCGCTGGTTCAAGTCCCCTAGGGGGACTAATAAAGTGTGTAAAAAAAAAAAAGTTTTAGTATTGAAAAAAAAAAAATATATTAAATGTTCAAAAAACCCTTTTCCCATTTTTCCCCTAAAGTAATGTAAAAAATAAAAAAAGTAAACTAAATTGGTATTGCTGCGTCCGTAAAAGTCTGAACTATTACAATATAGTGTTATTTAATGTGCACTGTAAACGCCGTAAAAAAGAAAATGTAAAACGTCAAAATTGCTGTTTTTTTTTTATCAACTTAGCTCTAAAAAAAAATGTAATAAAAAGTGATCAAAAGTGTTCTACGTACCAAAAAGTAGTACCGATAAAAACTACAGCTTGTCCTGCAAAAAATAAAGCATCACACCGCTCAATCGCTGAAAAACTAAAAAAGTTATGGCTGTCAGAATGTGGCGACACAAAACCTTTTTTTTTTTTAATGTATGTATTTTTTATTTTTCCAATCATTACAGACAAATGAACAAAAATTCAACAATTCAACAACATATAAATCAAAAATCAAATTGAATACGTAGTTCATTAAATGAGTAGGGACGACGAGTGAGCATGTTAATTATCTGACTAATACATGTCAACCCCCTCCGAGCCCATCCACGAAAGACCACATGGGGATTGGCGTTTTGGAAGTCTAAGTTATGGATCCAAGGAAGGAGTAGGGAAAATCTAGAGTTTAATCCTAAATGTTGTCTGAACTTGGTCCATGCGTTCCAGGAGGACATTACTAGGGGATTATCCTGTTGACCAGGCGATAGAGCCGAGTAGGAAGTGTGTAGAAGGCATGTTAAGGAAATGTGTCTGGAAAATTGTAGATCTAATGTCGAATCAGTAAAGCAGGAGCTACCGGTTATCCAATCCCCAATCACTCGCAGCTGAGCTGCCATGTTGTATAAGTGAATCTGGGGAAAATTGATCCCACAATGTTCACGGCGTTGTTGCAATATGCATAGACTCACTCTTGGTCTCTTCTGGTTCCAAATGAAGCCTCGGAAGAGAGCATTCAGCAGTCTAACGTCTACTGGTCTCAAGTGTATAGGCAAGGATTGTAGTAAGTATAACAATTTAGGAAAGACAACCAACTTTTAATAGATTGGCCCTACCCAAGAATGATAGAGTAAAGTGCCTCCAAGCCACGAGTTGGGATTCCAAACACGCAACAAAGGAATTAAGGTTTCGTTGATATAAACGTGATGGTTGTCTCAAGATGCGTACCCCCAAATAGGGAATGTAATCAGAGTTTCATTTAAATGTATGCCTCGAAGACCAGAGTGGCCTGGAGGGACCCTTGAGAATTAGGGCTTCTGATTTTTGTAGATTAATCTTAAAACCTGACAAGGCGCCACAAATTGAGATATCCTGGAGGATTGGTTGTAACGTAGAGGCAGGGTTGGATATGAACAGAAAAATATCTGCAAATGCCGATAATTTAATTTGAGAATCTCCAATTTGTATGCCTTGAAAACATGCTAGGGACTGGAGATGACGGAGAAGGGGATCTAGGGACAAGTTAAAAAGTAACGGTGAGAGAGGGCACCCCTGACGCATACCCCTGAAAATGGAGATAGGAGGCGAGTTAAGCCCATTGATGGTAAGGGATGTGACAGAACAGGCCTGTGAGCATGAAAGGAATGTTAGAAAGCGGTCTCCGGGACTGCAACACCGCTGTGAGAAATGGCCATGAGACAGAATCAAACGCTTTTTCCGCGTCAAGTCCCAACAACATGGTCACTGTGGAGGAGGGGTCTAGGGCAGACACCGTGGCTGCTACAGCCTGGCAAATACCTTTAGTGGAATGTATATTCCTCAAGAAACCTAACTGGGTTGGGGCAACAATTGGTCCAAGCATGGTTTGTAGACGGTCGGGCAAAATCTTTGTTAGGAGCTTATAGTCTTGGTTCAAAAGGGAAATCGGGCGATAGGAGGAAAGGAGAGTTGGATCCCTATCAGGTTTGGGAAGCAATATGGTCCTGGACTCATGAAAGTCAGGCATGTCGATCTCCCCACTAAATATGGCTTGTAAGGTCCTCGTCAAAGTCGGTACAATGTCTGGAAAAAGTTTGTAACATTCCGCCGATAGGAATGACCCGAAAGACCCGGCGCTTTATTATTGGGCAGGTTAGAGATTGCTAAAGCAACCTCCGCCTCCGTGATATCATTATTTAAAACTTCTATTGTCTTCAGTCCGTTTGGGCAGATGAAGCTTGGATATAAATGATTTCGTTTCCTCCTGATCATATGTTGTCGTTCGATAAAAGTCCACAAAATAATTCACAAACTCCCGCCGGACAAGATCAGAGTCCAGAATCTCAGAGCGAGACTCTGGATCCACTAATTTCACAATGTTGTGATTCGAGCGCTTAGGTCTGTGAATCTTTGCCAGCAGAGAGCCGACACGGTTACCCCATCTAAAATATCTGTTACTAGTCAGATCCACACCCCATCTAGCCTGACCCTGTAGGTAGGTCTCCAATAGAGATTTAGTTGCTAGATATGCTGTTTTAGACTTGGAGTACGGGAATCCACCAATAATTTATGAGCCTTGATAAGGTCTGTATTCAAGGAGTGAAATTTCTTACGATATTCCCTTCGTTTAAAATAAAAATAAGAAATAATGTGTCCTCTCATAACTGCTTTAGATGCGGACCAAAAAAGGGCTGTATCATCTAGGTGGGCAATATTGTCATCTACGTAAGGAGACCAGTGGACTGTCGGATATTTGCGGAAATCCTCAGAGGTCAACAGATAGGAAGGGAACCGCCAATTATGACTATAGGACATTGGAGTGCCCGTGGTAAATTCCATGCATACTGGAGCGTGATCTGATATACATATGGGCGTCAGGTCTACTGAGGTGAGTGATGGAAAGAGGGAATCCGGTATAAGAAAATAATTAATTCTAGAGTGAGTGTTGTGAACATGCGAAAAATACGTATATTCTTGAGAGGAGGTCTGGGTTACACGCCAGGGATCACACAAGGATGAGTGTTCCATGAGTGTAAGGAGTACCGAGGCCCCCGCATGGTCCTGTGTGGTCGGTTTGGACCGGTCAATGTCTGAGTTCAAGGTGAGATTAAAGTCTCTTCCCAAAATCAGAGTGTGTGTTTGTCTCTGTAGTAGAAAAGTGAAAAGAGAGGAGTAAAAGTCTGCGTTAGAGTACACAGGTGCGTATATGTTAACAAGGCCTTATCTGTGCGTGTTAATAGTAGTGTCGATGTACAGGAAATGTCCCCCCGGGTCTGAGTATGTATCGTGAACAGATGTATAGAATAAACCCAAAAGCACTCCAAGGACACTCGACTGTATTGATTTCCAAGGAAGAATTATTTATTTTCATTCATTCCAAATGGTATTTTACAGAACAGAATTTATTTAATGCAAGCGATAGGCCTTTATAACGTTTCGGCCCAACCAATGCCTTTCTCACAATCACTGTAAGGAAAGCAAATAATACAAAATCATATATATCATATTGTATAGGACAAAATAAATATTGAAAATTATATCAAATGATACATTCTACAATTCAAGTTAAAATAAAAAATTATCCAGATGGGTAACAACGATCAACACTTATATGTAAGTTAGATATTGTGCACAAAGAGCGAGACATGCGTCAACGATAAATACACATGGCCATTATGATCAGGTGCATGTAGATTCATACACTAGTAGTGGTTATCCTTCGTAAATCTGGGTATACAGGATTTCTCAGGGAACATAGAGTGGAAGCACACAAAATTATGCAAATCACAGTATATAAAATAAGCATGGTCAAGACATACATGTGGGAACTTGTTGGAGAGGTATTAGTAAATATTGAGTGATATTGAGTCTGATGTCATTGTGGTAGATTCGAGAAGACGAGTAACAGCTTGAATACCCTTCTGATGTGTAATAGAGGTATATAAGCTACTGACGTCCAGGGTTACTAAGGTGAAAGTATGACTAACCCTTGGGAGTTCCCTAATTTTCTTTAAAAAGTGGCCTGTGTCCAGGATAAAAGAGGGTGTTGTCTTTATTAGGGGGGGAAGGATTTTTTCTAAAAAGATAGAAAGCGGGGAGAGGATGGAGTCTGTCGAGGCTACTATAGGCCTACCAGGTGGATGTTGTAGAGACTTATGGATCTTGGGTAGAATGTAAAATACTGGAATTATTGGGTGGGGATTTTGTAGGCATTTATAAGTTTTGTCATCGATCGTCCCCCGGCCTCTATTATATTTAACGTTATTCCAAAAACCCATATGGACTGAGACCATCTTCACCATCATATGTATGATATTCAATGCCATGTCCTATACATTACTTATCCTATACCATGTTAACTGTTAGATTACTTATATACGTCAAACAAACATCATGCCTCCCGCAATAGGGCTGTAATTCCGTTGCATGGACTTGGTTATGCCATAAGTAGAAGGGAAAATACTTACAAGCTCGGAATAAGCGCTATAGTGATGAGGACGGCTTGCGTTCCACGGAGTGACTGCATTTTAAAGACTGCGCATGCGCCAGAATAGCTCTGCGTACCACGTACCGGATATCCAGTGTGAGGAGCAGGCGCCATATATATATGGACGCTGCCATGAACACACTCACAGCCTGGAGCGTCTGGCAGACGCCGATACACCATTATACTCCTCCAAAACTTCATGCAGGTACGACACTACTGACAAATGTACATCTTTACATTTGGTATCACTATTCTTCTTTCTATCTTCTTTTTGTATTCTTAATCACTACTCCTCTCCTTTGCTGGTACTTTATGGTATGGTCCTGAGAGGTATTTTACTAATACCTATCCAACAAGTTCCCACATGTATGTCTTGACCATGCTTATTTTATATACTGTGATTTGCATAATTTTGTGTGCTTCCACTCTATGTTCCCTGAGAAATCCTGTATACCCAGATTTACGAAGGATAACCACTACTTGTAATGTCGGGGTAGGGAAACAGACAAATGAGCCCTAATCTACCCGCCACTCAGTCCCTGCCTACTTGCAACGACCCGCTTTAGGCGACGGGGTACAACTGGGCAACGGTCCCTACACTCAATAGGTGCACGACAGACAAACAGACAAGGGTACAAAGAAGCCAGGGAAATGGGGAAGTTGCCCACGGGAACACCGTGAGCAACAAGCGAGGTGAACGAGCCGAGTCAAACCAGGAGATGAGCGAGGTACAAAAACGCAGAGCAGAAGAGTGGTCAGAAAAGCCAAGGTCAATCACAAGCAGAGGATCAGTAGTTCAAGAAGCTGCAGCAGGGCCAGGAAACAAACAGAGAAGAATCACAAGCAAAGGAGGAACAGGAAAGGCAGGTATAAATAGACAGAGGGCGGGAGCTAGCTCCGTCTGGCCAGGCTGTGATAGGCTCTCCCACTCCTAAGCCTGCCATCCTGGGTGGTGGAAGATGGAGTCAGTCTCACAGACATAGAAGCAGGTGCAGACTGATTACCTATGGGCGTCGACACAGAAGTTGTGTCTGGCAGATCCTTTACACTACTAGTGTATGAATCTACATGCACCTGATCATAATGGCCATGTGTACTTATCGTTGAAGCATGTCTCGCCCTTTGTGCACAATATCTAACTTACATATAAGTGTTGATCGTTGTTACCCATCTGGATAATTTTTTATTTTAACTTGAATTGTAGAATGTATCATTTGATATAATTTTCAATATTTATTTTGTCCTATACAATATGATATAATTCACTGTATTTTAACGATATATATTGTGCTCCCACAAATATGAACATTTGAAAATTCACTGAAGTGATAAATGAGTAAAATGTATAATTTTTATTTCATAGCTATCTAAAAACAGGGGTACAATCACCACTGTGAAAAGCCCAACCGTGTATTTAAAAACGTATTAAACACAATACTCCCAGTCCTAGTTCGTTTGCGAACCCTTTGTGACTGGGTATGTAAACAGAGATATCAAAATATGGAATCAGCGTATAACATTGGTAAAGCAGTGGTTTGGACCCTCGTTCACACAGGAGCCTGCGTTAACCGCACCAGATTCTCCCAATGTACAGATGCACAACAATGCCACTGCCCCCCACGCAAAATTCCCTCACTTCACCCGACCCTACGCGTTTCTATACCTATCATCAGGGGTCTGTCAGTCTGGCCAGGATGCCAGCGATATATCTTCAGCAGCAGGTATTCTACTGCACAACACGGAAGCATGCATGCATAGATGTCAGCGGCATGATTCACTCTGGGACTCTGAGTCACTATGAACTGAATACTCCGCCCCCTGGCTCCGGCAGCATACATCAAACAGCCAATCACACTGGCCCAGCACATCCATGATGCTCAACCATGTGACTCCCGGCTGTCAGCTGACATACCCGGAAGTAACAATGTAAACAACACAGAGCATGCTGACTCAATGGGAGGCTGTAGAAGTATCTGTTTGCTACACAAAGCCTCATGCTATTCAAGGATGGAGTATAACACTATTAGGTTGGATATATGTTGCGGATCAGCTCAGGACCGCAATTGGACTACCACGATAGGAGCACCTACCCTGAAAATACATAATATATGGATGGAAGAACGACGTAATTGTAAACCTCACATAAAACATATGACACACTCCTGGACTCAATTGCCATACCTGCTACTTATTGATTGATATATTACAAGTGACTACACTGGGACTAGGAATGCATTACCATACCCCCACCCAGAGGACCAAAAAAGCCCTATGACTTGATATGGATTGTATATTAAATAAAACAGGTATAATTTGTTTGCTCGTTTAAACCTTCAGGATGTACGCAAGCCAGTCTGTAGATCCATTGGGCCTCTTTACGCAGAATGAGGTTATCCCAATCCCCTCCCCGTTTAGGAGGACGTACCAATTCAATTGCCTGAAATTTTAAACATTCTGCCCTGCCTTGATGTTTTGCATGCACATGTTTTGATATGGAGTATCTCTTTCATTTGTAACATCTCCAACATGTTCCCTAATCCGGCGCCGAAACTGCCGTATCGTCTTGCCCACGTAATTCAGTGGGCACGGACATGTGATTAAATAGACAACTCCAGCCGTTTTGCAGTTCACAAAATCTTATTTAATTTTATTTAATATACAATCCATATCAAGTCATAGGGCTTTTTTGGTCCTCTGGGTGGGGGTATGGTAATGCATTCCTAGTCCCAGTGTAGTCACTTGTAATATATCAATCAATAAGTAGCAGGTATGGCAATTGAGTCCAGGAGTGTGTCATATGTTTTATGTGAGGTTTACAATTACGTCGTTCTTCCATCCATATATTATGTATTTTCAGGGTAGGTGCTCCTATCGTGGTAGTCCAATTGCGGTCCTGAGCTGATCCGCAACATATATCCAACCTAATAGTGTTATACTCCATCCTTGAATAGCATGAGGCTTTGTGTAGCAAACAGATACTTCTACAGCCTCCCATTGAGTCAGCATGCTCTGTGTTGTTTACATTGTTACTTCCAGGTATGTCAGCTGACAGCCGGGAGTCACATGGTTGAGCATCATGGATGTGCTGGGCCAGTGTGATTGGCTGTTTGATGTATGCTGCCGGAGCCAGGGGGCGGAGTATTCAGTTCATAGTGACTCAGAGTCCCAGAGTGAAGCATGCCGCTGACATCTATGCGTGCATGCTTCCGTGTTGTGCAGTAGAATACCTGCTGCTGAAGATATATCGCTGGCATCCTGGACCAGACTGACAGACCCCTGATGATAGGTATAGAAACGCGTAGGGTCGGGTGAAGTGAGGGAATTTTGCGTAGGGGGCAGTGGCATTGTTGTGCATCTGTACATTGGGAGAATCTGGTGCGGTTAACGCAGGCTCCTGTGTGAACGAGGGTCCAAACCACTGCTTTACCAATGTTATACGCTGATTCCATATTTTGATATCTCTGTTTACATACCCAGTCACAAAGGGTTCGCAAACGAACTAGGACTGGGAGTATTGTGTTTAATACGTTTTTAAATACACGGTTGGGCTTTTCACAGTGGTGATTGTACCCCTGTTTTTAGATAGCTATGAAATAAAAATTATACATTTTACTCATTTATCACTTCAGTGAATTTTCAAATGTTCATATTTGTGGGAGCACAATATATATCGTTAAAATACAGTGAATTATTACGAATTAGTACAGTTCATTATACAATTTAATATATCTGGGTATGGCAGCCTTTGCACTCTCTGACCTAAATACAGAAGGATGGATGAGTGAGGCAAAAAGTGTCTTCTCTGAGTGTGAACTGGCGTATACAATGCAGGGTGTGTCCCTTAAATCCACTTTTAAAAACCTCACTAGATTACACAAGGATTATACAAGAAGTTGGTGGGAAAGAGTCTAGAGAACTATCTTAAGAACAAAATAGTGCCTAGAGGCCTCAGAGTCCCTATTACCCCAGCCCCCAGATTAAAGACACCTAACATTAAAGAGAGGTGGGAGCAGGAGATTACAGGGAGTTCACTGAGATTTATGCAAATTTTGGTTGAGGAAGAGATTATTCAGTTTGATCACATCAGTGTGGAACTGAAAAAAGAGATTGAGACAGTCAAGACTCTGGTTGATACCCCAGGTTTTGATAAAAAAGATAAAACCTTGCAACAATCCCTAGAGAGGTTTACTTGTCATCTAAAAGAGCGTAAGCACTTCCAGTTCCAGAGAGATCTGCAGGAATTTAGGGAGAAAAAAGCTTATGATTTTGTTAATCAGCAACAACAACAACATCAGCAGGGAAATAGGGGTCAAAGAGAATCTGACCCCTCTACATCTGAGAGTGAAACAACAGACTCTGAAAGAGTAGGCCCATTCTCTGGGACTGGTGGTGGTAGACAAAAATTTAGGGGAGGTGTCAGAGGTAGGAATAGAGGCCGAGCCAGAGCTTCTTCCAATAGTGGCAGTAATAATTTTTTATCCAACAATCCCCCCATTTCCTGCTACATGCTGAGGGGACAAAAGGATTTATAAAGGGAATAGGAACGGATAAGTTACAAATAATTAATTTATCGGAACATAATCTGAGTCCATCTGAGATCATGCTTTTAGAGAAGGGACTTTCATTTGTCCCCACAGTAAAATTTGATTCATTTACCTGGATCAAGGATTTTAATTTGTTTGCTCGTAAATTAAAATGGATTAAGTTTTTCAAACATTACAACAGGAAAAAATGTCTGGAAATGGGTCTAGAGGAATCTGATTTAGAAGGACTAGAAGCACTGGAAGGGTTACTTGAAGAATCAAGTAGAACCCCAGTACTGGGACCTTTTACTAATCTAAGAACTAGAAGTAGGAAGTTGCCGCCATTGGGAGATTTTACCAACGTAGATCTGTTCGTAGATTTGGTGGGTGAAGAGATCAAAGCTTTGAGTCAGGATATGAGGGGCATTGATAACAATCTGTCTTGGTCTGAACGTGTAGCTCTTACCACTTTGGAAAAAAGACGTAATATCATTCTAAAAGCATCCGATAAGGATGGGAACATTGTGGTTATGAGTCGAGAAGACTATAAGAAAATGTGTGAGGACATATTGCTCAATCCTGACTGTTACACCATTCTAAAAGATAACCCCACAGCAGTGTTCAAGAAGGAGCTTTTAGGTATCCTGCGGGATGCAAAGAGCAGGTCTTTGATCAGTGCTAGCGAATTCAACTTTCTATTTCCTCAATTTCCTATTATGGCATGCTTTTATAGCCTGCCAAAAATCCACAAGGGCTATCCTCCCCTACGTGGTAGACCCATTGTATCAGGTATTAATAATCTAACTCAGAATGTGAGTACATATATAGACCAGGTGCTGCGTCCGTTTGTGCTAGGTCTCACATCATATGTACGTGATACCATGGATGTTTTAAAACAAATTGAGGGTATAACTTTGGAACAAAATACATTTCTGGCGAGTTTGGATGTGGATGCTTTGTATTCCTCCATTCCACATAGACTTGGCTGTGAAGCAGTGGAATACTTTCTAAAATCTAGGGGCACTCAATATGTGGCTCATAACCAGCTTGTTTTGCAATTATTACACTTTGTGTTAGAAAGGAATGTTTTTATCTTTGAAGACCGTATTTTTCATCAGCAACGTGGTACAGCAATGGGGAGTCCCACTGCTCCCACGTATGCAAACTTGTTTCTTGGTTGGTGGGAAGAGACAGTGGTCTTTGGGGATAAATTTGTCAAGTGGACTTCATCAATAGGTATCTGGATTAGATATATTGATGACGTGTTGTTGCTCTGGAATTCCACAGTGGAGGAATTCAATAATTTTGTGGCAGCCCTTAATACAAACGATTTAGGGCTCAGGTTCACATGTGAAATCAGTGATCAGGAATTATCTTTTTTAGATCTTAAGATAATTAAAACTAAGGAAGGCACAATACGTACTAAAGTACACCGAAAGGAGACAGCAACCAATAGTTTCCTACAATGGAACAGTTGTCACCCTTATCCCCTCAAACGTGGGATTCCCAGAGGCCAATTCATGAGAGTACTCTGAAATTGTAGTTCAATGGACGATTTGAGTCACAGGTACATGACCTCACAAACAGATTGAAGGAGAGGGGCTTCCCTAAGGGGGTAATTAGAAAGGCCTATGAGGGAGCGAGGGATGCAGATAGGCAGAGCCTTTTAGTCCCTAGACAACGTCAAGAGGAAAGGGTCACTAGGCTCATAGGTACTTTTGACTCCAAACAATCTGAGATCATGGAAATCCTCAAGAGGTATTGGCGTATCCTAGGAGCCGATGCGGACTTGGCGGATCAGATAACACAATGGCCTTCAGTCACGTTCCGTAGAGGTAAAAACATCAGGGATAGGGTGATGCAGAGTTGTTTTGATCCAATAATCCAAAAGGGTACTTGGTTAGACAGGCAGATATCGGGTACACACAGATGTGGTAGTTGTAGAGCCTGTGATTTCATTCAAAGTGGGAAAAAATTCAAAAGTGTTACCACCAAGGTTGAGTATGATATCCGAGATTTTGTGAACTGCAAAACGGCTGGAGTTGTCTATTTAATCACATGTCCGTGCCCACTGAATTACGTGGGCAAGACGATACGGCAGTTTCGGCGCCGGATTAGGGAACATGTTGGAGATGTTACAAATGAAAGAGATACTCCATATCAAAACATGTGCATGCAAAACATCAAGGCAGGGCAGAATGTTTAAAATTTCAGGCAATTGAATTGGTACATCCTCCTAAACGGGGAGGGGATTGGGATAACCTCATTCTGCGTAAAGAGGCCCAATGGATCTACAGACTGGCTTGCGTACATCCTGAAGGTTTAAACGAGCAAACAAATTATACCTGTTTTATTTAATATACAATCCATATCAAGTCATAGGGCTTTTTTGGTCCTCTGGGTGGGGGTATGGTAATGCATTCCTAGTCCCAGTGTAGTCACTTGTAATATATCAATCAATAAGTAGCAGGTATGGCAATTGAGTCCAGGAGTGTGTCATATGTTTTATGTGAGGTTTACAATTACGTCGTTCTTCCATCCATATATTATGTATTTTCAGGGTAGGTGCTCCTATCGTGGTAGTCCAATTGCGGTCCTGAGCTGATCCGCAACATATATCCAACCTAATAGTGTTATACTCCATCCTTGAATAGCATGAGGCTTTGTGTAGCAAACAGATACTTCTACAGCCTCCCATTGAGTCAGCATGCTCTGTGTTGTTTACATTGTTACTTCCGGGTATGTCAGCTGACAGCCGGGAGTCACATGGTTGAGCATCATGGATGTGCTGGGCCAGTGTGATTGGCTGTTTGATGTATGCTGCCGGAGCCAGGGGGCGGAGTATTCAGTTCATAGTGACTCAGAGTCCCAGAGTGAAGCATGCCGCTGACATCTATGCGTGCATGCTTCCGTGTTGTGCAGTAGAATACCTGCTGCTGAAGATATATCGCTGGCATCCTGGCCAGACTGACAGACCCCTGATGATAAGTATAGAAACGCGTAGGGTCGGGTGAAGTGAGGGAATTTTGCGTGGGGGGCAGTGGCATTGTTGTGCATCTGTACATTGGGAGAATCTGGTGCGGTTAACGCGGGCTCCTGTGTGAACGAGGGTCCAAACCACTGCTTTACCAATGTTATACGCTGATTCCATATTTTGATATCTCTATTTACATACCCAGTCACAAAGGGTTCACAAACGAACTAGGACTGGGAGTATTGTGTTTAATACATTTTTAAATACACGGTTGGGCTTTTCACAGTGGTGATTGTACCCCTGTTTTTAGATAGCTATGAAATAAAAATTATACATTTTACTCATTTATCACTTCAGTGAATTATACAATATGATATATATGATTTTGTATTATTTGCTTTCCTTACAGCGATTGTGAGAAAGGCCTTGATTGGGCCAAAACGTTATAAACGCCTATCGCTTGCATTAAATAAATTCTGTTCTGTAAAATACCATTTGGAATGAATGAAAATAAATAATTCTTCCTTGGAAATCAATACAGTCGAGTGTCCTTGGAGTGCTTTTGGGTTTATTCTATACATCCGTTAGTGGGGTACAACCCGAACCTGAATAGCACCAACGAATTGGAGTGCATCCTTACAATTTTGATCTATATGTATCGTGAACAGTCAGGCCCAAAGATTTATGAAAGAGAGTCGCCACCCCCCTAGATTTAGAAGTGTAGGAGGCCGTGTAACAGTCACCCAACCATGGGGCCTTCAGTGAACCCCCAGCGCCCTCTCGCCAGTGTGTCTCCTGCAAGAAAATGACATGGGGTCTCAGTCGCTTTAAGTGATTTCCGACCTTTTTACGCTTAACCACAGTATTTAGGCCGGCAATGTTCCAGCTAACCATTCGTAGTGTGGAAGGCGTGACGATAGGTGTGTCTATAGTGCTATAAAGGGTACTCATCCTATCCCAGTAGGGGCGATCTTAGAGTAGAAGTGTGAAGCATTACAAAATCGGGGTCCACTGTCCCAGCAAGCAGTAGATCCCATGATGTAGTGACCTAGGAGGATAACACGTGTCCAGAGAAGAAGGGGGTAGGAAAAAACCTGAGTTAAGAAAAAAACATAGGTAAATAAAGTAAACAATATGTGCACCACATAATAACAAAAATTAGCAATGCAAAGCATAGAAAAAGAAAACAATAGCAGTACGCAACATGCGGAAAGGCACTGAAAAACATGAGGTAGAAGAGTCCCCAAAATTTCACAGAATGATGACAGGTCAGTCAGGGACATCTTTGAAGAATTGACGTCGGGCTGCTCCAGGATCCTCGTAGATGGTGGTTCGGCCATTTTCAGTCACCTTGAGCTTAGCTGGGTATAGAAGTTGGAAACGTATTCCCCTCTCGTGTAGATGATGGCATATTGGTGTGAACGCCTTGTGTTTCAAGGAGACTGCTGAGGAGAAGTCCTGGAAAATAAGGAGTTTAGATCCCCTGACCTTCAAGTTCCTGGCCTGTCTATAAGCCCTTAAGACACGTTCCTTGATTGCCCAGTTAAGATATTTCGCTATAACTGGGCGAGGTCTACTCTCTCTCTCTCTTCCCGCGGAGGGCTCAATGCTGAACGGGTCCGGTGTAAGATCCAGTTGGAGGGCGTCCGGGAGGTCTGCTGTGAGAAGCTGCATGAGATCATCGCCCACAACGCTTTCAGGAATTCCTACAAAACGCAGATTATTCTGCCTGTCCCGGTTTTCCAGGTCCTCCAGCTTATCTCACAAAATGATTTCTGCATTTTGGTGTTGAGCCACCGAGTTCTCCAGATCAGACACCGTAGTTTCGCATGCCGGCACGCGGTTTTTCAGATCTGCTATTTTTTGTGCGTTTGCGGTAATCTGCGCCAGTGCTGAGTTAATGGAGGTATGGATCAGATCCATTCTCTTGTCAAATAAAGACATCATTAAGCGAGACACCTCTTCTGCCACTGCAGTGGCATGATGATGATCCATAAGCGGAGAGGACATAGGACTGTCAGCCGGAGATAGGTTTGGTGGAGGGATGTCTCCAGTTTGGAGAAGTTCCGGTGAATGAGGACAAGACAGTGATGCAGACAGAGTCTGAGGAGGTCTAGGCCCCTGTTTATCTTTACTATCTTTTCCCTTCGTCATTGCTTCTGTTTTAGGGTTGGTCCATTGAGATTGCCTAGTAAGACGTGGAGGCTGAGCGTGTCTATGAAGAAATGTGTCCATTATCAAGACAGGGAGAGAGATGAAAGGGCTGGATTAGGTCAGGCGGGTCGTCTCCTACATTTCAGGGTTACGGCATCAGCATTTTATCTGAATTTGCAATTTATAGAACAAAAATAAATAAATGGTGCAACAAATAGAACTAGGACGTCCACTAGATTGCAGCAACGTCACAAGCATTCAGCTATTACTGAAGCCAGATGATAGTGAAGTATGAGCAGTCAGGCCAGTACAACAGGCAATGTAGTTATCCAGATGACATATATGCCAGATTAGAAGCGTGCAGCCCAGGGTTGAAACAAGCAGAGTTCAAAATGTGCACGCAACAGGTCTCTATGTGGCCCCTGTATTCAGCAGAAGATTAGACTCAGTCCTTGAAAGGGGATACACTGTACTCACTCAGTACCAGGCGATATCTCCGGTCCGGGTGCTTTACTTTGAAAGATGAGAACGAACAGTGCTCAAAATGGCCGCCAACCTCCTGTTTATGAGGAAGGAGCTAGGTCACTCAGATCTTCCCCCTTAGGCCCTGTTCACACAGAGGCTTTTTGACAAGTTTTTTGACGCGGAAACTGCGCCACAAAACTCGTCAAAAAACGCCCGAAAATGTCTCCCATTGTTTTCAATGGGAGTTGGATAAGTTTTTTTACCGCGAGTAAAAAAAACGCGTCGCGGTAAAAAGAAGTATCATGACCCATCTTGAGGCGGTTTCCGCCTCCAAAACCCCATTTCAATCAGTCAGAAAGAGGAAAAAAACGCCTCGACAAGTGTTTTGACGAGTTTTTGTCAAACCACTGTGCAAAAACCATCTGGAGCAGTTTTTGCAGGAGGAATTTTCCTCCTGCAAAAAACTCCATGTGAACATAGCTTAGAGAGCCAGGCAAGGGTTTTTCAGCTCCCTCCAGCGTCCCCTGTGAGTGGGGATGATGTTCACCTCACAGTCCCCCTCCGTGAGGCAGCTGGGGATCCCAGATGCAATGGGGAGACCCTCCAACAGCCTCAAGGCCAGCAGCAGTGGCCAGCCGGCCCCGGATGAGGCAGGATGGTAGGCCCCAAGAAGGCCGGCAACTCCACGTGAAGGACAAGCGTGCGACGCCAGCAGTCCTCACCAGCAAGAGAACGTCCCTGGGAGGCAATGCAGGGGCTCCGAGACCCTCCCTGAGGGGGAGATGTAAGGCAGCAGCTCCGGCGCAACCACCCGGCCGACCCCACTCGTGGCAGAGCAGTAAGCCCCAAGATGGCCGACGATCACTGGGGGCGGCGTCTCACTGGAGACACTAATGACTCCCGGAGCAAATGAGCGGCTCCGACGGTGCAGGGGAGGGTGTCCTGTGTACCCACCGCAACAAGGAGGACAGCGAGCCTCCGATGGCAACGATTGCGGCTGGATCCCCTGCTCGGTACTCGGAGCCGAGGTAAGATGCGGCCACTCAGGATGCCCCACCTCCGGAAGTCGCGTCTAATATTTTCACAAAACATTTTTTGTTTTTTATCAATAAAAGTAGTAAAATGTTTTAAAAAAACGATATAAATTTGGTTTCACCATAATCGTATTCAGCCACAGAATAAAGATAAGTTGTCGTTTTTACCGCACCGTTAAAGCCGTAAAAACGAAACCCAATAAAACATTGAGGAATTGCAGTTTTTTCCAACTTCAGCCCTCAAAGAATTTTTTTTCAGTTTCCCGGTACATTATATGGAACTATAAATGGTACCAAAAGACACTACAACTCCTCCCACAAAAAATAAGACCTCACACCATTGTTATGGCTCTTGGAATGCGGGGAGTGAAAAACGAAAATGAAAAATAAAAACATGGCTCAGTCCCGAAGGGGTTAAAGATAAAAAGCTCTGGTGGGCTTGCTAAACAAGTGGTTTGTGTATCAAGTGGAGTTACAAAACCGGAGTTAAAAAGAGGAGTTACAGCCCCTGTAAGTACTCTTCTTTTCTTTTACTTTAACAACTGTTCACTTTTTTTTTTTTTTGTAACTGGGATAATGGATAGCAAGATTGTAGGTTTTCTTCAGTGCACAGTTTGCCATATGTATGCATGACTGGAGCCTGAGTTCCAGGGTGAATACCTCTGTGGCAGATATGAGCATGTTGGTCACCTGGAAGCTCGCATTAGAGATCTGGAGGAGCAGAATGCAACACTGAGGGCGATAGACAATCTTGAGCGGAGCATGCAGCTGATGGAACATGCAGTTAGTGGGGTAGAATTGGAGGGTGAAGACATGGGTCAGCAGGATCAGGCAAATAGCTGGGTTAATGTAGTTGGGGGCAGTACAAAGGGGTCCAAGAAAAGGAATGCCAATCCTGTTTCTGATATTCCAAGCAAAATTGCCAAGTTGGGTGATGATGCGAGGGTGTCTGTCTCAGAAATGGCAGCCCTAGTGGATACTGATCTCCTTAACAGCTGGGAGAACAGCCCAGCCAGTAGTCGGCGGGATGGTAATGCTGGTAAGGCAAGACAATTGATAGTTCTAGCGGATTCTATAATCAGGAAGACGGATAGAATAATTTGTCGCCAAGACCGCCTTAACCGAATGGTTTGCTGTCTCCCTGGTGCCAGGGTTCGGCATGTGGTGGAACGGGTGGACAAATTGCTGCTAGGGGCTGGTGATGATCCAGCTGTTGTGGTCCATGTAGGTACCAACGACAGAATAAATGGTAGGTGGAGGAGCCTTAAGAATAATTTTAAAGAACTAGGCTACAAGCTGAAGGGAAGGACCTCCAAGGTTGTATTCTCAGGAATACTGCCTGTGCCATGCGCATCACAGGAAAGACAGCGGGAGCTCAGGGAGTTAAATGCATGGCTTAAAGAGGCTCTGTCACCAGATTTTGCAACCCCTATCTGCTATTGCAGCAGATAGGCGCTGCAATGTAGATTACAGTAACGTTTTTATTTTAAAAAAACGAGCATTTTTGGCCAAGTTATGACCATTTTTGTAGTTATGCAAATGAGGCTTGCAAAAGTCCAAGTGGGTGTGTTTAAAAGTAAAAGTCCAAGTGGGTGTGTATTATGTGCGTACATCGGGGCGTTTTTAATACTTTCACTAGCTGGGCGCTGTGAAGAGAAGTAACATCCTCTTCTCTTCAGAACGCCCAGCTTCTGACAGTGCAGATCTGTGACGTCACTCACAGGTCCTGCATCGTGACGGCCACATCAGCACCAGAGGCTACAGTTGATTCTGCAGCAGCATCAGCGTTTGCAGGTAAGTCAATCTTACCTGCAAACGCTGATGCTGCTGCAGAATCAACTGTAGCCTCTGGTGCCGATGTGGCCGTCACGATGCAGGACCTGTGAGTGACGTCACAGATCTGCACTGTCAGAAGCTGGGCGTTCTGAAGAGAAGAGGATGTTACTTCTCATCAGAGCGCCCAGCTAGTAAAAGTATTAATAACGCCCCGATGTACGCACATAATACACACCCACTTGGACTTGTACTTTTAAACACACCCACTTGGACTTTTGCAAGCCTCATTTGCATAACTACAAAAATGGTCATAACTTGGCCAAAAATGCTCGTTTTTTTAAAATAAAAACGTTACTGTAATCTACATTGCAGCGCCTATCTGCTGCAATAGCAGATAGGGGTTGCAAAATCTGGTGACAGAGCCTCTTTAAATATTGGTGTAGAGGAGAAGGCTTTGGGTTCCTAGAGCACTGGGCTGACTTTTCATTGGGGTACAAACTGTGTTCTGCAGATGATTTGCACCTAAATGGAAGGGGGTCCGCTGTGCTGGGGGAGAGAATTCTAGCTGGGGTGGTGGAGAATTTAAACTAGGGCTGAGGAGGGAGGTCAATGTAGAAAATAAATGGGTAGTCAGGTTAGAGAGGGATCAGACTATATTGGTGGAGGGAGAAACAGACTGTGGGGAGAGGACTAGGCAACTGGATAAGGAGATCCTTTTGCTACAAAACAGCGGTGAAAATAAAAATGGCCAAATAATGTAAAATAATCACATTTCTGATAATAAAAGTGAAAAACTGAAAGGCAAGTTAAAGTGTATGTTCACAAATGCCAGAAGTCTAGCAAGCAAAATGGGGGAGCTGGAGGCCTTGATACTGGAAGAAAATATAGATATAGTTGGTGTTGCTGAAACATAGCTAGACTCTTATCATGACTGGACTGTAAATCTACAGGGTTTTACACTTTTTCAGAAAGACAGGACAAATAGGAAAGGCGGTGGTATATGTCTGTATGTGAGAAGTGATATGAAGGGGAGTGTGAAAGCTTCATTAGAGGGTGAAGATTGTGAGGAGGTTGAAACCTTGTGGGTGGAACTAGAAAGGGAGGTAAACACTGAAAAAATTACTTTTGGTGTAATCTATAGACCCCCCCCCCCCCCCCCAATATAACTGAGGAGATGGAAGGTCAGCTATATAAACAGATGGAGCGGGCTGCACAGGCGTGTACTGTAGTAATAATGGGAGATTTTAATTACCGAGATACTAATTGGTGTCATGGTTCGGCTTCAACTGCAAAGGGGAGACATTTCCTCAACCTGTTGCAGGAAAATTTTATGGGCAAGTTTGTGGAAGACCCGACTAGAGGTGAAGCAATGTTGGATCTGGTTATTTTTAATAATGCAGAGCTTGTAGGGAACGTCAATGTTCGTGAAAACTTCGGTAACAGTGATCACAATATAGTTACATTTTACCTATACTGTAAAAAACAAACACAGGCTGGGAGGGCAAAAACACTTAATTTTAATAAAGCCAATTTCCCCAGGATGAGGGCTGCAATTCAAGATATAGACTGGGAAGAACTAATGTTAAATAATGGGACAAATGATAAATGGGATATTTTCAAATCTACTTTGGGTAATTATAGTGCAAAATTTATTCCTATAGGTAACAAGTAAAAACGACTAAAATTAAACCCCACATGACTTACACCTTCTGTGAAAAGGGCAATACATGACAAAAAAAAGGGCATTTGAAAAATACAAATCTGAGGGTACATCTGTAACCTTTTTAAATTATAAAGAGCATAATAAAATCTGTAAAAATGTCATAAAATTAGCAAAAATACAAAATGAAAGGCAGGTGGCCAAGGATAGTAAAACAAATCCCCAAAAATTCTTCAAGTATATAAATGCAAAAAAGCCAAGGTCTGAACATGTAGGACCCCAAGATAGTGGTAATGGGGAGTTGGACACAGGGGATCAAGAGAAGGCAGCATTACTAAATGGGTTTTTTAGCTCTGTATATACAACAGAAGAAAGAGCGGCTGATGTAGCCGGTGCCAGTGCTGTTAATAGAACAGTTGATATACTGAATTGGATGAATGTAGATATGGTCCAAGCTAAATTAAATAAAATAAATGTGCACAAGGCCCCGGGACCAGATGGGTTACACCCTAGAATTCTTAAAGAGCTTAGTTCAGTTATTTCTGTCCCCCTTTTCATAATATTCAGAGATTCTCTTGTGACTGGTATAGTGCCAAGGGACTGGTGCAGGGCAAATGTGGTTTCTATTTTCAAAAAGGGCTCTAGGTCTTCCCCAGGTAATTATAGATTAGTAAGCTTAACATCCATCGTGGGGAAAATGTTTGAGGGGCTATTGAGGGACTATATACAGGATTATGTGACAAAAAATAGTATTATAAGTGACAGCCAGCACAGTTTTACTAAGGACAGAAGCTGTCAAACCAACCTGATTTGTTTTTATGAAGAGGTGCGCAAAAGCCTAGACAGAGGGGCCGCTGTGGATATAGTGTTTTTAGACTTTGCAAAGGCATTTGACACTGTCCCTCATAGACGTCTAATGGGTAAATTAAGGACTATATGTTTAGAAAATATAGTTTGTAATTGGATTGAGTATTGGCTCAAGGACCGTATCCAGAGAGTTGTGGTCAATGATTCTTACTCTGAATGGTCCCCGGTTATGAGTGGTGTACTCCAGGGTTCAGTGCTGGGACCACTATTATTCAACTTATTTATTACTGATATAGAGGATGGGATTAAAAGCACTATTTCTATTTTTGCAGATGACACCAAGCTATGTAATATAGTTCAGACTATGTAAGATGTTCGTGAATTGCATGCGGATTTAACCGGTTAAGGACTAGGCTGTTTTACAGCTAAATGACCAGAGCAAATTTTACAATTTTGCTATTCGCTTCTTTAGATGACTATAACTCTGCAGGTGAATAAAGTTCATCTTTGAATTTTACACTCTTTTTAAAGGACAGATAGGGCTTTGTTTTAGTGCCATTTGTCAGTATATATCATTTTAATTTTTTTCTCTAAAGTGGGCAAAATTGGAAAAAAATGCAAGAATTTAGCAATTGCGTCAGTTTATGATAGCATTTTTCACACACAGTATGGACCACGGACAAAATTGATCTCCTTTCACATTCTTCCACTTCTCCCGTGCATGGGGATACCAAATATGTGTGCCTTATTCACTGTGCGGGCATGTGCCAGGGCTTGGCATAAAAGGAGGCTTTTTGGCCTTTTCGGTCCAGGAATTCTGCACTTGATTTTATAGCAGCATACTGTTTTCTGGGGGGTGTAATGCTGCTGAAACATTAGAAACACCCCATGAATAACTTCATTCACACAAGTAGACCCCACAAGGTTTCCTTCAAGGGGTTTATCATATTTTTAGACAGTCCAGTTTTCTTCTGAAAGTTTCTTGAATAAGATGGATCAGAATAAAATTAGCAATTTTTTAGCAAATGCGTCAGTTTATACCAGCATTTTTCACACACAGTATAGACCACGTCCAAAATTAATCTCCTTTCACATTCTTCCACTTCTCCTGAGCATGGGGATACCAAATATGTGGGCCTTATTATCACATAGAGATGTAGGAGGGCGGACGATAGAAGAAGCTTATTTCACAAATCGCTTTTTTTCAAAGCTGGTTTTACAAAACTCAACAGAGTTTCTATAACACTTCCAAAATATCTGCTCCTGAAGCAGAAATCCCAAAATATTCATCTAGGGGTATAATGGGAATTAATTTTTTGGGGTTTTCTAAAATAAGAAATTGCAGGTTTATGAAAATGGTGCTATCCAGCAGATGAACTTTAGAAAACATGCAAACATGACATCCACCCCCCACCCATTCCCTCCCTCACCCTTGGAGTAAAATCAGGGGAAAAATAAAAATGTAATGTAGGGCAAATATATTTTCAACAAATTAACTAAAATCTATTAATGCAGAACAGTGTGGTATTTTTTAAAATATGGCTCAATGCACAGGCCTGGTTGCGAGGGACAGAAATATCGGGAATCTTTGCGGTGCCCGTCTTTTCTGCAGACGCGGCACTTTTTCTGGGGGTTGCTTCTGGTTGGTGTTGGGGGAATCCGACTGATGAAGTGTCTTTCAGTCAGTCGCGTGATATCCTCAGACTGGGGGCATTCTCTGGTGTCCTGAACATCGAAAATGAGGCCTTCAATAATTTTCTCCTGGAAATCCAGGTATGTGTCTCTGCCTCTGTTTTTTTTGTAGAGCACAAATGAGTTGTGGATGGCCACCTGTAACAAATAAATGGCCACTTTTTTGTACCAGGTTTTTGTTTTTCGCTTTACTAAATAGGGCTGTAAAACCTGGTCGCTTAAATCCACCCTCCCCCCCTATGTACTTGTTATATTCGGACACGCTCACTGTTTTGTGCTTGTCCGATGTTGCCCCTCTTTCCCTCACTGCCACTGTTCCTGCGGTATGAATCGTGCTTAGCACATACACGTCTTTGCGATCCCTGAACTTGACCGCCAGCAATTCTTCAGATGCATAAGCACAGGAGTCCCCCTTTACCATGCGCTTCCCCACTAATTGCTGTGGAAAACCAATTCGGCTTTTGCGCATGGTACCACATGCCCCAGTCCTTGCAGCATGCAAATGCCTAAACAGGGGCACACTGGAATAAAAATTGTCGCAGCACAGGTGGTACCCCTTGTGAAGCAGAGGCTGCATTATCTCCCACAATTTTGCTGCTGGTGGAAAGATCAGGGGGGCATCCAGGAACATTTATTGAGCGGTCCCGCCCTTCATAAATCCTGAAGACGGTGGTATATCCTGACCCGCTTTCGCACAGTTTATAAAGCTTAACGCCATATCTTGCCCTTTTGGAAGTTAGGTATTGGCGAAAGCCAAGTCTGCCATGGAAGTTGAGGAGGGATTCGTCCACACTTACATTCTGCTCAGGGGTGTAGAGTTGCAGAAATAAATTATTCAGGGAATTTATTAGCGGTCTTATTTTGAACAACCGATCCCGGTTTGCATCGGTACTTGGGGGGGCCTGTGGGTTGTCGTTGAAGTGGAGGAACCTCATTATTGTCTCATAACGAGACCTGGGCATTACTGCAGAATATACTGGGGTGGCTTGGGCGGGTCTTGTTGACCAGTAAGACCTAATGGAGGGCTTTTTGACAATACCCATATTTAGGGTGAGCCCCAAAAAATGTTTTAATTCCTGCAAATTGGTGGGCGTCCAATTTCTGGCATGGGTGGATGAAGGTTTCTGCCTTATATATTGAGTGGCATATAAATTTGTTTCGTGGACAATCTGATTTAGGATGTCGTCCGTTATAAATAAATGGAAGTAATCCATTTGGACAAAATTTGTATTGTCCACGGTTATGCCAGGAGTGGCAGTAAATCCGTGGATTCTAGGCCCAAAAAATGAGGCAGGTGCCCATACAAGAGCCTGGACTGGAGGGACCAGGCTGTCCCGTGCTACAGCGCTACTTGGCCCTGCGCTTTCATGTTCTGCAGTTTCAACTGCATCAGGGACAACGTCCCCTGAAGATAAACCTGAAGTGACGCTGTCATCGTCACTGCCCAAAACAGGTTCCATCTCTGACGCCATCTCTGATGCGGTCTCCGACTCAGACCACAGCATGGCGTATGCCTCCTCGGCGCTAAACAACTTCCTCGCCATAACGTCACTAACACTAACTAAACCAAATTATTATTTTTTTTTTTTATAAAACACACAAACTAACTGGTATATAGATCTACACTACCACTAACAAAAGAATAAAGGGCTATTGCTATATATATTATATATATATGTGGATATATATATAATTATATACTCCCTACCTGCCTATTCTAATAGAATAAAAGAAAGAAAGGTAGATAGATAGAAAAAAAGATAGATGGATAGATAGATTGTATAGATAGATAGAAATCTATCTATACAGAGAACGTTTTATAGTGTAACTGTATTTTTTTTCACTGTGTTCTTCTAGCAGCAATTCTCTCGAGTCTCTTCTTCTCCTCAAACTGAAACAATGTTTGAGGAGAAGAAAAGAGGCAGGAGATTTACTGCCAGAAAAGTAAAAATAAAACAAATGTGGTCGCTGTGATAGGTTTTCACAGCGACCACATGTTCAGGGACCATCAGATTGGTCCCTGATACTCTGCCCAGTGCCCAGAGCTGTTGGTAACAGCGTGGGCACAGGGCTGTGTGCACGCGATCGCGTGCACACTGTTTTATACGCAGAAATGCATGTGATCGCTGTGATTGGTTGTCACAGCGATCACATGTTCAGGGGCCAAAAGATTGGCCCCTGACATTCTGCCCAGTGCCCATGGCTGTTAGCAACAGCCAGGGCACAGAGCTGTGTGCACGCGATCGCGTGTGCACAGTCTCTGAAGTGCCGCCGTAATTAGTCTATACGGCGGACTTCAGAGACCCTGACCGCTGGCCGTATATATACAGCCAGCGGTCGGGAACCTGTTAAACAAACTAAGTGTTTGGGCATCCAGTTGGCAAATGAAGTTTAATGTAGATAAATGTAAAGTTATGCATCTGGGTACCAACAACCTGCATGCATATGTCCTAGGGGGAGCTACACTGGGGGAGTCACTTGTTGAGAAGGATCTGGGTGTACTTGTAGATCATAACCTAAATAAAAGCATGCAATGTCAATCAGCTGCTTCAAAGGCCAGCAAGATATTGTCTTGTATTAACCCCTTAAGGACACGGCCAATTTTGTCCTTCAGGACAGAACAATTTTTTTAGATTTCCCTCTTTGCGTCTCAACGCCCATAACTCTTTTATTTTTTGTACGACGTAGTTGTATGAGACTTTTTTTTTGCGGGACGAGTTGTACTTTATGTGGGTACCATTTTTTTGGTACAAATACATTATCGTTTAATTTCTATAAATTTTTATTTTGGCGAAAATGCAGGAAAAAAGCAGTTTTGCTGCAGTTTTAATATTTTTATTTTTTTACACCATACACTGATCATCATTAATAATGTTATAAATTTGTTGTACAGGTGGCTACGGTTGTGGCGATACAAAATATGTCTATATTATTTCATATTTTGGGACTTATATTTTAAAATGTTTATTTATTATAAAAAAATGTGTTTTTGTGTATTTTTTTTACTTTTTATTTAATTATTTATCATAAATTTTTTTTACATTCATTTAACTTTTTTTTTTAATCCCATAAAGGGATTTATAATTTTTATTTTTATTTTGTAACTGTAATGTACTGGCATAGATCTATATGCCAGTACAGTAGCTTGTGTACAGGTTGTACAGAGGCAGTTGTTAGGGCATACCTCAGTATGCCCTAACAACAGGAAATATGTTCAGACAGCCCTGGGGTCCTTCAATGGACCCTGGGCTGGCTGGCCATATGAGTTGTGGGCTTTGATCACGTCACAGTTATTTTCTGTGATGCGATCAAAGTGCAGTCCCCCTCCTTGAACGCCACGATCAGATTTCATTGCGGCGTTCAAAGGGTTAACGGCAGAGAGAAGATGTTTCTCTCCTCTCCGCTGTCAGAGCGTGGCCGTGTATTACAGCCGTTGCCCCGCTCTCGATCGCGCGCACAGACGGCTGTCACACAGGACGAGAATGCTCGTCCTAACGCGCAAAGTACTCGCCGCTCAGGACGAGCATTCTCGTCCTGTGTCGGCAAACAGTTAAAAGAGGCATGGACTCACGGGACAGGGATGTAATATTACCACTTTACAAAGCATTCGTGAGGCCTCATACATTTCTCATTGTTCCAGCCCAGCTTCTTTCACTGCACAATCACACTGTGCTGTGGATCATGCTGGGCTGGAACAATGAGAAGTGTATGACACTGATTGGTCACTGATTGGTCAGCCTCATACACTTCTTTACAACACCCACTTGGTCAAAAGTAAAAACACGCCCAGTTGGTCTTTAAGAAACTAATCTAAAATTGCTCATAACTTGCTAAAAAATGATCGTTTTTCAAAATGAAAAACCATTGCTGTTATCTACATTACAGTGCCGATCAGATTATGTAGGAGATAGGGCACTTATAATTTGGTGACAGAGCCTCTTTAAACAGAGCCCTTTTCCAGGGATGAATCCCCTCCCTCATGGTAAACAATGTCATTGTCCATTCGACCAAGGCTAATTGATCTGCTCCTTACAAGAGTAATAAATCATTCAATTCAAGAACACATAACATAGAATTGCTTCAAGACAACTGCTGACATATTAGTTTTTACTTATTAATCTCAGATGGCTCTTTCAGGCCAAAAGATGGATTCCAATGATCCAAAATGGACGCCTACCATACAAGATGGAGACAATGCAAAATGTTATCTTTTAAACATATTCTAATCACTTTCACAGCCATATGCCAATTTGAAAGCGAACTGTTCTTTTATTACTCTGCCAACCTACAGTACATGTTGGGCTTCCATATTTTGTAAAAAAAATAATAGATATATTTTACTCTTTAAAAAATGTAAAAGGAAAAAGGGTAAATTAATTTAAAAAAAAAAAGTGAATATGTGAATTTAGATGATGTTTTTTGACATCTGGTGCATGCCACTGGGTACACCTAAATACATATTTGGCAACTTCTGCCGACTTCAGCGATGCTAAATGTGTGCGCATTTCTTACACGCTGGGCGCAAGTCGGAGCTTACAATGAAGGGTGCGCAAACTGACTTTTAGAGAGCAAATTTTCCAAAGCTGGTTTGATTACACCATACGACAATTACAGATTTGTAAAGTGCCAAAAACCTGTTAACATACACAAAAATGACTCTTTTTAGGAAATTAGACCCCCCAAGATATTTGATTATTGACATATAAAAGATTGGTCCCTGCGCAGAGCTCCATGATGTCAGCTATCTATCTATCTATCTATCTATCTATCTATCTATCTATCTATCTATCTATCTATCTATCTATCTATCTATCTATCTATCTATCTATCTAGGTATATACAGAGTCAGGCAGCACTGGCAGCGTGTGGGTGCAAGCTCTAAGGAACAGACCAAGTTCCAAGTACATACAAATCGAAAAATAAGCAGCAACTCCAAGATTCAAGTGAAAAAATGGGTACTTTATTGCCCGTGCGACGTTTCAGCTCCGTCCACTAGAGCCTTTCTCAAGCAAATGACTGGTGTGAGTTCACACAATATAACAGAGTCTCAATCACAAGTGCTGTTTAACAGGTTTTTGGCACTTTACAAATCTGTAATTGTCGTATGGTGTAATCAAACCAGCTTTGGAAAATTTGCTCTCCAAAAGTCAGAACTATATTGCTTGTAAAATGTACAAATGGCTTTATGCTCAAGTTACATAAAAAACAGTGGGGGGAAAAATACTCCTCATTGATTGGTAGAGAAAACAAACATGGCGAGGGGAAAGGAGATGTCGGGAAAGAGGTTGGGGGGGGGGCACCAAACTGAATCTTTGCCACGGGTGCTAGAGAGCCTAGCTACGCCTCTGCTATCTATCTATCTATCTATCTCATATGTATCTATCTATCATCTGTGTATCTCATATAGATTGTTATATAGTATCGTCTTAGGCTGGGGCCACAAGGCGACTTTGGACACGACACAGTCACGCAGCCAAAGATCACTATGTTCCATAGAGTACATGGCAAGTAATGAAAGTGAATATAATTTTACCGGACAAAGCGATTTTTGGTCATGGGACCTGTGTCATGGCCAAAGTCGTCGTGCAGCCCCAGCCTAGAACTACACTATATATCAATATGTATATGAGACAGACAGATATGAGATAGATAGATAGATTGATAGATATGAGATAGATAGATATGAGCTAGATAGATAGATAGATAGATAGATAGATAGATAGATAGATAGATAGATAGATAAATACAAATCGAAAAATAAGCAGCAACTCCAAGATTCAAGTAAAAAAATGCGTACTTTATTGCTTGTGCGACGTCTCAGCTCCGTCCACTGGAGCCTTTCTCAAGCAAATGACTGGTGTGAGTTCACACAATATAACAGAGTCTCAATCACAAGTGCTGTTTAACAGTAATCAATGAAAAATGCAGACGTTTGTACATAAAAGACAGTATATAATGCAATGCATATATGTGATTATTAATATAGAGGCTAAATACATACACAGAAAGTTGTATTTATACATACTGTAACACTGACTGCTGTGGTGAAGACAATAAAGCTAGCTGCGGCTGGTTTAAACCTTTTATTCAAGGAGTTGGAGTGAACTTTCTATGTGTGCCAACCATCTCACCCGGGAGATGGCGATCCTGTGAGCTAAGTGGTCCCCAGGTTGTCACAATACAGACAAGTAAAATCTAAAAATTATTACAACAAGGTGATTAGTGCAGAGGTGCAGTGAATTAAAATCTATCTCTTCACCACTTAGAATACCGTGGGTGTAGCAGAAAGCTGCGTCCAGGCAGCGCAACTGCACATGTCCGGAAGTAAATCCAACTAAGGGTAACAGAACGCAAACAGCGCATGCAACTTAGTTGGATTTACTTCCGGACATGCGCAGTTGCGCTGCCCGGACGCCGCTTTCGGCTACACCCACGGTATTCTAAGAGGTGAAGTGATAGATTTAAATTCACTGAATCTCTGCACTAATCACCTTGTTGTGATAATTTTTAGATTTTACTTGTCTGTATGTATAAATACAACTTTTTGTGTATGTATTTAGCCTCTGTATTAATAATCACATATATGCATTGCATTATATACTGTCTTTTATGTACAAACGTCTGCATTTTTCATTGATTACTGTTAAACAGCACTTGTGATTGAGACTCTGTTATATTGTGTGAACTCACACCAGTCATTTGCTTGAGAAAGCCTCCAGTGGACGGAGCTGAAACGTCGCACGAGCAATAAAGTACCCATTTTTTCACTTGAATCTTGGAGTTGCTGCTTATTTTTCGATTTGTATCTATCTATCTATCTATCTATCTATCTATCTATCTATCTATCTATCTATCTATCTATCTATCTATCTATCTATCTATCTATCTATCTATCTGTAATGACAGGGATAGGGAAACAGACAAGTGAGCCCTAATCTACCCGCCACTCAGTCCCTGCCTACTTTCAACGACCCGCCCTAGGCGACGGGGTACAACTGGGCGACGGTCCCTACACTCAATAAGTGCACAACAGACAAGGAAACACAGAACAAAGGGAAACGGGGCAGTTGCCCACGGCAACACCGTGAGCAACAAGAGTAGTAAACGAGCCGAGTCAAACCAGGAGAGTACGAGGTGCCAAACGTAGAGCAGGAGAGTAGTGAACAAGCCGAATCAAACCAGGAGTGTACGAGGTACCAAACGCAGAGCAGAAGAGTAGTCAGTAAGCCAGGGTCAATACGAAGCAGGGACAAGTAGTTCAAGAAGCTGCAGCAGGGCCAGGAAACCAACAGAGAAGAATCACAAGCAAGGAGGAACAGGAAAGGCAGGTATAAATAGACAGAGGGCGGGAGCTAGCTCCGTCTGGCCAGGCTGTGATAGGCTCTCCCACTCCTAAGCCTGCCATCCTGAGTGGTGGAAGATGGAGTCAGTCTCACAGACATAGAAGCAGGTGCAGACTGATTACCTATGGGCGTGGATACAGAAGCTGTGCCTGGCAGATCTATCTATCGCATATCTATCAATCTATTTATCTCATATCTGTCTGTCTCATATACATATTGATATATAGTGTAGTTCTAGGCTGGGGCTGCACGACGACTTTGGCCATGACACAGGTCCCATGACCAAAAATCGCTTTGTCCGGTAAAATTACATTCACTTTCATTACTTGCCATGTACTCTATGGAACATAGTGATCTTTGGCTGCGTGACTGTGTCGTGTCCAAAGTCGCCGTGTAGCCCCAGCCTAAAACGATACTATATAACAATCTATATGAGATACACAGATGATAGATAGATACATATGAGATAGATAGATAGATAGATAGATAGATAGATAGATAGATAGATAGATAGATAGCAGAGGCGTAGCTAGGCTCTCCAGCACCCGTGGCAAAGATTCAATTTGGTGCCCCCCAACCTCTTTCCCGACATCTCCTTTCCCCTCGCCATGTTTGTTTTCTCTACCAATCAATGAGGTGTATTTTTCCCCCCATTGTTTTTTATGTAACTTGAGCATAAAGCCATTTGTACATTTTACAAGCAATATAGTTCTATACACAACACCAGAACCTAGCTCATTTTATATATATATATATATATATATATATATATATATATATATACACAGCACCAGAACAAAGCTCATTACATATATACAGCACCAGAACAAAGCTCATTACATATATACAGCACTAGAACAAAGCCCATTACATATATACAGCATCAAAACCAAGCTCATTACATATATACAACACCAGAACCAAGCTCATTACATATATACAGCACCAGAACAAAGATCATTGCATATATACAACACCAGAAGCAAGCTCAATACATATATACAGCACCAGAACAAAAATCTGTATATAATTACAACACGAGAACCAAGCTCATTACATATATACAGCACCAGAACAAAATTGGTACATAATTACAACACCAGAACAACGCTTTTTTACATCTATACAAAGCCAGAACCAAGCTCATTACATAAATACAGCACCAGAACTAAGCTCATTACATATATACAACACCAGAACCAAGCTCATTACATAAATACAGCACTAGAACCAAGCTCATTACATATATACAACACCAGAACCAAGCTCATTACATATATACAGCACCAGAACAAAGATCAGTACATATATACAGTGCCAGAACAAAGCTTAGTACATATATACAGCACCAGAACAAAGCTCTGTGCATATATACAGCATCAGAACCAAGATCAGTACATGTATACAATGCCAGAACCAAGCTCAGTACATATATGCAGCACCAGAACCAAGCTCAATACATATATACAGCAGCAGAACAAAGCTAAATACATATACAGCACAAGAACAAAGCTCAGTACATAAATACAACACCAGCACAAATACAGCTCAATTTAGTGCAAACTCTGCTTTATAGGTTTGCACTAAATTGTATACAGTCCCAAGCATGACCCCTGTATATAGTGTCCAACATATAGCCCACCCCTGTGGATAGTGCCCTACATACACTACCGTTCAAAAGTTTGGGGTCATTCAGACAATTTTGTGTTTTCCATGAAAACTCACACTTACATTTATCAAATGAGTTGCAAAATGACTAGAAAATATAGTCAAGACATTGACAAGGTTAGAAATAATGATTTTTATTTGAAATATTAATTTTCTCCTTCAAACTTTGCTTTCGTCAAAGAATGCTCCATTTGCAGCAATAACAGCATTGCAGACCTTTGGCATTCTAGATGTTAATTTGCTCAGGTAATCGGGAGAAATTTCACCTCATGCTTCCAGAAGCCCCTCCCACAAGTTGGATTGGCTTGATGGGCACTTCTTGCGTACCATACGGTCAAGCTGCTCCCACAACAGCTCTATGGGGTTGAGATCTGGTGACTGCGCTGGCCATTCCATTACAGATAGAATACCAGCTGCCTGCTTCTTCCCTAAATAGTTCTTGCATAATTTGGAGGTGTGCTTTGGGTCATTGTCCTGTTGTAGGAGGAAATTGGCTCCAATCAAGTCAAGCGCTGTCCACAGGGTACTGCATGGCGTTGCAAAATGGAGTGATAGCCTTCCTTATTCCTTTTACCTTGTACAAATCTCCCACTTTACCAGCACCAAAGCAACCCCAGACCATCACATTACCTCCACCATGCTTGACAGATGGCGTCAGGCACTCTTCCAGCATTTTTTCAGTTGTTCTGCATCTCACAAATGTTCTTCTGTGTGATCCAAACACCTCAAACTTCGATTCATCTGTCCATAACACTTTTTTCCAATCTTCCTCTGTCCAATGTCTGTGTGATTTTGCCCATATTAATCTTTTCCTTTTATTAGCCAGTCTCAGATATGGCTTTTTCTTTGCCACTCTGCCCTGAAGGTCAGCATCCCGGAGTCGCCTCTTCACTGTAGACGTTGACACTGGTGTTTTGCGGGTACTATTTAATGAAGCTGCCAGTTGAGGACCTGTGAGGCGTCTATTTCTCAAACTAGAGACTCTAATGTACTTGTCTTGTTGCTCAGTTGTGCAGCGGGGCCTCCCACTTATCTTTCTACTTTGGTTAGAGCCTGTTTGTGCTGTCCTCTGAAGGGAGTAGTACACACCGTTATAGGAAATCTTCAGTTTCTTGGCAATTTCTCGCATGGAATAGCCTTCATTTCTAAGAACAAGAATAGACTGTCGAGTTTCACATGAAAGCTTTCTTTTTCTAGCCATTTTGAGAGTTTAATCGAACCCACAAATGTAATGCTCCAGATTCTCAACTAGCTCAAAGGAAGGTCCGTTTTATAGCTCCTCTAAACAGCAAAACTGTTTACAGCGGTGCTAACATAATTGCACAAGGGTTTTCAAGTGTTTTCTAATCATCCATTAGTCTTCTAACAAAGTTAGCAAACACAATGTACCATTAGAACACTGGAGTGATGGTTGCTGGAAATGGGCCTCTATACACCTATGTAGATATTGCATTAAAAACCAGACGTTTGCAACTAGAATAGTCATTTAGCACATTAACAATATATAGAGTGTATTTCTGATTAATTTAATGTTATCTTCATTGAAAAAAACTGCTTTTCTTTTAAAAATAAGGAAATTTCTAAGTGACCCTAAACTTTTGAACGGTAGTGTATATCTCCCCCGATAAATAGTGCTCCACATATAGCCTACCCCTGTATATAGTGCCTCCCATATAGCTCCCCCTATAGTGCTCCACATATAGCCCACCCCTGTATAAAGCCCCCCTGTATATAGTGCCTCAAATGTAGCTCCCCCTATAGTGCTCCACATATAGCCCACCCCTGTATATAACCCCCCTGTAGATAGAGCCAACCCCTGTAGATAGAGCCCTCCCTGTAGATAATGTCACTTACATTTTTATTAGGTTAAAAAAAAAAGCTTTACTCACCCCTTAATCCCGTTCCCTTCTGAGCAGGTCTGCTGGGGTTGAATGACGCAAGCAGCGCGCTTGAGGCATTGAAAGGCGCTGATTGACAGGGCAAGTGGTGCACAAAAGCAATTGCGCCGCTTGAGTTGTTGAAAGGTGCTGAATAGCCGGGTACCCGGCTATTCATCGGCTATAGTGCAGGAGGGGGTGGCAGCGGCTGGTTTCAGTGGTGCCCCCGCCCCCTCAGAGAGGCAGCAGGCCACAGTCATGTATGGTGTGGCCCTGGCGCCTCCCCCACCTTCGCTTAGTTGTGCCTGGGACACATGCCCCGCCTGCCCCCCCTAGCTACGCCCCTGTAGATAGATACACAGATGATAGATAGATAGATAGATAGATAGATAGATAGATAGATAGATAGATAGATACATAGATAGATAGATACATAGATACATAGATACATAGATACAAAGATAAACAACAAAAGTTTGAACAGCAGATTCCTGCAAAATGAAACAAAACGTGTCTGCAGGTGCAAGAACGCCTGTGACTGCAAATTTATACAGCGCACAAAAAAATGTCGAAAGCACTCTCCTAACACCAATGTCACCTAAACTGATAAATATAAATAAATATGCATTACTGCTAGATCTACTTACAATAGGAAGGTTCTTAGCGTACATTTTGATCAAATTGTGTTTGCCCACCGGCCACGACAAGCCCTCCTTCATAGGTGGGGACCTACTCTGCACATACACCCAGAACTGGAACTAAGCCTACATATATCTGGGGATGGTAGGAGCCAGCATTAAACTAATTAAAATCACCCAAGGCAGAATGGGAGGAGTGCAAGATCAAAAAATGGAGGCAGTCACAAACCCCACATATGGATCACACAAACAACACATTCCAATAAAATGAAACAAAACGTGTATGCAGGTGCAAGAATGCCTGCGACTGAAAATGTATACAGCACACAAAAAAAAACATTGGTGTGCTGTCGCCATTTTTTTGTGTGATGTTTAAATTTGTCATGGCAGGTGGGCAAACACAATTTGATCAAAATGTGCGCTAAGAACCTCCCTATTAGATATAGCAGTAATGCATATTTATTTATATTTAGCAGTTTAGGTGACATTGGTGTTCGCAGAGTGCTGTCGCCATTTTTTTGTGTGCTGTAGATACACAGATAGATATGAGACAGATATAGATAGATGGATAAATCTATTTATTGGAGGAAAAAAAGTGTGTGTGTGTTTTATTATTACTATTATTATTCTCCCTCCCTGACAGCCTGCCGGGAGATGGAGAAGTTACAGGGGGGTCACGAGAGGGGATGTGGGGGTGCGAGGGGGGATCGTGGGGTGTGTGCCACGAGGGGAAGCGCCTCTGACGGGGCATTTATTGTGATCAAGGTGACAGGTTGTCACCATGATCACATGCCCAGAGACTACGCTGATTGGTCTCTGGGCAGAGCTCCGTGATGTCAGCTGTATCACGGAGCTCACTGCCACCACAGAGCAGAAAAAAGTATAACTCTGTTCTAGAACGGCCCTGCAGAGTTAATTGCGGACCGCCTGGATGTTTATAGTCTATTGGCGGTCTGCAAGTGGTTAAAGTGTAACTAAACTTTTAAAAAAATTCTGACATGTCATAGTGAAATGTCAGTGAAGCTTCAGAAGCGCTCGGTTGAATGCTGCGCCGCTTCGTTTGACCGTCATTCCTTGGAGTGGTGTACGTCCGTACACCGCTTGCTCGGCTTTCAGAGAAAAGCAGATCAGAAAAGTGGCACAGCGGTCCCCTGAGCGCTTCTGCCACTTTGTTTTAGCAATCAGTTGTGGTCTCAGTGCTTGGACCCCCACCGATCAAAACTTCTGACATTTCACTATGACATGTCAGAAGTTTTTTAGAACTTTATTTACACCTTAAAGTGGTTTTCCCATGAGGGACATTTATGAAATATCCACAGGATATGTCATAAACGTCAGATAGATGCGAGTCCCACCTCTGAGGTCAGATTGTCTGACTGACTGCTGGGGGCTCTATAGGGGGGTCTGAGTGTCTGACTGAAGTTTCTGTGGGGGGGGGGGGGTTATACCTCCCATAGAGACCTCAGCAGTAGGTCACTCAGACCCCCCTATAGAGCCCCCAGCAGTCAGTCAGACAATCTGACTTCCCCTTCCAATATATTAGTAACTACTGAGGGCTCTATGGGAAGGGGGATTATACTGAAAGGGGGGGGGGTCTAACCAAGTGACTGCAAAGGACTCTATGAAGGGGGAGTAATCCCCCCAAACCCCATAGATCCCTCTGCATTTATTATACAGAAGGGGGGGTTGAGTGTCTTACTGCTCAGTGCTCTATGGGGGGAAATTATTATCCCCCATAGAGACCTCTGCAGTGAGTTAGATGGACCCCCCCCCCCTTTCTGTATAATAAGTCCCTTCCTAGCATAGGCCGATCAGTTTAAATTTGGCTGGGGCAGGAGGCGAGTACCACACTAACCTCACCGCTTGGCCACTGACCTGCTTTCCTGTTCGTCTCTGGCAGTGAGTGCATCATCAAAGAGGCGTGTTCTAACTTCTACCACTAGTAGACGTGCCTATCGTGACGCATGTCTGCTAGCCCTATCCCACCCCTGAAAATGCTGTCCCTCCCCCAGGGCCGATTCTGTTTTTTTCTGCTGCATGAGGTGAAAATTTAAATGGCGCCCCCCAGATTTTTATTTTAAAAAAATCACTATGCCACTAGTTTTGCGATCTATATGATCACTTGCCCATGTGGCATTGTCTATGTGGGAGAAACCATCAATGAAGTGAGGGATCGCATAAATAAACGTAAAAGCACCATATGGAGACAGTAAATAGACTTACCCGTGGCTAAACATTTCATAGAGTTTAAACACTTAGTTAATCAGTTGAGATTCAGAGTGATAGATCCCATACTGTAACATCCGTGGTCGCTGACCACGAACTCCTTCCATCCAGTCGACGCCCTTCTCTCCAGAGATGTCTGCACATACGGCCGTCCTGTTCCACAGTGACCACCAGGGTGCGCTCGCGAGCTCAGTCCAGAGTTAAGAAGCCAAAGTGCACGCAGGTGGGAGATTGAGCTGATTGCTCCCAGAGCACCCTGGGCTATAGGAAGGGCTGTGCCCCTTCCTCCCATGCCTGAGCGTTGTTGTCGTGCACAAAGTTTGTCTATGCAAATGGTCTCCTAGTGTTTTCCAGTTCCCAGTGTTCCCCGTACCTGTATCCCGTGCTATCCTGGTCAAGTGCCGTGCTGAGCTGTAGTCGTGCTGTGCTGTAGTCCAGGCCTGTCCTGCTACTCCACACCTGACGTCTACCTACTGCCTAGTCCCAGCCGAGCCTGCCTTGCTACTGTCTGAGCTGCCACAGGTACACTTTACGAACTATAAACTGTGACCTGCGCCCTGTTGGCCAGCTGCCATACCGTCAAGGCGGTACGGCCCAGTGGGTCCACGAACCCAACGTGACACATACCGATGCTGCGTAGAGGAGGAGACAGACAGAGATTACTGAAAGAAAGGTAATTCAAATGGATATTCCAGCTAGACAGTCTAGATGTAATGGCCGGGGTAGGGAGACAGATAGGTGAGCCCAAATCTACCCGCCACTCAGTCCTAGGTGACGGCGTACAACTGGGCGACGGTCCCTACGCTCAATACGTGCACAACAGACAAACAGACAAGGGTACACAGAAGCTAAGGGAAATGGGGCAGATGCCCACGGCAACACCGTGAGCAACAAGAGTAGTGAACAAGCCAAGTCAAACCAGGAGTGTACGAGGTACCAAACGCAGAGCAGGAGCGTAGTCAGTAAAGCCAGGGTCAATCTAAAGCAGAGGTCAATAGTACTAGCAGGAACAGCAGAGCCAGGAAACAAGACAATCACAGGCAAAGAAGGAGCAGGAAATGAAGGTATAAATAGACCGAGGTCGGGAGCTAGCTCCGTCTGGCCAGGCTGCGATAGATTCTCCCACTCCTCAGCCTACCAGCCTGAGTGGTAGAAGATCGATTCACTCTATCAGACTTAGGGGCAAATGCAGACTGATTAACCAGGGGCGTCGACACAGAAGCTGTGTCTGGCAAATCCTTTACACTAGAGCCCAAGGGTCTCTATTTTGAATATGCTTTAGGCACTTATATTTAGACCCAATTCTTACTGCATAGATTCTTCTGTTTTTTAATGGGTATAGAATATTCACGAATTATGCTTTTATTGATTTCTATTTTTTATTGATACTATTCGTATGCTTGGGGATGTCGGTATGCTGTTCCACCGTGACCCAACTGTTCAAGAAGTACACTGTAATGATGGGGGTAAGGAAACAGACAAGTGAGCCCTAATCTACCCGCCACTCAGTCCCTGCCTACTTGCAACGACCCGCCCTAGGCGACGGGGTACAACTGGGCGACGGTCCCTACGCTCAATAAGTGCACGACAGACAAACAGACAAGGGTACATAGAAGCAAGGGAAAAGGGGCAGTTGCCCACGGCAACACCGTGAGCAAGAAGAGCGGTGAACGAGCCGAGTCAAACCAGGAGTGTACGAGGTACCAAACGCAGAGCAGGAGAGTAGTGAACAAGCCGAGGTCAATATGAAGCAGGGTCAAATAGTTCTAGAAGCTGCAGCAGGGCCAGGAAACCAAACGAAAAGAATCACAAGCAAGGAGGAACAGGAAAGGCAGGTATAAATAGACAGAGGGCGGGAGCTAGCTCCGTCTGGCCAGGCTGTGATAGGCTCTCCCACTCCTAAGCCTGCCATCCTGAGTGGTGGAAGATGGAGTCAGTCTCACAGACATAGAAGCAGGTGCAGACTGATTACCTATGGGCGTAGACACAGAAGCTGTGCCTGGCAGATCCTTAACAGTACCCCCCCTTTTATGAGGGGCCACCGGACCCTTTCTAGATGGACCTGGTTTATTGGGGAAACGAAGGTGGAACCTACTGACCAATACCCCAGCGTGAACATCCCGGGCGGGTACCCAAGTCCTCTCCTCAGGCCCGTATCCTCTCCAATGGACCAGGTACTGGAGGGAGCCTTGGACCATCTTGCTGTCCACAATCTTGGCCACCTCAAATTCTACCCCCTCAGGGGTGAGAACGGGGACAGGAGGTTTCCTCGAGGGAGCCAAGGACGGGGAGCAGCGTTTAAGGAGGGAGGCATGAAACACGTCGTGTACTCGAAAAGATGGGGGCAACTCCAGTCGGAAGGAGACAGGATTGAGGACTTCAATGACCTTGTACGGCCCTATAAACCGGGGAGCAAACTTCTTGGACAGGACTTTAAGGCGCAAGTTCTTTGACGATAGCCACACCAGATCCCCGACCATAAACAAGGGGTTAGCAGAACGTCTTCTATCTGCCTGAGTCTTTTGTATGCTCTGGGACGCCTCTAGGTTCTTCTGAACCTGGGCCCAGACTGTGCACAGTTCCCGATGAACGACCTCTACCTCGGGATTGTTGGAACTACCAGGTGAAACGGAAGAGAACCGTGGATTAAACCCAAAATTACAGAAAAAGGGGGAGACCCCTGACGAGTTACTGACCCGGTTATTAAGGGAAAATTCAGCGAAGGGAATGAATGAGACCCAATCATATTGACAGTCAGAGATAAAACACCTTAAATATTGTTCTAGAGACTGATTAGTCCTCTCAGTTTGGCCATTAGTTTCAGGATGGAAGGCAGAGGAGAAGGACAGATCAATCTCCAACATTTTACAGAAGGCTCTCCAAAACAAAGAAACAAATTGTACCCCTCTGTCATAAACAATATTGACAGGGACCCCATGGAGACGCAGGATGTGTTTGACAAACAAGGTAGCTAACGTCTTAGCATTGGGTAGTTTCTTGAGGGGCACAAAGTGGCACATCTTACTGAAGCGGTCTACTACAACCCACACCACCGACTTGCCTTCAGATGGAGGCAAATCGGTGATAAAATCCATGGAGATATGGGTCCAAGGTCTCTGGGGAATGGGCAAAGAACGTAGTAAGCCCGCTGGTCGGGACCTAGGAGTCTTGGACCTAGCACAAACCTCACAAGCGGCGACGTAGGCCTTAACGTCTTTAGGCAACCCAGGCCACCAATAGTTTCTGGCAATGAGGTGCTTGGTACCCAGGATGCTTGGATGACCAGATAGTGCGGAGTCATGATTTTCCCTAAGTACCCTTAGCCGGAATTGCAGGGGAACAAACAGCTTGTTCTCAGGAAGGTTCCCGGGGGCTGAACCTTGATCAGCCGCAATTTCGGAGACTAAATCAGAATCAATAGAGGAAATGATTATACCTGGAGGCTAAATACAAGCAGGATCTTCCTCCGAAGGAGGGCTGGCCATGAAGCTACGCGACAGTGCATCAGCCTTAATATTTTTAGACCCAGCCCTATAGGTAACCAAAAAATTTAATCTGGTAAAAAATAACGCCCATCGAGCTTGTCTCGGGTTTAGCCTCCGGGCAGATTCTAGGAAAACCAGATTCTTGTGTTCGGTAAGGGCCGTTACCTGGTGCCTAGCCCCCTCCAGGAAGTGGCGCCACTCTTCAAATGCCCATTTAATGGCTAAGAGTTCGCGGTTGCCAATATCATAGTTACTCTCAGTGGGCGAAAACTTCCTGGAGAAGTAGGCACAGGGACGGAGATGGGTGAGGGACCTGGTACCCTGGGACAAGACAGCCCCCACTCCCACCTCGGACGCGTCAACCTCCACGATAAATGGCTCCATTTGGTTGGGCTGAACCAGCACCGGGGCTGCGATAAAGCACTTCTTAAGGACCTCAAAAGCCTGAACAGCCTCAGGAGGCCAGCGGAGGAGATCAGCACCCTTGCGAGTGAGATCCGTAAGAGGCTTAGCGATGACCGTGAAGTTAGCCATAAATCTCCTGTAATAATTAGCGAACCCCAAGAAGCACTGTAACGCCTTCAGGGAGGCAGGTTGGACCCATTCCGCCACAGCCTGGACCTTGGCGAGGTCCATGCGGAATTCATGAGGAGTGAGGATTTGACCCAAAAATGGTATCTTCTGCACCCCAAACACACATTTTTCGGTCTTCGCAAACAGTTTGTTTTCCCGAAGGACCTGGAGCACCTTCCTGACATGCTCAATGTGGGAGGACCAGTCCTTGGAAAACACAAGTATGTCATCAAGGTACACTATAAGAAATACCCCCAGGTAATCTCTTAAAATCTCATTTATGAAATTCTGGAAGACCGCGGGAGCATTACACAACCCAAAGGGCATGACGAGGTATTCGAAATGACCTTCGGGCGTGTTAAACGCAGTCTTCCACTCATCCCCCTCTTTGATGCGGATAAGGTTATACGCCCCCCGTAGATCAAACGTAGAGAACCATTAGGCCCCGTGAACCTGAATAAAGAGATCAGGAATCAAAGGAAGGGGATACTGGTTCCTTACAGTGACCTTATTCAAGTTACGGTAGTCAATGCATGGCCTAAGACCACCATCCTTCTTCCCTACGAAGAAGAAGCCAGCACCTACCGGAGAAGTAGAGGGGCGAATGTAACCCTTGGCCAGGCATTCCTGGATATACTCTCTCATGGCTTCACGTTCGGGACAAGAGAGATTAAATATCCTACCCTTAGGGAGCTTAGCTCCTGGTACCAAATCGATAGCGCAATCGTATTCTCTATGAGGAGGTAACACTTCGGAGGCCTCCTTAGAGAAAACATCAGCGAAGTCCTGAACAAACTCAGGTAGCGTGTTCACCTCCTCAGGGGGAGAAATAGAATTAACAGGAAAACATGACGTCAAGCATTCATTACCCCATTTGGTAAGATCCCCAGTATTCCAGTCAAACGTGGGATTATGCAACTGCAACCAGGGAAGGCCTAAAACCAAATCGGACGATAATCCCTGCATCAACAGTACAGAGCACTGCTCCAAATACATGGAGCCAACAAGGAGTTCAAAAACAGGGGTATGCTGTGTAAAATAATCATTAGAAAGAGAAGTGGAGTCGATACCCACTACCGGGACAGGTTTAGGCAAATCAATCAAAGGCATAGCTAGAGACATAGTAAATTCCACAGACATGATATTAGCAGAAGAACCTGAATCCACGAAGGCACTGCCGGTAGCAGACCTACCACCAAAAGAGACCTGAAAGGGAAGCAAGATTTTATTAAGTTTCATATTTACGGGAAATACCTGTGCGCCCAAGTGACCTCCCCGATGATCACTTAGGCGCGGAAGTTTTCCGGCTGCTTATTCTTATGCCTAGGACAGGTGATCACTTGATGCTTGTCATCCCCACAATAGAAGCAGAGACCATTCTTCCTGCGGAACTCTCTACGTTGTTGGGGGGACACGGAGGCCCCGAGTTGCATAGGTACCTCCGAGTCTTCCGTGGAAGAACGAAGCAACGGAACCTCGGGAGGCATCATGGGGGAGTCAGAGGAGAAAACACAAAAACTTTCAAGTTGTCGTTCCCTGAGACGTCGGTCAAGTCGTACCGCTAAAGCCATAACCTGGTCTAGGGAGTCAGAAGAGGGATAGCTAACTAACAGGTCTTTCAGGGCGTTCGACAGACCCGACCTAAACTGGCACCTTAAGGCAGGGTCATTCCACCGAGAAGCTACGCACCACTTCCTAAAGTCAGAGCAATACTCCTCAACAGGTCTCTTACCCTGACGTAAGGTCACCAGCTGACTCTCGGCAAAGGCAGTCCTGTCTGTCTCGTCATAAATGAGTCCGAGAGCAGAAAAGAAAAGATCAACGGAGGAAAGTTCAGGGGCGTCAGGAACCAAGGAGAAGGCCCATTTTTGGGGCTCTTCCTGGAGCCGGGACATAATTATACCCACCCGCTGGCTCTCAGAACCTGAGGAGTGGGGCTTTAAGCAAAAATAGAGCCTAAAACTCTCCCGAAAGGAGAGAAAAGTCTTCCGGTTCCCTGAGAACCGGTCAGGCAACTTGAGGTGGGGTTCAAGAGGTGAGGGGCACTACCATGGTAGCATCAGGCTGGTTGACCCTCTGAGCCAGGGCCTGGACCTGTAGGGAGAGACCCTGCATTTGCTGAGCCAGGGTCTCATGGGGGTCCATAGTAGTGTGAGGGACCAGGGTAGACTAGGTATATGGGCTTGTGATTATGTAATGATGGGGGTAAGGAAACAGACAAGTGAGCCCTAATCTACCCGCCACTCAGTCCCTGCCTACTTGCAACGACCCGCCCTAGGCGACGGGGTACAACTGGGCGACGGTCCCTACGCTCAATAAGTGCACGACAGACAAACAGACAAGGGTACACAGAAGCAAGGGAAAAGGGGCAGTTGCCCACGGCAACACCGTGAGCAACAAGAGTGGTGAACGAGCCGAGTCAAACTAGGAGTGTACGAGGTACCAAACGCAGAGCAGGAGAGTAGTAAACAAGCCGAGTCAAACCAGGAGTGTATGAGGTACCAAACGCAGAGTAGGAGAGTAGTCAGTAAGCCATGGTCAATATGAAGCAGGGTCAAATGGTTCAAGAAGCTGCAGCAGGGCCAAGAAACAAAACGAGAAGAATCACAAGCAAGGAGGAACAGGAAAGGCAGGTATAAATAGACAGAGGGCGGGAGCTAGCTCCGTCTGGCCGGGCTGTGATAGGCTCTCCCACTCCTAAGCCTGCCATCCTGAGTGGTGGAAGATGGAGTCAGTCTCACAGACATAGAAGCAGGTGCAGACTGATTACCTATGGGCGTGGATACAGAAGCTGTGCCTGGTAGATCCTTAACACTACCTGAGTTTATTCAGGACTTCGCTGATGTTTTTTCTAAAAAGGCCTCCGAAGTGTTACCTCCTCATTGAGAATACGATTGCGCAATCGATTTGGTACCAGGAGCTAAGCTCCCTAAGGGTAGGATATTTAATCTCTCTTGTCCCGAACGTGAGGCCATGAGGGAGTATATCCAGGAATGCCTGGCCAAGGGTTACATTCAGCCCTCTACTTCTCCTGTAGGTGCTGGCTTCTTCTTCGTAGGGAAGAAGGATGGTGGTCTTAGGCCGTGCATTGACTACCGAAACTTGAATAAGGTCACTGTAAGGAACCAGTATCCCCTTCCTTTGATTCCTGATATCTTCAATCAGGTTCAGGGGGCCCAATGGTTATCTAAGTTTGATTTACAGGGGGCTTATAACCTTATCCGCATCAAAGAGGGGGGATGAGTGGAAGACTGCGTTTAACATGGCCGAAGGTCATTTCGAATACCTCGTCATGCCCTTTGGGTTGTGTAATGCTCCCGCGGTGTTCCAGAATTTTATAAATGAGATTTTAAGAGACTACCTGGGGGTATTTCTTGTAGTGTACCTTGATGACATACTTGTATTTTCCAAGGACTGGTCCTCCCACATTGAGCATGTCAGGAAGGTGCTCCAGGCCCTTCGGGAAAACAAACTGTTTGCTAAAACCGAAAAATGTGTGTTTGGGGTGCAGTTGATACCATTTTTGGGTCAAATCCTCACTCCTCATGAATTCCGCATGGACCCTGCCAAGGTGCAGGCTGTGGCTGAATGGGTCCAACCTGCCTCCCTGAAGGCGTTACAGTGCTTCCTGGGGTTTGCTAATCATTACAGGAGATTTATTGCGAACTTCTCGGTCATCGCTAAGCCTCTTACGGATCTTACTCGCAAAGGTGCTGATCTCCTCCACTGGCCTCCAGAGGCGGTCCAGGCTTTTGAGGTCCTTAAGAAGTGATTTATCTCAGCCCCAGTGCTGATTCAGGCTAACCAAATGGAGCCATTCATCGTGGAGGTTGACGCCTCCGAGGTGGGAGCGGGTGCTGTCTTGTCCCAGGGTACCAGGTCCCTCACCCATCTCCGTCCCTGTGCCTACTTTTCCAGGAAGTTCTCGCCCACTGAGAGTAACTATGATATTGGCAACCGCGAACTCTTAGCCATTAAATGGGCATTTGAAGAGTGGCGCCACTTCCTGGAGGGGGCTAGGCACCAGGTAACGGTCCTTACCGACCACAAGAATCTGGTTTTCCTAGAATCTGCCCGGAGGCTAAATCCGAGACAAGCTCGATGGGTGTTATTTTTTACTAGATTCAACTTTTTGGTCACCTATAGGGCTGGGTCTAAATATATTAAGGCTGATGCACTGTCGCGTAGCTTCATGGCCAGCCTTCCTTCGGAGGAAGATCCTGCTTGTGTTTTGCCCCCAGGTATAATCATTTCCTCTGTTGATTCTGACATAGTCTCCGAAATTGCGGCTGATCAAGGTTCAGCTCCCGGGAACCTTCCTGAGAACAAGCTGTTTGTTCCCCTGCAATTCCGGCTAAGGGTACTCAGGGAAAATCAAGACTCTGCACTATCTGGCCATCCAGGCATCCTGGGTACCAAGCATCTCAATACCAGAAACTATTGGTGGCCTGGGTTGCTTAGAGACGTTAAGGCCTACGTCGCCGCTTGTGAAATTTGTGCTAGGTCCAAGACTCCCAGGTCCCGACCAGTGGGCTTACTATGTTCTTTGCCCATTCCTCAGAGACCTTGGACCCATATCTCCATGGATTTTATCACCGATTTGCCTCCATCTCAAGGCAAGTCGGTGGTGTGGGTTGTAGTAGACTGCTTCAGTAAGATGTGCCATTTTGTGCCCCTCAAGAAACTACCCAATGCTAAGACGTTAGCTACCTTGTTTGTCAAACACATCCTGCGTCTCCATGGGGTTCCTGTCAATATTGTTTCTGACAGAGGGGTACAATTTGTTTCATTGTTTTGGAGAGCCTTCTGTAAAAAGTTGAAGATTGATCTCTCCTTCTCCTCAGCCTTCCATCCTGAAACTAATGGACAAACGGAGAGGACTAATCAGTCTCTAGAACAATATTTAAGGTGTTTTATCTCTGACTGTCAATATGATTGGGTCTCCTTCATTTCCCTCGCCGAATTTTCCCTTAATAACTGGGTCAGTAACTCGTCAGGGGTCTCCCCCTTTTTCTGTAATTTTGGGTTTAATCCACGGTTCTCCTCCGTTTCACCTGGTGGTTCCAACAATCCTGAGGTAGATGTCGTTCATCGGGAACTGTGCACAGTCTGGGCCCAGGTTCAGAAGAATCTAGAGGCGTCCCAGAGCATACAAAAGACTCGGGCAGATAGAAGACGTTCTGCTAACCCCTTGTTTGTGGACGGGGATCTGGTGTGGCTGTCTTCAAAAAATTTGCGCCTTAAAGTCCAGTCCAAAAAGTTTGCTCCCCGGTATATAGGGCCGTATAAGGTCATTGAGGTCCTTAACCCTGTCTCCTTCCGACTGGAGTTACCCCCGTCTTTTCGAATACACGACGTGTTTCATGCCTCCCTCCTTAAATGCTGCTCCCCGTCCTTGGCTCCCTCGAGGAAACCTCCGGTCCCTGTTCTCACCCAAGAAGGGGTAAAATTCGAGGTGGCCAAGATTGTGGACAGCAGGATGGTCCAAGGCTCTCTCCAGTACCTGGTCCATTGGAGAGGATACAGACCTGAGGAGAGGACTTGGGTACCCGCCCGGGATGTTCACGCTGCAGTATTGCTCAGGAGGTTCCATCTTCGGTTCCCCAATAAGCTAGGTCCACCTAGAAAGGGTCCAGTGGCCCCTCATAAAAGGGAGGGTACTGTAAAGGATCTGCCAGACACAGCTTCTGTGTCGACGCCCGTGGTTAGTCAGTCTGCACCTGCTCTTAAGTCTGATAGAGTGACTCCTTCTCCTACCAATCCGGCTGGGAGTCTGAGGAGTGGGAGAGCCTATCACAGCCTGGCCAGATGGAGCTAGCTCCCGCCCTCTATCTATATATACCTTCACTTCCTGCTCCTCCTTTGCCTCTGTTTCTCCTGTTTCCTGGCTCTGCTGCTTGAACTATTTGTCCCTGCTTCATATGGACCCTGGCTTACTGACTACTCTCCTGCTCTGCGTTTGGTACCTCGTACACTCCTGGTTTGACTCGGCTCGTTCACTACTCTTCTGCTCTGCGTTTGGTACCTCGTACACTCCTGGTTTGACTCGGCTTGTTCACTACTCTTGTTGCTCATGGTGTTGCCGTGGGCAACTGCCCCATTTCCCTTAGCTTCTGTGTGCCTTTGTCTGTTTGTCTGTCGTGCACTTATTGAGCGTAGGGACCGTTGCCCAGTTGTATGCCGTCGCCTAGGACGGGCCGTTGCAAGTAGGCAGGGAATGAGTGGCGGGTAGATTAAGGCTCACCTGTCTGTCTCCCTTCCCCGTCATTACAACACCTCTTGGCAGTGTTGACCCACGTGTTTCTTTGCCACTTCCTTACCGCTATGATGGAGAAGCAAGTACCTGTCGTGGATTTCTGAATCAGTGCAAGATCCACTTCAGCCTGTATGCTAGGTCATTTTCGTCTGATGGCGCCAGGGTCGCTTTTATCATCTCTCTCCTCACTAGCAAGGCACTTGCATGGGCGAACCCTATCTGGGAGAGACAAGGACCAAAGACCCGTGACTTCCCAGCCTTCCTCCGGACTTTTCGCATGGTGTTTGAGGAGCCTGGACGGGTCTCATCTGCAGCGGCCTCTTTGATTAACCTGCGCCAAGTAGACACCTCCGTGAGTGAGTACACCATCTACTTCCGCACCCTGATGGCAGAGCTGTTGTGGAACAATGAGGCTCTGGTGGCTGCATTCTGGCATGGACTGGCTTTTAGAATAACGAACTTGCCATTCGGGATCTGCCATCTACCCTGGATGACCTCATCCTTCGGTCTGCCCGGATTGATATACGGATCCGAGAACGCCTCCAAGAGGTTCGACGGGAGGGAGTCCTTCCGAGTCTGGCTCCTACTTTGCAGCAACCCCTGCTGTCCTCAGATGTCGATCCTCCTAAGGAGTCGGTAATAATGGGCCAGTGTAAGTTATCGACCCAGGAGAGACAACGCAGATGCACGTCTGGACTCTGTCTTTATTGCGGCCTCGATGGCCATCTTGTGTGCCGGTGTCCCCAAAGATCCCAAAACCTAGGGTTGCTAGGAGTGACAACCGTGGGTAAGAATGGACTTCCATCTAGATTGTCCATACCTGTTACCATAGTGTCCGGTGAGAGAACGCATCAGGTCTCTGCGTATCTGGACTTTGGATCCGCTGCTAATTTCTTCCATAGAAATCTGGTGGACCTTCTGCAATTACCCACCACCCCTCTGGAGAACCCGTTGACAGTTGCTTCAGTAGATGGACTACCTCTGCCAGACCCAGTTATAGCTGTGACCAAGTCGCTGAGGCTCCAAGTAGGAGCCCTTCACTCCGAACTTCTGCCTTTCTATGTGCTAACCAAAGCTGTTAACCCTGTATTGCTGGGCCTGTCTTGGCTCCGACCGCATGCCCCAGTCCTGGACTGGAATTCTGGAGAGGTTCTCCAATGGGGCCCTGAGTGTCAAGGTCGTTGCCTGGTGCAGATTCGTTTGGTTCAGCCTTTGCTGCCTCGGTCATTGGCAGGATTGCCGAGTCATGCTGCATTTTCGGACGTCTTCAGCAAGAGGGAGGCAGAGACATTGCCTCCATATAGGGCATATGACTGCCCTATTGAACTGATTACTGGTGCATCCCTTCCCCGTGGTAGGGTATATCCTCTCTCCTTGCCAGAGACTATTTCCATGTCCGCCTATGTGAAAGAGAACTTAGAAAGGGGCTTCATACGAAAGTCTTCCTCCCCGGCAGGAGCCGGGTTCTTCTTTGTCAAAAAGAAAGATGGCTCTCTTCGTCCTTGTATCGACTACCGAGGTCTCAACCAGATCACGGTGATCCATTGCCACTGATCTCTCAACTGTTTGATCGTATACGTGGTGGCAAGATTTTTTCTAAACTAGACCTGCGTGGGGCTTACAACCTAGTCCAGATTCGCCAGGGTGATGAATGGAAGACTGCATTTAACACCCAGTGATGGACACTATGAGTATCTAGTAATTCCCTTCGGCCTGTGTAATGCTCCCGCGGTCTTCCAGGAGTTTGTGAATGACATTTTCCGTGACCTCCTCCATGTTTGTGTAGTAGTCTACCTTGATGACATCTTGATTTTTTCTCCAGATCCTATGACGCACCAGAGACATGTCCGTAAAGTTCAGCTACGGTTAAGGGAGAATCGTCTGTACGCCAAGTTGGAGAAGTGCATGTTTGACAAAGATGCTCTACCCTTCCTGGGTTACATCGTCTCAAATCGAGGTCTCGAGATGCATCCTGAGAAGGTAAAGTCTGTTCTGTAATGGCCACGTCCTCCAGGCTTGAGGGCCATGCAGCGCTTTTTTGGATTCGCTAATTTTTACAGGCAGTTTATTCCAAACTTCTCCTTACTGACTTCTCCCATCTCTAACCTCACTAAGAAGGGTATAAACGCCAAGGTGTGGGCTCCCGAGGCAGAGTCCGTATTCAATAGTGCAATGTCCGTGGCTGCGGGCTGTCAGCTCCAACCTTCCCCTGACAGCCGCAGCCACGAGTCGGCAAGCGCTGACCCCAGCCTCCTACTCAGGAGATGCCAGCGCTTGGATCCACTCACCTCTGGCGGATCTATTAGGGTGCACGCGCACGCTCGTGCCCGCTCTTAAAGGGGCAGCGCGTGCACCGGACCTCATGGATGAACTTTGGCCCGTGAGTACCCTGGACTATAAGAGGGGTCCAGCCCCCTAGTTGTATGCCTGAGCGTTGTTGTGTTCCCTAGTTTGTCTATGTGATGGCCTCCTAGTGTGTCTCATGTTCCAGTCCCTGCCCCTATACCTATACTTGTTTCCAGTTCCTGTTCCTAGCAATCCATACCTTCCTGGTCTAGCACTGTGCTGTGCCAAAGTCGTGCCGTGCTGCATCCACGTCTGACCTGCTTCACCTCGCCTAACGTCCGCCTGCTACCTAAGTCCCAGCTGAGCCTGCCCTGCTGCTGTCTGAGCTGCCACAGGTACCTATAGAACTATAGACATTCACCTGCTCCCTGTTGGCCAGCTGCCTTACCGCCAAGGCGGTATGGCCCTGTGGGTCCACAGACCCTTCGTGACAGTACGCTCAGGCCATGGACCCCGCTGGTCGATTCAAGACTATGATGACGTCACAGGAGATGTGAGCGGATATGCTGGACCTCCGGTCTCGACACGACCAACTTCTCCAGGCGTTGAACATTCTTGCATGTCAGCAGGTGGCACAAGCTGCCGTTCCTCCTACTACATCTCCTGGCAATGTGGATCCTCAGGCTACACCTCTTGGCAGTAGTGACCGATGTGTTTATTTGCCACTTCCTGACCGCTATGATGGAGAAGCAAGTACCTGTCGTGGTTTTCTTAATCAATGCCAGATCCACTTCAGCCTGTATGCTAGGACATTTTTTTTTTTTTTTAAAGGTTTTCTTTATTATTTTTTTCTCAAAATACAAATGTACAGAAGCGCAACGATTGCGCGCAAAAACATACATAGCATACTGACCAACCACACTAGTTGGCAATAACAATCATCATAGATAAAAATACAGTTACAATGCAAAAGCCAGCATGAAAACTTAACGGATCACAGGTGCATATAAGTGTATTGCGAAGAAAGCAGGATCTACATTTGACCGTCATTATTGCCAAGACATACAAAACAGACAACCAGTCACACTTCACTCACACCTGTCTATCAGACAGCAGTGTCCGAAATCTCCATCCATCTGGGGCATATCTTCCCGAATTTGTCAGGACACCCTCTGCTGATGTATAACTTCTGATATAATGGTATATACTTATTTATCAATTGCAACCAATGTTCTATACTAGGACACACCGTGGCCTTCCATTCCATAATTTTAACCTTCCGCGCACAGAACAAAACAAATCGGAAAAAGATTTTGTCATAATAGCCTTGTACTAACTCATTCATAATGCCCAAAAGGCACACCTGAGGAGAGAGAACCCGAGGAAACTCAAAGTTATCATGCAGAAACTCTACAACCCTTGACCAGAATAGTGAAATCCTAGGGCAGGACCAGACACAGTGGAGGTACGTGCCAACATCCGACTGACACCTAAAACAGCTGTCCGACCCAGAGGCCCCAATTCTCTTAAGTCTAACTGGAGTATAGTAAATTCTGTGTAGAAACCGCGATTGTATTAAAAAGTCTCGAGCACTAACTACGGAATCAAAGAAGGAAAGCTCCACCTCCCTCCACTCCTCCTCCAACAAATCAGGGATATCTCTATTCCACCCCAGGTACGCCCTATCAAAGGGGCGTTTTACAGAGGACAGCAACAGGGCATACGTCTGAGTAAGGGTCTTAGGAAGGTCTGGGGTGCCGAGCAGGTCCTCCAATCCGGAAAACCCCAAAGCTGGCGTGACAGATCCAAACTGAGCCGAGCAGGCATGTCTCAACTGGAGATAATGATAAAAAACCTTCCTCGAGACCCCAGCCCTCTCCTCTAGTTCAGAAAGGGAGACAAACCCACTGTCCACAGAGTATATTTGGCCTAAAAATCGAACCCCCAGCCCACATCATCGCTCCCGGCAGGGACACCAGGTGAGGCAGCCATGGATTGTTCCATAACGGAGTCCTAGGGGAAACAGAAGAATCCGTAGTATCTTTTAGTAAGAGTTGTGCCTTCTTCCAGGCATTCGCAATAGTTTTTAACGGTAAGGACGCTCGATACAAAGTTTTAAACCTATATAAGAGGTTGGTAAGACTCTCATAGGAAGTCATGAGTGCTCCAGCCAGCGCCGTGGCCGCATTACTTAAGTCGATGTCAATCCACCAGTGAGCCAGTACCAGCTGCGAAGCCAAATAATATAAGTAAAGGTTGGGCGCCGCCATCCCCCCCACACTCCTTGGGGCCTGCAGAAGGCTGAGACTAAACCGGGGTGTGCCGCCTTGCCAGTAAAACCAACGTAGAATCCCATCCAAGTGGCAAAAAAATTGTTTGGGCAAAATAACCGGACAAATATGTAGGAGGTAAAGAAATTTAGGAAGATATATCATTTTAAAAAGGTTTATCCTACCATATAATGAGAGGGGGAGGTTCCTCCAAGAGTTTAGCTGCTTTTCACTAGAGGCCACTAAGGGACAAAGATTAAGTTCACGAAAGCGTAACAAATTTAGGGAGATCCGCACCCCAAGATACGTAAATTGAGACACGACCTGCAACGGGACAGGCTCCCTGCCGGGAGCGATACTCTGCACATAGAGGAAACATAACCGACTTAGACCAATTAACCGACAACCCCGAGAACGCCCCAAAAGTGTCAATCAGCTGCAAGAGTGAAGACAACGAAGGACCATCATCCGCCAGATACACCAAGGTATCATCTGCATACAGGGATATTTTCTCAACTAGTGAACCTCGAGGGATACCAATAATGGAAGAGGAACGCCTAACTGCCAGCGCCAGCAATAGCGAACAACAAAGGGGAGAGTGGACAACCCTGGCGCGTACCTCGACCTAGAGAGAAGGGCTTAGAGACATCCAGATTTGTTCTCACCCTAGCAACAGGCTGCTCATATAACAGACAGACCAGAGCAAGAAATCTGGGACCAAAATTTAGACGGGAAAGCAGTATCCAGAGATACCTCCATTCAACCGAATCAAAGGCTTTATATGTATCTAGAGAGAGAACAAACCCAGGGGATGTATCGTATTGTGCAGCATCAATATTAAGAAACAACCTGTGTACGTTAATATCCGTACCCTTCCCAGGCATAAAGCCTGTTTGGTCCGGATGAATGAGGAATAATATAACTTTATTTAATCTGGTAGCTAATATCTTGGCAAGTATCTTTGCATCTGAGTTAATCAGTGATATGGGCCGATAGGAATCTGGAAGAGTTGGATCCTTCCCAGGCTTCAACAGCACCACAATTAGGGCCTCTCTCATAGATGCCGGCAGAACCCCCATCTCCAGAGCAGCAGAATAGACTTCTTTAAGTCTGGGCACCACAACCTCACAGCTATCCTTATACCAATCAGCCCCCAGGCCATCAAGTCCGGGGGTCTTACCAGATGGCAACAACTGAATCGCATCAGTGATATCGTCCTCTGTAAGCGGGCTGTCTAGTTCCTTTGCCTGTGCATCAGTCAAGCGCCATAGGGGAAGGTCATCTAAAAAGCGTTCTATATCCTCCGGAGGCCCACTACATCTGGAGCTATATAACTCAGCATAAAAATCACCAAACACTTTATTCAAATCTTTAGGGGCAGTACAGAGAGTACCCTCAGAAGAAAGAATAGATGAAACAGAGGCACACGGGCGTTCCGACCTAGGCAAGTACGCAAGAAGCTTGCCATTTTTGTCACCAAACTCAAACACCCTTGCCTCCGTATGCAGCACCTGCTTTTTAGCTTGTTCGACCTGTATATGGTTTAGTTCCCTCTGAACCCCAGCCCACCGACTCTTCGTACCTGGACAAGGATTTGCAATATAGTCTCTCTCAGCTCTCTGACTCTCTTCTATCAGCGACCTCTCCTTCTCTCTGGACACTGCTCTACACCTTGCAACCCCTGCCATAAACGCACCCCTAAGAGTGGCTTTATATGCATCCCACACTACCAAATTGTCTGGAAATGAGGAATTATGATCCCAATATGAGTCATGAGAGGCCGCCACATCTGATCGAACCTCAGGAGAGGACAGCCAGGCCGGATGTAGTCTCCATATTTTGGAGTCAGCTGGGGGACCAACCGTAAATGACAAAATGAGAGCTGAGTGATCTGAGATGCCTCGTGGAGTGATATCTATAGCCGTTACTGCGGGCAAAAGGTCCTGTGACACCATAGTGAGGTCAATTCTAGAAAAGGTTTTATGGGCAGAGGAGTAATAGGAGTATTTTTTTTCTAGCAGGTATTTCCAGCGCCACACATCTGTCAGATGAAGCATTGAGGACCAGGAGTTGAGGTGAGCAGAGGACTGATCCGGACCCCCAGTACGATCCATAGATATGTCAGGGACTGCATTGAAGTCACCCATACACAACACTGGGCCAGCAGGGAACTCTGAGAGTTTCTGGGCTATCAAGTCCAATAGTGTGGGATCAAGGGGCGGGGGAACATACACATTTACTAAGGTAAAACAGGACCCCGGTGATGAACAGTGTATAATGACATAGCGCCCAAAATGGTCACATGCTACCTTCAACACCTCCAGGCGCACACTCTTGGCTATCAGAACAGACACCCCCCTAGAATATGAGGAATATGATGAATGATACCCTCTAGCTATCCAGGCCCGTTTAACCCCTTCCCGCTCCTTGACGTACTATTACGTCATGGCAGCTGTATCGTTCGCGCTCCATGCCGTAATAGTACGTCTCAGGAGTAACGGCCGTTTCGGCCGTCCTCCCGACACATACAGGAGCTGTGACGCTGCTGTCTTGTTCAGCAGCTGTCACAGCTCCTACAGCGGGGACCGATCGCTGTGTCCCCGCTGATTAACCCCTTAAAAGCCGCGTTCTATAGAGATCGCGGCTTTTTAGGGGTTAAGCTGCCATCGCCGGCCTGCTACGCGACAGCGGCCGGCGATGGTGACTATGGCAACCGGACACCAAACAATGGCGTCCGGCTATGCCATAGACGGAAGCATAGTGGGTCCTGACAACGTCAGGACCCACTATGCTTGCTGTCAGTGAGTAGCTGACAGTTCTAATACACTGCACTACGCATGTAGTGCAGTGTATTAGAATAGCGATCAGGGCCTCCTGCCCTCATGTCCCCTAGTGGGACAAAGTAATAAAGTAAAAAAAAAGTTAAAAAAAGATGTGTAAAAATAAGAAAATAAAAGTTTTAAAAGTAATAAAAGTAAAAGTCCCACTTTTTCCCTTATCAGTCATTTATTATTAATAAAAATATATAAACAAACAAATAAACTATACATAATTGGTATCGCCGCGTCCGTAACGGCCTGAACTACAAAATTATTTTGTTATTTATCCCGCACGGTGAACGCCGTAAAAAAAAATATTAATAAACCGTACCACAATCACAATTGTTTGGTCACTTCACCTCCCAAAAAATGGAATAAAAAGAGATCAAAAAGTCGCATGTACCTAAAAATGGTACTGATGGAAAATACAGTTCGTTACGCAAAAAATAAGTCCTCGCACGGCTTTATTGATTGAAAAATAAAAACGTTCTGGCTCTTAGAATAAGGTAACACAAAAAGTGAATGATTGTTTACAAAACGTATTTTATTGTGCAAACGCCATAAGACATAAAAAAAAACTATAAACATCTGGTATCGCCGTGATCGTATCGCCCCGCAGAATAAAGTTAATATATCATTTATAGCGCACGGTGAACGCTGTAAAAAAAAAAGTATACAAAAACAATAGTAGAATTGCTGTTTATTAGTCACCACGCCACCTAAAAATGGAATAAAAACTGATCAAAAAGCCGCATGCACCCCAAGAAAACTACAATGGATTCCTCAAGGGGTCTAGTTTCCAAATTGGGGTCACTTTTGGGGGGTTTCCAATGTTTTGGCACCACAAGACCTCTTCAAACCGGACATGGTGCCTAATAAAAAAGAGGGCTCAAAATCCGCTAGGTGCTCCTTTGCTTCGGAGGCCGGTGCTTCAGTCCATTACCGCCCGAGGGCAACATGTGGGATATTTCTCTAAACTGCAGAATCTGGGCAATAAGTATTGAGTTGCGTTTCTCTGATAAATCCTTTTGTGTTATAAAAAAAATGGTATAAAAAGAGTAAATTTCACCTCTACTTTGCTCTAAATTTCTGTGAAACACCTAAAGGGTTCATAAACTTTCTACATGCTGTTGTGAATACTTTGAGGGGTCTAGTTTCTAAAATGGGGTGTTTGATAGGGGTTTCTAATATATGGGCCCCTCAAAGCAACTTCAGAAATGAACTGGAACCTAAAAAAATAAATAAATGAGGCAATACTTCGCTTCTTACATTATACTGATAATGAGCCGTGCCCACTCCGAGATGACCCCAGTTTTGACCGTTTGTATAAACGGAGACCCCTATTAGACCGTTCCAGTGCCCGGTTTTCCCAAGCATACACCCCCGAGAAGTGTTTTTCTATTGATGAGTCCCTGGTACATTTTAAAGGGAGGGTTCAATTCCGCCAGTACCTGCCAGGTAAGAGGGCAAGGTATGGCGTGAAGATGTATAAGCTGTGCGAGAGTGCATCAGGGTATACCTACAGGTTTAGGATATATGAAGGAAAGGCCACCCCCAAACCAGACTGCATCCTGGACTACAATAGGTACATGGGAGGGATGGACTTGTCAAATCAAGTCCTGAAGCCCTACAGCGCCATGCGGTGTGGTATAAGAAGCTGGCCGGGCACATCATACAGATGGCTTTGTACAATGCGTACGTGCTACGTCGATGTGCAGGGACCAGGAAGGGGGGGCACCCAGTACTTCTGGAAGCGAGGCCACACGCATCGTACCAGGGCAACACTTTCCAGGAGAAGTTCCCCAAACCGGTGGAAAGGGAAAGAGTCAAAAGAGGTGCAGAGTCTGCTATAAGAGGGGGATAAGGAAGAACACAATATACCAATGTGACACGTGTCCCGAAAAACCAGGGCTCTGTATAAAAGATTGTTTTAAAATGTATCATACATCCCTTGATTTTTAATTTACCCTGATGCACTCCGCACAGCTTACCCCCCTCATCTTTCCCTTCTGAGCCCTGCCGTATGCCCAGGCAGCTGATAACAGCCACATGTAGGGTATTGTCGTACCCAGGAGAACCCACATTACAATTTAAGGGGTGTATATCTCCGGTGGCGCATGCTGGGCACACTATATTGGACACTGAAATGGCATATACATATATAAAATTGCAAATCTCACACTGCACCATCTGCTGCGCATTATCTTTTACACAGTACCTGTGGGGTCAAAATGCTCACTACACCTCTAGATGAATGTCTTAAGGGTGTAGTTTTTAAAATGGGGTCACTTCTCGGGGGTTTCAACTGTACTGGTACCTCAGGGGCTTCTGCATACATGACTTAGCACCAGAAAAGCTCCAGTAGGCCAAATGGTGGTCCTTTTCTTCTGAGCCCTCCCATGGGCACAAACGGCAGTTTATCACCACAAATGGGGTATTGCCGCACTAAAGACAAATTGGGCAACAAAATGGGGTATGTTGTTCCTTGTGAAAATAAGAAATTTTGATCAAAAATGACATCTTATTGGAAAAAATATCATTTTTTTCATTTCACAGCCCAATTCAAATAGGTGCTGTGAAAAAACTGTGCGGTCAAAATGATAACAAAAACCATAAATGAATTCCTTGAGGGGTGTAGTTTCCAAAATGGGGTCACTTCTGGTGGGTTTCCATTGCTTTGATACCTCTGGGGCTCTGCAAATGCGACATGGCACCCGAAAACCAATCCAGCAAAATCTGGACTCCAACAAACACATAGCGCTCTTTTCCGTCTGAGCCCTCCCATGGGCCCAAACGGCAGTTTATCACCACAAATGGGGTATTGCCGCACTAAGGACAAATTGGGCAACAAAATGGGGTATGTTGTTCCCTGTGAAAATAAGAAATTTTGATAAAAAATGACATCTTATTGGAAAAAATATAATTTTTTTCATTTCACAGCCCAATTCAAATAGGTGCTGTGAAAAACCAGTGCGGTTAAAATGATAACAAAAACCATAAATGAATTCCTTGAGGGGTGTAGTTTCCAAAATGGGGTCACTTCTGGTGGGTTTTCATTGCTTTGATACCTCTGGGGCTCTGCAAATGCGACATGTCACCCGAAAACCAATCCAGCAAAATCTGGACTCCAACAAACACATAGCGCTCCTTTCCTTCTGAGCCCTCCCATGGGCCCAAACGGCAGTTTATCACCACAAATGGGGTATTGCCGCACTAAGGACAAATTGGGCAACAAAATGGGGTATGTTGTTCCCTGTGAAAATAAGAAAATTTGATCAAAAATGACATTTTATTGGAAAAAATATCATTTTTTTCATTTCACAGCCCAATTCAAATAGGTGCTGTGAAAAAACTGTGCGGTCAAAATGATAACAAAAACCATAAATGAATTCCTTGAGGGGTGTAATTTCCAAAATGGGGTCACTTCTGGTGGGTTTCCATTGTTTTGATACCTCAACGCCTCTTCAAACCTGGCATGCTGCCTAAAATATATTCTAATAAAAAAGAGGCCTCAAAATGCACTAGGTGCTTCTTTGCTTCTAGGGCTTGTGTTTTAGTCCACGAGCGCACTAGAGCCACATGTGGGACATTTCTAAAAACTGCAGAATCTGGACAATACATATTTAGTCGTGTTTCTCTGGTAAAACCTTCTCTGTTACTAAAAAAAAATTGAATAAAATTGAAATTCAGCAGAAAAAATGAAATTTGCAAATTTCATTTCCACATTGCTTTAATTCCTGTGAAATGCCTGAAGGGTTAAAAAACTTTCTATATGCTGTTTTGAATACTTTGAGGGGTCTAGTTTTTAAAATGGGGTGTTTTATGGGGGTTTCTAATACATAGGCCCCTCAAATCCACTTCAGAACTGAACTGGCACCTTCAAAAAAAGGCTTTTGAAATTTTCTTAAGAATATGAGAAATTGCTGTTTATGTTCTAAACCTTGTAACGTCCAAGAAAAATAAAATAATGTTCAAAAAACGATGCCAATCTAAAGTAGACATATGGGAAATGTGAACTAGTAACTATTTTGGGTGGTATAACCGTCTGTTTTTCAAGCAGATGCATTTAAATTCTGAAAAATGCTATTTTTTGTAAATTTTCTCTAAATTTTGCAATTTTTCACAAATAAAGACTGAATATATCGACCAAATTTTACCACGAACATGAAGCCCAAAGTGTCACGAGAAAACAATCTCAGAATCGCTTGGATAGGTTTAAGCATTCCGACGTTATTACCACATAAAGTGAAATATGTCAGATTTGAAAAATGGGCTCTGAGCCTTAAGGCCCAAACTAGGCTGCGTCCTTAAGGGGTTAAGGGCCAGAATTTTTAGTCCAGTTAAATGCGTCTCTTGTAAGCATATAACATGAGGCGAGTGTTTCTTCAGGAAGTTGAACACAAGAGACCGTTTAAATTTTGAGTTAAGCCCACGGACATTCCAGCTCAAGACCTTAAAGAGGCTCTGTCACCAGATTTTGCAACCCCTATCAGTTGATTCTGCAGGAGCATCGGCGTTAGCAGGTAAGTCGATGTAGCTACTTACCTGCAAACGCTGATGCTGCTGCAGAATCAACTGTAGCCTCTGGTGCCGATGTGTCCTCGCTCGTCTGACACGATGCAGGACCTGTGAGTGACGTCACAGCGTGATCTGGCAGAAGCTGGGCGTTCTGAAGAGAAGTGGATGATACTTCTCGTCAGAACGCCCAGCTAGTAAAAGTAGTAAAAACGCCCCGATGTACGCACATAATACACGCCCACTTGGACTTTTACTTTTAAACACACCCACTTGGACTTTTGCAAGCCTCATTTGCATAACTACAAAAATGGTCATAACTTGGCCAAAAATGCTCGTTTTTTAAAAATAAAAACGTTACTGTAATCTACATTGCAGCGCCTATCTGCTGCAATAGCAGATAGGGGTTGCAAAATCTGGTGACAGAGCCTCTTTAATTACAGCTATGGTACGCCCGAAGAGCAGAAAACAGCAGGAGACCCATAGCTAGTATATGATGGGAATGGAGAGGAGAAGAATACATACACATTCACACACACACACACACACACACACACACACACACACACACACGACACACAACACATAACCATACATTGAAATACAGTAAAACAAACCCCAACCGTCCCTGTCAAGCACCCGACTTCTAGTGCAGACCTGTACCCACTAACTGAACTACAACTGAGAACAGTGGTCCCTGACTAAGCTAACAGCTACAACAGCAGCACAGCCCTGAGACCTGACCCCACTAAGAGAGGAAAAGGAGCAAAAGAAATAAAAATTAAACAGTGAAAGACAAGTGACAAAGTGGTTAAAGGAACAGTGTCATCACAAAAAAAATTTTCATATGTTCAAGATGTTAGTGCTTTATTAAAAACGTTTATATTTATTTGTGTGTTTGTGTTTTACTTTTTCTTATTTTTACACTTTTTCTTCCCTATGGGGGCTGCCATTTTTTGTTCCATTTCTGTGTGTGTCGATTAACGACACATACAGACATGGAATACGGCAGCCACAGTCCCATAGGGACTGCGAACGGCTCCCGTCCCATTCACTTGTGTGTACGGCGTCTGTGTGGGAACTGCGCATGCGCCGCTCCCACACAGTCCAATTTGAAATTGGCGCCGTCCGGCGCCATTTTCCTGTGGACCGGAAGTCGCGGCCGGACAGTAATATTACTACTTCCGGTCGCGGCTTCCGGACTTGTGCACTTGGACCAGCGGCAGCAGACGGAGCGGACGGGCCGGAGGGAGCCGCGGCGGCAGGAGCAGGTAAGAGATTTCAATGTATGTTCGTGTTTGTGTGTGTTTACTACTGTATGTAAACCTACTACACTGTGTGTTAGCGCAAAAAATGGCGACACACAGTGTAGGAGGTTACACCGTTCAAACCCCTCATTTATCCCGGCACTAGCCAGGATAAAGGAGGGGGGGGGATGCTGAGAGCTCACTAGAGCGAGGGCTTTTTACCCAATTTTGCAGCAGAAAAGCTATGTGGTTGCTTTACCACATTCTTTTGGGAATGGCTCCATCTAGTGACCAGAAATGGTAAATACTATAAATTTGAATCCAATTGAATCCAATTTATAATATTTCCTGACTCGTGAAAAAAATAAAAAAAATTTGAACAATGTTTAATCACCCACACACTAAATGTTTAATTTAAAAAAAAACAACATGTTTTTCTGGCAACACATTGCCTTTAAGCAGTATATCAGTCATATCACATCATCTCTCCTAAGCAACAGTGTAAGTACAGCAGGTAATCAGCAACCCAATCAGTGCAGTAAATACTTTTCAACAAGAGAGAGAGAGAGAGAGAAAATTCAACAAATTAAACATCAGGGGGGTTACCCCAGCAGGGGATCGCAGCATTGAGGGGGGGGGGGGTTCACTCCTGGGGCTCGGGGAGCGGCAGCCGCCCAGTCCAAGGCTTCATTGGGGGAAAGGAAAAATCTTGCAGTCGGCCCATCAACCACCCACAGTTTAGCAGGGTATAACATCGCATACTTGTACCCCTTTTCTTGGAGCTTCTTCCTGACCTCTGTAAAACGCACCCGCTGCTTCCGGATCGCGACCGAAAAATCAGGATAAATGGAGATCCGCTGAGAGCCATGTAAGATAGAGCCTTTACGTCTTGCCGCCTGAAGAATAGCATCTCTATCCCTGAAATGCAGCAGTCGCGCCAGCATAGGCCGAGGGGGGCCTCCCGGCGGCCCGGGCCTAGCAGGGACCCGATGAGCCTGTTCAATTGTGAAGAATGCTGAAAACACAGTGTCATCAAAGGTTTCCTTCAGCCACTTTTCCAGGAAAGAAACAGCATCTGTACCCTCTGACTTTTCTGGCAGCCAGACTATGCGGATGTTGTTCCGGCGTAATCTGTTCTCAAAATCATCAGCCCGTTCGACCGAGATCTCCACCTGTCTCCTCAAATCAGCGATCTGAGCTGGAATAGGGTGTAGAATATCCTCCACCTCCGATATCCTGCGCTCTGCCTCTGCAGTACGTTCCCGCACTTTTTGCACATCATGCCTCAGGATAACAAAGTCCTGACGAAGTTCATCAACCTTAGTAACCAACAAGGATTGACAGGAGGTAATTGCAGACATTAACTCAGCAAATTTTGTATCCACATGAGAGGAAGAAACAGGCAGGTCCTGTGGTGAAATTGGCCTTGGAGGACTCAGCGAGCCCTCAAACAGGGATAAAGATGGGTCTGGAGAAGCAGGGGGGTGTTCAGGCCTAGTAAATTGCTCCAGCCTCTTTACTGCATTAGCCTTGATTTTGGCCACGGCCGAGCCAGAGGCTCCATCCTCCATCTCATCTAGGGATTCCTCATCTGATGGGGGAATATAACTGCCCTGCGTGGACCTCGTTTTCCCCTTCTTTCCAGCCTTACTGTCTCCCATGATGCAAAAGGAGGGATGCAGGGTATGTAGGAACTGGCAGGGTGTCCGATACACCAAACGGAGCAAGTCCACAAGCAAAGGGTGCGAGGTATCCCGGGGACCCAGTACCAGGCCCAATGCAGGGTGAGTAGTGAGCCTGCACAGCTAGCACAGTCCAGTGAAATACCTGTTAAGCGCTCCCCAGATGTATCCTCCTGCCTGCAATGGGACAGCCACCACACACCGCTGCACAGCTCTGCCTCCCAGCCGATCCACAGTCCCGCCGCCAGTAATGAGCAACACCAGCCTCCAGCAGCAGCGACCGACACAGAGCCAGACTCCTGCAGACAGCCTTTCACTTCCGCCCGCCTTGTGCTCCACCGGAAGTGCCGCCGGCTGACCAGCTTCTCTCTCCAGGAGGGCTCCACGACACCAGACCTCAAAACTACCGACAGGTAGGGATACAGGGGTGAGAGATGCACTTGTCCTGCCCGTTTGGGCAACTTAGAATGCAGGATGGCAAGGATATCAGCAGGATAAGGAGTCAGGGAGCTCAGGAGCACTGTGAAGCACGTCTACTCAGGCACACATCCGGCCACGCCCCCTAGGACATTTTCATCTGATGGTGCAAGGGTCGCTTTCATAATTTCTCTCCTCACCGGCAAGGCTTTTGCATGAGCGAACCCTATCTGGGAGAGACAAGGACCAGAGACCCGTGACTTTCCTCCCTTCCTCCGGACTTTTCGCATGGTATTTGAGGAGCCTGGATGGGCCTCATCTGCAGCGGCCTCTTTGATTAACCTGCGCCAAGGAGACACCTCCGTGAGTGAGTACACCATCCACTTCCGCACCCTGGCGAGAGAGCTGTTATGGAACAATGAAGCTCTGGTGGCTGCATTCTGGCATGGACTATCTTCCAGAATTAAAGATAAATTTGCCGACCGGGATCTGCTGTCTACCCTGGATGACCTCATCCTTTTGTCTGCCCGGATTGATATACGCATCCGTGGACGCCTCCAAGAGGTTCAACGGGAGAGAGCCCTTCCTAGTCTGGTTCCTACTTTGCAGCAACCCCTGCTGTCCGCCGATGTCGATCCTCCTAAGAAGTCGGTAATAACGGACCAGTATAAGTTATCTACCCAAGAGAGACAATGCAGACGCACATCTGGACTCTGTCTTTATTGCGGTCTCGATGCCCATCTTGTGCGCCTTTGCCCCAAAAATCCCAAAACCTAGGGTTGCTTGGAGTGACGACTTTGGGTAAAGCTGGAATTCCGTCTAAATTGTCCATAACTGTGACCAAAGTGTCCGGCGAGAAAACGCATTAGGTCTCTGCGTATCTGGACTCTGGATCCGCTGCTAATTTCATCCGCAGAGATCTGGTGGACCTTCTGCAATTGCCCACCTCCCCTCTGGAGAGCGCGTTGACAGTTGCTTCAGTAAATGGACTACCTCTGCCAGACCCAGTTATAGCTGTGACCAAGCCGCTGAGGCTCCAAGTGGGAGCCCTACACTCCGAACTTCTGTCTTTCTATGTCCTGCCCAAAGCTGTTAACCCTGTGCTGCTGGGCCTGCCTTGGCTCCGACTGCATGCCCCAGTTCTGGACTGGAATTCTGGAGAGGTTCTCCAGTGGGGCCCTGAGTGTCAAGGTCGTTGCCTGTTCCGGATTCGTTCGGCTCAGCCTTCGCTTCCTCGGTCATTGGCAGGATTGCCGGGTCATTATGCTGCCTTTTCAGATGTCTTCAGCAAGAGGGAGGCGGAGACATTGCCTCCGCATCGGGCGTATGACTGCCCTATATAACGGATTCCTGGTGGATCCCTTCCCCGTGGTAGGGTATATCCTCTCTCCTTGCCAGAGACTCTGTCCATGTCCTCCTATGTGAAAGAGAACTTAGAAAGGGGCTTCATACAAAAGTCTTCCTCCCCGGCAGGAGCCGGGTTCTTCTTCGTCAAAAAGAAAGATGGCTCTCTTCGTCCTTGCATCGACTACCGTGGTCTGAACCAGATCACGGTGAAGAATATCCATTGCCACTGATCTCCGAACTGTTTGATCATATACGTGGTTCAATTTTTTTTTCTAAACTAGACCTGCGTGGGGCTTACAACGTAGTCCGGATTCGTCAGGGTGATGAATGGAAGACTGCATTTAACACCTGTGATGGACACCATGAGTATCTAGTAATGCCCTTCGGCCTGTGTAATGCTCCCGCGGTCTTCCAGGAGTTTGTGAATTACATTTTCCGTGACCTCCTCTTTGTTTGTGTTGTAGTCTACCTTGATGACATCTTGATTTTCTCCCCAGATCCTATAACACACCAGAGACATGTCCGTCAGGTTCTGCTACGGTTAAGGGAGAATCGTCTGTACGCCAAGTTGGAGAAGTGCGTATTTGACAAGGATGCTCTACCCTTCCTGGGCTACATCGTCTTGAATTGTGGTCTCGAGATGGATCCTGAAAAGGTAAAGTCTGTCCTGGAATGGCCACGCCCTCAAGGCTTGAGGGCCATACAGCGCTTTTTGGGATATGCTAATTTTTACAGGCAGTTTATTCTGAACTTCTCCTCACTCACTTCTCCCATCTCTAACTTTACTAAGAAGGGTATGAACACCAAGGTGTGGACTCCCGAAGCAGAGTCCGCATTCAATAGCCTGAAGAGTGCCTTCAGGTCAGCCTCTATCCTCCATCATCCGGATGTCTCTCTGCAGTTCTCGTTGGAGGTGGACGTATCCTCGGTCGGTGCTGGTGCACTCCTGTTCCAGAGAGGTCCCAAGGGCAAGTCAAGGGTATGTGGACATTTTTCGAAGCTCTTCTCTTTCGCAGAACGCAACTACTCAAATGGGGATCGGGAGCTACTGGCCATCAAATTGGCCCTGGAAGAGTGGAGACATCTACTAGAGGGCGCAGCTCATCCGATCCTAATTTTTACAGACAACAAGAATCTGACCTACCTCCAGATGGCCCAACGGCTGAGCCCTCGTCAGGCCAGGTGGTCACTGTTCTTTACAAGGTTCGAGTTTGAGCTCCATTATCGCCCGGCCGACAAGAATGTGAGGGCTGATGCCTTGTCCAGGTCTTTTGAGACGGAAGACACCTTGGAGAGTCCACAGAATATTATTGATCCGTCTTGCATTATCTCTGTCAATCCCCTGCAAGTTGGGGACATTCCTCCAGGGAGGACTTTTGTGCGCCTGGCTGATCGTGGAAGAATCCTCCTCTGGAGACACTCCTCTAGACTGGCAGGTAATGCGGGGGGTCCGTAAGACCCGGGATCTGATTGCTCGTCCTTTCTGGTGGCCCACTCTGCCCAAGGACATTATGGACTTCGTTTCTTCCTTTTCTGTATGTGCAGCCAACAAGGCCGCTCACTCCAGACCTGCTGGTCTGCTCCAGCCATTGCTTGTGCCCAATGCCCCCTGGCAGCATATAGCTATGGACTTTATTTCGGACCTGCCTCTCTCTGCTGGATGCAGTGCTGTCTGGGTGGTGATGGATCAATTTTCGAAGATGGCCAACTTCGTTCCTCTGACCGGTCTTGCTTCTGCTCCTCAGCTGGCCAAGCTGTTCATCTAACACATCTTTCGCCTGCACGGCTTGCCGCAGCATATTGTGTCTGGTCGGGGGGGTTCAGTTTACCTCAAAGTTCTGGAGAGCCCTCTGCGGACTCCTCATGTGAAGTTGGACTTTTCATCAGCCTACCATCCTCAGTCCAATGGTCAGATCGAGAGGATCAATCAGATCTTGGAGAACTACCTACGCCACTTCATTTCCAGCAGCATTATGACTGGGTGCAGTTGCTCCCATGGGCTGAGTTCTCTTACAATAATCACACCAGCGAGTCAACAAGGAATACACCGATCTTCATTGTTTACGTCCAGCATCCACTAATTCCTCTCCCGGTGCAGGATACTTCCGAGGTTCCAGCGGCTGACTCCGCTTTTAGTGACTTCCTACGGATCTGGCAGCAGACTTGATCCTCCATCCTAATGGCAGTCGACCGTATGAAATCGAAGGCTGACACAAGGAGAAGGGAACCTCCTCAATTTCTTCCTGGTACGAGGGTCTGGCTGTCTTCCAGGAATATCCGATTAAGGGTGCCATCATGCAAATTTGCTCCCAGGTTCCTCTGACCCTTCGAGATCCTACAGCAGATCAACCCTGTCGCCTATAAGCTTCGCCGGTCCGGCGTTGAAACACGTAGCTTGTCCACCCTGCACACCCACATTAAATTATGAACTTTGCCTAGCCTCTTTGCCATCATTAGCAGCGCCACTTTGGTTCCATTTATTCATTTATCTTTTTGTTCATCATTTTGACAACAAACGCAGTTTTGTTGTGTCTGTGGACCCGGTAGCAGCTTTTGCTTTTACACCTTCCCTATTGTGATACCTGCTAGTATCTACAATCAAGGTGAGCAATTTCTATTAACTTAGTTGCACTCCTTAAATCTCTCGTTTACCTGCACTATGTGGCGCCGTGTCTCCTTTTCTCTTTCTTAGCCTATAAGCTTCGGCTGCCTCCTACCCTCAAGATCCCCAACTCCTTCCAGGTCTCCCTCCTGAAGCTGGTGGTTCTGGACCACTAAACTAAGACTCCTAGCCCTGTGGTTGCCTCCAGCGGCCCTTCAGACACCTTTGAGGTTCAGGCGATCCTGGACACCAAAAAAGTGAGAGGAAAGACCTGTTATTTGGTGGATTGGAGGGGGTTTGGTCCTGAAGAAAGGTCTTGGGAGCCAGAGGAGAACCTCAATGCTCCTACTCTTCTGAAGAAGTTTCTCTCTCGCTCTGGTCCCAAGAAGAGGGGGGCGTAAGAGGGGGGATACTGTAATGTCCGTGGCTGCGGGCTGTCAGCTCCAATCCCCTCCTGACAGCTGCAGCCACAAGTCGGCAAGCGCTGGCCCCAGCCTCCTCAGGAGACGCCAGCACTCGCTTCCACTCACCTCAGCTAGATCCCGTAGGGTGCGCGCGCACGCTCATGCCCGCTCTTGATGGGCTGACACCAGAGACGGTGACTTCCATGATGTGTAAGGGTTCCCCTTTCAGTACAGAATTTTCATATAGGGTATATTCTTCCCTTATGGTAAACCTATATAGGCAATCCTTCTGCTGTTAGCACAGGTATTATCCTGGGTGCACTATGTAATAGTTTTACATGGTGCATATATTGCTATTTATATTTTTCCCCATATTATCATAGTTTAATCTACCTTCCACTACTCATCAATATTGATATGTAACCCATATATATGTAGTGCTGAGCAGGTCCTCTTACCTTTTCACGTATTGATAACAAACATACTATACAAATGTGCTGTATCTTTATCTTCTTGTGGTTACACAGTGTCACTCATTATTTACATGATTACAGTTACATTCTCTGTACAATCTGGTTGTCTTTCCGCACTGTGGAAATCATCTCTGCTTTTAAATGTGTGTTATTTTATTTTATATTGATCTAATAAAGTTACATTGTTTTAATTTCACTTTAGTGAGTCAGACTCCAATCTTTAGGTTTTGCTATTAACCAGCGGGTTCCACCGTTACCACCATGTTCATTATGGGTTGCTATGCCCAGGTCCCTATAGACAGTACGCAGTAGGTCAAATACATGGTTATAATAAAGAACTTAGGGATTTTTGTTTCTGGTGCTCTCCATTTAGGTATATTATTATTACCGCTCTTAAAGGGGCAGCGCTTGTGTCACGGACACTGGGTTTGTGGACCCACTAGGCCGCTCCGCCGTAGCGGGGAGGCAGCTGACCAGGTCACAGTCTATGTGAAAGTAAGATAGCAGACAGTAATGCTTAGGTACCTGAAATAGTCCGGACGGTGACTGTTGTTTCAGTACGGATGGAGGCAGGTGCGGAAAGTGGCGCCAGACGTGGCGGGCAGTATCCGATGAGCAGATAGCACTTGACGTGGCAGATGACACTTGAACACGGGTAGGCACAGGAACAATGCGGAATACAGGAACGGTAACAGGGCACGGGTAACAGCTGGAACGGGAGACACTAAGGGACCATTTGCGAGACAGACAGGGAAAGACTAACAACGCTCAGGCAAGGATCAGAAGGGCTGGGGCATTCTTATAGAGCAGGGAATCACGTGGGTTAATGATCATTGTTTTCATGTGCGCGCGCTGCCTCTTTAAGAGCGGGCGCGAGCGTGCGCGCGCACCCTACGGGACCCGGCCGGACGGAGCGGAAGTGAGCGCTGGCATCTCCTAGGAGGGAGACGGAGGCCAGCGCTCACAGATCCATGGCTGCGGGCGTCGGGAGGTGAGTAGGCGCAACAGTATCCCCCCTCTTACACCCCCTCTTCTTGGGGCCAGAGTGAGAGAGGAACTTTTTAATAAGAGCAGGAGCACTGAGGTTCTCTTCTGGCTCCCAGGACCTCTCCTCAGGACCAAACCCTCTCCAGTCCACCAGATAGAAAGTCCTTCCTCCTACCCTCTTGCGGTCCAGGATCTCCTTTACCTCGAATACATCAGAAGGACCGCTGGAAGCAACTGTGGAACTAGAGGTCTTGCTGTAGCGGTTCAGGACCACTGGTTTCAGGAGGGACACATGGAAGGAGTTAGGGATTCTGAGGGTAGGGGACAGCCGCAGCTTATAGGAAACAGGGTTAATTTGTTGCAGGATCTCGAAGGGACCAAGGAACCTGGGAGCAAACTTGTATGAAGGCACCCTCAAGCGAATGTTTCGAGAGGACAGCCAGACTTTAGTCCCAGGAAGATACTGAGGCGGCTCTCTTCTTTTGGTATCTGCCTTACGCTTCATGCGATCTACCGCCTGCAAAATAGAGGACCGGGTCTGTTGCCAGATTTGCAGGAAGTCCCCATATGCAGAGTCAGCAGCGGGTACCTGAGATGAAGTCGACACTGGAAGAGGAACTCTGGGATGTTGACTGTACACGATGTGAAACGGAGTGGAGGTGGTGGACTCACTTGTGTGGTTATTATATGAAAACTCCGCCCATGGTAGAAGCTGTACCCAGTTATCGTGCTGTGAAGAGATGAAGTGGCGGAGGTAATTTTCCATGATCTGGTTGATCCTCTCAACTTGCCCATTGGACTGGGGGTGATAGGCAGAGGAAAAGTCCAAACTCACATCCAGGAGTTTACAGAGGGCTCTCCAGAACTTGGAGGTAAACGGAACCCCCCGGTCGGACACAATGTGAAGAGGCAAGCCATGCAAGCGGAAGATGTGCTTAATGAAGAAGCTTGCCAGTCGAGGAGCAGAGGGTAGGCCGGTTAGCGGGATAAAATGTGCCATCTTAGAGAACCGGTCCACCACCACCCAGATGGTGTTGCATCCTGCTGAGAGAGGAAGGTCCGTGACGAAGTCCATAGCGATGTGCTGCCAGGGGGCACTGGGTACAGGCAGGGGTGGAAGCAGGCCGGCAGGCTTGCTGTGAGCCACCTTGTTAGAGGCACACACCGTGCAAGCAGAGACAAAGTCCAGAATATCTTTAGGTAGCGTGGGCCACCAGAAGTGATGAGCGACCAGGTCTTGGGTTTTACGGACACCAGCGTGCCCAGCCAGTTTAGAACTGTGTCCCCAGCGGAGAATTCTTTTTCTGTCAGCCAACCGAACAAAAGTTCTCCCTGGAGGGATATTTCTAAGCTGCAGAGGATTGGCGGTGACAACGCAGGATGGGTCTATGATCGTCTGAAGGGACTCCACCGTGTCTTCCGTTTCGAATGATCTGGACAGGGCATCGGCCCTCACGTTCTTGTCCACGGGACGGTAGTGGAGCAGAAATTGGAAACGGGTGAAGAACAGTGACCACCTGGGTTGACGATGATTCAGTCTTTGAGCGGACTGAAGGTAAGTGAGATTCTTGTGGTCGGTGAAGATCAGGATGGGGTGAGCAGCGCCCTCCAGAAGATGTCTCCACTCCTCCAGGGCCAATTTGATAGCCAGTAGCTCCCGATCTCCAATGGAATAATTGTGCTCAGCAGAGGAAAACAGTCTTGAGTAGTAGCCACACACTACTGCCTTTCCTTTGGAGCTCCTCTGGAACAGAAGTGCGCCTGCACCAACAGAGGAAGCGTCCACTTCCAGTGAGAACTGCCGAGATATGTCAGGATGATGGAGGATCGAAGCTGAAGTGAAGGCTTTTGTAATGACCGGGGGTAGGGAAACGGACAAGTGAGCCCTAATCTACCCGCCACTCTGTCCCTGCCTACTTGCAACGACCCGCCCTAGGCGACGGGGTACAACTGGGCGGCGGTCACTGCACTCAGTAAGTGCACGACAAACATACAAGGGAATACAAGCAAGGGAAAGGGGCAGTTGCCCACGGCAACACCGTGAGCAACCAGAGTGGTGAACGAGCCGAGTCAAGCCAGGAGTGTGCGAGGTACCAAACGAAGAGCAGAAGAGTAGTCAGTAAGCCAGGGTCTGTATGGAGCAGGAACAAAATAGGAGTTGTAGCTGGGCCAGGAAACCACACGAAAAAGAATCACAAGCACTGGAGGAACAGGAAAGGCAGGCTTAAATAGACCGAGGGCGGGAGCTAGCTGAGTCTGGCCAGGTTGCGATAGGCTCTCCCACTCCTAAGCCTGCCAGCCTGAGTGGTGGAAGCTGGAGTCAGTCTCAGGGATGTAGATTCAGGTGCTGACTAATTAATTAAGGGAGTTAACCCCGAAGCTGTGCCTGGCAGATCCTTTACAGTACCCCCCCTTTTATGAGGGGCCACCGGACCCTTTCTAAGTGGACCTGGCGTACTGGGGAAACGCAGGTTGAACCTCCTGACCAATACCCCAGCGTGAACATCCCGGGCGGGTACCCAAGTCCTCTCCTCGGGCCCGTAACCTCTCCAATGGACCAGGTACTGGAGGGAGCCTTGGACCATCTTGCTGTCCACAATCCTGGCCACCTCGAATTCCACCCCCTCAGGGGTGAGGACGGGAACAGGAGGTCTCCTCGAGGGAGCCAAGGACGGGGAGCAGCGTTTAAGGAGGGAGGCATGAAACACGTCGTGTATACGAAAAGACCGGGGTAACTCCAGCCGGAAGGAGACAGGATTGAGGACCTCAATGACCTTATACGGCCCAATAAACCGGGGAGCAAACTTCTTGGACAGAACCTTGAGACGCAAGTTCCTAGACGACAACCACACCAGATCCCCGACCATAAACAGGGGGTTAGCAGAACGTTTTCTATCAGCCTGAGTTTTTTGTACGCTCTGGGACGCCTCTAGGTTCTTCTGAACCTGGGCCCAGACTGTGCACAGTTCCCGATGAACGACCTCTACCTCGGGATTGTTGGAACTACCAGGTGAAACGGAGGAGAACCGTGGATTAAACCCAAAATTACAGAAAAAGGGAGAGACCCCTGACGAGTTACTGACCCGGTTATTAAGGGAAAATTCGGCGAGGGGAATGAATGAGACCCAATCATATTGACAGTCAGAGACAAAACACCTTAAGTATTGTTCTAGAGATTGATTAGTCCTCTCCGTTTGGCCGTTGGTTTCAGGATGGAAGGCAGAGGAGAAGGACAGATCAATCCCCAACTTCATACAGAAGGCTCTCCAAAACAATGAAACAAATTGTACCCCTCTGTCCGAAACAATATTGACAGGGACCCCATGGAGACGCAGGATGTGTTTGACACACAAGGTAGCCAACGTCTTGGCGTTGGGTAGTTTCTTGAGGGGCACAAAGTGGCACATCTTACTGAAGCGGTCTACCACCACACACACCACCGACTTGCCTTGGGATGGAGGCAAATCGGTGATAAAATCCATGGAGATATGTGTCCAAGGTCTCTGGGGAATGGGCAACGAACGCAGTAAGCCCGCTGGTCGGGACCTGGGAGTCTTGGACCTAGCACAAACCTCACAAGCGGCGACGTAGGCCTTAACGTCTTTAGGTAACCCAGGCCACCAATAATTTCTGGTAATGAGGTGTTTGGTACCCAGGATGCCTGGATGACCAGATAGTGCGGAGTCATGATTTTCCCTAAGTACCCTTAGCCGGAATTGCAGGGGAACAAACAGCTTGTTCTCAGGAAGGTTCCCGGGAGCTGAACCTTGATCAGCAGCAATTTCAGAGACTAAATCAGAATCGATCGAGGAAATGATTATACCTGGAGGCAAAATACAAGCAGGATCTTCCTCCGAAGGAGGGCTGGCCATGAAGCTACGCGACAGTGCATCAGCCTTAATATTTTTAGACCCAGCCCTATAGGTAACCAAAAAATTGAATCTGGTAAAAAATAACGCCCATCGAGCTTGTCTCGGGTTTAGCCTCCGTGCAGATTCTAGGAAAACCAGATTCTTGTGGTCGGTAAGGACCGTTACCTGGTGTCTAGCCCCCTCCAGGAAGTGGCGCAACTCTTCAAATGCCCATTTAATGGCTAAGAGTTCGCGGTTGCCAATATCATAGTTACTCTCAGTTGGCGAAAACTTCCTGGAGAAGTAGGCACAGGGGCGGAGATGGGTGAGGGACCTTGTACCCTGGGACAAGACAGCCCCCACTCCCACCTCAGATGCGTCAACTTCCACGATAAATGGCTCCATTTGGTTGGGCTGAACCAGCACCGGGGCCGAGATAAAGCACTTCTTAAGGACCTCAAAAGCCTGGACAGCCTCAGGAGGCCAGTGGAGGAGATCAGCACCTTTGCGAGTGAGGTCCGTAAGAGGCTTAGCGATGACCGAGAAGTTAGCAATAAATCTCCTGTAATAATTAGCGAACCCCAAAAAACACTGTAACGCCTTCAGGGAGGCAGGTTGGACACATTCCGCCACAGCCTGAACCTTGGCGGGGTCCATGCGGAATTCATGAGGAGTGAGGATTTGACCCAAAAATGGTATCTCCTGTACCCCAAACACACATTTTTCGGTTTTGGCAAACAGTTTGTTTTCCCGAAGGACCTGGAGCACCTTCCTGACATGCTCAATGTGGGAGGACTAGTCCTTGGAAAACACCAGTATGTCATCAAGGTACACTACAAGAAATATCCCCAGGTAATTTCTCAAAATCTCATTTATGAAATTCTGGAAGACCGCAGGGGCATTACACAACCCAAAGGGCATGACGAGGTATTCGAAATGGCCTTCGGGTGTGTTAAACGCAGTCTTCCACTCATCCCCCTCTTTGATGCGAATAAGGTTATACGCCCCCCGTAGATCCAATTTAGAGAACCATTGGGCCCCCTGAACCTGATTAAAGAGATCAGGAATCAACGGAAGGGGACACTGGTTCCTTACCGTGACCTTATTCAGGCTACGGTAGTCAATGCATGGCCTAAGACCACCATCCTTCTTCCACACGAAGAAGAAGCCAGCACCTGCCGGAGAAGAAGAGGGACGAATGTAACCCTTGGCAAGGGATTCCTGGATATACTCTCTCATGGCTTCACGTTCGGGACAAGAAAGATTAAATATCCTACCCTTAGGAAGCTTAGCTCCTGGTACCAATTCGATAGCGCAATCGTATTCTCTATGAGGAGGTAACACTTCGGAGGCCTCCCTAGAGAAACCATCAGTGAAGTCCTGAACAAACTCGGGTAGCGTATTCGCCTCCTCAGGGGGAGAAATAGAATTAACAGAAAAACATGACGTACTGTAAAGGATCTGCCAGGCACAGCTTCGGGTTAACTCCCAGAACTAATCAGTCAGCACCTGAGAATACATCCCTGAGACTGACTCCTGCTTCCACCATTCAGGCTGGCAGGCTTAGGAGTGGGAGAGCCTATCGTAACCTGGCCAGACTCAGCTAGCTCCCGCCCTCGGTCTATTTAAGCCTGCCCTTCCTGTCCCTCGGTGCTTGTGATTCTTTCCTTGTGGTTTCCTGGCCCAGCTACAGCTCCTGCTATTTTTGATCCTGCTCCATACAGACCTTGGCTTACCGACTACTCTTCTGCTTTTCGTTTTGTACCTCGCACACTCCTGGCTTGACTCGGCTCGTTCACCACTCTGGTTGCTCACGGTGTTGCCGTGGGCAACGGCCCCTTTTCCTTGCTTGTGTTCCTTTGTATGTTTGTCGTGTTTGTCGTGCACTTACTGAGTGCAGGGACCGCCGCCCAGTTGTACCCCGTCGCCTAGGGCGGGTCGTTGCAAGTAGGCAGGGACAGAGTGGCGGATAGATTAGGGCTCACTTGTCCGTCTCCCTACCCCCTGCCATTACACGTACAACATTCATTACCCCATTTGGTTAGCTCCCCAGTATTCCAGTCAAACGTGGGATTATGCAACTGCAACCAGGGAAGGCCTAGAACCAAATCGTACGATAATCCCTGCATCAACAGTACAGAGCATTGCTCCAAATGCATGGAGCCAACAAGGAGTTCAAAAACAGGGGTATGCTGTGTAAAATAACCATTAGCAAGAGGAGTGGAGTCGATACCCACTACCGGGACAGGTTTAGGCAAATCAATCAGAGGCATAGCAAGAGACATAGCAAATTCCACAGACATAATATTAGTAGAGGAACCTGAATCCACGAAGGCACTGCCGGTAGCAGACCTACCACCAAAAGAGACCTGAAAGGGAAGCAAGATCTTAGTACGTTTCCTATTTACTGGAAATACCTGTGCGCCCAAGTGACCTGCCCGATGATCACTTAGGTGCGGAAGTTCTCTGGCTGCATTCTTACGCTTAGGACAGTTGTTCACTTGATGCTTGTCATCCCCACAGTAGAAGCAGAGACCATTCTTCCTGCGGAATTCTCTACGTTGTTGGGGGGACACGGAGGCCCCAAGTTGCATAGGTATCTCTGAGTCTTTCGGGGAGGAACGAAGCAACGGAACTTCGGGAGGCATCATGGGGGAGTCGGAGGAGAAAACACATAAACGTTCATGTTGTCGTTCCCTGAGACGTCGGTCAAGTCGTACCGCTAAAGCCATAGCCTGGTCTAGGGAGTCAGAAGAGGGATAGCTAACTAGCAGGTCTTTCAGGGCATTCGACAGACCCAACCTAAACTGGCACCTTAAGGCAGGGTCATTCCACCGAGAAGCTACGCACCACTTCCTAAAGTCAGAGCAATACTCCTCAACAGGTCTCTTACCCTGACGTAAGGTCACCAGCTGACTCTCGGCAAAGGCAGTCCTGTCAGCATCGTCATAAATAAGTCCGAGAGCAGAAAAGAAACAATCAACGGAGGAAAGTTCAGGGGCGTCAGGAGCCAAGGAGAAGGCCCACTCTTGGGGCCCTTCCTGGAGCCGGGACATAATTATACCCACCCGCTGGCTCTCAGAACCTGAGGAATGAGGCTTTAAACGAAAGTAAAGCCTACAACTCTCCCGAAAGGAGAGAAAAGCCCTCCGGTCCCCTGAGAAGCGGTCGGGCAACTTGAGGTGGGGTTCAAGAGGTGCGGTGAGGGGAACTACCAAGGTAGCATCAGGCTGGTTGACCCTCTGAGCCAGGGCCTGGACCTGTAGGGAGAGACCCTGCATTTGCTGAGCCAGGGTCTCACGGGGGTCCATAGTGGTGTCAGGGACCAGGGTAGACTAGGTATGGGCTTGTGATTATGTAATGACCGGGGGGTAGGGAAACGGACAAGTGAGCCCTAATCTACCCGCCACTCTGTCCCTGCCTACTTGCAACGACCCGCCCTAGGCGACGGGGTACAACTGGGCGGCGGTCCCTGCACTCAGTAAGTGCACGACAAACATACAAGGGAATACAAGCAAGGGAAAGGGGCAGTTGCCCACGGCAACACCGTGAGCAACCAGAGTGGTGAACGAGCCGAGTCAAGCCAGGAGTGTGCGAGGTACCAAACGAAGAGCAGAAGAGTAGTCAGTAAGCCAGGGTCTGTATGGAGTAGGAACAAAATAGAAGGAGCTGTAGCTGGGCCAGGAAACCACACGAAAAAGAATCACAAGCACTGGAGGAACAGGAAAGGCAGGCTTAAATAGACCGAGGGCGGGAGCTAGCTGAGTCTGGCCAGGTTGCGATAGGCTCTCCCACTCCTAAGCCTGCCAGCCTGAGTGGTGGAAGCTGGAGTCAGTCTCAGGGATGTAGATTCAGGTGCTGACTGATTAATTAAGGGAGTTAACCCCGAAGCTGTGCCTGGCAGATCCTTTACAGCTTTCTTGAGGCTAATGAATGCGGACTCTGCCTCCGGAGTCCACACCTTGGTGTTCACACCCTTCTTGGTAAGGGTAGAGATGGGGGCCATCAGAGAAGAAAAGTTCGGAATAAACTGCCGGTAGAAATTGGCGAAACCCAGGAACCGCTGTATGGCCCTTAGGCCTTGAGGACGTGGCCATTCCAGGACAGACTTTAACTTCTCAGGGTCCATCTTAAGGCCTTGATCCGAGATGACATAGCCCAGGAAGGGCAGAGACCTCTTTTCAAATGTGCATTTCTCTAACTTGGCATACAAGCGATTCTCTCTTAGTCGCAGAAGAACTTGACGAACGTGCCTCTGATGGGTCATCAGATCTGGGGAGAAGATTAGAATATCATCGAGATAAACTACAACACACGTATAGAGGAGATCTCGGAAGATGTCATTAACGAACTCCTGAAATACTGTGGGAGCGTTACACAGTCCGAAGGGCATCACTCGGTATTCGTAGTGCCCATCGCGGGTGTTAAATGCCGTCTTCCATTCGTCACCCTGGCGAATCCGGATTAGATTATAGGCCCCCCGCAGATCTAGCTTGGAAAAAATTTTGCCTCCTCGTATGCGATCAAACAGCTCGGAAATGAGTGGCAACGGGTATTTGTTCTTGACCGTGATCTGATTGAGACCATGGTAGTCAATGCAGGGTCGGAGTGATCCATCTTTCTTTTTAACGAAGAAGAATCCTGCCCCGGCCGGGGAGGAAGATTTTCGAATAAAGCCCCTCTCCAAGTTCTCCTTGATATAGGCTGACATTGATAACGTCTCTGGCAAGGAGAGAGGATATACTCGTCCACGGGGAAGAGAAGCATTGGGAACCAGTTCAATGGGACAGTCATAACTCCGATGTGGAGGCAACGTCTCAGCCTCTCGTTTGCGGAAGACATCCGCAAAACTGGCATACTGAGAAGGTAGATCGGAGAGTGACTGAGGCAGAGGGGGCACAACAGGATGGACTTGTGACAGGCAATGGCTATGGCATCTGGAACCCCATTGAAGAACTTCTCCAGAACTCCAGTCGAGTGTCGGGGCGTGTAGACGGAGCCATGGCAGACCCAGCAGGATAGGATTGATAGCCTTGGGTAGTACCAGGAAGGAGATCTGTTCTGAGTGAAGAGCTCCGACCCGTAATGTCACCAGCTCAGTGATGAGCATGATTGGATCAGGCAGAGGTAGACCATTCACAGAGGCAACTGCCAGGGGTCTCTCCAGACGGACTGTGGGTAGTTGAAACCGATCCACTAGATCTTGGTGGATAAAATTAGCAGCCGCTCCAGAGTCAAGATAGGCGGAGGAAGGATGTGATGCCTGTCCGGTGACGATGGCCACAGGTATCGATAATTTGGAAGAGGTTTTAACGTTTGGAGACGTTCCACCTAGAGTTGCCTCTCCAACCAACCCTAGGTACTGGATTTTCCCGGTTTCTGTGGGCATTGACGCACAAAATGACCCTTGAGGCCGCAATAAAAGCAAAGTCCAGAGGAGCGTCTGCGCTGCTTCTCCTGTTCAGATAACCGGACTCTGTCTACCTGCATGGGTTCCTCAGGTAGCGCACTAGGAGTGGACAATTGTGGTCTCTGGGCAGGGGGTGCTGGTCTGTGGGCCCGGCTCTCCTGACGAACCTCTTGAGAGCGCTCCCGGATTCTCATATCAACCCGGGTGGCTAACAGGATGAGGGCATCCAAGGTAGAAGGAAGGTCGCGGGCTGCCAGTTCGTCCTTGATGTGAGAGGACAGTCCCTGCCAGAAGGTCGCCACCAGTGCCTCATTGTTCCATGCCAGCTCGGCTGCTAGGGTACGGAAGGAGATCACATACTCCCCTACTGTGGAGCCTTCTTGCTTGAGGGTCAACAGAGTGGCTGCGGCAGAGGATGTTCGACCCGGCTCCTCGAACACGGCACGAAAGGACTGCAGGAACAAGGCTAGGTCCACGGATACAGGTCCTTGTTGCTCCAAGATTGGGTTTGCCCATGCGAGGGCCTTTCCAGCGAGGAGGGAGATAATGAACGCTACTTTAGCCTCCTCGGAGGGGAAGAGATGAGGCCGTAGCCTAAAATGCACCGTGCATTGATTGAGAAATCCTCTGCATGCTCTGGGGTCACCGTCATAGCGAGGAGGAAGAGGCAGAGGAACTGAGGATCCGGAACAAACAGGGGGAGCAACAGGCAGTGGCACGGCAACAGCTTCTGGAGGAAGAACCGGGGGTGGAACAGCGAGTAGATCCATGCGGACCAGAATAGAATTCACCGCCTCAAGGAGTTGATCCTGACGAGTGCGTAGGTCATGCATCTATGTCTGAATCTTCTGTACTGGGGTCTTGGGCTGGCCAGCGGGTTCCATGGCCTGAGCGTACTGTCACGGACACTGGGTTTGTGGACCCACTAGGCCGCTCCGCTGTAGCGGGGAGGCAGCTGACCAGGTCACAGTCTATGTGAAAGTAAGATAGCAGACAGTAATGCTTAGGTACCTGAAATAGTCCGGACGGTGACTATGGCTTCAGCACGGATGGAGGCAGGTGCGGAAAGTGGCGCCAGACGTGGCGGGCAGTATCCGATGGCAGATGGCACTTGACGTGGCAGATGACACTGGACGTGGCAGATGGCACTTGACGTGGCAGATGGCACTTGACGTGGCAGATGGCCCTTGACGTGGCAGATGGCACTTGAACACGGGTAGGCACAGGAACAATGCGGAATACAGGAACGGTAACAGGGCACGGGTAACAGCTGGAACGGGAGACACTAAGGGACCATTTGCGAGACAGACAGGGAAAGACTAACAACGCTCAGGCAAGGATCAGAAGGGCTGGGGCATTCTTATAGAGCAGGGAATCACGTGGGTTAATGATCATTGTTTTCATGTGCGCGCGCTGGCTCTTTAAGAGCGGGCGCGAGCGTGCGCGCGCACCCTACGGGACCCGGCCGGACGGAGCGGAAGTGAGCGCTGGCATCTCCTAGGAGGGAGACGGAGGCCAGCGCTCACAGATCCATGGCTGCGGGCGTCGGGAGGTGAGTGAACCCGACGGCCCGCGGCCATGGGCGCTACAGCACGTATCAGACTTTTGATGAACTTTGACCCGTTAGTACCCTGGACTATAAGAGGGGTCCAGCCCCCTGCTTCTATGCCTGAGCGTTGTTGATGTTTCCTACTTTGTCTATGTGATGGCCTCCTAGTGTGTTTCCTGTTCCTGTACCTGTTCCTTGCATTCCATACCATCCTGGTCGAGCACTGTGCTGTGCCAAAGTTGTGACATGCTGTATTCCTTGTCTGACCTGCTTCACCTCACCTGACGTCTACCTGCTGCCTAGTCCTAGCCGAGCCTGCCCTGCTGCTGTCTGAGCTGCCACAGGTACCTATGCCAACTATAGACATTCACCTGCACCCTGTTGGCCAGCTGCCTTACCGCCAAGGCGGTACGGCTCAGTCGGTCCACAGACCCTTCGTGACATGATCGCCATCTAGTGGTTGAAAGTGCGCTACTATAAGTTGTTAGCAACATAGTAGTTACTGTATAAATAAATATATAATTATTTTTTCTTTAACATGATTTATTCATAACATACTAGTCCCTAGAATTATAGGGCAGAATATTTATATTTCATCTCCCCTTAATGAGCTGATTAACAACATAATTTAAGCCTTAATATATTTTTTTCCTCGGCAGATATATTTAAAGGAATATGCTTGCTCGCCACTCAGTGATCACTACTGAGTGGGAGTCCCCTTTTTTCTTTCTGCAGCTTACATGAGATATTCATAGTGTACAGCATCGGACGTAATTGCAGTTCAGCGATTGGTGGATGACGTTGCCAAGCCACCGAATGTTGTTATCACGTCTCCCCATTGTGCAGATGCAGTTACATAGTGAGGGGCGCAGCCAGTAGTAAAAATTGCCACCGCGCTTGTACAATAGAGTTAAGGGAAGTCCGTTTACTTTCGCCAGTGCATGCGCAATAGCTAATTGAGAACGTTATGACAGATGGGCGTTCTGGAGTGCAGCAGCGACATCCCACAACATGGTTTATGCAAGTACACATTGTTTTACACTTGATTTATGTTGTAAACGTGATTTATATTATTCTTATTCTTCACACATGTGCTTTGAAGGAGCGTCTGTAATGCCACTTCTTGATTTGATGCATTCAGTTGCCAGGATACATATTTATAACACACCTTTTTTCACAATAACCTTATGCTTGAGAAAGACTCCTACGGAGTCGAAACGTAGCTTCTTTGATATTTTTGGGATGTGTTAATAAACACAGACATATTTTTGCCATATGGATGCTGTCCTCAATTTTTTATACCAATTACCCGTCTGGAAGGGATTTCTGGGCTTGGAATTTGCATCTCTCTCTCTAAATTGAAGTGGAGTAAACCTGAGTGCTGAGGAATATCTTTCCCCAGATTTTGATTGACATCCCCCTAGCTGTTCTACATCACTAGTAGCCTCCTCGAACTCTTGCAGATGCGCCGTTGCCTTGTACTGGCATGCGCGGTACAACCAGGCAGAGTACAACTCGCTGTACGGTGCGTGCCCAAGTAGTACAAGGCAATGGCGCATCCGAGAAAGTTGGAGGAGACCGGTAGTGATGTGTAACAGCCAGAGGGAAGTCAATCAAGCATGGAAAGGTGCGTTTGGAGGCAGTGACTCTTCAGGATAGCGGCACCGCCCCGTGACCCTTTAATGAGTAATTAGCATATAGTGTGCGCCGTTTAAAAAGTTAATTTTATAGATTTTGCTGCATGTGAAAAAAGATAAAAGAAATATTGTCAGGTCATGTATTACCGCATGGTGGCGGTACAAGGGGTTAAAACTACCTGACAGGTTCCCATTAAATATACAATGAATTGAAAACAATTCCATCTGCTCTGCAATTTTGTCATTATAAATATATCCTACATAATTACCGCATCAGAAACAAGCTCTGACGTATACGGCTCCAGAACCAACCTCAGTACATATATACAGCACCAGAATCAAGCTCATACATATATACAGCACCAGAACCAACCTCAGTACATATATATAGCCCCAGAACCAACCTCAGTACATATATACAACACCAGAACCAAGCTCATTGTCATGTCCATGGCCCGTCAGGCTCACTCACCTCGGCCGGGTCCCGTAGGGTGCTTGCGCACGCTCGTGCTCGCTCTTAAAGGGCCAGCGCGCGCACTGGAGTTTAATGTAAAATGAATAAAATAAAGACCTACAAATAGAGTCAAAACCACACTACTGCTGATAAAAATTATGACTTTTATTGATTACAAAACATAAAATGTCACATATTAAAATCAAAGATGATTACCACAGTGTCACAAAATAGAGGCCAGACAAATACTGATATATAATGATATATAAATATATACAAGTTCCGATATCAAAAATACAGGGGCAAATGCTTTTGGAAGCATGTGAAATCACAAATCACAGTTCACAAGTGAGAACATGGATGCATACTAGCAGCTTCCCAAACAAATGACTATACAAATGATACTTATTCCTGTGTGTAAACAGCTTACCCATAGGTGAATAATGTGTTGTCTGGCGTTACATCCGACTCGCATTTCGACTGAAAGCCTTCGTAATGTGAAATTAGCCCATGAGACCCCTGGACTATAAGAAGGGCCCAGCCCCTTCCTCCCATGCCTCAGCTTTGTTGTCATGCCCAAAGTTTGTCTATACAAGTGGTGTCCTAGTGTTTTCCAGTTCCCAGTTCCTGTAACCTGTATCCCGTGCTAGACTGGTCAAGTGCCGTGCTGTATACCACGCCTTGTCCTTGTACTCCACGCCTGACGTCTACCTGCTGCCTAGTCCCAGCTGAGCCGGTCTTGCTACTGTCCGAGCTGCCACAGGTACACTATACGAACTATAGACTGTGACCTGCGCCCTGTTGGCCAGCTGCCATACCGTCAAGGCAGTATGGCCCAGTGGGTCCACGAACCCAACGTGACAGTATGCTCAGGCCATGGACCTCGCTGGTCAATCCAAGACCAAGATGACGTCACAAGAGATGCGGACGGATATGTTAGACCTCCGGTCTTGACAGGACCAACTCCTCCAGGCCTTGAACATTATTGCACGTCGGCAGGAGGCGCTAGCTGACGTTCCTCCTACTACACCTCCTGGCAGTGTTGATCCTCAGACTACACCTTCTGGCAGTGTTGATCCCCGTTTTTCTTTGCCACTTCCTGACCGCTATGATAGAGACGCAGGTACCTGTCGTGGATTTTTGAACCAGTGCCAGATCCACTTCAGCCTGTATGTAAGGGCATTTTCGTCTGATGTCGCAAGAGTCGCTTTCATCATCTCTCTCCTCACTGGCAAGGCCCTTGCATGGGCGAATCCTATCTGGGCGAGACAAGGACCAGAGACCCGTGACTTCCAGGGTTTCCTCTGGACATTTCGCACGGTGTTTGAGGAGCCTGGACGAGTCTCATCTGCAGTGGCCTCCTTGCTGAACCTACGCCAAGGAGACACCTCCGTGGGCGAGCATGCCATCCACTTCCGCACCCTGGCGGGAGAACTGTTGTGGAACAATGAGGCCCTGGTGGCTAAATTGTGGCAGGGACTGTCTCCCAAGATTAGGGATGAACTTGCCGCTCGAGATCTACCGTCTACCCTGGATGACCTCATCCTTCTAGCCGCCCGGATTGATATAAGGATCCGAAAACGGCTCCAAGAAGCTCGTCGGGAAGCAGGCCTTCCTTGTCCGGTCCCTACCTTGCAGCAGCCTCTGCTGTCCTCAGATGCCGATCCTCCTAAGGAGTCTGTGAGGATGGACCAGTATAAGCTATCTACCCAGGAGAGACAACGCAGACGCACTTCAGGACTCTGTCTTTATTGCGGCCTCGGAGGCCATCTTGTGCGTCTGTGTCCCCAAAAGCCCCAAAGCCTAGGGTTGGTAGACAACCTTGGGTAAGGAAGGACTTCCGTCCAAATTATCCATCCCTGTGACCATAGTGTCCGGCGAGAAAACGCATCGGGTCTCTGCGTATCTGGACTCTGGATCCACTGCTAATTTAATTCTTAGAGACCTGGTGGATCTTCTCCAATTGCCCACTACCCCTGTGGAGAGGCCGTTGGTGGTTGCATCTGTAAATGGACTACCTCTGCCAGACCCAGTTATAGCTCTGACCAAGCTGCTGAGGCTCCAAGTAGGAGCTCTCCACTCCGAGCTTCTCTCGTTCTTTATCTTGTACAAGGCTGTTAACCCTATGCTGCTGGGCCTGCCTTGGCTCCGACTACATGCCCCAGTCCTGGAACTCTGGAGAGGTTCTCCAGTGGGGCCCTGAGTGTCACAACCGTTGCCTGGGACAGATTCGTTCTACTCAGCCTCCCCTGCCTCAGTCGTTGGTAGGATTGCCTGGTCATTATGCCGCATTTTCGGACGTCTTCAGCAAGGGGGAGGTGGATACGCTGCCCCCAAACTTGGCGTATGACTGTCCTATCGAGTTGATACCTGGTGCATCCCTTTCCCTACGGTATATCCTCTCTCCTTGCCAGAGACTTTGTCCATGTCCGAACTTGGAGAGGGGCTTCATACAGATGGCTTCCTCCCCGGCAGGTGCCGGGCTCTTCTTCGTCAAGAAAAAGGATGGTTCCCTGCGTCCTTGTATCGACTACCGGGGTCTCAACCAGATCACGGTGAAAAATAAGTATCCGTTGCCATTGATCTCAGAACTGTTTGATTGTATACGTGGTGCCAAGATTTTTTCCAAACTAGACCTGCGTGGGGCTTACAACCTAATCTGGATTCGCCGGGGTGACGAATGGAAGACTGCATTTAACACCCAGGACAGACACTATGAATATCTAGTAATACCCTTCGGCCTGTGTAGTGCTCCTCAGTTTCTCCCTGGCACGAAGGTCTGGCTGTCCTCTAGGAATATCCGACTGAGGGTGCCATCATACAAATTTGCTCCCAGGTTCCTCAGACCCTTTGAGATCCTACAGCAGATCAACCCTGTCGCCTACAAGCTTTGGTTGCCTCCTACCCTCAAGATCCCCAAGATCTCCCTCCTGAAGCTGGTGGTTCTGAACCATTATACCAAAACTCCTAGCCCTGCGGTTGCCTCCAGCGGTCCTTCAGACTCCTTGGAGGTTAAGGAGATCTTGGCCACCAAGAGAGTAAGAGGAAGAACTTTGTATTTGGTGGATTGGAAGGGGTTTGGTCCTGAAGAGAGGTCCTGGGAGCCAGAGGAGAACCTCAATGCTCCTACCCTTCTGAAGAAGTTTATCTCTCGCTCTGGCCCCAAGAGGAGGGGGCATAAGATGGGGGATACTGTCATGTCCATGGCCGCGGTCCGTCGGGCTCACTCACCTCCTGACGGCCTCAGCCATGGGTCTGCGATCGCTGGCCCCAGTTTCCTCCTCAGGAGACATCAGCGCTCACCTCGGCCAGCTCTTGCCCGCTCTTAAAGGGCCAGCGCGCGCACCGGAGTTTAATGTCAAATTAGCCCATGAGTCCCCTTCCTCCCATGCCTGAGCTTTGTTATCGTACCCAAAGTTTGTCAGTTCCCAGTGTTTCCTGTACCTGTATCCTGTATGCCGTGCTATCCTGGTCAAGTGCCGTGCTGTATACCACGCCTGTCCTGCTACTCCACGCCTGACGTCCACCTGCTGTCTAGTCCCAGCTGAGCCGGTCTTGCTACTGTCCGAGCTGCGACAGGTACACTATATGAACTATAGACTGTGACCTGCGCCCTGTTGGCCAGCTGCCATACGGTCAAGGCGGTACGGCCCAGTAGGTCCACGAACCCAACGTAACACTCATACATATACAGCACCAGAACAAAGCTCAATACATATATACAACACCAAAACCAAGCTCGGTACATATATACAGCCCCAGAACCAAGCTCATACTTATATACAGCACCAGAACAAAGCTCAATACATATATACAACACCAGAACAAGCTTGGTACATATATACAGCACCAGAACCCAGCTCAGTACATAAATACAACACCATAACAAAGCTCAGTACATAAATACAGCACCACAACCAAGCTCAGTACATAAATACAGCTCCAGAACCAAGCCCAGTACATAAATACAGCACTAGAACCAAGCTCAGTACATAAATACAGCACCAGAACAAAGCCCAGTACAAATATATAACACCAAAACCAAACTTAGTACATATATACAGCCCCAGAACTAAACTCAATACATAAATACAGCACCAGAACCAAGCTCAGTACATACATACATACACCAGAACCAAGCTCAGCACATAAATACACCAGCACAAATACAGCTCAATTTAGTGCAACCCCTGCCGTATAGGTTTGTATGGCGTAAAACTACAGCTCCCAGCATGACCCGAACAATGGTAAGGATATGCTGGGAGTTGCTGTTTCCCCCCAAAATAAATCATACCACCCATCATCTCACTGCAGATCATATAGTGACTACAGTACTGATTAGAGGCAGAATAAACGTTACATTAAGTGACTCACCGGTGACGTCTTTTCAGATTCTAGTTGTTCTTTTTCTCTTTTCTTCTCCATCCGGTCCAGACCTCTATGATGACTTCTCCTGGCCACAACCCATTTCTGGAGTTTGCCGCTCAGATGTCTACAACTTCTCACTTTTCAAACATTTCTGCACCTATAACCGAATATAAAATTCTCATGATGCCGCACACTGTACCCCTAAATATTATAGCACAATACACTGTGTCCCTGATTATAATAGCACCATACACAGTGTCCCACAAACACACAGTGCTCCCTGTAGATAGTGCCCCCATAGATAGTGCTCCCCATAGAGCTCCCTGTAGATAGTGCCTCCTTTAGACAGTGCACCCCGTAGAGAGCTCCGTATAGGAAGTGCTCCACATATAGCCACCCTGTAGATAGCGCTCCACATGTAGCGCCCCCTGTATAGAGTGCCCCACATATAGCCCCTGTTAATAGTGCCCTACATATAGCCCCCCTATAGATTGTGTCCCACATAAAGCCTCCCCTGTAGATTGTCCCACACATATGGATACCCCCCAAAGATAATTCCACTCACACTTTTAAGTGAGAAAAAAACCACTTTACATACTCACCTTGATCCTGTTCCCACGCCGTCCTGTGTCAACGCAGGCCTGCTCTCTTCTGAGCAGATCTGCTGGGGCTGAACGACGCAATGTCGCAACCACTCCGCTTGTGTCATTGAAAGGGGCTAATTGGCAGGGCAGAATGACTTGCCCCTCCAATCAGCGGCTTTCAATAACGGAAGCGGCGCGATGACATCATCGCGCCGCTAGCGTCACTGAAAGGCGCTTGCCGGGACAAGTCATTCGGCCCTGCCAATCAGCGTCATTGTAAGGTGCTGAATGGTCGGGCACGGAACGTACCCGGCCATTCAGTGCTTATGCATGTAATTGTACCTACGTTCTATAAACGCAGGTACAATTAGTGCAGGAGGGGGTGGCGGTGGCTGGTTTCAGTTGCGCCGCGGCCCCCTCGGAGAGGCAGCAGGCTGGACGGTGCAGCCCTGCCTTCCCCATCAGCAGCGACCCTATGCCGACCCAACACGCCCCTCCTCCAGATTAGTGGCACCCCTATTCTCTCCCAGCCCGCCCCTGCTATTGCTCTCACTGCCTGCCCCTACTATTGCTCTCCCTCCCTATTAGCGGCACTAGCGCGCTGCAATACTGATTTTTTTTTTTAAATGATGTGCGGTTCGGGAGGCCATGCGCCCCCTTGCGGCCACCCATATGATGATCCGCCACTGGCTATGAGAGCCCCATGATTATAGCTAACATAACTGTCTCTAGCATTTCCAGATGGGATGGCACCTCTGAATGATCTCCTTTACCATCGAGTGTTCGACGCCTGGAACATAAACATTCAGCTTTTTGACAGACGTATATCGGTAAGCATAGATACTGCAGCAGCAGCAGCACTGAAGAGAAATAAAAGACCCACTGTGTAATACCTGCGGCGGCCCCACACGTGTCACCAGGACAACCAAGAACTAGTGAAGTGTTCCAGGGCCCGGAATGTGGCAGCGGTGAGGGGAGGAGCTCTGGCAGGGTCAGGGTGCGGATGCTTTGTGACGTAAGGTAGAGAACCTAAATAATAAGGAGAAGTCCACAGACAGCTGCTAGTGAGGGCTCGCAGTGGTTGCTCACGTTATACAGGCGGCTATCCGTATCTGGGCTCCGTCTATTGCAACGACATCAGTCTCTATTGTACTCTCGTTTAGGGACGTTTCTGTTTTTTTCTAACAGGATGAAGACGAAATTCGCCTGCACGGATGAGCTCCCTAATTCTCTGGGTTTATTGATCAGCTCTGCCGGACGGGTGGTGACGGGCCAGAGAGTCGCGGAGTCGGTGGTGGAGGAAAACCGTGGCAAAGACGAGGAAAGCTGCAGGGCGAAGGAAGACCAACCAGATGTCCGCACCAGACGCAAGGCTTACCGCTGGTGTAAGGAGTTCCTGCCTGGGGCGTGGAGGTTTCTGGAGGAGGAGCGCTTCCAAATGAGCGTTATACGGTCAGTAGTGCTACGGGTGGCTCCCGTGAATTATTTCTACTTTACATGTTCTACTCATTGCAATGTGATGTCCCTGAAAGGAGCAACTGCCCTCCTGAAATGTCTGAGTGGTTGTATCCTAGGCGAGATGTCAGAAGATGTCACTGGGCTTGTCATCCTTGATCACGTTCCTCTTTCTATTGAGGGCTGTGTATATAAATCCATAATCTGGATACTATAAAAGCAATCCCATCATAGAACTAACCCTGAAAGTCCCCATAATAAAGGGTTTCTCTGCCACGGCTATGCATTCACACTTGTACATATGAAGCAGGTCAAATACTGACACCCCCCCCCCCCCCCCCCCCCCCTATTTTATGCCAGGAACGCACACTGTTTTCGGCTGCTTTTTTTTTTTTTTTTTTTTTTTTTTTTTTTTTTTTTTTTTTTTTCCCCAGTCAAACACAGGAGTAGATCCAAAAAAGGTGGTGCATCAGTTTTTTCTCTCTATACCTTTTGGATCTACTTCTGGCTTTGGCTCAATAAACTGATCCAAAAAAACAGCATCAAAACTGTGTGTGTGTGTGTGATCCTGGCCTTATACAGGGATGAGTTTGGTCATTGGTGGTCAGAAAATTCACAGCCTAAGGCCTCATGCACATGACTGTAAAAACACCCGTTATTGCGGGTCGTAATTACGACCCGCAGTAACGGGCTCATAGACTTTTGTTAGCCACGGGTACCTTCTCGTTTTCTCACGAGAAGGTGCCCGTGCCGTTAAAAAAATAGAACATGTTCTATTTTTCTATTTTACGGGCCGTGCTGCTATACTTTATAATGACAGCACAGCTCGCAAAAGCGGCCGGCCATGCCCGCCCGTGCTCGTAATTACGAGCACAGTCGTGTGCATGAAGCATAAGGCCTCATGCACACGACCGTATTTTTTCCCCACCCGTAAATACTGGCGTAAATACGGGTCCTTGGTCACACGTATTCGACCCGTTTTGCACCAGTATTTACAGACCCGTGCCTGTAAATACGGTTCCGGTGTCACCAGTATTCCACCCGTATTTACGGGCAAGTTTTCGATGCAAAATTGCACTGCACTAATCGGCAGCCCCTTCTCTCTATCAGTGCAGGATAGAGAGAAGGGGCAGCCCTTTCCGAGGTAAAAGTAAAAGAAATTCATACTTACCCAGCCGTTGTCTTGGTGACGCGTCCTTCTATTGACATCCAGCCCGACATCCCTGGATGACGCGGCAGTCCATGTGACCGCTGCAGCATGTGATTGGCTGCAGCGGTCACATGGGCTGAAACGTCATCTAGGGGTGTCGGGCCGGATGTCGAGAGGGACGCGTCACCAAGGCAACGGCCGGGAGATCGGACTGGAGGAAGCAGGAAGTTCTCTGTAAGTATGAATGTGTTTTTTTTTTTTTTTTTTTGTTTTTTTTTTTTACAGCTTGCTCTATATTCTGATCGGAATTCTCTTTTGTTCTTTAAAGAGACTCTGATCGGATTGTCACTAATAGGGCTGTGCTGGGTCTAGTAAGACCCAGCAGCAGTCTGTCACTAACTGCACCCGGCGATCATGTGACCAGTCACATGAACACCAGGAGCAATAGAGACAGCGGCGCGGCCGCTGCCTCTATTCATATACACAGCGTTCATTGAGCTCTGTGTACTAGTGATCAGAGAAGACAGAAGCAGCGAAAGGTCCCCGGCAGTCACTGACAGCCGGAGACCCGACGTTCAGCTGCCCGATCGCGCGGGCAGCAAGTTAAAGCCCGAGCCGTAAAAAGTCTATGGCTCGGGTTTTAAGGACCCTGACCGCTGGACGTAAAAACACAGCCAGCGGTCGGGAACCAGTTAATGTTACTGAAGTGTTTAGACCGTGACTAGACATTTCTTCCAGCCAGGACGGGATGTCTATTCACAATCCCGGCATTTCGTTAACGTTTCTGTGGTACTTACAGCAGAGCAAGTGTAATCTCGTGAGATCACGCTGTAAATGACATAGAAACGTTAACGAAGTGCCGGGATTGTGAATAGACCTCCCATCCTGGCTGGAAGGAATGTCTATTCACTGTCTAAACACCTCAGTATCGTTAATGTCAGTATAAGACGGCACATCGTGAATAACGCAGAGTCACTATGTGCTGATTAAATGACTGGAGAGAAGTGTATGTCGCTGATTGGTCACTGATTGGTCAGCGTCATACACTCCTCTGTACAACACCCACTTGGTCTAAAGTAAAAACACGCCCACTTGGGCATTAAGAAACTCATTAGCATAAAGCTAAAATCGCTCCTAACGTGCTAAAAATAGATTGTTTTTCTAAATAAACACTGCTGTCATCTACATTATAGCACCGATCACATTATGTAGGAGATAGGGCACTTCTAATGGGGTGACAGTCTCTTTAACCCCTTAATGACCGGGCCATTTTGCACGTTAATGACCAAGGATTATTTCTTGTTTTTTCACGGTCGCATTCCAAGAGTCGTAACACTTTTTTTATACCGTCGACATAGCCGTATAAGGGCTTGTTTTTTCCGGGACGAGTTGTATTTTGTAATTGCACCATTTTTAGATGCTTACAATATATTGATTAACTTTTATTAACTTTATTTTAGGAGAGAATTGAAAATAAGCCGCTATTCCAGCATTGATTTTCATGTTATAAATTGACGCCGTGTACTATGCAGCGTAAATAACATGTTAACTTTATTCTATGGGTCGGCACGATTACGGGGATACCAAATATGTAAAGGTTTTATATGTTTTTTCTACGTTTGCACAATAAAAAGCCTTTTAGAAAAAAATTACTTGTTTTTGCATCGCCGCATTCCAAGAGCCGTCATTTTTTTATTTTTCCGTCGATGTGGCCGTACGTGGGCTTGATTTTTGCGGGACAATGTGTAGTTTTCATTAGTACTATTTTGGGGTACATAGGACTTATAGATTAACTTTTATTTAATTTTTTATGGGGGGAATGGGAGAAAAGAGAATTTTGCCGTTGTTTTTTGCGTTTTCTTTGGACGCCGTTCATCCGGCGGTTTAATTAATGTGTTCATTTTATTGGTCAAGTTGTTACGATCGCGGGGATACCATATATGTGTATGTGTGATTTGTTTTGACCGTTTCATTAAATAAAACCACTTTTTGGGGCAAAAAAGTAGTTTTATTTGACTTTGACTGTAATTTTTTATTTTTTTTTCTCACAAACTTTATTTAACTGTTTTACATTTTTTTTTTTTAGTCCCACCAGGGGACTTCACTATGCGATGTGCCGATCGCATATATAATGCTTTGGTATACTTCGTATACCAAAGCATTATTGCCTGTCAGTGTAAAACTGACAGGCAACCTATTAGGTCATGCCTCTGGCATCGCCTAACAGGCAGATGCTGAAGACAGACCTGGGGGTCTTTGTTAGACCCCCGGCTGTCATGGAAACCCGACGGCGACCCGCGATTTGTTTGCGGGGGCGCCGATCGGGAGACAGAGGGAGTTCCCCCTTCTGTCAAACACATTAAATGCCGCTGTCACTATTGACAGCGGCATTTAATGGGTTAAACTGCCGGAATCGGCGCGCGCTTTGATTCCGGCAGTTGCAGCAGGAGCCAGGCTGTGTATAACAGCCGTGCTCCTGCCGCTGATCGCGTGGGTACAGTCTCAGTACCCGCGCCATCACAGGACGGATATATCCGTCCTCCTGCGCGAACTAGCAGCTGCTGAGGACGGATATATCCGTCCTTCGGCGTTAAGGGGTTAATTATATAAAACAATGGCCCAATTCAGAAGACTGTACAAAAGTATCAGCTCTAGTGACTCACATCAGTCAATCATGAAGATTCTTTTGGTAGACCAGGCACTTCTGGTCACATGATGCAGTCAAAGTAGTTTCTAGTCCTTGTTTTTAGTAGGAGGCATCTGGCAAGTTAAAGATTTAAATAGATTAGGTTTCTTATGGCAAGCGCCTTTTAGTACTCAAACGTTGCAATCTGATTTCTAAGGCCCCATGCACACGAACATGTTTTTGCGTCCGCAAAAATGCGGATGAATTGCGGACCCATTCACTTCTATGGGCCTATGCACACGACTGTGGATTACACTGTCTGTGCATTGGCCGGGAGCCCGGACCGCAAGGAAATATAGGTCATGTCATTATATGGGCCGCATCTGCGGTCCGGGCTCACTGAAATCAAAGTGTGCACGGTCCGTGATTTGCAGAAGGCACTCCGTGGCCGTCCGTGCCGTGATCACAGGCTGTGCACACTGAAAACTTGATTACAGTATGGGACAGTATTCCTGCGGAGATCATCGTAGATAACTATGATGTTACAAGCCTGTCTCCCTGAACTGTGTTCGATACGGGAAATACGGCTAAAAACACTATTTGTTTATCACAGACCAAACATGGCTGTCTGAATGGGGCCTGAGGTGAACATTTTTACTCTACTTTCCATAACTTCCATAGCCCTTAAGGGTAACTAAATGTTCGATCGACTTTTTATTTTCTAGCTGTATGTCTAATATAAATATATTTTGTAGTATACGTTCTTAATGAATTTGGGCTCCTTTTTGTGTTTTAATTGGCCACTCCTTTTCTACCACGTTTTATTTCTTGTATCTGTCCTGTTGCTAGCTCTGCTCCCTGTGAGTACGGGCGGGTGGTGGCCCCATCCTGACGTCAGGTGTGCACGTCCCCATCGTGACATCAGGAAGGTCTCTGCCTCTATGTACTATGAAGTTCTCTGTAGAGTAGCAGACAGCAGCAGAGCGCATGGAAGAGAATGTGATGTGCTCTGCTGCTGTCTGGTCTCTAGTATGTGAAAGGTGCTTCAGTAGCAGGAGATGCGCAGGTCTGGTGGCGGCTCCCTTGTGCCCTCGCTACACCTGCGCTTCTCCTTCTACTGAAGGTCACATACTAGAGACCGGACAGCAGCAGAACACATCACATTCTCTTCCCTGCGCTCTGCTACTCTATAGAGAACTGTGTAGTACGTAGAGGCAGAGAGACCTTCCTGACCACACGTGGGGGCGTTCTCCTCTGGCATCAGGATGGGGGCGCCGCACAGGCAGCAGAGTCCGTACACCGATACATTCAAACGGTGTACGGACTTTGAAAAGCAGTTCTGACCTTGAAGACCCAGTACTGTATGGTCATAATTTACATTTTGGGCAAACACTGTTACATTGTTAAGGGAGTACCTGACCTATGAAGTATTAGAGCTCATAAGGTAGTATTGTGTGTAGTTCCTTAGTGGCTGCACAGGGCTCGATTACTGAATCTTAGCCTTTCCTTGCTTAGTTGTGTTTTTCAGACCATGATCTAGTGGCTTTTTAGGGTTAATCGACCACTGGAAGCTCCTCCCGTTTCATTGCATTTAAAGTACAGTGTATGGCATGTTAACTTTCTTTTGTGGCCTGATTCTAGTTAAGGCCCTTTTACACCGACCGATTAGCGGCCGGTGCAGCGTGGACCGATCAACGAGACATTGATCGGTGCTCGTTTGGCTCCTGTCACACGGAGCTGTGGATGGGGATGAGCGGTCGTTACTCCGATCGCTCGTCATACATTATTATCATGTCGGCAGCGCGTCTCCCTGTTTACACAGGGAGATATGCTGCCAACGATAATTCACTTTTTTAAAACTGTACGACCAGCAGATGATACTATATGATCACAACTATACGACCAGCAGTTTGCTCGGTCATCTGCTGATTGTTCCCCTGTTTACACTGGGCAGTTATCGGCAACGAGCGTTCTATGAACGCTTGTCTGCCCAGTCGTCCAGAGTAAAACCCCCTTCCACTGCTGAACAAGTAAGCCCTGTCATGTCAAGTGGGTCAGCTTTGCAAAAGATCAGTGACCTTGTAACAATTACTTTTTTTGTGTAAAGGTCAAGAGACCTATTTCAGTGTTGATCCAAAGTATTCCCATGCAGTGACCTGTACGATCATGAAAGGAAGGGGGTGCCACAATTGCTTAAACAGGGATTAAATAATAAACTATTGTGGCAGAGGTAGACAAAACCAGAATAAGAAACAAGTCACGACCAGGTGTTTGAAAAAATACAAATAATCTTTATTAAAGTCAATTAGACACATGGAGACAACATATAACACTTAGACATAATAAAATGCCATGGACCCTCGAACACAAACGGAATCCGAACGTAAAAGCAGAGTAGCCCCCCAGAAGTAAAAATGGTCTGACACAACCTATATATGGCTAAAGTGCATAAGTACATATTGATAAGCAGGTACTAGGCATGGTACGCTTTGCACAGATGAACACACAAATAAGTATAGAGAATATATATAAGGTACAATCTAAGTAAAAACGACATGTAAAGTAGTATACCTACACCTGCGTATAAGAGGATAAATAGGAGATCAAGACCAGGAGGGGGACCTCTGCTTAACCCAACGCGCGTTTCGCTGGTGCTTCGTCAGGGGTTGATGTCCAAATGCCCCAGTTACCCCATGATATACCTTCCTCAATGATGTTTTACCGGTAAAATCACAGCTGTTTCCTATCGGGTGGTTAGGTGTAATGTATATGTAGGTATATCCTCGGTCACTTTTTTACTTCTGGGGGGCTACTCTGCTTTTACGTTCGGATTCCGTTTGTGTTCGAGGGTCCATGGCATTTTATTATGTCTAAGTGTTATATGTTGTCTCCATGTGTCTAATTGACTTTAATAAAGATTATTTGTATTTTTTCAAACACCTGGTCGTGACTTGTTTCTTATTCTGGTTTAGTTTTAATTAGTCACTAGGACCACTAGTATCATTCGGGGCATTAGTCGGTTTGTTAAAGAGGTAGACAAAGTTTAACTTAGGCCGTGTTCATGTCAACTCCGATGGAACCCCTCAATGGAAAGCAACGCTGATGTGAACAGGCCCTTAGAATCCAAGTCTTCAGCCCTAGTTATCATGGTCAATATTGTAATGTGGACTCCGTAGAAGTAATGGAAGTGCCATTATGTTTTCATAGAGTGCTTGTTAGGCCGAGGTCGCTCGTCTAAATATCGCTGTGTACATCGCAGTAATGTAAGTGAATGTGGTCGTTTGGTACCCACAAGGTACCGCAACATTAGGGTATGTTCACACGGCCTATTTACGGACGTAATTCGGGCGTTTTTGCCCCGAATTACGTCCGAAAATAGCGCCTCAATAGCGCTGACAAACATCTGCCCATTGAAAGCAATGGGCAGACGTTTGTCTGTTCACACGAGGCGTAATTTACGCGCCGCTGTCAAAAGACGGCGCGTAAATAGACGCCCGTGTCAAAGTGACCTGTCACTTCTTTGGCCGTAATTGGAGCCGTTATTCATTGACTCCAATGAATAGCAGCGCCAATTACGCCCGTAATTGACGCGGCGTTCAAGCGCCTGCACATGCCTTTACGGCTGATATTACGGGGATGTTTTCAGGCTGAAACATCCCCGTAATTTCAGCCGTTACGGACGCCCTCGTGTGAACATACCCTTACAGTCTCGGGTAGTTCAGCAGGTTAGGATTTCTTACGACTACATTGACTTTCATTACCTGTGATGCACGACGACTTTGGCTGCAACACAGGCCAAGGATAGCTGTGTTGCAGCCAAAGGCGTCGTGTAGCCCTAGCCTTGCTCTTCTGCAACATAGAGTTATATGTGGTGATAAAGTTGTCCACCCAGGTCCTATCTGAATGCAAAGCATTCCACAACTGTAATTTGTGATGGGGAACAATGCTTTCAAATGGATAGAGCATTAAGTGTCTCAATGTTCTGGATGACAGCCACTATAATAACTGTACTGCCTGCCATTTTACTTCAGGCTTGAATTTGTTTAACTTGGCAGGTGTTTTTAAGTTTGTCCCGAACGGCTTTATTCTGATGCAGTAGCCTTTTTTACAGAGCTGCATCAGAATGAAACGGCACCGCTGGTAGGAGTAAAAGGTCCCTGCTCTCAGCTACCGGAGGCTGGATCCATGCCTGATTTAGATCCCGCCCGTTTAACCCCTTTCATGTGGCGATCTATAGCGACCGCCACATTTAAATTAGTATTAGAGGGAAGGGGCACCCTCACCCCATCGGCACATTTGCCAATTTGTTTTTATGGCAGCCAGGGGCCTAACAAAGTCCCCCCCGGTCTGCCTTTAGTGAATACATGCTAGGTCATAGTTTTCACTCGAGATAAATTGAGGAAAAAAGTGGATAAAATTCTCCAGCGCTGTCCAAATGTTGTGGAATTGAAGGATTCAATCCAAGGCAAGAAGTTTAAATAAGATCTATGTTTAATGGATAAGAATGCTATGCGTTACGAGATAAGACCGATCTCTTCATCAGGCAAAGAAACATACAGCTATGTCAGCAGAAAAATAAGTTATGGCTCTTAAAATATGGCGACACAAACAATTTTGCAAAAGAACTGTTTTTACTGTGTAAAAATAGTAAAACCTATAAAAACTAATACTTTGGTATTCCCGCAGTCATATTGACCCGCTAAATAAAATTATTTATACCACACGTTAAACGTGTATATTTAAGACGCAAACATTTTTTTAGAAATTTCTGTTTTTCAGGTTAATAAAAGTTAATCAATAAATGTACCCTAAAACGGTCCTATTAAAAAATACAACTTGCCTTGCAAAAAAACAAGTCTTTATACAGCTATGGCGACAGAAAAATAAGTTATAGCTCTTTTGAATGTGATGATGCATACAATTAAATAAATGGCTTGGTCATTAAAGGCTATATAAACCTTTTGAAAGGAATTTTTTTTATTTATTTTTTTTAATAAAGTGTCAGTGTGTTTTGTGTAACTTTGTTAGGGTTCGTGCGCGGGGGTTGACTTGAATGATCATATGTTAAAACCGTATAGTGCCATGTGAAAAAGTAAAATACGGTACAAGAAATTGGCAGTGTACCTTGTCCAGATGGCACTATACAATTAATTTTTAATTTTCCGTAAAGTTGGCCACCCCAGTACCTACTTGGAGTACCAAAATTTAGAAACTACTAAATTTCTTCTGCTTGTAGACAAGGGGTGGGAGACTTCTGCTGCTTCAAGTAGTTCTTGATGTATCGTTCCTTGGCAGCACTCTCCAAGTGATGTGCCTGCCACATCAAAAAAAGCAGGGCACAAAAAAGGTGCAGTGTCTGTGCAAAAAGGGGTATCCGTAAAGATACCATATATCCGTGCAAGACTTGTCCATCGAAACCTGGACTCTTTCCTGAAAAAACATAGATATTAATTTTTTATTTTTTTTATATAGACTAATTCATATTAATTTAGCAAAAAAACTAGGGTCAAAATGCTAACTATGCCCTAGCTAAATTCCTTGAGGGATGTAGTTTCCAAAATGGAGTCACTTTTGGTGGTTCCCACTGGTTTGGCACCACAAGACCTCTTCAAACCTGACATAGTGCCTAAAATATATTCTAAAAAAAGGAGGTCCCAAAATACCCTAGGTGCTCTTTGCTTCTGAGGCCTGTATTTCAATCCATTTGCACGCTAGGGCCACATGGGGGATATTTCTAAAAACTGCAGAATCTGGGCAATAAATATTGAGTTGTGTTTCTCTGCTAAAACCTTCGAAAATGTCACCTCTACTTTGCTTTAATTCATGTGAAACGCCTAAAGGGTTAAGAGACTTTGAGGGGTGCAGTTTTTAAAATGGGGTGATTTATGTGGACTTTCTAACATATAAGGCCCTCAATGCCACTTAATAACTGAGCTAGTCCCTGAAAAAAAATAGCCTTTTGACATTTTCTTGAAAATGGGAGAAAGTGCTGCTAAAGTTCTAAACCTTGGAACATACTAGAAAAATTAGTCAATTTAAAAAACGATGCAAACAAAGTAGACATATGGGAAATGTTAGCTTTTCACTATTTTGGGTGGCAATACTATCTGTTTTACAAGCAGACACATTTAAATTTAGAAAAATGCTATTGTTTGCAAATGTTCTCAATTTTGGTGTTTTTCACAAATATTAAGTTTTTTTTTTTTTTTTTTTACTAACCTAGTACAATGTCACGAGAAAACAGTCTCAGAATCGCTTGGATGGGTAAAAGCATTCCCAAGTTATTACCACATAAAGAACACCTGTCCGATTTGAAAAAATCGGCTGTGCCCGAAGGCCAAAACATGTTGCGTCTCCAAGGGCCTAAACCATGTTTTACATGAAAAAACTGAATTAAATCGCAGAATACTATCTCTCCTCTATACTATGTGGTCTTCAAATATAACATAGGAGACCTGACGGGCATCTTTTTGGAGTAGGTTAAAACGAATCTGTTTGACATGTCTGGTCTATATATCTGAATGTTTTTGAAGGTGTTGAATTATTATGCCTGCTGCTGTATTCCACTATAAAATGCAACCTGGCCATGAATTGGCTCAAAGCATAAAATATACACTATAGCCTCGTGTTCCATTTATTATATCGGAGCCATGACTGTTCCGTTCAAGTAATTCCTGATGGACTCCATTAAGATCCCTGCAGAGTGCTGTATTACTTTTTAACAGAAAAAAATAAATCCGAAAGCCCAATATGCTTGTAACAAGTCTGAACAGAGCAGAAGTGTAAAACAACATTTTGCGCTATTCTAAATCATCTCCCCTAAATTTGTTTGTGTATAACTAAATTGCCCTATTTTTATTTTAGGGGTGGCCTAAGCAACATGCTGTTTCATTGCTCCTTGCCAGAAGATGAGGTCTATTTAGGCAATGAACCACAAAGTGTCCTTCTGCGTATATATGGCGCAATCTTGCAGGTGGGTGAGCTTGTGATATGATACCTAAGAAATTTCTAAATATTTGTTTTATTCTGCTGGTGTCGCTGAAAGTTTTTGCTGCTTGTAGCATAAATGTCCAGTCGGAACATGTAGCTTTTGGGGCAAATTCAGTTCTCATAGCCAAGCAGGTGGGCTTTAGCTATCTGTTTCATTAAAGGGAGCCGTAGACCATTTGTGACCAACTAATTTGTCCGGTTTCTCTGCTATAACACTTCCCCCTCTGCTCTTGAGTGACTGCTCTACCGGTCCCCAGCGTCATACGCCATGTGATCCATAAGCCGTCCCTCGAAAGCCGAGTGGAAGGCTAATATTCCTTGCCATATGGAGTGTACGGATTAAAAGTTGAAACGTTAATTTCCCTAGTGTGGTTTGCAGCATAATCGCTGGCATACTGTAGTTGTGATTAAACTGGTCTAATTTGCCCCTAAAGTAATGCGGTGTGGGAGGGAAGGGGGAGCGGTGAGACTCTCTTTTAATACATTTTAACGGTAATGGGAAGTTGATATAAATATCAAATTGTACTTGAGATCTAAAGACTGCCCATAGACGTACATTATATTCTATTGGAAGTCTTCAGCTCTCCTGAATCGATCCAGAAAAAAATCAAAGGAAGCCAAAGCTGATATGCACTGAGTCGAGCACTTCTCAGACATTGGTGGCATATCGCTAGGATATGCTGATAATTCCCGATCATTGTTGGGTTTGACTGCTGTGAACCCACTGATTACTATAAGTGGCATTGAGGCTAGAAGAGCTCAGTGCCATTTCGCGTGCTGTCGTTTCAAGTCCGTTGCATGGATGGTTATTGTCTATAGTGGTCGTCTGGAAAGGAGATCTGGCAGGACAGTGGCATGGTGCGTTTTGATCACCCCTGCAGCTTCTTTCTAGCAATCGGTAGAGGCCACAACTGTTGGACCCCCACCAAGCAGGTGTTGGTGACACAGCCTAGCAACATGCCACTTAAGTCTTACAGACCGCACCTTTTAAAAGGCTATGGTCACCTTTTTGAAGTTGAAGAAAATATTTTTACATAAAAGTGCAATTTTAATCTTTAGCTTTTGCTAGGCTGTTTGAGGCTGCAAACTCCATTCTTTCATCCTTTTTTAGACCCCCCCCCCCTGATATCCAGTTTGCAACCTGCCCCTAGTTTGATTTATTTATTTTTTTTCTTTTATGTAGTTGTCTCTCCCAGTAATACATGCTGGATTTTAGGTTTCTTTCCAGGATACTTCTCTCATGTACTAGCACAGCTTCATCCCTGTGCATGTGTACACAAGAGCAGTATCCTGGAAAGATAACTCAAATCCATGCTCTTCGGTTCCTCTCTACACGTGCATGCTCTTCGGTTCCTCTCTACACGTGCATGCTCTTCGGTTCCTCTCTACACGTGCATGCTCTTCGGTTCCTCTCTACACGTGCATGCTCTTCGGTTCCTCTCTACACGTGCATGCTCTTCGGTTCCTCTCTACACGTGCACGCTCTTCGGTTCCTCTCTACACTAGATGAAGGAGTTAGGCTCTACAGCAGCAAAATGGAAGGAAATTTGAATGAAGATTACTTAGACAGTTGATTTAATTTAGCATTTTGGAAACAAATGAACAAATAAAATTTCAGTGCATAGGTGTCCAGAGCCTTTAAACGACTTCATTCTAGTGAACTATTGTAGTCACAGAGCTTGAAGCCTCACCAATGAAAACTTCTGACATCTGGGACTGTCTTTTACTTGAGGTATGAGTCCTATGTTTTAAATGGTTTATCATTTAATAGAAAGTGTCAAATGCCTAAGCGCGTATAACTATCCTTGGCAGAGGTGATTATTGTCTGCTTTCCAGGTTCAGTATATCAAACTCATGGGTGGCGTTGCAATTCTGAAGAAATTGGTCATGCCAGGTTTAGAGGTAAAATCTATTTTACCTCACTACACCTTTTTATCTTATAGGTAAGATTAAGAGAATTCCTTACAAAAGAGGATTTTGATGCTCCACCAAATTTAGTGAACACTGGTTACAGAATGTGGACAAGTTCATACAATACTCAATGAATTGTCCCTTCATAAATTAGCTGTAAAATCTATTCATCTTAGATATGAACAGTAAAGGAGTCCATCACATTCTGCAATCGGGCATGGTTTTATAGAATATTTGGCTTTTTAAACCCATTAGTGCCAATTTTCTGTTTGCTCTATTTCGATATATGAAGCTTTTAAGGTTATTTTTGACTTTGACAGCTTCTGTATTTACCTAAGTGCTTACCCAGTCGGTCATTATTCAAAGTCCAAGCCACGAGAGCAGTGTGACATGGACTTTGATAATGTCAGTAATGTTCAGGGGAGGGATCTACTTTTCTATCATGGTTACTTTAATTTCTGTTCTTGAATCATTTACTTCAGTAACACATTCAGGTACAGTTGTTATGATTATGCCCAGTAAAGTCATCTGTAACTGTATATGTGGATTCTCTGCCATTGACTCTGAAGTCACTGCTGCCATTAAAAATCCATGTCTGTAATAAACTTGGATATCCAGCAGCACAACCAGCAATGGAGATGGAACAACAGTATCCCAACTTAATGGGGAGTGCACGCAGGTAACTAAGTATACCCGGTGTAAAACAGATCACTAATCCATAGCGTGCAAAACATGCTTGAGCCCCCGACAGTGTTGAAACGTTGAATGTCCATGTTTTGATGAATTAAAGAAAACATATTTTCTACTTCGAGTGCTGCAGTCTCTTCTCCTTTCATTTCATATTATAAAAGTTGAGGTAAGGGATGTATATAGTGGCTACCTGTCCAAATAAATTTCAGTAGATGGGTAGCACAAGATATCTAGTCATGATCTGGATCATGGACTCTTAAAAAGACTGGTTTTCCACTATCTCATGTTCACTTTATTTGAAAGTTTTATATTCTTAATTCAAAAGTTTTTAAAAAAACAAAAAGGGGCATGTTCTCCTGTCTTTATAGTGTAACTGTTCTCCATTTATCTATTCCCGCGATGTGTAAAATGTGTTTTATCAAGACAAAAATGTAACGTAAATATTCCGGTACACAGAGAACATGACCCTATTCTATTCCAATATGCATTTTCATTTAAAGCTGACATTTCTTTTGCTTAAAGAGGCTCTGTCACCACATTATAAGTGCCCTGTCTCCTACATAATGTGATCGGCGCTGTAATGTAGATAACTGGTTTTTATTTTGAAAAACTATAATTTTTTAGCAAATTATGAGCAATTTTAGATTTATGCTAATTAGTTTCTTAATGACCAACTGGGCGTGTTTTTTTTACTTTTGACCAACTGGGCGTTGTACAGAGGAGTGTATGACGCTGACCAATCAGCATCATTGTTACAGGAGAATATTGTTCCCATCCAGACACTTATGACCACATAAAATATACCTGGTAAATAGATCTAGTATATACTGCTATTATTCAGTGGTGTTCACCGATTGAGGTGGCAGTATGCTCAGAAGCCATTTGGTCATAGATTCTTATCTACTGCCTTATTAGCTTTACAATGGACCTCAGTACAGGAAGGAGCCATTGTAAACTGGATGTAGAGACAGCTGACTATACTGGGATTAGATTTATCTATACTGTACAGATGCACATTGGTAGGTATATGGGTGGTCTTAAGGCGGAGTCAATGGAATGGGTGGATTCAACTCAGGGATAGGAACATATAGGCCATGTGAAGCTCTTGGTTCTCTCTTTTCCTGCCAGCCCTGGACGATCAGCACTTCTGGCCCCATGTGTGCTTTCTGTGTATGTATATAAGTATAATAACATTACAGCAGACTTTGTGTGTACATAGAGATATTCTAGGAATATAGAGTAGATTATATATGCTGTTTATGCATGAGTCTCTATATGTACATGTACTAATGGGCCGGTGCTATATGTGGCTTTGGTTATAGGTGCAATAACAGGAGACCGTATAAGGTTGGTACCTGGATTTATAATGTGTGTGTGTGTGTGTGTATATATGTATATATATATACACACACACACACACACATTACTAGTCACATGTGCAAAGTGCCCAGGGAAGGTAGGAAAAGAGACAGATGTGTGTGGTTGTGTTGGCTATGCAATGTATTTTGATGTAATGTATATTTTGTCCCTTCTATGTTGTGAGTAAAGTGTGTGTGTATATGTATATATGTGTATATATATATATATATATATATTATATAGCGAGGGTTGTATGTTACTCCAGTGGGGGGGGTGTGTGTGTGTGTGTGTGTGTGTGTGTGTGTGTGTGTGTGTGTGTGCGCGCGCACACATTGTGATCAAAACAAAGTAAGCGGACTATATAGGAAACCGGTAACTGACTAGGAACGGAGTAAAGGGAGATAATACAGATGGTCAAATGCCCCCTGTAACAGTTATACACTCCTCATTGTTCCAGTGTGATTGTGCAGTGAAAGAAGCTGGGCTGGAACAATGAGAAGTGTATGACGCTGATTGGTCACTGATTGGTCAGCGTCATACACTTCTTTACAACACCCAGTTGGTAAAAAGTAAAAACCCGTCCAGTTGTCTTAAAGTAATTTGCATAAATCTAAACTTGTTCATAACTTGCTAAAAAATTATCGTTTTTAAAAATAAACATTACAGCGCCGATCAGATTATGTAGGAGATAGGGCATTTATAATCTGACAGAGCCTCTTTAAGCTATATAATTTGGGTTAATACTGAACTTTTTAGTAAACCATGCACATTCAATTGTTTTTGGCTTTGTCTACCTAACAACAAGTTTACTAATTTTAACGAATGGTTGTCTTGCTTTCTGGTAGAAATATGGCAGCCACCTTGTCTCAAAAGGTCAAGGGACCCGTGAAGAAGGAATAATGTCCTTTTTATATTTGAGATACCAGGCAAATATTTATTTTTCTTTCACACTAGGAATTAGATAAAGACTACGGACTAGATCACTTTATATCAAGAAACTGACGGTGAAAACTGTTCTGGCTGGTAATGCTAAACTTTACTCTTGATAGTATGCCGGCCCTCCTGTTTTGGCCATTCTTACTAGTATAAGTTAAAAGCCTAGTACTATTTCTAATTTTTGTATAATTACAGTATATCTAGCATATATCTATTACTTGGTATAAAATGTTGTCCAGCATTTTATTTTCCAGTTTAAGTTTAGGGGTTAATAAGTATAATATTTTGTGCTAGAATTATATTTTAGCTACTAATGTTCTAACGCAGCTCAGTATCTTGTGCTTTTATAAAATACCAGTATGACTTTTTTACAGTGAGCAGCCTGTTTTTCTGGCGTTTTCTCCAGGTCTTGTTGGGTGGGTTTTGCGGGTGGAGATGAATCCTTGCTGGGGCAGGGTGTTATACCTCTTTAGTTGTATGTCAATGTGTTCTTTGCTGCAGGCGTACCCATGTCGTCGTGCCTTGCACACTCTGGTTTCCAGGTGACAGACACGATCCACGGTATAGTATGCAACCGTAGAGTCAGATCATCATGTAAAGCTTTTGATTAATTTTATAAGCAATGCTATATTTATGCATGCATCTGTGTTTTTATATATGCTTCATGGACTAGCTGTGCTTCGGGCCAAAATGAACTAATGAGGAAATTTCTAACCATTTTAATGGCTCTTAAATGGGACATCTCACAGATTTAATGTTTATTTGTACAGCTTCTAAACCCTTGACTCTCAAAACTGCTGTCCCAATCCTTAACTTGCATGATGGGATTGAAACCGGAGTCTGAGGGAATGATCACACTAGATGATCGAACAACTGAATGAGTCAATTGTTAATCCCCATGCACAGCCGGTCGCGAACAGTCCCTCGCATTTGCTGGCCGTGCTCCCATTATAAAGTATGGTAACATGGTCCGTAAAAAATAAAAATAGGACCTGTCGTTTTTTGTTTTTTTTGGGGGGTTTTTTCGGAAACTTTCTACGGCCCGGACGCTTAAATATACAGGAAGGTGTCCGTCGGCCATAGAAGTGAATGTATCTGGAAAATGTACGATCGTGTGCATGGGGCCTAACTTTAAAAAACAAAAAATAAACGTGTGTGTACTAGTCCATTTTTAATTAATTAGAATATCATCAAAACGTTAGTTAATTTATTTCAGTAATTCAATTCAAAAAGTGAAACTCCTATTATATAGAGTCATTACACACAGAGATCCATTTCCAGCATTTTTTTCTATTAATGTTGATTATTATGGCTAACCGTTAATGAAAACCCAAAATTTAGTGTCTCAGAAAATTAGAATATTATATAAGCCCAATTTCAAGAATTATTTTTAGTACCGAAATGTAGGCCTACTGAAAAGTTTGTACAGTATATGCACTCAATACTTAGTCGGGGCCCTTTTTGCATGAATTGCTGCATCAATGCGGCGTGGCATGAAGGCGATCAGCCTGTGGCACTGCTGAGGTGTTAGGGAAGCCCAGGTTGCTTTGATAGCGGCCTTCAGCTCGTCTGCATTGTTGGGTCTGGTGTCTCATCTTCCTCTTGACAATACCCCATAGATTTGTCTATGGGGTTTAGGTCAGGTGAGTTTGCTAGCCAATCAATAAAAGTGTTACTGTGGTTATTAAACCAGGTATTGGTACTTTTGGCAGTGTGGGCAAGTGCCAAGTCCTGCTGGAAAATGAAATCAGCATCTCCATAATGCTTGTCACCAGAGGGAAGCATGAAGTGCTCGAAAATGTCCTGGTAGACGGCTGCATGGACTCTGGACTTGATATAAAATAGTGGACCAACACCAGCAGATGACATGGCTCCCCAAACCATCACTGACTGTGGAAACTTCACACTGGACGGCAAGCAACTTGGATTGATGCCTCTCCACTCTTCCTCCGGACTCTGAGACCTTGATTTCCCAATGAAATGCAGAATTTACTTACATCTGAAAACAGGACTTTGGACCACTGAGCAACAGTGTTGGTCTGCTGTGTTATAACAAGTCCAGAGTCAACGCAGCCGTCTACCAGGAAATTTTAGAGCACTTCATGCTTCCCTCTGCTGACAAGCTTTATGTAGCTGCTGATTTCATTTTCCAGCAGGACTTGGCACCTGCCCACACTGCCAAAAGTACCAATACCTGGTTTAATAACCACAATATCACTGTGCTTGATTGGCCAGCAAACTCACCTGACCTAAACCCAGGGAGAATCTATGGGGTATTGTCAAGACGCCAGACCCAACAATGCGGACGAGCTGAAGGCCGCTATCAAAGCAACCTGCTCTTCCATAACACCTCAGCAGTGCCACAGGCTGATCGCTGCCATGCCACGCCGCATTGATGCAGTTATTAATGTAAAAGGTGCCGCGACCAAGTATTGAGGGCATATACTGTACTTTTTAGTAGGACTACATTTCTGTATTAAATTTTTTTTAAATTGGGCTTAAATCTAATTTTCTGAGACTAAATTTTGGGTTTTCATTAACGGTTAGCCATAATCTTCAACATTAAAACAAAGAAATGCTGGAAACTGATCACTCTGTGTGTAATGAATCAATATATAATACAAGTATTACTTTTTGAATTGCATTACTGAAATTAACTTTTTGATGATATTCTAAGTCATTGAGAAGGACTAGTATATAGTGTATGGTGAAACCTTTTTGACACTATCACCCAAAAACTGTATTAAGAAATGGTCTTCTAGAGAGGTGGTCCTCTCAAAGATGGTTAGTTCGTACATGGGATATGATGAAACTGACAAATTAGATAAAGGGTGTTTTTTTTTTGGTTTTTTTTTGGAGAGGCTACACTGTAGATGGGAAAAATGCTCTACTTGGCTTTGTCATTGCCATATTTAGTAGTGTTGAGAATAGATCTGCATACCTATACTATTGTCCTTCTAAATATTTACATACAGTCACTATATTAGTTTTATCCATATGCTCCATTCCACTTTCCAAGCATCTTTTAGATTAAATGGGTTTTTCCGAGCTTATGAAGAACACCAGTATCTGAAAGCTGACCAGATTATGCCACCATAGCTCAGAAGTAGTGATATTTCATTATGTTGTGCAGCTCTGTACAGCACTATTATCATTTTATAAGGGTTTGCTCTGGGTGGGTTTTCAATGCAGTTACTACAGTTCCCATGATTCCTCTCTCCTCTCAGGCATTGCCTCTATTTACAGCTGGTCCTCTTTAATTCTAGCACTACCTTAAAAATTGTTAGATGCAGGGGCGTAGCTAAAGGCTCATGGGCCTGGGTGCAAAAATTCAGCTTGGGCTCCCCTACCCCTCCTCAACACCACCATCATCAGACCCCCTGTGCGCGCCTATGCCCAGACGTCTTGCCCAACAGCCCCCATAGTATAATGCTCCCACACAGTATAATGCTCCCATAGCTGCTCCCGCACAGTATAATGCCCCATACGGTATAATGCCCCCATATGTGCATAATAGAAAAATAGTATAATTACTTACCTATCCCTGTTCCCACACCGGGTGGAGGATACTTCGCTGGGGCGTAGCTAAAGGCTCATGGGCCCGAGTACAAGAATTCAGCTTGAGTACCCCTCCTCAACACCACCATCACCAGACCCCTGTGCGCGCCTATGCCCAGCCGCCTTGCCCAACAGCCCCCATAGTATAATGCCCCCATATGAGCTTCCCATACAGTATAATGCCCCCAAATGTGCATAATAGAAAAATAACATAATTACTAACCTGTTCCCGTTCCCACGCCGGTTGGAGGATCCTTCGCCTCCTCCGGTTTGTTCTATGAGTGACTCGGCGCAGACAGGCGCAATGATGTCACTACATCCCGCCTGCCTGCGTCGAGCCGCTCAGGGCACAGTGAAAGCTGGAGCAAGGAGCCGTCTGCTCCTTGCCCCAGCATTGAATAGAACTGGGACCTGTGTGAGTGACTCGAAGCCCCCTGGAGGTCTTCACACGACCCCCCCCCCCCCCCCCTTCCAGGGGGACGCGACCCTCAGTTTGTAATGTATTGTGCAGTTTGCGGTGGAGAGCGGAGGAGGGGCTGTAATTTAATGCCCCCCCATCTCCACCGCAAACAGACAGCACCATACATTACAATACAGACTCTGCATCTCACCTGGAGTCCTCCGCACCGGCTCTTCCACGCTGGCTGGAACGCCCCTCACGTGACGTCACATGGTACGCTAAGGACCATGTGACCGTAACCAGGAAGTGCTGGCTTCACAGCACAGAAAATTTATTTAATCAGCATACTGTATAGCAATGGGGGCCCCGTGGGCTACTCAGGCTTAGGGGCCCGGTCGCAACTGCGACCCCCTATAGCTACGCCACTGCCTCCATCCTTTACCGTAGTGTGTTGGTTGTATTCTCGAATTGTTGAGGGACCATATTTCATATGGGCTGATTCTTGTCAAACAATGTAGTGCAGAATTAAGTGTCATCTGCACTTGTTACGCCTTTGTTAAATATTTCAACCATTTATAAACCTTATTTAATAAAGGTTTTTTTTAAAAAATTCTACTCAATAGAATCACACACCTGTTCCCCTCTTCCCTTCCCTATTATCATTTGCTATACATATATTGGTGGTGCACACAGAGTATGGTTCTTTTTGCTCTTTAGATAACTTTTTCAAACTTTGAGGTCAGGTGGCAACCATATGTTATGTTTCCATACAGGAATATTGTTAAAGGCTATGTACATTTTTTATTTTTTTTAATTTTAAAATGTGTTAAAGTAAAAATAAAGGTATCTACAAAGTTTAAGGTACAGCTGCTGTTTTCTCCATACATAGCTGCTGTATAGTTCAGTATTCACTGAACCCGTCAGGTCCGCGGTACTGACTGATTCAGTGAATAGCGAACTATACAGCTGCCTCGTATAGCGAATATAGAGCAGCTGTATCTTAAAAAGTAAAAATAATTTTTATTAAAATGTATTTACAAAGTTTATTAACACACGAATACACTTATTAAAAAAACAAACATTTTACATACAGAGCTTAAAGGCTATGTCTAGTCATGTCTGACACCAAGTTAAGTTGTATTAGCTTTTAAAGGTAATGTTAGAGCAGAGGTAAGTATGTAAAGAGCAATGATGTACTCCACCCTATAGCTTTTCTGGCTAAAAGGGCCAATGTGTGATTGGTTGTCGTGTTCTATATATACTGCTAATCAGTTTAGTCTGCCTGTATACAAACAGTGGAGACTACAGCCCTTGGGGGCTAAGTTTTGAGGAGACCATTAGGAATAACTGACCACCTAGACTGGTGCAATTCAAATTGACAAACCTTCAGTAAAGATATACAGTATGTGCTTACTGACGTTTATGTTTCTAATTACTTGCTGATTGCCGTTTCTTGTTAATTAAATTACTTCATTATATTATCAGATGTCTTGTAACAAAGGGGAGAACCAGGAGACCCAGAGGGAGAATTTCTTCCAAGTAAGTATCTCCAGTGTAATTTTTCATGGCCACAGGTGACCTTGTCTTCCAATCCGCAGCATATCAATTTATTTTTGGAAACGCCGCTTTTCTGTTGCAGGTTTTCTCCATTGAACTCAATGGGGTGGTAAAACCTGCAACACATGGCAAGTGTTGTGATTGTTTTTGCGGCGGAAAATCTTTAACTGGTTCCCGACCGCTGGCTGTGTTTTTACAGCCAGCGGTCAGGGTCCTTAAAACCCAAGCCATAGACTTTTTACGGCTTGGGTTTTAACTTGCTGCCCGCGCGATCGGGCAGCTGAATGTCAGGTCTCTGGCTGTCAGTGACTGCCGGGGACCCTGAGGAGAGGATAGAAGCAGCTTTCGCTGCTTCTGTCTTCTCCGATGTCTTTTTACACAGCGCTCAATGAACGCTGTGTATAGGAATAGAGACAGCAGCAGCGGCACTGTCTCTATTCCTCCCGGTGATCATGTGACTGGTCACATGATCACCGTGTGCCGTTACTGACAGCCTACTGCTGGGTCTTGCAAGACCCAGCACATCCATATTAGTGACAATCGCACTGAGAGGGCTGATTTCCCCTGTAACTGGGGCTGCTGTGCTGCCCCATTTACAGGGGAAAAGCATGGTGTAAAAGAAAGAGAAAAAATATATAGTTCCCCCAAAGGTCGTCTTTGACCTTTTGAGGGACAGACCATAGTAATAAAAAAAATAGTAAAGTCAAGTGCAAAAAGAGTTTTATAATAAATACACATAAAATACCCTTTTGTAGGAGATAGGGCACTTATGTGGTGACAGAGCTTCTTTAACGGGCAGCCCTGCTGTTGCCTGGATTAAGATAAGCGGACTAGTTGCTTCTTTGACCAGCTCTGCTATCTGCATGTTAACATGACACGTCTGTACCTACCCCTACTTTAACTCCTTTAATAACTTAAGGGCCTTTTACACCTTCCGATATTTGGCTGGCACAGCGAGCGCCGATCAACAGGACATCGTTGATCGGCGCACGTTTGCTCCTGTCACATGGAGCCAAGTATGAGGACGATCGGTCATTACTCTGATCGCTCGTCCCCATACATTATCGTGTCGGCAGCGCGTCTCCCTGTTTATACAGGAAGATGTACTGCCGACAACCATAATTCACTTTTTTAAAACTATACTATCAGCAGATGATCGAGCGTTTGCTCGTTCATCTGCTGATCACTGACCTGTTTACACAGGGCAATTATCAGGAACGAGCGTTCTATTAACGCTTGTCTGCCCGATAATTGCCCAGTGTAAAAGGGCTCTAAGACCTGATGTAGCTTCTACATGTGGTCAGATTAACTTTATGCTACCTAAAGATTGACAAAGACTATAAGATATAATATAAAACTACAATTTTATGCTATCAGGGTGCTGCAGCCATGGTAATGGAGAGTGTGATGTTTGCAATCCTGGCAGAAAGGTCCCTCGGTCCCAAGTTGTATGGGATCTTTCCACAAGGACGTCTGGAGCAATTTATTCCGGTGAGTACAGCTAAGATATTGCGATATTCCTTTGCTCGTGATAAATGAGTAAGTGTTGTGCAAGAGTCTTCTGGAACCGATGAATGTGACTGGTGCTGGCCATCGACTCACTCTGTTTTTAACTTTTCACAGCCAGAAACAGTTTTTACATAGGATGTTCCAAGAGTTGAATCTTTTATCTCAATATTAGAGATTTCTGTTACGTTAGAATCAATAGGTCAGATGCCAGATTTCCTAGTATGATGAATGCGCATGTACAACCAGAGCTTCATTGAAATTGATCATCTTTGTGGGGCTGTACAACCATTTTTGCTCAAATCCTAATGACCTGCAGTAAAAGATTTTTATAAAAACTGCCAAGTTTAAAATCTTATTTAAGGCAGGCTTTTTTTTCCCCAGCCTTGAGCAATTTTATTCCAGCACGTTGAATTTTGGTTTTATTTGTTCCCGTTCAGGGCAGATAATCACCTTTCCGTATCAATAATTTTTATTGAGGTTTTTAAAGAAAATATGAACATACAATAGAAAGTTTAGTCCTAATCGGGTACTTGCCATATATCTGGTATTGACGTGTTTTCCAGTTACAATATGAGCATAGCATGACCCTTTATGCATCGTTCTTGTAAATATAAGGAAACCTACATGAACAGCAGTATAAACATAAAACAAAAGCAGAAGCCAGAGTTACAGATCTAGTTGACAAGGTGGTTAAAAATAAAAGCTCAAGGCAAAAAAAAATAATCTACAGGAGAGAGCCCTTTATCATGTGGAAGTTCAGTAAGGGCTTTTAACCCAAGCAATCCAACGTTTAGCAAAGGTATCATATGTAAAATTACCATAAGCAATAATCTTCTCATATACATAAGACCTATCTATCAGCGATATCAGCTCATGTAGTGGTGGAGCCTTGGTAGTTTTCCAATATCTCGTTCAAACTAATTTAGCCGTTACTAAAATTTTACACACTAATATTCTACACCGTGGAGGGACATCCTCAATCTGAAGGAAAAGTAGAGCTAAATGAGGAGACATTGGGATCCGAATCTTAAAAAATTCTTCTAAGAGGTCAAATACTTCCAGTAATCCCGAATAAGAGGGCATTCCCACAATGTGTAACAGCGTGCCTTTAGAGCCACAACCCCTCCAACATTCGGATGTGGTATGAGGGAACATCCGTTGTAAACTGTCTGGTGTGTAATACCAACGTAGAACCGTTTTAACCGCGGCTTCAGCACGTGAAGAGCGTAATAATGAGGTGTGCATTAATTTGAAAGCCTTGAGCCAATCCCTATCCTCAAATGTTGTCCCTAAGTCTATTTCCCACATTCTAATAAGATACGTTTTTATGAAACAGGCTTGAGTGTCGATCAAGTCATATACATATTTGAGCCCTTTAGACCCCTTATTAAGCCATCCTAGTAACTTAAGGTTGCATAACGAGTCTAAATTATTATGACTAGTCATAAAATGTATAATCTGGAAGTATTTATACATTTCACCCTGAGGCAAATAGTACTTGGACCTCAAACAAGGAAAGTCTAGCAGTTTATTTATTCTCAAGGATATGAGAAAGATCTACTATACCACAACGTTTCCTTGTTGGCTAGACTAATATTAGGAATGACCCATTCAAAAAAGTCCAGTGGGATAGAAGATTTGGGCAATGGTAATCAATCCATCGAGTGTTCATATAAATATTTCCCACAGTTTAAGGCAACTATAGTAAGCGTTGATATATCAGTCGGATAAGGTAAGTTCCAATAAATGTGAAATAAAAGCGCTTTAAGAGTAACTGGAAAAACGAGAGGCTTCAATGTGAACCCAATGCTTAGTCATACTAGATCTCCACCAAAGAGAAATGTGAGCAGCCAAGGTAGCAATATAGTACCCATGTATGTTCGGGATCCCCATACCCCCCCAATTTCCTGTCTCGGGCCAGAATATGGGAAGCAATCCTAGGTTCGCGTTTCACCCACACAAACTGATAGAATTCTCTGGATTTGTTGGAAAAATGTCTTAGGAAGCTGTATTGGAAGGGTTCGGAATAGATTAAAATGCTTTTACTTCCAAAGCTTTTATAAGGTTGTGATTCTACTCATCCGTGAGATCTCGCATTTTTGTAGTCTAGCAGTTTTGTTTTGTATGAGATAATCACCTTTTATGACTTTCTCGTTTTTAGAGTCGAAAGCTTGAAACTGAAGAACTGGGTTTTCCTGATATATCAGCTGAGATAGCAGAGAAGATGGCTCATTTCCATTGCATGAGTATGCCATTCAACAAGGAACCTAAATGGCTTTTTGGAACAATGGAGAAGTTAGTTACTCATATTTTTCTGGTTCTCTTTTGTGTATCTGTCATAAGCAAATGGCAACGTAACAGACACTACCAAGTCTTTATGGTTGTCTTTTTATTGAATACTCCAAGATTGACCCTATACTACGGCCAAATGTATGCACTATGAATGACGAATGTTACATCTTTTGAATGAGTGAGCTGATAATGAATAGAATAATTTGTATGTACACGTATAACAGATGGCTAATGTTTCCACAAGTTCTATGCTACAAACTTTAATTATAATACTGGGACATGTAGAAATACAAAGTTCATCCCAGCGAACTCCAAAGAATCCCCAGTTGCTCTTCGCCGGGCGGTCAATACCCTTTAAATTAACTCCTGCAGGACTGAGCCTGTTTTGGGGATTCTGAGATTGTTTTCTCGTGACATGTTGTACTGTATGTTAGTGGAAAAATTTGATCAATAAATTCAGTCTTTTTGTGAAAATCACCAAACTTTAGAGAAAATTAGCAAAAATTAGCATTTTTCTAAATTTAAATGGATCTACTTGTAAGCCACATAGTAATACCACACACAATAGTTACTAATTAACATTTCCCATCATTGCATCATTTTTTGAACATCCTTTTATTTTTCTAGGACGTTACAAGGCTTAGAACTTTAGCAGCAATTTCTCACATTTTCAAGAAAATTTACAAAACCTATTTTTACAGGGACCAGTTCAGTTCTGAAGTGGCTTTGAGGGCTTTCTATATTAGAAACCTCCATAAGTCACCTAATTTTAAAAACTGCACCCCTCAAAGTATTCAATACAGCATTTAGAAAGTTTCTTAACCCTTTAGGTGTTTCGCAGGTATTAAAGCAAAGTAGAGGGGAAATTTACAAATTTCCTTTTTTTTTTTTTTTTTTTTTTTGTCGGAAAATCCATTTCAATTCATTTTTTTCTGTAACACAAGGTTTTACCAGAGAAACGCAACTCAATATTCATTGCCTAGATTCTGCAGTTTTTATAAATATTCCACATGTGGCCCTAGTGTGGTAATGGAATGAAGCACAGGCCTCCGAATCAAAGGAGCACCTAGAGGATTTTGTGGCCTCCGTTTTATTAGAATATATTTTAGGCACCATGTCAGGTTTGAAGAGGTCTTGTGGTGCCAAAACAGGGGAAACACACCCAAAAAGACACCATTTGGCAAACTACACCCCTCAAGGAATTTATCAAGGGGTATAGTGAGCATTTTAACCTCACAGGTTTTTTGCTGAATTTAGTGGAATTAGTCCGTAAAAATTAAAATCAAAATATTTTTTCCCAATAAACTTAGAAATTATCAATTTTTACAAGGAATAAAGAAGAAAAAGCAACCCAAGATTTGTAAAGCAATTTCTCCTGATTATGGCAATACCCCATCTGTGGTAATAAACGGCTGTTTGGACACATGAAGGGAAGGAGCTCAAGTTTGCTGGATTCGTTTTCGGGTGTCATGTCGCGTTTGCAAAGCCCCTGTCGGACCAAATCAGTGGACATCCCCCAGAAGTGACCCCATTTGGGAAACTACAGCCCTAAAAAGAATTTATCTAGGGGTGTAGTGAGCATTTTGATCCCATAGGTTTTTAGCTGAATTTAGTGTAATTAGGCCGTCAAAAGTTCTATTTTTTTTTATTTGTATAATATTAATTATTCTCAAAGTGTTTGTCTTTTGCTTCCCTATTAGTAGTGAAACCCACCTGTTGAGGATTTATAAGGGACGGTAGTAGAGGTTGTAATCTATTTGCAAGTATTTTAGCATAGATTTTAATGTCCCTATTAATTAATGAGATTGGTCTGTAATTGCTACATAATGTGGCGTCTTTACCTTTCGGGATCAAGGTGAGGTGCGCAGGTAGGGATTCTTTATGGCATGAATTGGAGGAACCTATGCTATTCAAGTAATAAGTCATATAGGGATGAGGATGTCTTTAAACTTTTTGTAGTAAATAATGGAGAACCCGTCTGGTCCTTGACTTTTCCCATTTGGGCTTAATTTGATTGTATTTTCGACTTCTTGAGTTGAGACTGGCTTAAGCATTGTTTTTTGAGTCTCTTTAATGCATTGTAGGTGTACATCATCTAAGACTACTTTTATTCTGCTTTCCTTTTCTTGGACATTTTGGGTATCCAAGTTATATAGTTCTTCATAAAATGTATTAAATACTTTGGATATTTCGTCAAGATTGAGCATATGATCTAAATTTTGAGTAAAAGAGGAATCTTTCTGTATTCATATTTAGAAGTTCTCTGTGTTCTGATCTAAGTTCTGCCATGGGGTTTAAAGTTCATTTGTGTATATTTTCTAACCTTACTATCTCCTATTAAAGCCTTGTATTAATTTAATTCCTTTTTTTTTTCCCTCGAGCCTAGTTCAATGAGATGGCCTCTAATAACAGCCTTATGAGTTTCCCAGATAGTAGGCGTACATTTGCCATCGGGGCAACTGTCTTTTAAAAAAAATTTGAAGACCGCATAATAAGTGTTTGACATCTTCGCTATTATTTAACAGATTTTCATTTTAGTTTCCAATTAAAAGCATACTTGGGGATCAATTCTAGGGTCAAAAAGTGTGGGGCATGATCCGAATGAGTGATCAAGCTATAGCTCACTTCTGTAACTGAGCTCAATTAGTTGATAATCTATCCTTGAGTATTTTTTTATGGACCACCGAATATAAAGAGTATTCTTTGGTGGATGGAAATTTTAGTCTCCAGGAATCCATCAGAAAATAATTTTTTTCATAAATTTCAATGTTTTAAATGAAATCGTTGAGTTGTTGGACGTGTCGAAGGATGGTTGTAGGGGGTATTGAAGTTTCCTCCTAGTATCAGTGAGCCTTCTTTGAATTTCTCTAATGATTCAAATATATGTCTGAAAAATGTGTCCTGACCTATGTTGGGCGTGTAGAGGTTTGCAAAAGTGAATAATTTGACGTGAATTGAGCCTTTTATAAAAACATACCTTCCATCCTTGTCTGTTTCACAGTCTTTTATATTAAAAGGCAGTTTTTTGTGTATTATAATGGTAATGCCTTTGCGTCTCTTAAGGGGTGAGGATGAGTTGTACCATTGGGTGTAATTTTTATTCTTTGTGATAGGAGTATAAGATTTCTTAAAGTGGATCTCCTGCAAGAACACTACATCTATTTTCAGTTTTTCCAGAAATTATAGAATTTGCAATCTCTTCTGATGGATATTAATACCTTCCACATAATAAGTAGCTTGTCTAAATTCAGCCATTTAAAAAAAATTATTGGAAATTAAATTCAGACTACTTTTGTGTAGTGAGACGCATATTGATTCAGGCAGTAAGAATGGGTGTGATGATAGAAGATTGAGAAGCGCAAAAAACAAATTATAATGTAAACAGTTTTCAGAGAAAACAACAATTGTCATGTTATGCAGCTGGGTGGAAATAGTGGGGGAACCCCATTCTACACCAGGTTGAGTGAGTATTCCCTCACAATAAGGGTATATTCACACACAGTGGTTTCAGACCTAATTCGTGTGTATTATGCCTGAAAAAAACGCCCCTAATATGCCTACAAACCTCTGCCCATTGCTTTCAATGGGTATTACGATGTTCTGTTCCCACAAACCTTTATTTTACGCGTCGCTGTCAATATACGGCACGTAAAATGACGTCTCGTCAAAAGAAGAGCAGGACACTTCTTGGGACGTTTTTGGAGGCGTTTTTCATTTACTATGGAAAAACGCTCCAAAAATGGCCGTAAAATAACGCTGTGAAAATCGCGAGTGGCTTAAAAAATGTCTGAAAATCAGGAGCTGTTTTCCCTTGAAAACAGCTCCGTATTTTGAGACGTTTTTTACTTTGTGTGTGAACATACCCTTAGGCTTTGTGGAGATCCAGTGCTCCTCCCAGCAAAATCTCTAGAAACGAAAGATATGATTGATTAACAGGCAAGTAAATGGTATAAATGCAATTGTTTACCTCAATTATGGTATGTTATGCTTAACGGTGAGAAAATACACTATTTTACGGCATATTATTTCTACCACTGAGAACAAATCAGCATTATACTTATTTCTGAGGTGTAAAACCAGTAACTAAACATTAATATTCAAATATATATAGACTCATGTTTAAAAAAAAAAAAGTATGCATCAAGGGAGATCTTTTCTGTCCCATAAGAACAATCAAAAGTCCTCGTGTGTAACAGGTGAAGTGTTCAAATTTCTTGTTCCTATTCTCAAGAACCATTTAAAGACTATAGATCTTGAGGTTCCATTATAGGTAGTCTTTTGTCTTTCGCTCTTGGGGTTTTTATGACTTCTGTATCAGGTATTTTTCATCCTCTTGGTCTTTTGTGGTGTAATGTTTTCCCAATTTCCCACACTGGGTAGTGGTGGGAGATCCAATTTCTCCTCCAACGTGATCCAGTCTGGGATTTGAAGATTGAAATCCAGTTTATTCAGGACGAATGTCAGATCATCCAGGGGTTTTGTTTAATGACTTATTAGCCAAAGAAATTGTAATTCCTGTACGGGATGTTTTCTGCTTAAATCCAGCGTAAATCTGGATATCGTTGTTCTCGTACTCAAATTTTTTTTGTGATTACTTGAATTTGTTAGGATTTCTTCCATGAGCCTAAAACTCTGAAGGCAACACAAAATGTCTCTAGGTTTGTCGTGGCTTATTGATTTTGGTCTAAAGACCCTGTGTGTTCTTTCCAGACCCATATCACAAGGCTCCTCTTTATGGAGCAATTCAGAGAAGATTTGAGTTAAAACGGATGGTATTTCTTTATCCGATACAGTTTCAGGGATTCCTCTTATGTGGATATTGTTACGGCATGATCTGTTTTTTTCCAAATCGTCAATATGGATTTTTTTGTAGGTATGCTACCTCTTGTTTCTCTATAAGAATTCCTGTCACTTTCTCTGAGTGTTGAATTATTTGAGAACATGTCTCTTCAATCTTCAATTCAAGTGTGTTGATTCTAGTAAATACTTGTTTAACATCATTTCACAGTTCTGAGATGTGGTCTTTAACCGTTTGAGTGAACTCTTTGAGATTAGTTATGCATTCAGTAGTAGGAAGAGATTTTATATATTCTCTTAATTCTATAGGTTCCTGCGAGGGTTCTTCCAAGCCTCAAATTGGACAGAAAGTGAGGAAGAGGAAGTGATCGTGTGGTTTTTCACCGGTCTTGGGTTTGTTACTAGCGTCGTAGGATGTTTTTTTTTTTTTGTTTTTGTTTTTTTTCCCCCCGCACTTTCTGATCCCTTTATAGGGGTTTTACTGCTTTTGTCTTCTGTAGTTTTCCCTGGGGTTTTTCCCATGTTTGCCTGTCTTGTTGTAATTTCGCTGGGAGGTATAAAGTTTGTCTTTATTACATTATCATTTATTTCAGTACAGTTTTAAGCCTGTCCAGTTTGCTCTACAACAGGGTAGATAGGGTAATAGAAGGGAGTTCAGTTTAAGACAAGTCAGTGAAAACTTTTGGCAGTGTCCCTGATCTGTTTGAGAGAGAGACTGACACTGTCATATTGTGAACTATATTGAATTACTTTATTTGTTTTTAGGTACTTGAAGCAGGTACTGAAAATTAAATTTACTAAAGAATCCCATACCAGGAAGCTGAACACGTTTTTAAGCTACAATCTTCCTAAAGAAATAGCTAATCTGAGGTATGTTCTTGATATTTATAGTATGTCAACATGAACCCTGAACTCCCCATGAGTGCACTATCTACTGCATATTACTGTCCCTTTTATAATCTAGCATAACTACCGGGACTTCTCCTAGGAGAAGTTTATAAATGTGAGTAAGTGCCAGGGTGTCAGATAACAATACATTTTACACTTTCACCTATGACCGCACCCCTGGAGAGACATCCCATCTGCTGGACAGGAAACCTGAGGATGTAAAAAGGGACTCACCTCTCCACACACCCAGTCAGGTTTTCTGTCCCCCGGATGCGAGGATTGTCCTGTAGGAAAAGCACTTCTCCCTGGGTTGCAGTCCCCCTTTCAAGGTCTTACCTTATTTCCACTAGGGGTGCTCTGGAAGGTAGAAGTTTCCTTTGGAGGGAGCAACCTTAAGCCTTGTACAGGTACTCCCTCCTCTCCCGGTCCAACGCCTCCCTCCCTGGAGGTGGTACAAGGTCCACATGGTGAGTCCTTCCTCTGGCGGGAGAGCGGTCTCCCGGGGTCATACTCTGCTCCCTAGTGGGGTCGGACGATGCCCAGCGTTGGCGGCTTCTGGCGCATTCACTGCAGAGACTTCCGGTCGCCGTGACGCGTCACTTCCTTCAGGGTGACGTGCCCAACACTCGAGGAGCTGGTTCCGGTGACCATAGCGGGGAGGAGGTGCTCCAGGCGTCCGGAGCAGAGGGCCTCAATCAAAGGCCTATTTAGGCCTGAACAACAGGAGCCTTGGTCTCCAGCTTCTTCCTCCATTATGGAAACGCCAGGACGCGCTGACCGATCCGATGCCACCAAGTCCTCCAGTGCGGTACTTGGGGAAAAGTCCAGACTATGGGGTAAGATAAAAAACCCTCTTCCTTAATAAATACTGTTCCCTTTTTTTTGTACATATTTCTAGGCCAGGGATTGTACTAGGACAAAACTGGAAAAAAAAACACAACAAGGAATGTGCTGTTTGTAAAAAGAAACTAGCATCCTCCTATAATAAGAGACTTTGCCAGAAGTGTTTAGACAACATTATCTCAGAAGAGTCTACAAAATTGGGCTCAAGTATTAAAGATATTGTGAGGGCAGATGTTAGGAACTCCCTAAAGTCCCTTAAAAGAAAAAAGGATTTACCACCTACCTCTTCTAGCCGGATAGATCAATCTGATTTCTCCGCAAAAGAGGATTCTCAATCAGAGGAAGGAGAGTACAGCTCCTTAGACTCCTCAGACGAAGACGAGGGAGGGAGAAATTTGTTCCCAACGGAAGACCTAGATCAACTCCTCAAGACCGTAAGGGCAACTATGAACATTGATGATCCTAAAGCAATAATACCCCTAGACTTGACGCCCCAGTGGAAAAAACTTCAAGAAAACATTCCCTTCCCTTCAAGGATCTGGGCTCCTTGTCTGATCCCATGGATAGAAAGGCCGACTTATCTAAAAAAAGATTTGGGAAGTTTCTATGGGAGGATTTAAACCAGGCATTGTAGCCACGTGGCCAGATCTTTAAAAATATGGCTCACACAATTAGAGCTTCATCTGAAAGACAAAACCTCTAGGGATCAAATCCGATCCTCCCTTACAATGCTTTCCAAGGCCGCAGATTTCTTGGCAGATGCCTCAGTAGACCCTTTACGCCAGATCAGCATCCCTGTCAAATGCTAGATGGGCCATCTGGCTAAAAACCTGGAAGGGAGACACTGGGTCAAAAGGGAAGCTGTGCTATTCCCTGCCCTGGAGATGATCTATCTGGGCCCCCGCTTGACGACTTACTAGAAAAAACGTCCGATAGCAGAAAGGGGTTAGACAAGACCAACGAAAGATGCCTTTCGTCCCAAAAGGCCTAATAACAAAAGACCTAATCCTAGGGGACAGGATTTTAGAGCCTCAATTTTTACAAGGAAAAAATAGAGACCAACAATGACGCCAAAGGGTCCATGGTGGGGGGTAGTCTTTCCCTATTTTTCAAGGATTGGCAGAGAATATCAGCGAATCCTTGGATCTTAGGAATTATAAAGACCAGGTACGTGCTAGAGTTCGGGTCTCTTCCCCCAGACAGATTTCTTCCCACAAGACCCCCTAAGGGACCCAGAGGAGCAGAGAGTCTTAGAATTAGAAGTCCTATCACTCATAGAAAAAATGAGTCCTAATTCAGGTCCCAAGCACAGACAGGTCAGGGCTTTTATTCCCCTCTCTTCCTTGTGAACAAACCAGGAGGAAAACCCAGGGTTATAATAAACCTAAAAAGATTGAATCTTTATCTGACCTACAAAAAATTCTGCATGGAGAGCATTGTTTAAACTATAAATCTCCTCTCCAGGGATTGTGTGATGGCATCACTAGACCTGGTGAATGCTTACTACCACGTACCTATATGCCGTCATCAAAAATATCTGACGGTAGCGGTGACACTCAAAGGGTCTTTACTTCACTTGCAATACAGAGCCCTCCCCTTTGGCATTTCACAAGCCCCAGGGGTATTTTCGAAACTAATAGCGGAAATGGCCTCTTATATCCGGACGAAGGACATCCTCCTGATCCCGTACTTGGACGATTTTTTAAGTCGCAGAAACATCTCAGGCCTTGACCCTACAAATAGAGAGAGTTCGCGCTATACTAACAATGTTAGGATGGAACATAAATTTAATAAAAAATAAAATTGAAACCCATCAAACAGATGTATATTCCTAGGAATTCTCCTACACTCCTCCAAGCAGATGTCCGTCCTTCCTTCCAGAAGGGAAAATAAATCCCCTGGTAGACCGTCTCAGAACTCTACTTAGACCATACAACCTCTTTCAGGAAGGCTATGCCAGTCCTTGGCCTCATGACGACGTCATGCATCCCAGCTGTACTATGGGCTCACTTCAGATCCAGGGCTCTACAGTGGGACATTCTAAGTCAGTAGGACAGGAGCAGTCTCTCCCTAGATCAATCCCTACACAACTCATCTGCAGCCATAATGTCTCTCAGACGGTGGTTGAACAGGGAGAACCTCATGCGGGTAATTACATGGAAGTTAGCCCTACTCAACATTACCACAGACGCGAGTCCTTGGGGGTGGGGAGCTCATTACGAAGACCCTTTTCTTCAGGATCAGTGGGATTAACAGACTATTCAGAGATCCTCCACCTTCTGGGAACTGGCATCATTTCTTCAGGCCATGAAGAAATCCATACCGGCAATTTCAGGTCGGCACTTAAAAATCTATTCCGACTTCCGGTTCCGGCGCTGGCGATGCAGGACGCGAGTGACTGAGCTCCCGCTCCCGTCCAGACTGCTTGCTTGCAATAGTCGCTCTGGCGACGACAATCGGCGGTGAAGCCACCAGCCCTGCACACAGAAACATACCCGGTGGTGCCTGTATGGACAGGTACCACCTCAGAAGTGCGCATAAGCCAGCCATGGAAGATTCAGCCGCAGCCGTGGAAAAGGGAGGTAAGATGGCGTCACTTCCCGCTACTGCGCCCCTGCTATACACACAGGAAGATGAGCTGCAGCACCCTCAGTCCCAGCTTTCAAGCCCTGCAGAGCACATAGTCTCTTCTCATCCTGCACCCATTGATTATATAGCCCTGGCCCGTGAAGTGGCCAAGCAGATAGCGCCAGACCTGCAAAAGGCACTGGAAAAAACGGTGCAAGATTCCCTGAACCGCGTGCATGCGGAGCTGGCACAAGTCACTTCCAGGACTGATGAATTAGAACAGCGTATGACGTTGCTGGAGGATGAAAATGAGCGCCTGCAATCCAAACTTAAAGTGGTGCTGTCTGCTACTACGCAGTTGGGGGACAAGGTGGAGGATCTGGAAAACCGCTCCAGGAGGAGCAACCTGCGACTGGTGGGGCTGAAAGAAGCGGTGATCTCTTCTGATTTACAGCGATTATGTGAGAGGACATTGCCAGCAGCGTTAGGTCTTCCACGTCCCTGCCGGGTGGAAAGGGCACACAGGGTGGGGCCGGACCCCAGACATCTCCCAGCAACAGATGACCACAGTTCGCTTCGTCCCAGACAAGTAATCTTTAAGCTGTTGGATTACAATGATAAGGTGGCACTTATGAAGGCATTCCGCAGCAGATCGCGTCCTTTGGAAATAATGGGCATGAGAGTGCTGCTTTTCGAGGACTATTCTACGGAGGTCGCAAAACGAAGGCGTTCTTTCAGCAAGATCTGTACCGCGCTGTTCCAAGCGGAAATACGTTTTAACCTGCAGTACCCAGCCATCTTACGGGTGTTTCAAGAAAACGGGCGGACCAAGAATTTCACCACACCGAAGGAAGCGGAGGACGCACTTACAGAGCTTTGCAGACACAGACCCCAGCATGAGGAGCGTCGCAGTCCAAATCGCAAGTCAAGAGAAGCCAAACGGAATCGACTAGATATGGAGCGAACCTGGGCAGAAGCTTTAATGCCCACACCAGGAAGATCCCGGGGGGGTCGATCCGGAAGTGGAGGGGACTCTCCGAAGCCGCAGAGGCGAACGCAGGACCGCACCCGATCTACGTCTCTTGATTGACGGGCGAAGTTCTTCTCAGCACCATTTTATCTGATGTGATGATCGTCTTGTGGACGCTGTAGACCAATCGCAGGTTCCGATCGACTGCAGATAAGTTTGCAGAGAATTTTAAAGTTCTGAGGAAGGCATTTGGCGGTCTTATTCGACACCTTGTACCGGTCAGCAGCTGACCTAATGTTAAAATGTATGCATTTTGGTATTTTCCCGCATTTTCATCACAGGGGATTAGAGAATGAGTTAGGGCAGGCTCGGAGATCTCTCCTTGTGGGCGTGCTCGAGCGGGAATGATACAATGCCTCCCCTACGCAAGGGATTCGTTATATCTGCCACAGATCGCATACTTGGGGAAGGTTAGGTAGGAGATCTGGGAAAAGGAGGCAGGGAAGCCTAGAGGTGAAACAGGATTCATTTTGACATGTGATGATATAATCCAAACGGACTCTAGGATGTTAAAACTATGGTATAAGAATGTATAAATTTGTGCACAGGCGACAAAGGGTTAATGAGGTGGCAAGGGCAGGTGCAGCTTACTCATTGAAGGAGATAGGGGGGGAGGGGGAGGGAGGGACGTGTTTTGACACAACAGAAAAAAGTGAAGTCTCTTATGCCAATGGGTATTAACCCGTTAGTGACCGACCCATCGTGTTTCTACATCGGTCACTAACGGGCCTTATTCCGATGCCATAGACTTTTTACGTCGCGGCATCGGAATAAGTTTACAGAGCAGGGAACTGTCAGATCTCCCTGCTCTCAGCTGCTAGAGGCAGCTGAGGGCTGGGAGCGTCCCTGCTCTGCCGTGTGAGATCGATATTAGTATCGATCTCGCACGTTTAACCCCTCAGATGCGGTGCTCAATAGCGAGCACCGCATCTAAGTGGTTTTTGAGAGAGGGAGGGAGCTCCCTCTCTCTCCCACCGACACCCGGCGATACGATCGCCGAGTTTCTGTAATGGCAGCCGGGGGTCTAATAAAGGCCCCCAGGCTGCCTGGAGTGAATGCCTGCTAGATCACGCCGCAGGCATGACCTAGCAGATGCCTGTCTGTGTTAAACGGACAGGCAGTAATACACTGCAATACAAAAGTATTGCAGTGTATTATAAATGCGATCGCAGAATCGCATATTATAGTCCCCTAATGGGACTAGTGAAAAAAAAGTTTAATAAAGTTAATTTAAAAAAAAATGAAAAACCCAGCTTTTCCCCTTACAAAATGCTTTAGTATTAAAAAAACAAAATAAAGTTAAGTTACACATATTTGGTATCGCCGCGTCCGTAACGACCCCGACTATAAATCTATTACATTATTTAACCCGCACGGTGAACGCCGTAAAAAAAATAATAAACTATGGAAAAATTGCTGTTTTCTGTGAATACTGACTTTAAAAAAATGTGATAAGTGATCAAAAAGTCGCATCTACTCCAAAATGGTACCAATAAAAACTACAAGTCGTTCCGCAAAAAAAAGCCCTCATACGACCGCATCGGCGAAAAAATAAAAACGTTACGGCTCTTCAAATATGGAGACACAAAAACAAATTTTGAAAAAAAGCGTTTTTACTGTGTAAAAGTAGTAAAACATACAAAAACTATACAAATTTGGTATCGTTGGAATCGTAACAACCCGCTGAATAAAGTTATTGTGTTATTTATACCACATGGTAAACGGCGTAGATTTAGAACGCAAAAAAGAGTGGCGAAATTTCAGATTTATTTCTATTCCCCCCCCCCCCCCCCAAAAAAAGTTAATAAAAGTTAATCAATAAATAATATGTACCTAAAAATGGTGCTATTAAAAAGTGCAACTTGTCCCGCAAAAAACAAGACCTTATACAGCTATGTCGACGCAAAAATAAGAAGGTTATAGCTCTTGGAATGCGACGATTGAAAAACGTAAAAAATAGCTTGGTCATTAAGGTCCAAAATAGGCCGGTCATTAAGGGGCTGATAACCCTTGCCACAGGTGATTTTTCGTTTTTTTTAGGTAATGGCCCGATGGCCTTGATATGGAGTTTAGTTTTGGTTTATAAGCCGGGTTTTGGCTATGTTCTTAATGTTTACGCATGGCTCTTGGAAAAAGATGGATCTGACTCCCCGAACCTATCACGACTTTTAGACATTTTAGCTCATCTTATGCACTGCCCAATAACATGAAAATAATCTCATGGAACGTTAAAGGGTTGAGGTCCCCACAGAAACGGACCAAACTTTTGCGACACATGAAACAATTACACCCTGATGTAGCCCTATTACAGGAAACTCACCTTACCGAGCCAGAATTTAAGTACTTGCAAAAATTCTGGGTGGGCCAGGTTTTTGGCTCGCCGGCAAGGGAGGGTAAGGCGGGAGTTATAATTTTGGTACATAAAAATTTTGCGTTTACGCTGGTGTCCCAAGAGTGTGGTGATGAGGGCCGTTGGATCCATCTAGTGATGGAACATGCAGGGGAAACTATCAGTATTCATAATGTGTATGGCCCAAATACGGTTAACACAGGTTTTTTTGGTCATTTGGAAACCCAACTCCAGCAGGATCGCACTAGGCTTTTAATTCTAGGGGGAGACCTTAACACTGTAAGGTCCTCCAGGGAAGATAGGAGCGCAGGGACTAGTTCGCAGAGAAATAGGGATAAGATCTTGCCAGACTTTTTTAAGACACACTGCCCTAACAGATGCTTGGAGGAGTCTACACCCCGATGCGCGGGAATACACACATTTTTCTCATGTTCATCAGTCATGGTCGCGTATTGATTACTTGCTAGGTAAAGAGGCTCTGTCACCAGATTTTGCAACCCCTATCTGCTATTGCAGCAGATCGGCGCTGCAATGTAGATAAGAGTAACGTTTTTAATTTTAAAAAACGAGCATTTTAGGCCAAGTTATGACCATTTTTGTATTTATGCAAATGAGGCTTGCTAAAGTCCAACTGGGCGTGTATTATGTGTTACATCTGGGCGTGTTTACTACTTTTACTAGCTGGGCGTTCTGACGAGAAGTATCATCCACTTCTCTTCACAACGCCCAGCTTCTGGCAGTGCAGACACAGCATGTTCTCGAGAGATCACGCTGTGTCGTCACTCACTTCCTGCCCCAGGTCCTGCATCGTGTCGGACGAGCGAGGACACATCGGCACCAGAGGCTACAGTTGATTCTGCATCGGCGTTTGCAGGTAAGTCGATGTAGCTACTTACCTGCAAATGCTGATGCTGCTGCAGAATCAACTGTAGCCTCTGGTGCCGATGTGGCCGACACTATGCAGGACCTGGGACAGGAAGTGAGTGACGTCACAGCGTGATCTCTCGAGAACACGCTGTGTGTCTGCACTGCCAGAAGCTGGGTGTTAACCAACAGAAGTGGATGATGCTGATTCGTCAGCATCATACACTCCCATTCCTAACGCCCAGCTAGTAAAAGAAGTAAAAACGCCCGCTGTACGCACATAATACACGCCCAGTTGTACTTTAGCAAGCCTCATTTGCATAAATACTAAAATGGTCATAACTTGGCCAAAAATGCTCGTTTTAAAAAAATAAAAACGTTACTGTAATCTACATTGCAGCGCCTATCTGCTGCAATAGCAGATAGGGGTTGCAAAATCTGGTGACAGAGCCTCTTTAATGACGCATTATCTCGACGATTACGTGAAGCGCCGATTTTGAGGATCTAGTTATTTCGGACCATGCCCCGGTTACCATTACCTTGGCCGACACAGTAGCTAGAGGAACGGATTTTATTTGGAGGTTCCCCGCCTTTCTGGATGAGGGCTTTATACAGAAGCTTAAGGGGTGGTGGATGGAATTTGATGGGGATAATGTATCACATCGTTCGGACCCGCCCGTACAGCCAAAGTGGTAATACGAGGGAAAATTATGCAATTTATGTCTAATCTTAAACGCAAGACTAACGAAGGGTACAAGGCAGCGAGCGACCAATTACGGTGTGCATACACAGCATTTCTACACTCTCCATCAACGCCTTTGGGGGAGAAATGGAGGGAAGCTAAGCGGCAATTTGATCAGTGGTTAGACAAAAGAGAAAGTATTTATCGGTCCCAATTTGATGCCGATCTAATGCGTTTCGGCAATAAAGCGGGCAAATTATTAGCACGACTAGCAAAGGAGAGGTTTGCACCGTCACACATTTCAACACTTAACGACTCCAATAGAAATCCTACATCAGACCCCAAAAAAATTAACACTATATTAAGTAAATACTATCAAGCCCTTTACTCAGACACGCCCATAGACCCCCAAAAAGGTAGGGAATTTTTGGAGAAGGTAAAGCTACCAGGGCTCACTCAGGAGCAGAACGACCACTTGAGCGCAGAGATTACTTTCGAGGAAATCCAGAGCACCATTAAGACCTTATCTAACGGAAAGGCCCCGGGTCCAGATGGATTTACAGGAGAGTTTTTTAAATCTCTGAGAGAAGAAATTAGCCCTACCTTGGTGGCATACTATAATATTTTACTAAGGACCGGTGCTCTCCCAGCAGAGGCCAAAATAGCGCATATAAAGGTATTACCCAAGAAGGGAAAGAATCCTCTTGACCCGGGGTCGTACCGTCCTATATCACTGATAGACCAAGACCAGAAATTACTCACACAAGTTTTGGCCTATCGTCTGGCTACGTATCTACCCACACTGGTGGGAAAATCCCAAGTAGGATTTGTAAAGGGCAGGGCAGCAGTGACTAATTTACGCAAAGTGTTGACGGTGCTAGAAACAGTTAGGCACGATCCCCAGCCAGGTACCCGGCCGGCACTTTTAGCGCTAGACGCAGAGAAAGCCTTTGATAACATACAATGGGAATGGCTGGGGATGGTGCTGGACAAAATGAACGTCCATGGAGCCTTCCGGGTCTTCTTGAAGGGTGTCTACAATAATCCACAGGCACGCGTTCACTCCTCAGGATTCCTGTCGGATCCCTTTTCAATTACATAAAGGAACCCGGCAGGGATGCCCCCTGTCACCCCTATTATTCAATCTAGCATTGGAACCTATGGCTAGATTCCTGGAGGAATCTGATATGTTCAGAGGTATTCAGGTAGGGTCTCTGGCAGTTAAGTTAGCCCTGTTTGCTGATGACGTTCTACTTTTTATGTCAAATACTCAAGAGCATTTAATGCCGGTTTTTCACTTTTTACAGGAATTTGGGCAATGCTCGGGATATAAAGTCAACCTAGCCAAAAGCGAACTGCTGGAGTTGGGCAAACCATTGCCTAAGACCTTTTGGCAATCCTTGGGATGTTGGATATCCCCGGTTGAACATTGCATTACTTATCTGGGCATCAAGATAGGAAAGGTGCCAGACACCCTGTATGGCCTAAATTAGCCCCCGTTATTTAAAAAAAATACAAGCGGAACTCACCCGATGGGGTAAATTGCCGTTATCCCTCCTGGGGAGGTGCCACCTGATTAAGATGGTTAGTTTCCCCAGATTGCTATACCCCTTTCAAACACTCCCTCTCCTATTGAAACATGTGGATGTCTCTAAACTGACTTCCTCATTCACAAAATTTATATGGGCAGGAAAAAGGCCTCGCATTGCACTTACCAAGCTCATGATGGGCAAACATGAAGGGGGGGGGGTGAACTTCCCGAATATCAGGGGTTACAACGTGGCATGTCTTTTTCGTCATGTAGTAGATTGGCTTCACGAAACGAGCCATTATTCCAACATAGATCTGGAGGGAGAGTGTGCCTCACCCTGGAACTTGAACTACATTGTAGAGTTGCCTCTCTTCCGTGCCGTCTCAAAACCTCCATTGTATTGAGAGATACAGTCCTAGCTTGGAAAGAGGTCCGTAAGCATTTTGATCTACCTCACCTGGTATCTAAACATATGCCGTTGAGAGGACACCCGGAATTTTTAGGTAAGGGAGACAGATTTGCCTCTTGGGGGACGATAGGCATTAATAACGCAGGGGATCTTATGCATATAGAGGAAAGGAGGTGGTTAACTGGGGTGGAAATCACCACTAAACTCAGACCCCTAGAAGGTAGGGTTAATTTCTTACAAATTCTTCAGGCACGAGCATTTTGCACCTCCTAGGTTCAGGGATTTGAATAAGGAAGCCACCTCGCACACTCTAGATGAGGTCATAGGTCCAACAACTGGGCGCGTGACTATTTCAGGGTTGTATAGAGCACTGGGAGATGGTTTTGTTCGTCCACAATCAAGGGTTAATTTCAAAGTCTGGGAACGGTGGACCCAAGATCCAGGTATAGGTGAGATCATATTGGGGGGTTGGGAGACGGTACGGAGGAGTGTTATAAACGAGAGCTGGATGGAAACCTATTTTAAATTGATGCATTCGGCTATATATGGCTTTAATATTTTGCCTTCACAATCCTTCCCCGACCGCATTACGTGTTGTCCCAAATGCAACACACCCCTGACGAATTTATGGCATGGAGTATGGGGATGTGTACATACGAAGCGATTTTTTTTTTTGGGGATGGTACACAAATATATTGTGGATCATTGGAAAACTAACCTCCCAATGACGCCTCAAGCGCTATTGTTCCATCAGGCGCGGCCACCGGAGGAAGAGGGTGCTCGAGGGGTGAGATCACCTCCCCTGCTGGTGCACACTATTTTACTGGTGGCCTTGAGATGCCTCCTGAGTAAATGGCTGGAAACAGACACGCCGGGGTTAGAACTGATTGTGTCTCGTCTGAAACAGTTATTAGTTCTTGAGAGGGTGGAGGTGGAAAGACGGTAGGAAACGGGAACAAAGAAGCTATTCGATAAAAGGCAAATATTCATAGATTCGCAGTGCACAGTAGCCGAAGTAGTGGAAATTGTTACGCCTTTCAGGCAGACAAAGTGGTATTATATGCAGCTCTTGGCAGGCACTTTAGGGGGTTTGCAAATGTGATCTAGTCGGGGGGTAAATGATAAGTAGATACTTATTGATGACCTAAGTCGTGTCGGGGATGGGGGAAGTCATGTTTTCGGTCTATATGAAGATCGACACTTATGCCATGTTTGTATGTTATGTTGAATTTAATTCAAGGTTAATTCATTGACCGTTGAGTGCTGCACACTCATGATGCAACCTTTTGCGTGAAATGTTTGTAAAGAAAATGTGAAAACTGTTAATAAAAATGATGTTTTAATAAAAATCTATTCCGACAACACGACCACAGTGTCTTGTATAAATCGTCAGGGGGGTACGAGATCGGCCTTGCTGATGGACTTATCCCCCCAGATCTTTTCTCTGGCAGAGCACTACCTGTTGACCCTATCAGCTGTCCATCTGAAGGGAAGAGACAACCAGGTAGCAGACTTCTTAAGCCGAGAAAGGCTTCGCCAGTCAGAATGGTGTCTGAATACAACAGCATTTCGGAAGATGATCCTCAAATGGGGGACGCCCTCAATAGATCTATTTGCGTCCAGGGAAAACCGACCAAAAGATTCTTCTTCCTAGACCCTTCAGAACACCCAACAGCGACAGATGCACTCTCCCAATGTTGGAGTCAAGAGAGGGGCTATGCCTAACTCCCTCCCCCTTCCCCCCGCCCCCTAAACCTACTCCCAAGAGTAATCAGAAAGGTCAGGGAAAACCAGGCCAGTGTGATATTAATAGCCCCCTTCTGTCCAAAGAGACCATGGTTCACGTGGTTAAGGAAAATGTCCCCAGACCGACCATGGGTTCTCTTAAATGTACCAAATCTCCTATACCAGGGCCCAGTATTACACCCCGAGATTCAGAAACTCCATCTGACAGCCTGGAAACTGAAAGGATAATCCTTAGGCAGAGAGGATTCTCAGAATCCGTCATTTCCACCCTGCTAGCTAGTAGAAAACAAATTACCTCAAAATATATCTGAGGGCCTGGAAAGCATTTTTAAATTTTGCAGGCAGGGATATTTAATCCTTTAGCCAAACCAGATATTCCTTGTAATATTGGATTTTCTACAGGCAGGATTAAATAAGAACCTTAGGCCTAGCACGTTAAAGGTTCAGATTTCTGCACCAAGTTCCTTTTTTAATTCTAAATTAGCAGACCACCCCTAGATTAAGAGATTCCTAACAGTCTCCTGCAGACTTAAACCCAAGATAAGATCCCTAGTTCCTCCATGGGACTTAAACATCGTTCTCCAGGCTATGAAAAATCCACCATTTGAACCACTAGACTATATCCACAAAAATGCTGACCCTCAAAATGACATTCTTGTTAGGCATTACATCAGCCCGTAGAGGGCTTGAGATTCAGGCCCTTTCTGCCTTTCCTCCACACACTCTACTATTCGAGGATAGAGTCATCCTAAAAACCTTACCAGGATTTCTTCCTAAAGTGGTCTTTCCCTTTCATTTAGACCAAGAGATTATTCTTCCCTCCTTTTGCGACTCTCCAAAAATATAGGCAATGCCTAGTCCAGCACCTAAAGATCACCAAGGATGTAAGATCCCCAGAAAATTAGTTTGTCCAGTTTCAGGGTCCTAACAAAGGTTTGGCAGCCAGTAAAGCCACTATAGTGAGGTGGATTAAACCGGCCATAGAATTGGCCTATATAAATCAGAAACTCCAACCTCCAGAATCCTTCAGGGCTCACTCCACCAGAACGGTGTCCACTTCCTGGGCTGAGAGCAGAGGCATCCTTAGATCAAATATGCAAGGCTGCTACATGGAGTTCTCCTCACACCTTTCTCAAGCATTACCGTTTACAACTGCGTACAGCCTCTGACTTGGCCTTTGGTAGAAAGGTACTACAAGCTGTGGTCCCACCCTAAATACTGATTTCTATTGCCCATCTCCAGGGGTGCAGTCATAGGTGAAAGGGTAAAAGAGAGATTACTTAAAGGGAAGGTGTCGCGAAAAAAAAATGTAATAGAAATTAGCTTTTAGTGTGTTTATTAAAATACATTTTATTTATGTTTTTTTACTTTTTTTTTTTTTCTTCTTACTTTTACTTCACTATGGGGGCTACCATTTTTTTTTTCCATCTCTGTATGTGTCGATTATACAGCCCCATAGAGAATGCGAACGGGAGTCGTTCAATTCACAATAGTGTACGCCGTCTATGTGGGAACGGCGCATACGCCGCTCCCACACAGTCCAAAAGGGAGGTCTTCGGCAGGGCTACATCCGGCGCCATTTTCATGTGGACCGGAAGCCGCGGCCGGACAGTAAGATGACTACTTCTGGTCGCGGCTTCCGGACATATGTTCCAGGCAGCGAGGAGTAGGATCGGAGGCAGCAGCGGCGGCAGGAGCAGGTAAGTTATGTTTGTGTATGTGATGTGTGTATTATGTTCGTGTTCTACTGTCTGATTACCACTGTATCTAATCCTCCTACACTGTGTGCCGCCATTTTCTGAGCGAATGCACAGTGTAGGAGGATTAGGAGATTCAACCACCTCCTTCTCCTGGCATTAGCCAGGATAAGGGAGAGAGAATTATGTCAGCTCACTAGAGCGTGTGTGTCTACACCAAATTTGCAGCATAAAGCAATGAGGTTGCTTTACCACATTGCAATGCTGCAATTTTGGGAATTGCTCCCTCTCGTGACCAGCACATGGAAATGTTATAAATTAGAATCTAATTTATAATATTTCCTGACTTGTGAGAAAAGTAAAAAAATTAAAACAATGTTTAATCACTTAAATACTAACTGTTTTTAACTGAAAAAAAATATATATATATTTCTAGCGACACATTCCCTTTAACCTATGACCGCAGCCCTCTGTTACCTTCCCTATTTCTTGTAGCATATAGAGCCCTTATAAGGTAAATTGCCAACATGAATACAAAGGGATTACTTGTAAATATTGTGTGTGTGTGTGTGTGTGTATATATATATATATATATATATATATATATATATATATATATATATATATGAAGATGTGAGGTAATTTCACTTGGGTGGTGCAAAAAAAAAAAAAAAGATAGAATATATATAAAAGAAATAAATAAACTAAACTAATTCTCATGCTGAGTTCTTCCTAAAGACTGGGTGTGTGGAGAGGTGTGTCCCTTTTTTTAATATTCTCCGGTTTCCTGTCCAGTGGATGGGATGTCTCTCCAGGGGTGCGGTCATAGGTTCTTGAAAAAAGGATTACCGGTAAATCTATCTTTTCTCATCAAACCAGACTTTGTCACATTTTCTGATCCTATTTGTACTCCTACGAAAGCGTGCTAAATTTATTTTTTACGTTTTTACATAGAACGTTACCATGACTTGTTTTACAGTGAAGGAAATAAGTATTTGATCCCTTGCTGATTTTGTAAGTTTGCCCACTGTCAAAGACATGAACAGTCTAGAATTTTTAGGCTAGGTTAATTTTACCAGTGAGAGAGAGATTATATAAAAAAAAAAAAACAGAAAATCACAGTCAAAATTATATATATTTATTTGCATTGTTCACAGAGAAATAAGTATTTGATCCCCTACCAACCATTAAGAGTTCAGCCTCCTCCAGACCAGTTACACGCTCCAAATCAACTTGGTGCCTGCATTAAAGACAGCTGTCTTAAATGGTCACCTGTATAAAAGACTCCTGTCCACAGACTCCATTAATCAGTCTGACTCTAACCTCTACAACATGGGCAAGACCGAAGAGCTTTCTAAGGATGTCGGGGACAAGATAGACCTGCACAAGGCTGGAATGGGCTACAAAACCATAAGTAAGATGCTGGGTGAGAAGGAGACAACTGTTGGTGCAATAGTAAGAAAATGGAAGACATACAAAATGACTGTCAATCGACATCGATCTGGGGCTCCATGCAAAATCTCACCTCGTGGGGTATCCTTGATCCTGAGGAGCTCACCGAAAACTACACGGGAGGAACTTGTTAATGATCTCAAGGCAGCTGGGACCACAGTCACCAAGAAAACCATTGGTAACACATTACGCCGTAATGGATTAAAATCCTGCAGTGCCCGCAAGGTCCCCCTGCTCAAGAAGGCACATGTACAGGCCTGTCTGAAGTTTGCAAATGAACATCTGGATGGTTCTGAGAGTGATTGGGAGAAGGTGCTGTGGTCAGATGAGACTAAAATTGAGCTCTTTGGCATTAACTCAACTCGCCGTGTTTGGAGGAAGAGAAATGCTGCCTATTACCCAAAGAACACCGTCCCCACTGTCAAGCATGGAGGTGGAAACATTGTTTTGGGGGTGTTTCTCTGCGAAGGGCACAGGACTACTTCACTGCATCAATGGGAGAATGGATGGAGCCATGTACCGTCAAATCCTGAGTGACTACCTCCTTCCCCCCACCAGGACATTAAAAATGGCTCGTGGCTGGGTCTTCCAACACGACAATGACCCGAAACATACAGCCAAGGCAACAAAGGAGTGGCTCAAAAAGAAGCACATTAAGGTCATGGAGTGGCCTAGCCAGTCTCCAGACCTTAATCCCATCGAAAACTTATGGAGGGAGCTGAAGATCCGAGTTGCCAAGTGACAGCCTCGAAATCTTAATGATTTACAGATGATCTGCAAAGAGGAGTGGGCCAAAATTCCATCTAACATGTGTGCAAACCTAATCATCAACTACAAAAAAAAGTCTGACTGCTGTGCTTGCCAACAAGGGTTTTGCCACCAAGTATTAAGTCTTGTTTGCCAAAGGGATCAAATACTTATTTCTCTGTGCACAACGCAAATAAATATATATAATTTTGACAATGTGATTTTCTGTTTTTGTTTTTTTTTTATATAATCTATCTCTCACTGGTAAAATTAACCTAGCCTAAAAATTCTAGACTGTTCATGTCTTTGACAGTGGGCAAACTTACAAAATCAGCAATACTTATTTCCTTCACTGTAGGTGTGCTGTATTATAATTCCTAATCTTAACACAATCTTTGCTGTTGTGAGATTCCATGTTCTAAAACGGTTCTGTGCCACAACAATTGTACTTTTGAATGCTGGATTAAGGACTTTCAAATGTGAAGTCCAATAGTCACACGTCCTAAATAAACTGGTAGTAAGTACTCTTTCATTTGAGCTATTTTAGCTATTTTTTTTTCTTCTATTTCCAGAGCTTTACTAGAAGCAACTCCATCTCCTGTTGTATTTTGTCACAATGATTGTCAAGAAGGTAAGGCGTCAAATGGCATTTCTATTTTACATTAAGTTTTGGACTGGGTTTCCGTGTCCTTTAGGTGCAGTTTTTGTTTTTTATTTTTTACAGATTGTGCAACGTCCGTACAAGTTGTCATTATTAGTGATTTTGTTGCGTGCATTCTTTATCCATTCCATATTCTTTCTTTCCAGGAAATATCCTGTTACTGGATGGGAGGGAGAATTCTGAAAAGCAGAAGCTTATGCTGATCGACTTTGAATACAGCAGTTACAATTATAGGTATGTAATAATATATTAATAGACTTTATTAAACTAAATCGCACAATTCTCAAAAGAAAGTTAAAAGTTGCTTCATAGTATATATCAGAATGTGTCCCTGGGGATTGACTTTGCTATGTGACCCAATACCAATGTTAAGTATGGGTATTAAAAAGACACTGCTGTTGCAGTCATCTGGAATACAAACTTAAGCCCCATGCACACGACCATAAAAAGATCTCCGTAATTGCATACCGTAGTGTGGTCTGCAATTATGGACCCATTCAGTTCTATTGGCCGCAGACACCTTTCCGGATCACTATGGATAGGTGTCCGTGCCGTAGAACTATACCGCAATAGATAGAACATGTCCTATCTTTTGCGCTTTACGGGCCGTGCTCCCATACTTTGTATGGGAGAACGGGCCGAAAAATGCGGGCTACGGGCACGGCCGTGTGCATGAGGCCATACAGATTGATTTTGGTGACACCTCATGATCCAGTAGGGAAGCCTTAATTTAGTGTTAGATGTCAATAGTGAAGATTTTCAGTTTTGGACCAGTACCGTCAGTTAATCGTCTAATTGGGCTGATATAAGTCAAGCATATTTCTTTACCTATACCTCAGACAGAAGGCTCCGACATATGTTACTGTATCGGTAGTGTGTCTGTGTACAGGAAAGTTTGATCAGCACACTGCAACAAAACCTGTATACAGCTGCATGTACACCTGTGACTGCGAAACCATACAGTACACAAGAAAATGGCGACAGCACACTGCGAACACCAATGGCACCTAAACACTATTCATAAATATATATTCATTGCTGCTGAATCTTCTTACAATAGTGAGGTTCTTAGCGCAGATTTTGATCAAATTGTGTGAGCCCATCCGCCACGACATGGCGACCTCTGTGGTGGGACTAAACCTACATATACTTGGGGATAGTAGGAACCAGCATTAAACTAATTAAAATCACCCAGGACAGAATGTGTGGAGTACAAGATAAAAAAAAAATGGAGGCAGCCACTAACACATATATGCAATACATACATAGTTAGTACAGCTGAAAAAAGACACATGTCCAAGTTCAACCAAGGGATGGGAAAAGGGAAGGTAAAAATTTCTACACATAGGAGTTAATATTTTTTTTGTTCTAGGAAATGATCTAAGCCTTTTTTAAAGCCATCTGCTGTCCCTGCTGTGACCAGCTTTTGCGGTAGAATATTCCATAGATTCACAGTAAAGGCTTGTCGCCTCTGCAGATTCAACCTTTTTTTCTCCAGACGGAGGTAGTGCCCCCTTTTTTTTGAGGGGGTTTTACATGGAACAGGATTTCACCATATTTTTTGTATATGCCATTTATTTATATAAATTAACCCCTTCCCGAAATATGACATACAGTTACATCATAGCCGGGTAGGGGAAGTATGGAGCGGACTCACGGAGTGAACTCGCTCCATACAATGCTGGTTGCCGGCTGTATGTTACAGCCGACACTCGAGCGCGATCCCGCTAGGTCCGCCATCTTTGTACACCTATTAAACAGGGCTTAAAGAGGCTCTGTCACCAGATTTTCAAGCCCCTATCTCCTATTGCAGCTCGCGAGATCACGCTGTGACGTCACTCACTTCCTCCCACAGGAGGAACGAGCGAGGACACGCTATGTGTCTGTGACCTGCCAGAAGCTGGGTGGTAACGAAGAGAAGTGGATGATGCTGATTCGTCAGCATCATACACTTCCATTCACAACGCCCAGCTAGTAAAACAAGTAAACACACCCAGATGTAACGAACACAATACACGCCAAGTTGGAAATAAGATTAAAAACGCCCAGTTGTACTTAAGAAAGGCTCATTTGCATAAATATAAAAATGCTCATAACTTGGCCAAAAATGCTCGTTTTTGGAAAAGAAAACGTTCCTGTTATCTACATTGCAGCGCCGATCAGCTGCAATAGGAGATAGGGTTTTGAAAATCTGGTGACAGAGCCTAGATGCCTGTCAGAATCACGATATACTGCAATACATTAGTATTGCAGTATATCGTGCAAGCGGTCGAACGATCGCTGGTTAAAGTCCCCTAGGGGGACTAATAAAAAAGTAAAGATGAGTTAAATAAAGTTGTTTTTGTGTAAAAAAAAATAAAAATATTAAAAGTTCAAAAACCCCCCTTTTCCCATTTCCCCCCTAGAGCATAGTAAAAAATTAAATAAACATAATTGGTATCGCTGCGTCCGTAAAAGTCTGAACTATTACAATATATCATTATTTAATCCGCACGGTGAACGCCGTAAAAAAAAAAAAAATTGTAAATGCCAGAATGTCTATTTTTTTGGTCACCTAATCTCCCATAAAAAGTGATCAAACCGTCGAATGTACACAAAAATGGTATTATTAAAAACTACAGCTTATCCCGCAAAAATAAGCCCTCCTACCACTTAATCGACGTAAAAAATAAAAAAGTTATGGCTCTCGGAATTTGGCGACACAAAATAAATTTTTCTTTTTTACTTGTAAAAGTAGTAAAATATAGAAAAAAACTATATATATATTTTTTCCCCGTTTCCTGGTACATTATACGGAAAAATAAATGGTGCTACGAAAAACTACAACTCGTCCCGCAAAAATCAAGCCCTCATAGTACTATATTGACGGAAAAATAAAGACGTTATGGCTTTTGGAATGTGGGGAGGAAAAATGAAAATCTGAAAGTTGTTTACAACGGGAAGGGGTTAATCATGTCCCCCCTTAGTCGTCTTTTTTCAAGGCTAAATAGGTTTGATTATTTTAATCTTTCCTCATAACTTAGATTCTCCATGCCCCTTATTAGGTTCATTGCTCTTCTTTGTATTTTTTCCAACTCCAGGGCATCCTTTCTATGAACTGGAGCCCAGAACTGAACTGCATATTCTAGATGAGGCCTCACTAATGCTTTGTAAAGTGGTAATATTACATCCCTGTCCCGCGAGTCCATGCCTCTTAATACACGACAATATCCTTCTGGCATTTGAAGCAGCTGATTGACATTGCATGCTGTTATTTAGTTTGATTTACAAGTACACCCAGATCCTTCTCAACAAGAGAATCCCCCAGTGTAGCTCCCCCTAAGACATATGATGCATGCAGGTTGCTGGTACCCAGATGCATAACTTTACATTTATCTACATTAAACTTCATTTGCCAAGTGAACGCCCAAACACTTAGTTTTGTTTAAATCCGCTTGCAATTCACGAACATCTTCCATAGATTGAACTATATTACATAGCTTGGTGTCATCTGCAAAAATAGAAATAGTGCTATTAATCCCATCCTCTATATCATTAATAAATAAGTTGAATAATAGTGGTCCCAGCACTGAACCCTGGGGTACACCACTTATAACCGGGGACCATTCAGAGTAGGAATCATGGACCACAACTCTCTAGATTGAGAATTGGCTCAAGGACCGTATCCAATTACAAACTATTTTCTAAACCTAAAGTCCTTAATTTACCCATTAGACGTCTATGAGGGACAGCGTTAAATGCCTTTGCAAAGTCCAAAAACACTATATCCACAGCGGCCCCTCTGTCTAGTCTTCTGCTCACCTCTTCATAAAAACAGATCAGGTTAGTTTGACAACTTCTGTCCTTAGTAAAACTGTGCTGGCTGTCACTTGTAATACTATTTTTGTCACATATTCCTGTATATAGTCCCTCAATAGCCCCTCAAACATTTTCCCCACGATGGATGTTAAGCTTACTAATCTACCGGGGGAAGACCTAGATCCCTTTTTGAAAATAGGCACCACATTTGCCCTGCGCCAGTCCCTTGGCACTATACCAGTCACTAGAGAATCTCTGAATATTCTGAAAAGGGGGGCTGAAATAACTGAACTGAACTCATTAAGAATTCTAGGGTGTATCCCATCTGGTCCCGGGGCCTTGTGTTTATTTATTTAATACAGCTTGGACCATAACTACATTCATCCAATTCAGTATATCAACTGATATATTAACAGCAGCGGCTATATCAGCTGCTCTTCTGTTGAAAATACAGAGCTAAAGAACCCATTTAGTAACTCTGCCTTCTCTTGATCCCCTGTGACCAACTCCCCATTACCACTATTTAGGGGTCCTACATGTTCAGACCTTGGCTTTTTTGCATTTATATACTTGAAGAATTTTTGGGGATTTGTTTTACTATCCTTGGCCACCTGCCCTTCATTTTGTATTTTTGCTAATTTTATTACATTTTTACAGATTTTATTACACTCTTTATAATTGACAAACGCTACAGCTGTACCGTCAGATTTGTATTTTTCAAATGCCCTTTTTTTTTCATGTATTACCCATAAGAGACAGTTTGTGGGTTTAATCCCCGTTCAGGGGGTTTGAGCAGCGTAGGGACCCACCTCACAGAGGTTGTTGCGGATGGGTTCACACAATTTTATTTTTTATTTTTTTTGTAAGTCTGTTCATCAGCAATGCATATTTATAGTGTTTAGCTGCCATTGGTGTTCGCAGAGTGCTGTCACCGTTTTTGTGTGTGTGTATCCGGCACTCAACAATTCTTTCTTGAAACAGAAGTATTTTTCTTTGCAATCCACAGACATAAAGATGGCGTTTCGGTCAAAACAATATGACCTTTTTCAGATCTTCTGTAACCTTAATCAAAAATAACTTAGTAAATTTATATATGTATTACATATGTCATAAGAAATATAATTTCTATTTCCAAGTATTCTGACGTATTATATAACAAATAAATCGAAGTAAAACCACATTTAATTTATGCGTATATAGTTTAGATAAATCTTGAATGGCAACGAGATTAGTATTCAAACTACTCATAGATACTAAAGTATGTTACATACATACATACATACATACATACATACATACGACAAAGGAGTGGCACCAGGTTCACCCCATGAAGATGAAACACAGTTGTTTTATTAACCTTAATTGAGCGATATATCGGTTGACCATAGAACCTTTTTTCCTTCTGTTTTGTGGTGAACCGAAAAGCTCGTTCATCTGCTCATCATATAGTTTTAAAAAAGTAAAATATTATAGTTTGTCTGCAGCACATCTCCCTGTGTAAACAGGGAGACGCGCTGCCAAGATGATGATGTATGGAGACGAGCGATCAGAGTAACGATCAATCTGCTGTCTCGATCTGCACCGGCCAAAACCTGCCGGTGTAATGGGGCCTTTGCATGAGTTGATACATCAACATAAGCTGGGGCAATAAAACTGAGGTTATAGGGGTGATTACTTAGGAGTTAAGGGATCTGGAATCAAACTGATGGGGGATGTGATGTGTGTCCATGAAATGGCTCATAAATCCAGTTGTTAGATTGAGGCCTTGTGTCAATGACTGGAATGTCAGCTTGAATTCCCAAATTGTTCTTTCTCTGTAGTTCTTAGGGTATGTTCACACAGAGTATTTTGGTGCTGTTGACGCGGAAACTGGTTCTGAAACGGTGCCAAAATGGGAGACGGAGGCATTTTTTTTGTTTTCCCCGCAAGCAGTTTTTAAGGAGCAACATGCCCGATCTTCGGGCGTTTCCGTCTCTGACCTCCCATTAACATGGGAGGCAGAGAAAGCGGTTTTCGCAGCGTTTTTTGCCTGTGGTGCTCAATGGCCGCGGCCGAAAAGCACCACGAAAAACGCACCAAACTGCGTGCAGGTAGGTCCAAATCTGCCTCGAAATTCCTGAAGGAGTCTTGAGGCAGATTTTTCCGCCTGCAAAAAACTGTGTGAACACTGCCTTCAAATGACCCTTGAGTATTAGGACCTTTAAATCTGCCAAACTGTGGTCTGGTCCAGAGAAGGGTTTCCCCGCGGTCAACGAATGTATCCTACCTACAATAATTTTGTCTTTTTAGACAAGTATTTAACATTGCATATGGTTTCTGGCTAACTCGGTACTACGCAATTTTTTTAATTTTTTATTTCAGGAAATGTTTTTAGAATTCTCTAGAAAACCACATGTGCATATACTCTATACATGTAGCAATTTTTCATGTTCGCACTGTGTGTGAATGAAAAAATTATTTCCCCATTATCTCGCATCTAACCTGTATTTCTTCACAAAAAAATGCATCGAAAGATGCCTGAAAAGAGCCAAAAAAATTGTGTGTGTGAAACTAGCCCTCCTGGCAGATTTTATGGATCGCAAACTGGTGCTGGACCTCTATTCTGCGCTATTAAGAACATGCTGTTAGAGATACTCTGCTTTTAAGCAGCTTAGTCTCTAATATCTTTTGTTGCGACGGCATTAGTGGTACTTGCATGTGGTGGTCCGATCAGTTATTCAAGTCTGCTGATTAATTCTTTCCAGACCACAGATTCTCAAACCTTGAGGAGCACTTTTCACCCTGTCAATGCTATTGCAGATGACTAACGGTCATCACATTTATAACCCTAGTTTTCTAATGTACTGATATGACCCCAATAGTGGAACTGAACTGTTTGATACTGTCCTGTTATGTTTTTGTTTTAATGACTTGGTGTTTTTGTTTATTCAGGGGGTTTGACATTGGAAATCATTTTTGTGAATGGATGTATGATTACACCTATGAGAAATTCCCATTCTTTAAAGCCAAATTTTCAAAGTATCCCATAAAGAAACAACAGGTAAACTGGTTTATGTTATTAGGTTTTAGGCAATAGCTGGTATAGGGCACTACAGTTTTTTTTTTTTTGTTTTTTTTTTCTTGTTACATAATTGTTGGATGATAAGCCATTCTACATATGGGCATAATTAGAATGACAGCGCCACCCTTCAGGGTTCCTTTTGTTAGGCCCCAGTTACATGACCGTAATTTTGATCCGCAATTGCGGATCAAAATCTTGATCAATTCACTTCTATTTCTTCTCGTATGTTTACGGGTAGGTGTCTGGGCCGTATAAAAATAATCTGCAAAAAATAGCATGTCCTATTTTTTGGATTTTATGGACCGTGCTCCCGTACTTTCCCACGACTGTCAGTGGCCGGCCGTGCCCGTAATCATGGACCGTGATTGCGCCTTCGGCCATGTGCAGGGGGTCTCAGTTATTTTTGCAAGTGCAATTCCACTCGCCATGTTATTTCAGCACATTAAAGTTTTCAAAAGATTTACTACTTTTGACATTTTAACTGTGGAATACTGTTAATTTTGGTCATTGACATTAATATCGTATCTGACTTCTTTTTTTTCTCTTCCCCCCCCCCTCTAGCTTCACTTTATATCTAGCTATGTAACAGCATTTCAACCTGGGTTTGAAAACATGAGTAATGAAGAGAGAAGTAAAGTTGAGACTGAAATGCTAATTGAAATTAACAGGTGAGTTTTTCCTGAAGAGAAGAGCACTTTATATTTATAAAGCACTTCAAGGGGTTCTCCACTTTGGGCAATCCCTCTTTTATTTAGAAGGGTTCTCCAGTAATCTTTTCACAGGGTGTCCTGGCTGAAGGTGTTAAATTTCCCTTCAGTGCCAACATGTGGACAACAGAGTATTATAATTCCCTTTTGAAATTAATAGCCTGTCTATGTAAGGCAGACGTTGGAGGTCCCCCAGTGATATGCACTTTGTAGCTGCCATCCATTTGGACTAAAGAGACCCCCCCCCCTCCCATTTTGAACCCTATATTAACTCCTTAATAACCAGACTGCTTTAATTTAACTGCAAGTATTTATCATGATTGGCTGATCATTTTCTGCTTTGCGCCAGCCCCATAGAAGCAGGTGTTTTTTTTTGTTTTGTTTTTTAACGGACTCCCTGAAAGGCCAGTTTAGTCTCTACTATTGCTAAAAGATCATTCATACAATTGATTGGCTGCAATGCGCTGTATCATGTATTTGGCCAGCTTAAAGCAGCACTCCCACAGAATCTTTTATTCTCTGGCCCTTTGGAAAGGCACACTATGTAATTTTCATACTAATGGCTGTATTTGTGAGTTATCTACTCCCTTCTGGTCCTCAGTTATGTCATGTGACTAGGAATAGGACTCTCGAACTGCCACAGTGTCATGTGTGGACACGAACTCAGTTTTTCCATTAATTTCTAGAAGACTCCCATCGAGGCTGTGATAGTAATGAATAGAAAAACTGACTTCCTGTCCACACGTGAGACGCTATGATAGTTGGAAAGTCTTTTTGCCGGTCACATGACAGAGCTGAGGACCAGAAGGGAGCAAATAACTCACAAATACAGCCACCGGTAAGAAGATTACCTTCACCACAATTTATATAATGGGTCAAAGAATAAAAAAAATTGTGAATGCTACTTTTAAGAGTGCAACGTCAGAATTAAAACTATCATTAACAGTTAAATAAGAGTACCGTATTTTCGGACTATAAGACGCAGTTTTTAGCCAGAATAAATCTTGCTAAAAAGTCCCTGCGACAGCGCCAGGCCCCCTGACGGCCCCCTTCCCGACCCATGATGTGCCGGCACATCATGTGGAGGGGATGATGTATGGAGCGGGCTCGCGCTGATTCCGCTCCATACACTGTAGGTGGCCGCTTCTGACACGCTGCTCTAACGGCCAGGAACGGTTCCTGGTCGTTTAACTAGTTAAATGCCGTCAATAGCGACCGCGGCATTTACCGTGGTTTTCCCATGAAGGACACATGACATATCCACAGGATATGTTATAAATGTCAGATAGATGCGGGTCCCAACTCTGGGACCTGCATCTATCTCTAGAACGGGGCCCCCTAAACCCCGTTCTAGCTTACCCGGCTCCACTGTCTTCTGGCCACTTCACTTCCTGGTTGCATGGTCGAGTTACGCAAACAAATTAACTCGCTGACTTAAGCAGTTTCCGTAACTCCCATACAACTAAATAGTAGTTACGGAAACAGCGTACCATGCTAACGATCGATGTTTCAAGTCCCTTAGGGGAACTAATAAAATGTGTAAAAAAAAAAAAAAGTTCAATACGTTTTCAGGAGTGTAAAAATGTTTAAAAGTAAAAAAACAAAAACAAAAACCTTTCTCATTTCTCTCCAAGCACAAAGTAAAAATAAAAAGATGATAAAAAAAAATTGGTATCGCTGCGTCTGTAAAAGTCAAACTATTACAATATATAGCATTATTTGACGCCCACCGTGAACGGCGTAAAAAAAAAAAAATTTAAAACCTCAATCGTTGTCTTTTGGTCACCATAGCACTAAAAAGAATTAACTAAAAAAATGTATCTACAAAATAAAATGGTGGTAATAAAAAACTACAGCCCGTCCCGCAAAAATAAGCCCTCCCATCACTCAAACGATTAAAAAATATAAGTTATGGCTCTCAGAATGTGGTGAAACTGAACACATTTTTTTTTTCTTAACCAATAGTTTTTTTCTTTGTAAAATATGTAATGTTAAATGCTTTTGTGTCAAAAAAGACCAAAGTATAGCAGATATGATACCTTCTTTGTAAAATGACATTTTTTCCTATTTTCTGTTGTCTAAATCCAGGGTGCGTCTTATAGTCCGAGAAATACGGTATTTTTAAAAAAATTCTAAAAATAGGATCCAACAAATAAATAATAAAAATAAATGTGATCCTTGTGTGAGCGAGGCAGACAATCTTGAACAGTTGACTTCCCTGAAGCACACTTGAGCCAATACCATGAGTACCTGCAGATACTAATCCAATACAGTATACATTTATGCTCTGGGACTGCAAATAGCATATTCTGAGCTACAGAATAATACAATTTATGAATTTGTTTAGGTTTGCTCTTGCATCCCATTTCTTCTGGGGTTTGTGGTCTATTGTTCAAGCAAAAATCTCATCTATCGAGTTTGGGTATATGGTGAGTATTGAAATACAGAATGTTACTGTTTTAATGGAATATGATGACCTGAACATACTGACATTTTTAGCGTGATTTACAAGCCTGTGATTTGAAAGCTGCATCTGGACTATTAGGGTATGTTCCCACACACATCCTGCAGTTTTTCTGCAACAGAGAATCTGCAACAGAATCTCTAGAAAACCACTGGCATATCTGTAGCAGAAATCCGTACCAAATAATATGTTTTTCCCTCTCATATTGCTGCGGAAACGCAGCGGTTTTACCTACGGATTTAGTGTTAAGCATTGGTTACAGCAAAGTATACGTGCACCTGCGGATTTCCGGCGGTTTTTACTGCGTTTCTGCTGCGTAAATGCTGTAAAAACAGCAACAACAAATCTGTTGCAGAATTTTTGCTTCCCATTAGTCTATGGGCCAAACACACAGCATCTCCGCACAGAACACGCAGCATAAATTGACATGCTGCGGTATTGAAAGTGACACCGTAGAACACCTTCCGCATGATTATTTTTTTTTTTTCCACAGCGTGGGCGTGAGTTTTTCCAATTCTCATTCACTTTGCTGCTACTGTAAATGCTGTGGAATTTTCGCACAGAATTCCATTGCGGAAATTCCGCAGCATTTACGCTATGTGGAACCCCGGCCTTATACGCCTAAGCTGGTAATAAATTAGAAGTTGACATTTTTACATTAAACCTTATGGAAGACTTGTCAGGAGTCTTAGCAGTAGATTCCTACTCTAAATGTTATACAGTTATAATTGGTGTACCCCATGGTTCAGGGCTATTATTTAACTTCTTTATTAATGATCTAGAGGATGGGATTAATAGCAGTGTTTCTATTTTTGCAGATGACCCCAAGCTATGTAGTTCAGTTCAGAAAAATGTTCATGAAATTGCAAGCCGACTTGGATAGATTAAATGTTTGGGAATACACTTGGCAAATTAGGTTCAATGTGGATAAATGTAAATTTATGCATCTAACCTGCATGCCCCATATGTCTTGGAGTTAAACTGGGAGAGTAGACAAGAATTTTAGTGATCATAGACTAAATAATCGCATCCAATGTCAATCAGCTATTTCTAAAGCCAGCACGATACAAGGACATATTACCAATGTACAAAGTGTTATTGTGGCCTCATCTAGAATATTCTGTTCATGGAAATTATGCCCTGGAGTTAAATAAATATTAAACTAATGAGTATCTTAGTTATGAGGACAGATTAAATGAATTACATTTATTTAGTCTTGAGGAGAGACGTCTAAGTTGTGGGCATCATTAACTTGAACAAATATATAAATATTGTTTTTTTTTTTTATACAGGCCATGTAAACTTTTCCATGTAAAATTCCCTCAAAAGCCAATGTGGCACGAACTGTGCTGCAGCGTCTTTGGCTCTTTGCCTCTCTCACTCTGCTCCTCTCTCCTCCTCCACTCTCCCATAGACTTCTATGGCCAATTGTAACCTTCTCACTCAGTAAACTGATTGTCCGTCAGAGTGAGTGAACAGTTAGGCTAGATTCACACGAGCATGTTCGGTCCGTAAAGGACGGAACGTATTTCGGCCGCAAGTCCCGGACCAAACACACTGCAGGGAGCCAGGTTCCTAGCATCATAGTTATGTATGACGCTAGGAGTCCCTGCCTCACTGCGGGACAACTGTCTCGTACTGTAATCATGTTTTCAGTACGGGACAGTAGTTCCACTCAGAGGCAGGGACTCCTAGCGTCGTATATAACTATGATGCTAGGGGCCCGGCTCCCTACAGTGTGTTCAGTCCGGGACTTGCGGCCGAAATACGTTCCGTCCTTTACGGACCGAACATGCTCGTGTGAATCCAGCCTTAGAAGGTGGGTGTAAAGAAGCTTGAGTGGGGAGTTGCGTTTTTTCTCTAATGATGTATTACAACGTTTTGTATATTCGCTTGTACTATAGATTTTGTTAAAAATGTTTTTAAAAATTTGTCAAAATTTGTTAAAAAAAATGGGTGACAATTTAAGAACTGTAGAATGACCTACCTTAGGAACTGGGAACAGAAGTAACAGTAGATGGCTAACGTTTACCCATACCCCTTCTCTTAATTCACATCCGCTCCTATCACTTGGTTGAACTTAATGGACATGTGGTTTTGTTTTCAACTGTATAAACTATGTAAGGGTATACTTTACTTGCAATACGTTTGGCCTCATTGATGTGTGCGTGATAAACCTTTGCCAAGGATGATGCATTATCGCACATGAGCTACTCTGTGGACTTCTTCACCTTGTAGAAATATAATAGAAAGAGATGACTTCTCTTCAGTCAGGGGCAAACTGGTAGTAATTTGAAAGGGTGGTGCAACCAGTGAATTGTGATTGCATTATACTGTATAGCTCAGAGATGCAGCCAGTTTTACAGTTTGCTGCTGGTTTTTGCAACTACTATGTTGACAATCACACCACTAACCCCATATAACATAATGGGGAGAAATGTATTCATGTAATTACACCAAAACTGATTTTTATTTTTTTTAGTTTGTGTCGGAAAAAGAACAGCGGCTCCCAGTCGCAGAGTGTGCAATTCAGTAACGAAGCCTTACGGCACCAGGTACAACCTGGTGGGTTGCTGCACTGTATTCCTCAGGCTGGCATGTCCGAATGCCACTGCTAATATACACTCTTCAATACTGTTTAGGCTGCGGTATCCTGACTTATACTGGCCTTATGGGATACATATGTCCACTTGTATATGGGCATATTGGCATATCCATTAGATTGCTCCATTGCATAAGTTGAAGCTGCTCCATACGTAGTGCGTGTGTGTTTTTAAAAAAAAAAAAAAAAAAAAAAAAAAAAAAGCCTGTGTTTTTTCTTACGTTAATTAGATTACCGTATAGTACCAGATGAAAGGATGACCTGTTCCAGAATGCAAATTAACAGAGCAAGTAGAACTGTGAACTTCGATCTGGGTTATAAAGGTATATTTAGACTGCATACTTGTTGCCAACATTTCTATGACAAAAAATAAGTTCCATGAATCTTAATGGGGTGGTTTCTGCAGCATATGAATGGGTTTCTGCAAGCCCCGTTCAGATAAAAAAGACAGTCACAGAAATTTCTGCAACAAATCTGCCGCGTGTGAATATACCCTAATACTCATTTTCTACTGATCTTGCGTTACAGCTTGTAATGAAATGTGTTAGGTTACTGAACTTTTTATAAAGAAACGAAATTGGTACAAAACATGCATAAGACTTTTTATTTTTTTATTTTATTTTTTATCTAGTTCATAAAGATGATTTTTTTTTTTCTTGTTTTGTTTGCTAAGGAATATGCCATGGCAAGATTTGATGCCTATTTCCTACATAAGAAGAAGTTGGGACTGTGATTCCTACCTGTATGGATGACAATGATTGGAAAATGACCCAGCTTCAATACTTCTGAATATCATGTTTTCTGTAAAACCACCTGCTCCAGATACATGAAACACACACCGGATGTTTACTATAGCATCTTGAACCTGTAATTCAAGTAAATATTGTCTTGGGTGGAGTACAGCGGAGTAGTCCTTTGCTCTTGCATGTATATGTGATTAAGAAGCTCCTAATGAATTGGTTGGATTTCAATGAGTCCTGAAGTCTGCCGATTTGTCTCCCATTCTGACCATTGGGGGGAAAAAGACATTTATTCAATAAATCATCATGCAGTTTGGCTTAATTCATGGCAATGATGTAAGTGTTTTTCGGTCTTTTTAAAAACTGAATGTATATATTGTGAAATTGTTAAATATCTTGTAGTAATTTTGATTTAATTTTTTTTCTGAATTTTAATAGGGTTTTTTGCACACATTCCTTCTTTTAAAGAACTCTCTGGGCAGTTAATTTCTCAAATAGTATGTTCTTTGAAGCTTATAATGGGCACCGCAAGATGTTCTGCTATTGACCATTTAATCTATCTTGATGCAAATAGCAACTACACCAGCTTGGCCAAGTTATACTCGCTACAAGGGGCATTTTGTAATACATTGTACCATGTGGCTAGTTGAAGAATCTTTTACACACTAAATGTCACTTCTGCAATTTTAGATTTGAACTTGTAGGATACTGTTCGCTTGTTGCTCATGATGCAGCTTGTTATACAGTAATGTAATCGTATGAAAGTGGGATTGTACCCTGAGGCTACTCGCTAACAATAAACTGAACCGAATTGGCACCCATAATTTATTGTTTAATGCATAATAAAATATTACAGCTATTGTAATGTTAGTGTATAATAGCGAACCTCTATAAACAATTTATTCTGTTCCCAACGCAAGTATTTTGGATATAGAAATGGCCTTTGTCAACAATTCTGCACTGCAAGCATGTAGAGTTATATTGGGGTAGCCTACTTCCCTGGTCCAGACTTTTACTTTCCTCTAGGATGCTGGAAGATATTAAATAGCTTGAAGGATGCAAGCAGGGCAGACCTAAAATGGGTCGCAATTCGAATGTCTCTTTATTCTTACCTGCTTATATTGACCGTGTCAAGCACAGTCTACCAGGCTAAGTGGGTTTTAGTTTAAACTTTACTTTAGGTTTATCTGTAAATTATTTCATTCTTTACTTGACAATTCCTTTAATGAATCTCTGAGGTTTTCAATAATGTGACTAATTACAGAAATACTGTGTATTGATAATGTACTAAATTGAATTAAGAATGTGTGCAACTTTGTTTTATTAGAGGTGTTAAAATCCATGTATAAATAGGATAACTTAGTCATGCATAAAGCCTACGGGCACACATTGTGCAGGGAGCATGCAGTCATTTGATGCGGAGAGAAGTTATGAAAGCAGTACTGGCTGAATAGCGTCAGGAAGAGCAGACGGTCAGGTACTCATACCATATGTATTTAAAGGGTGTCTCAGCAGTTTTGTCCACCCCCACACAAAAAAACGCTAACCACAATAGATAGCGATCATGGAAACTAGTGTAATCATGCCTATGTTGCCGATCCTAGTCCTTCCATAACTTTGAACAAGTAGCTTTAATTTCCCACATGTCCTATGCAAATGAGATGGCAAGTGTCCCTCAAACAGTGAAGTGCCCTGCATTCTGCTGTAAACCCTCCCCAAACCCAAAACAGCTCTCCTCTAAGGTAATAGCGGAAGGATATTCCAATGTTAAGAGCTAGTGAATCTATATCGACTCCCCTTTTTGTGTTTTATGCAGGTTCATCATAACCGCGCAAAGGAGTACTTTTTCTTAATTTCAACATAATTACAGTGGTCCCTCAAGTTACAAAGTTAATTGGTTCCTGGGGCGACTATTTCCAGTTGAAAATATTGTAATTTTAGGTAAATTGAGAAGGTTCGTGAGGCGGTTGAAATTCCAAATGAAAGAGCCCAGAATTGGAAGTCTAGTAGATCCTGATCTATGTTCGTGAATCTGAGAAACTTCTGGAACTCTGTATAGATTGGGATATGATGGTACGTGTCCTTTAGGTAGATTGTGGCCATGTCTGCATTTTTTTTTTTTGGTATAAGGGGAGTAGTTGAGCAACAGGATTTCATCTTGAATCGTCCGTAGGTTATAAATTTTATTTTAGAGGTTTTAAAATTATGGTGGTCCAATGTGTTGCATCTGGTTTTTTGACAAGAAAAATACTTTAATAATGTCCCTTCATTTCTTCCTCTTAAGGATTTGGAGTAATTATATTCACTTGTAGGCATTTTACTACTCCTTCCACCAAATTTATTTTTGAGGTTTGAAGATGATTGTCTTTTGTAATGACTAATTCTGTAGGAGCGTAGGAGAACTTCTATATCCTGTGTGGGTTGTGTTCAACACCGAGGTGTAGGCAGTTATTTATCGTTAATCCTGGATAAAAATCTGAGATTCTGGCTCCTACTGTATTGGCTTGTGTAAAGGTTCAGACAGCACCAGATATGTGGAGGGATGGGGTTTTGCACGGATAGGAGCCAAACCCGAAGAGGAGTATAAGAGTACCAATTTTGAAACAAAAGTTATCTATTTTGTTTTTAATGCCCGTGCCGAGTGAGACGTTTCGGTCTAAGCGACATTCATCAGGCACTGAGCCGTGCTGAAAAACTGCCTAGATGAGCGCTAGTGGTGCTGATAGCGGCTGGCCGCTGTGTCAGAGCGCCATGACACTGCGGCCAGATGCTATCAGCACCACTAGCGCTAGTCTATGCAGTTTTCCAGCACGGCTCAGTGCCTGATGAAGGTCGCTTAGACCGAAACGTCGCACTCTGCCACTGGCATTAAAAACAAAATCAATATACCTTTTTGTTTCAAAATTGGTGTGCCGGATACTCTTTTATACCCTACTGTATTGGCGTCATTGTTTTATCCTGAGCCTCTTCCCGAATTAAAGAAGATGTTACCCCCTACCTCCTTTCGGGTAGCTCCATCTACCCATCTTGCCTTTTTATCTCTGTAATTCTCTTGGTTTCTAGTGGGATGAAAGGATTCCCCCTGCTTTTTTTTTTTTTGCTTTTTTTTATTTTTTTTTTAAAGAGCTTGCCCTCTGGTAGAGCATTCTTCTTCTTTTCTGAGGATTTTTCAAGTATATTTTCTAGTGCTGGTCCAAACATGTAATTCTCTTCAAATGGAATGCCACATACTTTTGGCTTTGAGACATTCTCTCCTGACCACATTTTTAGCCACAATTCGCATCTAGCTGAATTGGTGAGGGCACCCGACTTTGCTGCCACCCTAACTGCCTCGGCTGAAGCATCCGCCATGAAAGCCATTGCCATTTTTAGTACGGGAGTAGACTCTATGATATGATCCCTTGATGTTCTGTCCTTTTTAAATGGTCTTCCAGCTGTTCAAGCCATATACAGATGGACCTGGCGACAGAGGTGAAGGAAATATTTGTTTTTAGTAAGGACGATAATGTAACATCTGAGCAGGCTTTCAGCATTTCTATCCATGGGGACTTTTAATTGTAATGAGACCTCGAAGGACAGTGTGGTCTTCTTTGCTACTTGTGCATCAAACTTTGGGACTTTCTCCCAATCCTGAATGTCTTCAGGACTAAAGGGAAACGGTTTCCTGATCTCTCCTGGGATAGTCTCTTTTCTAGTTCTTCCCATTCGTTTTTAATAAGTGACTGAACATTTTCCTATATTGGAAATACCACTCTTTTTTTTTTTTTTTAGTTTGGAGATCAGTGAACATTTCATCCTGCACCGATCTCGGTTCCTGGCCTTCCTCAATATTAATTGTATTTCTAACTGCTCTTAAAAGCGTCTCAGTATGTTCAAAGGAAAAATTAATATTTCCTGTCTTTAGAGGGAGTAGTAAAAGTGTTTGCCTCACTAGGATCCTCCTGATAGCGGACAGCGGTAAGAAGGGCTCAGCCCCTTCACCTCTCTCATGATAGTCCCTGTGTAGGGACAGGATAACACTAGGGAAGGCGGGTGGGAGTGGCTTTTAACCTCCTATTTTTCTGTCCCAATTATGGCCAATAGTCCACTCCTGTGCTGCTGTCATGGAGGTGAAGGGAGAAAAGATGATTTACCAGATAACCGAACGCATGTTTTCACATATAAAATCAGAAATACTGTAGCTGCTGGCGGCTGTAAATCACTTTCAACGATAAGGACAGGAGCTTCTTTAGGAGCCAGTACGGTGTACCAGAAATATAACATGGAGCCACCCTCACCTGGTATCCAAAGAAGCAACTCATTCTGGCGCAGATAAAGAGCAGTACAGGACATGTAGTACTGTACTGTAGAGGTGCTACTAGACAGCGAATCAGGGCATGCACTGCATTACAACCGGTGTTTCACCAGTAAAATGCCCATGCTGATTGGCTGGACATTTCAGCCAATCACACACAACAGAGATCCAGATTTTTTGTGGCGTTGAATGTGGTTTCAAGTTACAATGACCCAGGAAAGACCATTGTATGTTGAAAATATTGTAACTTGAGGGACCACTATACTCTATTAACTGACAGAACTACTGGTCTCATACATAGATTGTAACTCTTGCGAGCAGGGCCCTCACTACTCCTTGTTTGAAATGTCCATTAGTATTGTCACTAATGTCTTATCTGTACATGTTCCCTCTGATCTGTAAAGTGCTGCCGAATATGTTGGCGTTATATAAAGATGATGATTACTGGTCCTCAACCTCATACACTTTGCTGAGGACCAGTAGAGGCGCCAATCTATGGCAGAGAGGGGTTGGAGTTAGGTTTACAGCAGATAACGTAGGACACGTCCCTATTCTGCGGATGTTTTTCAGCTCATCTGCATACGGCGCGTGGGCGTTTAAAACTACGCTTTTTTTTTTCAGTTATGAATGTCAACATAGGTATGTTTACACTTTACAGATTCCATGTTGGCTATCTAGAGGTGTAAGCTGTTTGGTAAGTCAAAACTGCTGCCTTCCCTAATGTGAATTTATAATACTGTGACATACAAACGATGTACTTAGTTTCTTTTTAGAGCTTGTTTACAAAAGCATATTTAGGTCCACATGCTTTTTTTTTTTTTTTTTTTTTTTTTTTCCCTTTCCTCCTCTCTTACTGGCACAGCTCAGCAAGTAAGGTTTTCTCCTCTGCTGGGTTCTGTGATAGACTAGGGGCATAAATGTACTCGTGTAAATAAGCCTGAAACCAATGCATTAACTTTATCTATTGTCAATATATAAAATCCCTGATGTGCAGAAACGTTTAATTTTTTTATGTATTTACTGTACGTGTAATGGAAATCAAAATAGGCATGCACTTTTATTTTACATGAAATGTAAAAGTTGTATTTTTATATTAAAAATATATTGATGGTTATCGTGTCTTAGTTTTTCTACTTTTATTTTCTTGAAGCTAATCTTTATTTGAAACTAAGTACTATGCACACCAATAGGGAATTTTTTATCCAGGTAATTAATTTATTTATTTGTAGCCAGTGACCGTGCGTGCGACGTTTCGGTCAAAACCTTGACCTTCCTCAGGCACTATAGAATTAACAAAATTTATATAAGTATTGATTCCGTAGTGAGTGGTAAAGAATGTCGTCAGTAACCATAAAATCAATTATGTACAGATCACAGATGTAAATAAATCTTCATATGAAGCAATGTCAGTAGTAAGTGGGTACTGAAAGATCTATGTGACACAGGTTACTGCAGGTCAAACAAATAATGAAAAAAAGAAAGTTTTCACGGAGTGAAACACACCTATATAATAGATATTCGGCTATGCATATAACAGTGTGTATTGTACAGAAAAAAATCATAAATTGCACGGAGAGCTTGCAGGTCATCAGATAAGACATAATAGTTCAGTAGCAGAATGCTGGTGGAAAGTTTGTAATCAGCAATGTATAGTAATCATCTGAAACGGTGGTAAAGGAAAATATACAGGCAAACCAAGAGATATATAATATAGACACTAAACAGTGGATGGATCTAGGAATGGAAAGTCTCGTCTATAGTATAAAGATGTAGAAATGTGTTGTCGAATAGAACACATAATTATGTATAGGGAATTTACCTTTAGTCAATGCTGGTCCTGCGTGGCTGGCGCTGTAAGATTGGCGGGTAACCGCTGTGTGAGGCGCTGCAGGGAAGTCCGAAAACCCCTCTGTTATATATCCTGCTGTGCAGTCACATGGCGTGCTTGGAACGCACAGGTAGAACGCACCAAAACCGGATGTTGTCATTAAAACCGGAAGTGGTCATAGCTGTATGCAGCCTGCTGCTTGTAGCCTGTGTGAGTGCACATGGCTAATTTGCATATGCCGATTTTACAGCAGGGGAGAAGAGAACCTCAGTGCTGGGAATATCAGCTGACTGAGAGGTAAGACAAGTACATGTTTATTGTGGCAGATTAACCCCTACCCGCACCAGGACGTAACTGTCCGTCGTTGCGGGAGGTTACTTCCCGCACGAGGACGTATAGTTACTGAGTATTTCCCGGTGCACACTGTCGGCGACAGTGTGCGTCGGGAACAGGGAGGTCAGCTGTCACCGACAGCTGACACTCCCCTCTTGCCGGCCAGCGGTCCTTTGCCGCTGATTTCGGCAATTAACCCGTTACATGCGGGGCTCGATTGCGATCTCCGCATGTAGCGGGTTTGTTGCGCATCAGCAGCCCCCATGCAATCGTGGGGGCTTCTGATTCTTGTGATGGCACCCGGGGGCCAGACAACGGCCCCCAAGTCTGCCATGTATGTCAGCCTATGAGGATCAGCCTCTGCTGATCCTCGTAGACAAACTGTCAGAGTGACTGTGACGTCACACTGACAGTTGGAATACATTACACTACCTACCGTGTTTCCCCGATAGTAAGACACCCCCGATTGTAAGACGTATCGGGGGTTTCAGGGGGGTCGGCTAATATAAGCCGTACAAACACGGGGGTATTGCCGCCTCCTGCCCACTTCCGTGCCGCCCCCCTCTCCATACGTCACCGCGCCGTCCCCTGCACTTGCTCCTGCTGCAACTGCCGGAATCGAAGCGCGCGCCGATTCCGGCAGTTTAACCCATTAAATGCCGCTGTCAATAGTGACAGCGGCATTTAATGTGTTTGACAGAGGGGGGAGCTCCCTCTGTCACCCGATCGGCGCCCCTGCAAACAAATCGCGGGTCGCCGTCGGGTTTCCATGACAGCCGGGGGTCTAACAAAGACCCCCAGGTCTGCCTTCAGCATCTGCCTGTTAGGCGATGCCGGAGGCATGACCTAATAGGTTGCCTGTCAGTTTTACACTGACAGGCAATAATGCTTCGGTATACTAAGTATACCAAAGCATTATATATGCGATCGGCACATCGCATAGTGAAGTCCCCTGGTGGGACTAAAAAAAAAAATGTAAAACCGTTAAAGTTTGTGAAAAAAAAAAAATAAAAATTTCGACAATTTTTCTACAATATAAGACATAGACATAGTAAGTAAGACATAGTCAGGCTTTTGGGGATAAAAAGAAAGTAAGACACTGTCTTACTTTCGGGGAAACACGGTAGGTAGTGTAATGTATTCTAGCAGCGATCAGAGCTGCAGGTCAAAAAAAGAAAGTGTAAAAAGTAAAAAAATGTTAATGTTTTATAAAAGTGTAAAAATACGTTTTTGTTTTCCTATAAGTCATTTATTATAGGGGAAAAAATGAAAACGTTAAAAAGTACACATATTTGGTATCACAGTGTTCGTAACGACCCAAACTATGAAACTATGTTTATTTTTCCGCACGGTGAACGCCGCAAACAAAATAAACGGAAAACTGTCAGCATCGCTATTTTTTTGTCACCACCCCTCCCAAGATATAGAATAAAAAGTGATCAAAAAGTCGCATTTACCCCAAAATGGTACCAATAAAAACTACAACCCATCCCGCAAAAAACAAGACCTCCCACAGCTTTTTTCACGAAAAAATAAAAAAGTTACGGCTCAGAATAGCGTGTCTCAGAAAATAAATTATTTTATAGAAACGTAATTTTATTGTGCAAACGCTGCAAAACGTAAAAAAAAACTATACACATGGTATCGGCGTAATCGTACCGACCGGCAGAATAAATTAAAACTTAATTTATTGCGCACGGTGAACGCTATAATAAATAAAGAATTTAAAGCGCCAAAATCGCTGTTTTTTGGTCACCTTCGCTCTAAAAAAGATCCTGAGGGGCCAAAATGCTCACTATACCCCTAGAAAAATTCCTTGAGGGGTGTAGATTCCAAAATAGGGTCACTTTTGGGGGGTTTCCACTGTTTTGGTCCCTCCAGGGCGTTGCAAACCCGACACGGCACTGAAAACCAATCCAGCAAAATCTGCGCTCCAAAATCCAAAAGGCCCTCGTTCCCTCCTGAGCCCTACTGTGGGTCCAAACATCAGTTTACGACCACATATAGGGTATTGCCGTAATCGGGAGAAATTGCTTTACAAATGTTGGGCGGCTTTTTCTCCTTTATTCCTTGTAAAAATGAAAAAATTCTATGTTTCCACAGAAAAATAGGTGATTTTCATCTTCACAGACTAATTCCACTAAATTCTGCAAAAAAACTTTGGGGTCAAAATGCTAAGTATACCCCTAGAAAAATGCCTTGAGGGGTGTAGTATTCAAAATGGGGTCACTTTTTGGGGGTTTCGACTGTTTAGGTACCACAAGACCTCCTCAAACCTGACATGGTGCCAAAAATATATTCCTAAAAAAAGGAGGCCCCAAAATCCTCTAGGTGCTTCTGCGGCCTGTGTTTCAGTCCATTAGGACACTAGGGCCACATGTTGGATATTTCTAAAATCTGCAGAATCTGGGCAATAAATATTGAGTTGCATCTCTCTGATAAAACATTCTGTGTTACAGATTTTTTTTTTTATTACAAATGAATTTTGGCAAAAAAAATTAAATTTGTAAATTTCACCTCTACTTTGCCTTAATCCCTGTGAAATGCCTAAAGGGTTCAAATACTTTCTGAATGTGGTTTTGAATACCTTGAGGGGTGCAATTTTCAAAATGTGGTGATTTATGGGGACTTTCTAATATATAAGGCCCTCAAAGCCACATATGGGGGATGTTAACTAGTAACTATTTTGTGTGGTACTACTATCGGTTTTACACGCAAATACATTTAAGTTTAGAAAAATGCTAATTTTTGCTAAAATTTGAAGTTTTTCACAAATAAATATTGAATTTATCGACCAAATTTTTTCACTAACCTAAAGTACATGTCACGAGAAAACAATCTCCGAATCGCTTGGATAGGTAAAATAGTTCCGGAGTTACCACATAAAGGGACACATGTCAGATTTGAAAAAAATCATCTGTGTCCACAAGGCTTTGGCTGTGTCCTAAAGGGGTTAATGTCAGTTGTGGACATGTTATTACTAAATGTTTGTCAATGTAGTAGAGAGAATAGTGCAGGACTGTTTGCAGGGAAGTATTAGAACTATTCAGAGATGATAGGAGGGATAGATAGAATCGGACTGTGCATCATCGAGGAGGAACTGTGTCAGGTTGTAAAGGATACAGGGATATGTAGTCTATTTTTCTTTGTGCCACAGGAACCTTGAACAATGATTTTAAAGAGGCTCTGTCACCAGATTTTGCAACCCCTATCTGCTATTGCAGCAGATAGGCGCTGCAATGTAGATTACAGTAACGTTTTTATTTAAAAAAAACGAGCATTTTTGGCCAAGTTATGACCATTTTTGTAGTTATGCAAATGAGGCTTGCAAAAGTCCAAGTGGGTGTGTTTAAAAGTACAAGTCCAAGTGGGTGTGTATTATGTGCGTACATCGGGGCGTTTTTAATACTTTCACTAGCTGGGCGCTCTGATGAGAAGTAACATCCTCTTCTCTTCAGAACGCCCAGCTTGTGACAGTGCAGATCTGTGACGTCACTCACAGGTCCTGCATCGTGACGGCCACATCGGCAGCAGAGGCTACAGTTGATTCTGCAGCAGCATCAGCGTTTGCAGGTAAGATCGACTTACCTGCAAACGCTGATGCTGCTGCAGAATCAACTGTAGCCTCTGGTGCCGATGTGGCCGTCACGATGCAGGACCTGTGAGTGACGTCACAGATCTGCACTGTCACAAGCTGGGCGTTCTGAAGAGAAGAGGATGTTACTTCTCATCAGAGCGCCCAGCTAGTGAAAGTATTAAAAACGCCCCGATGTACGCACATAATACACACCCACTTGGACTTGTACTTTTAAACACACCCACTTGGACTTTTGCAAGCCTCATTTGCATAATTACAAAAATGGTCATAACTTGGCCAAAAATGCTCGTTTTTTTAAAATAAAAATGTTACTGTAATCTACATTGCAGCGCCTATCTGCTGCAATAGTTACATAGTTAGTACGGCTGAAAAAAGACACATGTCCATCAAGTTCAACCAAGGGAAGGGAAAAGGGAAGGAAAAATTTCTACACATAGGAGCTAATATTTTTTTGTTCTAGGAAATTATCTAACCCTTTTTTAAAGCCATCTACTGTCCCTGCTGTGACCAGCTCCTGCGGTAGGCTATTCCATAAATTCACAGTTCTCACTGTAAAGAAGCCTTGTCGCCTCTGCAGCTTGAACCTTTTTTTCTCCAGACGGAGGGAGTGCCCCCTTGTTTTTTGAGGGGGTTTTACAAGGAACAGGATTTCACCATATTTTTTGTATGTGCCATTAATATATTTATATAAGTTAATCATGTCCCCCCTTAGTCTTCTTTTTTCAAGGCTAAATAGGTTTAATTCTTTCAATCTTTCCTCATAACTTAAATTCTCCATGCCCCTTATTAGCTTCGTTGCTCTTCTTTGTATTTTTTCCAACTCCAGGGCATCCTTTCTATGAACTGGAGCCCAGAACTGAACTGCATATTCTAGATGAGGCCTCACTAATGCTTTGTAAAGTGGCATTATTACATCCCTGTCCCGCGAGTCCATGCCTCTTTTAATACACGACAATATCCTGCTGGCCTTTGAAGCAGCTGATTGACACTGCATGCTGTTATTGAGTTTATGATTTACAAGTACACCCAGATCCTTCTCAACAAGTGAATCCGCCAGTGTAGCGCCCCCTAGGACATATGATGCATGCAGGTTGTTGGTACCAAGATGCATAACTTTACATTTATCTACATTAAACTTCATTTGCCAAGTGGACGCCCAAACACTTAGTTTGTTTAAATCTGCCTGTAATTCATGAACATCTTCCATAGTCTGAACTATATTACATAGCTTGGTGTCATCTGCAAAAATAGAAATAGTGCTATTAATCCCTTCCTCTATATCATTAATAAATAAGTTGAATAATAGTGGTCCCAGCACTGAACCCTGGGGTACACCACTTATAACCGGGGACCATTCAGAGAAGGAATCATTGACCACAACCCTCTGGATACGGTCCTTGAGCCAATTCTCAATCCAATTACAAACTATATTTTCTAAACCTATAGTCCTTAATTTACCCATTAGGCGTCTATGGGGGACAGTGTCAAATGCCTTTGCAAAGTCTAAAAACACTAAATCCACAGCGGCCCCTCTGTCTAGACTTCTGCTCACCTCTTCATAAAAACAGATTAGGTTAGTTTGACAACTTCTGTCCTTAGTAAAACCGTGCTGGCTGTCACTTATAATGCTATTTATTGTCACATAATCCTGTATATAGTCCCTCAATAGCCCCTCAAACATTTTCCCCACGATGGATGTTAAGCTTACTGGTCTATAATTACCCGGGGAAGACCTAGAGCCCTTTTTGAAAATAGGCACCACATTTGCCCTGCGCCAGTCCCTTGGCACTATACCAGTCACTAGAGATTCTCTGAATATTATGAAAAGGGGGACAGAAATAACTGAACTAAGCTCTTTAAGAATTCTAGGGTGTAACCCATCTGGTCCCGGAGCCTTGTGCACATTTATTTTATTTTATTTAGTTTGGACCATCTCTACATTCATCCAATTCAGTATATCAACTGATATATTAACAGCACTGGCACCGGCTACATCAGCTGCTCTTTCTTCTGTTGTATATACAGAGCTAAAGAACCCATTTAGTAACTCTGCCTTCTCTTGATCCCCTGTGATCAACTCCCCATTACCATTATCTAGGGGTCCTACATGTTCAGACCTTGGCTTTTTTGCATTTATATGCTTGAAGAATTTTTTAGGATTTGTTTTACTATCCTTGGCCACCTGCCTTTTCATTTTGTATTTTTGCTAATTTTATTAAATTTTTACAGATTTTATTAAGCTCTTTATATTTTACAAAGGCTACAGCTGTACCCTCAGATTTGTATTTTTTAAATGCCCTTTTTTTGTCATGTATTGCCCCTTTCACAGAAGGTGTAAGCCATGTGGGGTTTAATTTGAGTCGTTTATACTTATTACCTGTAGGAATAAATTTTGCACTATAATAACTCAAAGTAGATTTGAAAATCTCCCATTTATCATTTGTTCCATTATTTGACATTAGTTCTTCCCAGTCTATATCCTGAATTGCAGCCCTCATCCTGGGGAAATTGGCTTTCTTAAAATTAAATGTTTTTGCCCTCCCAGCCTGCGTTTGTTTTTTACAGTATAGGTAAAATGTAACTATATTATGATCACTGTTACCGAGGTTTTCACGAACATTGACATTCCCAACAAGATCTGCATTATTAGAAATGACCAGATCCAACAGAGCTTCACCTCTAGTCGGGTCTTCCACAAACTGGCCCATAAAATTTTCCTGCAACAGGTTGAGGAAATGTCTCCCCTTTGCAGTTGAAGCCGAACCATGACACCAATTAATATCCCGGAAATTAAAATCTCCCATTATCACTACAGTACCCGCCTGTGCAGCCCGCTCCATCTGTTTACATATCTGACCTTCCATCTCCTCAGTTATATTGGGGGGTCTATAGATTACACCAAAAGTAATTTTTTCAGTGTTTACCTCCCTTTCTAGTTCCACCCACAAGGTTTCAACCTCCTCACAGTCTTCACCCACTATTGTCTCTTTCACACTCGCCTTCATATCACTTTTCACATACAGACATACACCACCACCTTTCCTATTTGTCCTGTCTTTACGAAAAAGTGTAAAACCCTGTAGATTTACAGCCCAGTCATGTGAATAGCAGATAGGGGTTGCAAAATCTGGTGACAGAGCCTCTTTAAGTCTGCAAAAAAATTAGTAGTAGTTAGTATAGATAATATAGCTAGAAGATCGTCATATTTAACTATAAATAGAGATGTTATCAAGGAGTGGAAATGTAACTGTATTACAGAAAACTGCTTATCTCATATTCCCTATTAAGTCCCTTGGGGTGCAGTGTTTGTAGGGTGTGAATCCAGTATGCCTCTCTCCGTTTCAGTGTAAGTATTCTATTACCTCCTCAATGGGTATGTATTCCAGTACTTGAAAACGGAGTTGTGATATGTTGTGTTTCTGTTCAATGAAGTGGGCAGGAACGGGAAGCAGTGTATTTGCGCATCATATGGTGGATTTGTGTTGTTTAATGCGATCACGTATTCGTTGTGTGGTTTCTCCCACATAGGCTAGGCCGCAGGGACATCTGATGTACACCACATAGTTACTGTTGCATGTATAGTAATCATCAATTAGAATTCCGCGTCCTGTGTGTGGATGGTAGATTTTATCTCCTTTAATTACATTGGAGCATTGCATGCACGACAGGCATGAGAAGGTTCCTTTTTTGGGGGTCCTAAGGAATTGTTGTCTTGAGACTATTTTACTGGAGCCTATATCCGCCCTTACTAATTTTGACCCTCAAGTTTTGCGGTTTCTTGATGCAGGGTAGAAAGGGGGATTTAAATTCTTCAATGGCGGGATAGGCCTCTTGGAGAAGAGACCAGTGTTTCCGTATAATATGATGTATTCTGTATGAACCAGGGTGGTACGTGTGGACAAATGGTATGCGTTTGGTTTTAGTGTCAGGTTTTCTATGTCTGTTTTGAGATTTCGGCCTGTTGGATCACTCTTTCTGGGTATCCCCTATTTCTGAATTTATCAGCCATTTCCTCTCGTCTTGTTTGTCTGTTTAATATTGTCCACTATTCTGTCGACCCTATCGAATTGTGATTTCGGAAAGGCAGTTTTAGTGGTTTGTGGGTGGCAGCTTGAGAAATGTAATAAGCTATTTCTGTCTTTCTTTAACAAAGAGGTCCGTGCTCAATGTACCGTCCTCACTTAGGAGGACCCTAGTGTCGAGGAAGTTAATCGAAATCTGACTGGTTCAGGGTAAATTGTAGCTCTGACCACACAGAGTTAATGTAAAGGGAAAATTCTAGTAGGGTCTCTACTGTGCCATTCCATAAACAGAAGATGTGCTCTATGTAGCGTTTCCAGACAAGTGCATGGTTTTTGTACAGATTGTTTGTGTATATGTGATCCTCCTCAAAATATGTCCTATAACAGTTGGCATAACGGGGTGCCACGTTGGAGCCCATTGCTGTGCCCTGTTTTTGAATGTAATATGTGTCCTCAAATAGGAAGAAATTCTCATTAAGAACAATATTCAACAGATCGATACTTAGTTCAATGATAGAGGTGGTGTTCTCATTTTTGCTAATGATTTCGTGCACTGCTTTGATGCCCTTTTCATGTGTTATAGAGGTATATAGGCTACAGACATCCCACGTGACCAAAATGGTCCCTGGAGGTAAGGTGTGTATGCCACGTATGATGTTAAGGAAGGAATTGGTGTCAAGCAAGAAGGACGTAGTTTCCTTGATCAAAGGTGTCAGTAATTTTTCCAGAAATATGGACAAAGGTGATAATATAGAGTCAGTTGATGCGACTATTGGACGCCCTGGGGGTTTGCTAAGTCTTTTGTGAATTTTAGGGAGAATGTAAAAAACAGGTGTAATGGGGTGTAAGTTGGTAAGATAGACCAGGACACAGTCACCTATCACATGATCCTGTAAGTATTTATCAAGGGTGGTCCCTATTTTGTGGGCAATACGAATTGTGGGGTCATGGTTGATGCGTGCATATACAGTGTCGTCTTGTAACTGCCTCTGAATTTCATCAATGTAGTCTGATTTATCCATGATGACCAATGCTCCCCCCTTGTCAGCCGGTTTGATGACTAGTTCTTTATCCTCAATTAATGAGGTAAGAGCTTGTCTGTCCAGGTTGTCCAGATTAGACTGGCTTTTATAATAACCCAGATTAAAGTCCTGATTGAATGTCTCAACTTCCTGTTGTATGAATCGAATGAAGGTCTCCACGGGTGGGGAGTTCTTAGGGGGGAAAACCGACTTTTATTCCTCAACCCAAGTTCTTTCGAGGTGAGGTTGGAAGACGTAGTGGAGGTTGCTTGGTCATCTGCTCTTCGGGATTCTTCCGGATTGGAAAAATAAACCCGAAGCCTTAACGTCCTGAAAAACCTGTTCAGGTCCATGTCGAACAAGTTATACCTGTAGGTAGGGCAGAATGATAGCCCCTTTTCCAGGAGTGTAAGTTGGGCTGGACCTAAGGATTTGGATAAAATATTGATGACTAGTGATGGTGCATTACTAGTCATACCTGTGATCTGGTCGTCATCGGTCTGTTGAAGTCTTCGTGACTTACGCCCTCCTCGTCTTCTTCTTGGCCTCCTTCCCCGACGTTGGTCTAAAAAAATGATGGTAGTTCTGGCGTGATCTGGGTTCCTCGCTCCCTGATCCCGAGAATGAGGAGTCTGATGGGGGAGTGTATCCTCTGTATCCACCTCGAGTAATGGTGTATCCCTCGTGCCATTTATACACCCTGTTATTCCTATAGTCCTCGAGGTCCCGTTGAAATTTCTTCACATAGATTTTTCAGTACCCACTTACTACTGACATTGCTTCATATGAAGATTTATTTACATCTGTGATCTGTACATAATTGATTTTATTGTTACTGACGACATTCTGTACCACTCACTACGGAATCAATACTTATATAAATTTTGTTAATTCTATAGTGCCTGAGGAAGGTCAAGGTTTTGACCGAAACATCGCACGCACTGTCACTGGCTACAAATAAATTAATTACCTGGATAAAAAATTCCATATTGGTGTGCATAGTACTTCGTTTCTTTACTGGATCGGGTTGGGCCCCTACTCATGCACCCACACCATTACCTAGTGCTATCCGAACCTTGTAACTAATCTTTATTTGATACACAATTTTTGTAAAAAGCCATTTTCAGCAACTCCTTTCAAAATACCATCTGAACAGGCACCATGCTTGTACACCTTGCAGCACTTCTCGGGGCAGTGACTGAATTTACTCTCTCTAAAGTGTACCTCATGTTTAACCCCTTCCGACTGCCCTACGGCTATATACGTTCCAACTGCCAATGCCCTGTGTAGTTGTCACGTATATAAAAGTTGGCAGCCTGGAACGGGGTTTAATGAGTGCAGTGCTGCTTCATTGTAAGCAGTGCTGCACTCATGTATTCCGGGGCTTTAAGAGCCCCGGAATACACCCCTGTAGGTTGTGCTACCTAAGCTCCCGCTATGAGCGGAATCCCTGGTCAGATCGCTCTGGCCGGGCATTCCCCTCCTGGAGGGAGACCCTGACGTCTCTCCATCCCCTCTGTAGATAGTGCCACCCCCCCCTGCATATATAGTCACCCATCTTATAGATAGCACCAGAAACCCCCCCCCCCAATCCCTGTAGCTGGCCAGGGATTCCGCTCCTAGAGGAAAGCCCCTGACGTCGCTATCCAGAATTCCCTGTCAGAGCGTCGGCAGCACTCTGCCTGGGGATTCCACTCCAGGAGTAGTCCCTGGAATCCCCAGCAAGAGAGATCTGACCAGAGATTCCGCTCGAGGTAGCTGAGGTGGCACCATCTACCGGGATGGGGGGGGGGTGTCTGGCACTGAGGGTTAAATTATTTTTTATCACCGTGAAAAACGGATGGCGGTTAAAAGCGGTCAGAAGGCAGGGAAATTAATTCAAGTTTTGAGATACACTGATGCTAAACAGCAATCAAAAACTGACCGTTGATCCATTAACTGCCCTTTTGTTTTTACGTCTTGTGGATATAGCCATGTTCGCTCTCTCCTCACGGCAATCCCGGTTGACAGAGAGTAGACTAATTGTTACAGAGCTGTACAGCATATACGTGTATATCTATATACCGTATTTAAAAAAAGGACACACCTCTCCACACACCCAGTCAGGTTTCCTGTCCTCCAGATGGGATTGTCCTGTGGATCAAGACACTCTCTCTCCAGGATTACAGATGCTCTAGCAGGCACTCACCTGTGTTCCTGGAGGTATTCTGAAGGTGTAAGTCTCTAAGGGAGCAACCTTAAACCTGGTGCTGGTATCCCTCTACGGAGGTGGTAAGCTCCCGCCATGGGTGGAGTCTCCTCTGGGGGAGAAGCTTCTGGGGTCAGGCCTGGCTCCAGTTAACAGAAGAGGGAGCCGGGGCTTGTGGCCCAGCATTTGGCTGGTTCCGGCTCACTGCAGTGACAACTTCCTCGCGGCGCACATCACTTCCGGTGGGAGTGACAAGCGGACGTCCCAGGAAGCAGTGTTCCAGCAGGCCAGTTGGGGAGGAGTGGCTACAGTGCGTATATTGGGAGCCTCCCCAGCCAATCCAAGGCCTATTTTAGGCCTGAACCAAGATGGCTCCTCCAAGCAACCAGTATGGAAGCTCCAGAAGAAGCAGCAGGAGGACGTGCTGAGCGATCGGACCCAGCAAGATCCTCCAGTCTGGTACTTTAAATAGCATGGGATCTTCTAGGAAACCTGGTAGGACCAACTTTTTTTATTTTTCATTTTATTAATTTTGTCCTTCCTTGTATATTACATGTTTCCTAGGTCAGAGAGGGTCCCAGGAAAAAAATTGGACAAGGCTTTTTGAGTGATTCTTTTTCACTTCAAATGACCATAAACTCTGTTATTATTATTCCATAATTACGCATGTACAATTTCATTTAGACTGTGTCACCTACGATTCACACTGGACAGTGATCTAGTGCCAGGGAGTTTGTGTCGTGGTGGGCTTAATATCCCAAATTTCAAATGCTCTTGAAGCCACCACACTGTGTTCCTTCTTTTATTCGGATCCGTCTTTGAATTTTATGTATTATATTTTGTGTTGTATGTCCTAATAAAATTTGTTAATTTTTTACTATACTTGTGGCGTAATGACTTCTCTTTCTCTAAGTTTTTTATGTGCGATGTGTTGTAGGAAGCTAGCAGCCTCTTATCAGAAACATTTATGCCAGTTATGTTTAGATAAGATCCTGGCAGAGGAATCCACCAGCCTTGCCACAAGCATAAAAGATATGGTGTGAACAGAGGTTAAGAATTCCCTTACAAAGAAACCTGATCTTCCTAGCACCTCGTCTGGCAAGACCCGACTGTGCCTAGATGTTTCTAATTCTTCTAGTGAAGAGGAGATATTTGAGGAAGAGGGGGCGCTTTGCTCCTCTGAATATTCCTCTGACTAAGATGGAGGGGGAAAAAAGACTTATTTCCAGCTGAGGCTGTGGACCAACTTCTTAAAGCAGTCCGGGCCACTTTGAATATTGACCCCCAAGGACACTATGTTTGAGGGCCTGGGTCCTAGGAAACAGAGGACTTTTCCTATTTACAAAAATGTGGCCAGCCTCATTAGAAAGGAATGGAAGAACCTTGACAAAGTTAAGCATTCCCAAAATTTTGAAAAGAAAAAAATATCCCTTTTGAGGATGAATTAAGTAAGAACCGGGATAGTTTTCCCAGACTGGATGCTGCAGTAGCTAAGATATCTAGAAAAAATGCCTTCCCTTTTGAAGATCTGGGTTCCCTCCCCGATCCTATGGGTAGGAAGGCAGACTATTACTTAAAAAGGACCAGGGAAGCCTCTGCCGGGTCCTTTAAACCTGGTATTGCGGCCACCTGTGTAGCCAGGTCACTTTAAAATCTGGATAGCTCAACTGGAGCTTCATCTCAGAGACAAAACTCCTAGGGATGAGATACTGGCTTCCCTCCCGGTTTTGTCTAAAGCCACAAACTTTTCGGCTGATGCCTCAGTGGACTTGGGTCACCTGTCAGCTAGATCTGCAGCCCGATCCAACTCGGCCAGAAGAGCTACATGGCTGAAGACATGGAAGGGAGATGTGGGCTCAAAAGGGAAGCTCTGTTGTATCCCTTGTTCAGGAGATTTTTTTAATTGGTCCTCCACTGGATGGTCTCCTGGAAAAAGCATCTGACAGGAGGAAAGGGTTTCCTACCCAGAAAAACCAGACTCCTTTCGTCGCAGGAAGTTTAATAAAAACCCCAATCCCAAGGGACAGGAATTTAGATCCTCTAAATTCCCTAAGAACAGGGGCTTCTTGTTTAGGCCTCTGAACTATCCCAAAAATAAGGATCACCAACAATGACGACATAAGTTGTGGGGTAGGAGGTCTCTTATCCCTATTCTTCCAAGAATGGGAAAAGATCTCCTCAAACCAGTGGGTTCTAGATATTATAAAGACAGGCTACAAACTAGAATTCATGACCCCCTCCTCCAGACAGATTCCTCCCCACCGAGGCAGAAAGATTCAGAGAAACAGCTGCTTTAGAGTCTGGTTATTTCTCTCATCAGGAAGGGGGTTCTAGTACCAGTACCGAAACCCTCGATAGGGAAGGACTATTATCCCCCCCCCCCCTTTTTATAGTAAAGAAACCGGAAAGGCCGATTCGGGGTTCTAATAAACCTAAAACATCTAATCTCCTTCCTAGTTTGCAAGAGATTTCGGATAGTGTGTCCCCTCTACTGTAAATTTCTCCAGGAATTGTATGATGGCATCAATAGATCTGGAGGATGCTTATTACCATGTCCCTGTATGCATCAGTCACCAAAAGGATCTGAAGATGGCAGCAGTTTTGAACACGCCCTAATCCACCTCCAATACAGGGCCCTCTCTCTCGCTCCGAGAGTCTTTACCAAACTTATAGCAGAAATGACCAATATACAAACGAAGGACATTCTTCTATATCCCTACCTAGACAACGTTTTTAATAGTAGCAGACACCACTCCGGCTTTGACACCATCTACATTCAGTACAATTGACTTTAACCCCTTAATGACCGCCTATACATGTTTTCACGTCGGTCATTAAGGGTACTTATGCCAGAGTGCTGCCTTTTCATGGCGTCGCTTTGGCATAAGTATGGCCCCCGGGAGGTGCTTAAACTCTTTGGACTCTGCTACCTCCGGCGGCAGCTGAGGCCTCGGAGCACAGACCGAGGACGGTTTTGTTCGGTCCCCAGTCACGTGATCGCCGTCGTTTGTGGAAAAAAACGGCGATCGCTGTAAAAACAGCGGCGGTTCGTTCTCCCTTCTCACAGAATATAGTCTGTGAGAGGAGAGAAATGGTCTAAATAAAGCCCAGCACCCCCGTTCAACCCCCCCCCCCCCCGTACCTGATCCGGATCTTCAAGATGGCGTTACGTCACAATGACCGAAAACGCATTACACTACGTAAGTAGTGCAATGTGTTCTAGCAGCGATCAGTGCTGCAAGTCTAAATGTCCCCTAGTGGGACAAGTAAAAAAAAGGTGGTAAATGTTTTAAAGTGGAAAAATAAAAGTTGTTACTTTTAACGTGTTCATTTTTTTCCTATAATAAAAATTATAGGAAAAAAAAAAAGCAGTTTTTGTTTAAGTACTCATATTTTGGTATCACCGCGTTTTGTAACTGCCCCAACTATAAAACTAATTTTTCCCGCACGATGAACACCGTGTAAAACAATTAGTAGAATCACTTTTTTTTTTTTTTTTCTGGTCACCACCCCTCCCAAAATATACAATAAAAATGATCAAAAAGTCGCATGCACGCCAAAATAACCAAAAAACAAGCCCTTACACAGCTTTTTTGACTGAAAAATAAAAAAGTTATGGCTCTCCGAATATGGTGACACAAAAAACAAATTTATTTTATAAATAAGTGATTTTACTGCGCAAACGCTGCAAAACCTAAAAAAACTATATACATATGGTAATTGTATCGGCGTAAACCTACCGACCCGCAGAATAAAGTAGAATGGTCATTTATAGCCCAGGGTGAATGCCGTAATTTATTTATTTTATAAAGACCATTGTCAGAATTGATGGTTTTTGGTCACCTCTACAGAAAAATAAATAAAAATTGTTATCGCTACATCCGTAAAAGTCCAAACCATCAGAATATACCATTATTTAACTAACACGGTGAACGCCGTGAAAAATAAAGAAGTTAAAACTGCAAAATCACTGTTTTTTTGGTCACCTTGGCTCCACCAAAAAATGTAAAGTGCTCAAAAAGTTGTATGTGCCAAAAAATGGTACCAATAAAAACTACAGCTCATTCCGCAAAAAATAAGCCCTTACACCACTCTTGACGGAAAAATAAAAAAGTTCTGGCTCTTGGAATGCAGGGAGGGAAAAATGAAAAAGAAAAAGCAAAAATGGATCCGTCTGGAAAGGATTAATTACTTTCTAATGAAAAAAACATTTATGACCATATGTTTGGTATTGCCATACTCAGGAGAAATTGCTTAACAAATGTTGGGGTGCTTTTTTTATCAGTTTGTGAAATTTAAAAAAAAAAATCAACATTTGCTCACATCAAAATGCTCACTCTACCCCTAGATAGATCCCTTAAGTGGTGTAGTTTCCCAAATAGGGTCACTTTTTTGTGTTTCTACTTATTTGGTCTCTCAGGGTCTTTGCAAATTCTACATGGCACCCGTAAACCATTTCAGCTAAATTTGAGCACCAAAAGCCAAATAGCGCTCCTTCCCTTCTAAGCCCCGCTGTGGGTCCAAGCTGCAGTTTATTACCACATGGCATATTTCCGTAATCAGGAAAAATTATTTTACAAATGTTGGGGAGCTTTTTCTCCTTTTATTCCTTGTAAAAACTAAAAATGTCTACATTTTTTTCAGAAAAAAAAGTAGATTTTTACCTTTACAGATTAATTCCAATGAATTCAGCAAAATTGTGGGGTCAAAATGCTAACTTTACCCCTAAAAAAAATTCCTTGAGGGGTGTGGTTTCCAAAATGGGGTCACTTTTGGGGGGGTTTCCACTGTTTTGGTCCCTCCAGTACATTGCAAACGTGACACGGCACTGAAAACTATTCCATCAAAATCAGAAATCCAAAATCCAAATGGTGCTCCTTCTCTTCTGAGCCCTGCTGTGGGTCCAAACAGAAATTTATTACCACATATGGGGTATTCTATAATCTGGAGAAATTGCTTTACATATGTTGGTGTTTTTTCTACTTTATTCCTTGTAAAAATAAAAAAATATGTTTTTTCATAACAACTGTGGGGTCAAAATGCTAACTACACCCCTAGATAAATTCCTTGATGGGTGTAGATTCCAAAATGGGGTCACTTTTGTGGGGTTTCCACTGTTTTGGCACCACAAGACCTCTTCAAACCTGACATGGTGCCTAAAATATATTCTTAAAAAAGGAGGCCCCAAAATCCACTAGGTGCTCCTTTTGCTTCTGAGGCCTGTGTATTACCACACTAGGGCCACATGTGGGATATTTCTAAAAACTACAGAATCTTGGCAATAAATATTGAGTTGCATTTCTGGGGTAAAACCTTCTGTGGTGCAGAAAAAAATGTATTGGAAATGAATTTTGGCTAAAAAAAAAATAATTCGTAAATTTCTACTTTGCTTTAATTCCTGTGAAACGCATAAAGGGTTAAAACACTTTCTGAATGCTGTTTTGAATACTTTGAGGGATGCAGTTTTCAAAATGGGGTGATTTATGAGGAATTTCTAATATATAAGGCCCTCAAATCCACTTCAGAACTGAACTGGTCCCTGAAAAAAATAGCCTTTTGAAATTTTCTTGAAAATATGAGAAATTGCTGCTAAAGTTCTAAGCCTTGTAACGTCCTAGAAAAAGAAAAGCATGTTCAAAAAATGATGCAAACATAAAGACATATGGTAAATATAAACTAGTAAGTATTTTGTGTGGTATTACTATCTGTTTTACAAGCCGATACATTTAAATTTAGAAAAAATTCAAATTTTTGCACACTTTCTCCAAATCTTGGTGGTTTTTTTTGTTTGTTTTTTACAAATATTGAATTTATTGACAATTTTTTTTCACTAACATGAAGTACAATATGTCACGAGAAAACAATCTCCGAATCGCTCGGATAGGTAAAAGCATTCTGAAGTTATTACCACATAAGGTGACCATGACTAAGCCGATTTTTCAAATCTGACATGTAAGGCAAAAACAGGCTCAGTCTTGAAGCGGTAAAGAGATCTGGGATGGAATATAAACGTAAACAAGTCAAATTAAACACAGTCTAAGGGCAGATACAGACGAACGTTGCGTTTTTGCGCGCGCAAACAACGCTGCGTTTTGCGTGCGCAAAAACCATTTGACAGCTGCGTGTGTCATCCGTGTCTGATGCGCGGCTGCGTGATTTTCGCGCAGCCGCCATCATAGAGATGAGGCTAGTCGACGCCCGTCACTGTCCAAGGTGCTGAAAGAGCTAGCTCTTTCAGCATCCTCGACAGTGAATGCCGAACACAATTTCGAAAAACCTGTTGGAAAAAAAAGAAAAAGTTCGTACTTACCGAGAACTTCCCGGCCGTTGCCTTGGTGACGCGTCCTTGGTGACGCGCCTCTCGACATCGGGCCCCACCTCCCTGGATGACGCGCCAGTCCATGTGACCGCTGCAGCCTGTGCTTGGCCTGTGCTTGGCTGGAGCTGTCACTTGGACTGAATTGTCATCCCGGGAGGTCAGACTGGAGGAAGAAGTTCTCGGTAAGTCAGAACTTCGTTTTTTTTCTACAGGTTCATGTATATTGGGATCGGAAGTCACTGTCCATGGTGCTGAAACAGTTTAACTCTTTCAGCACCATGGACAGTGACTATCTCCTGACGTAGCGTACCGATAATTTTTTTGCCGGGTTCGGCCAAAACGAGTTTGGCCGAACCCGGTGAAGTTCGGTTCGGTTCGCTTGTCCGGCTTCGCTCATCGCAAAGACACTCCGTTTGGATGTTCGGAAACAGAAAAGCACGTGGTGCTTTTCTGTTTTCATTCATCCTTTTGACAGCTGGTGCGCTGTTTCAGTCGGTCGCAGGGAAGTGCTTCCGTGCAACCTGCGTGGTTTTCACGCACCCATTGACTTCAATGGGTGCGTGATGCGCGAAATACGCAGAGTTATTGAACCTCTCGCGCTTTTTGCAAACGCTGCGCAAAAAGCACGGACTGTCTGTACTGCCCCATAGACTTGTATTGGTCCATGCGTGCCGCGTGAAAACCACGCGGCCCGCACGGACCGAATACACGCTCGTGTGAATCCCCCCTAACAGATGAATTTTTCTGGGAATCCTTTGACTCCTCCAAACGTCTTTTCTCCCTCAGGGAAAGGTCCAGCATTTGATAGAGTGGGTCTTCTAACCTCCTGTGTCCCGGCCATAATCATTTATACTATGATAAATATCACTCTCAATATCAAAATTCAGATATACTGAATTTGTACAAATCTAACAAATATATCCAGGAGGACAATCTGAATTGATTCACCTGAACTCTGGGCAAATACGCTTGTATTATATGTAGAGGACAAATATTAGATGTGTGGAATATAGGCATAATCTACATTAAGTCCCTTTGGGAACATAGTTTCAAGAGTGAAAATCCACTCCAGTTCTTTACTTTTAAGGTCCAATTCTCTGTCGCCTCCCCGTCTATTATGGGGTTCTGAGTCAAATATTTTGAAATGTAACTGATTTATTGTGTCTGAACTTTGGAATGTGCCTAGATGCAGGTAGATCTCGTCTTTTAGTATTAGGGCCCCATGCACACGAACGTGTTTTTGCGGCCGCAATTCCCCCGAAAATCAACGGGAGAATTGCGGCCCCATTCTTTTCTATGGGGCCGTGCACACGACCGTAGTTTTTGCGGTCCTTGCACGGCCCGGGAGCCCGGACCGCAGAAAGAATGGGCATGTCTTATTACGACCCTGTTCTGCGGTCCGGGCTCATTGAAAACAATGGCCGCGGCCATGTGCATGTCCCGCGATTTGCGGGCGGCCTGCGGCTGACAGTCCGCAGCCGGCCGACCCGAAAATCACGGCCGTGCACACGGCTACGGTCGTGTGCATGAGGCCTTAATACTGGACTTGTGATTCCTCATCCTGAGAGTTACTTCAGCTGTGGTCTCATCTACATAATGTAAGCTACATGGACAACTTAATAAATAAATTGCGAATGTGGTTTTACACGTATAAAAGCCTTGATTTTAAATTTTATCTGTCGGAGGATGACAAACTGTCACCCTAAATAATGTGATTTACACATAATGTATCCATGGCAAGGGTAACCTCCCCATTTTAGAGGGGCTAAGACACTCCGCGATCCCATAACCTTAGACCCAATATCTGCTTTTACCAGCCCATTTCTTAAGGTTTTACCTTTACGATATGCCAGCATTGGTGGCTCTTGAAATTCCTGAATCAAGGGAAAAGCTCTAGTTAATAGGCACCAATCCCTTCTCAGAATATTTCCAATCTCTGAACTTAAGATAGAAAAAGTTGAGTAACCGTATCCGAACATTCCTCATCTCATCTACTCTTAAAGATAACTGATCCTCATTTCTTACGATTCTTCTAACCCTAAGAAGTTGGTTAAACAGCAATGATCTAACCATTGCCCTAGGATGTCCACTATTATAGTGTAGCAAACTGTTCCTATTAGTCTTTTTAGAGAATATATCTGTAGTGAGAATACCATCATGTAAATGAATCCTTGTATCCAAAAACTCAACAGGAGCGAAAATGGACCATGGTAAATTTGATACCTGGACACGCCATGCAATAAGACGTTAACATTTTTATAGTTCCTCTACGCAATCGGTCCACATGAGGAAGACCTAGTCTATGTACCGCCACCACCGCAGAACTTGACTGAAGTCATGGGATACATAGACTAGGTCCTCCATCTGCCGCATAAATATATTTGCATAAGTGGGGGCCTTATTCGATCCCATGACTGTACCCCTCTTCTGAAGATATAATTTGTCACCTACCAGAAAATTTATTAATCAAGAAATTTTATTTATCATGTCCCATAAGATAGTAAAGAACCGCATCAATACCTCGACCATGATCTATGGAGGTACAAAGACTTCCCACATCAAGGGTAGCAAGGATCGACTGGTCAGGGACCCTGAGTGAGCCAATCCTGACCAGAAAATCTGTATCCTTGATATAAGAATCAGCCCCCATAGCAAATTGCCTCAAAATTGTCTACAAAGATGGCTGCTGGGACAAAAAGATGCACTCCCTGATACAGTTGGACGTCCAGGCGGTCTAATCGGGTCCTTATGAATTTTGGGAAGAAGGTACAGCACCGGAGTGACTGAATGTCTGACCTTCAAAAATACACAGAGATCCTTGTCAATGACTTTTGTGGAAAAAGCTTCATCAAGAAGTGATCCCAATTCATTCATTAACGAAAACTTGGTCACCTGATAGTTCCATATACATGTAATGATCACTCAACTGTGTCTCCGTTTTTTGCAGATAAAGGGACGTGTCCATCACAACGATGGCACCCCCCTTGTTATCTGGTTTAACCCCTCCCTGACATCCGCCGTATATATACACAGGGCTTCCCGCAAAGCGCAGTACCATTACGTCACGGTGATAGTGCGGGCTCAGGAGCTGAACCCACACCATCACCACCGGGTGACAGCTGTATGTTACAGCTGGCACCCTGAGGTATCGGCCAGGACCGGAGCTAGCATCCGATCTGGTCGATTAACCCCTCAGATGCTGCATTCAATAGAGATCGCAGCGTGTGACAAGTTTTTAGCCACCGGCACCCCAGAAACGTGATCGCTGGGTTGCTGGTGGCTACAAAGGCGATTGGAGGCCTAATACTTACCTCCCAGTCCGCCAGCAACGGAAGCCTCCGTCATCAGCAGTGGGTGTCCGCTGTAGCTAGCTCAGATTCCTGCCATTAACCCCTTCGATGCAGCGATCCAATGCGATCACTGCATCAAAGTGGTTTGTAGTTTAGATCGGCGGCCTGCATGCGATGGCAAGGCTGGCGACAATGGCCTCCTGTCTGCCATTACGGAAGCCGATTAGGCCCCGACCAGAGCCAGAGCCTGATCGGCTTGCTGTCCGTGAATAACTGACTGTTCTAATACATTGTACTACATAAGTAGTGCAATGTATTAGAACATCAATCAAACAGTTGGACCTTCAAGTCCTCTAGTGGGACAAAACAAAAGTGTAAAGAAAGAAACATAAAACACAATCGCCCCTTTTCCCTTATCAAGTCCTTTATTATTGAAAAAAAATAATAAAACCATACATATTTGGTATCGCCGCGTCCGTAACGACCTGAACTAATAAAATATTATGATATTTATCCCGCACAGTGAACGCCGTAAAAAAAAAAAAAAAGCAATTCTGGCATTGTTTTTTAGGTTGTCACTTTTGTCTTCCAAAAATTGAAATAAAAAGTGATCAAAAATGTATCCAAAAATGGTACCTATAAAAACTATAGCTCGTCTCGCAAAAAAAAAAACACTCGTACAGCTCCGTCGACGAAAAAATTAAAAAGTTATGGCTCTTACAACATGGAGACAGAAAAAATACATTATTTTTACCAAAGTAATTTTATTGTTCAAAAAGTTGTAAAACATAAAGTGGTATAAATTAGGTATCGCCGGAATCGTACTGACCTGCAGAATCAAGTTATCATGTAATTTATAACGCATGCTGAATGCTGTATAAAAAACAACTAAAAAAGCTATGCCAGAATTGCTGTTTTTTAATTTACCTTGCCTCCCAAAAAATAGGATAAAAGGTGATCAAAAAGTTGCATGTACCCCAAAATGGTACCAATAATGACAGCTCGTCCCGCAAAAAAACAGCCCTCATACCACTACGTCTATGAAAAAATAAAATAAGTTAAGGCTCCAATAAGCCAGGAAAGAAAAATATACAGTTGTGCCGGCCCGAGGGGAACATTTTTTCTATTTCAAGTGGTGATTTATCAAGGCCCTAAAATTAGGAAACCAGGAAGGGGAGGGCCCAAACATATCTGCTGGAAGAGAGGGTGCCCGTATTATACCAGGACAACACTTTCCCAGCAAAATTCCCCAAACTGCAAAGGTGCGGAGTGTGGACCAAATGGGAGATAAGTAAGGATACCATTTATCACTGCGACACCGGCCTGTGCAGAAATGATTGATCACAGCATAACACACATCTATGGATTATTTTATTGTTTACCCCATTATTATACCACCTGACTATGCCCCTGATGTACTCTGCCCAGCTTACATATGCCCCCACATTATAAACTGAAATACCAGTAATACTCAAACAAAATTACTACCAAGCAAAATCCACGCTCCAAACGATAAATGGTGCTCCTTCCTTTCTGAGCCCTACAGCGTGCCCAAACAGCAGTTTACTTCCACATATACGGCACCGCCCTACCCGGGAGAACCCTTTTAACAATTTTTGGGGTGTGTCTACAGTGGCATAAGCTGGGCACGAGATATTTGCCACTGAAATGTCACATCTAGGGAAAAATTTTAATTTTTACTTTGCACCATCAGCAGCGCAATCATTTATGGAAAAGACCTGTGGGGTGAAAATGCTTAATACACCCCTTAATGAATGCCTTGAGGGGTGCAGTTTCCAAAATGGGGTCACTTCTCAGGGATTTCTTTTATGATTTCATATCAGAGCCCCTGCAATTGTGAACCAATACTTTATATGTCGCCAAATTAGGCCTCAATTTCGCATGGTACTCTCTCACTCCTGAGCCCTGTCGATTAGTCCAGGCAAAAGATTAGGGCCACATGTAGGGTGTTTCTAAAATCGGGAAACACAGCATAATAATTATAGATCGGTCTTGTTATGGTGGCACAAGCTGGGCATCACACATTGGCATATCTATGGAAAAAATACAATTTTCACTCTGCAATATCGAGTGCACACTAATTTCTGCAAAACACGTGCAGGGTTAAAATGCTCGCTACACCCCTAGGTGAATACCTTGAGGGGTGTAGTTTTCCAAAATGGGGTCACTTGTGGGGCGTTTCCATTGTTTTAGTCCGACAGGGGCTTTGCAAATGCGACATGGCCTCCGCAAACCATTCCTGCTAAATTTGAGCTACAAAAGCCAAATGGCACGCTTTCCCTTCTAAGCACAGCCGTGTGTCCAAACAGCCATTTATGACCACATGTGGGGTGTTGTTTTAATCTGGAGAAATTGCTTTACAAATGTGGCGATGCTTTTTCTCCTTTAGTCCTTGTGGAAATGAGAAAAAATTAGCTAAACCTACATTTTTCTTTGAAAGAATGTAGATTTTAATTTTCACGGCCTACTTCCAATAATTTCTGCAAAAAAACTGCTCGGTCAAAATGCTCACTATACCCCTAGATAATTTCCTTGAGGGGTCTAGTTTCCCAAATGGGGTCACTTTTGGGTGATTTCCACTGTTTTGGCACCGCAAGAGCCCTTCAAACCTGACATGGTGCCTAAAATATTAAAAAGGAGGCCCCAAAATCCACTAGGTGCTCCTTTTGCTTCTGAGGCTGGTGCTTCAGTCCATTAGCACACTAGAGCCACATGTGGGATATTTCTAAAAACTGCAGAATCTGGGCAATAAATATTGAGTTGCATTTCTCTGGTAAAACCTTCTGTGTTACAAAAAAAAATTGATTAAAAATGAATTTCTGTATAAAAAAAAAGGAAATTTGTTAATTTTACCTCTACTTTGCTTTAATTCCTGTGAAACCTCTAAAGAGTTAAGAAACTTTCTAAATGCTGTTTTGAATACTTTGAGGGGTGAAGTTTTTAAAATGGGGTGACTTATTCAGGGTTTCTAATATATAAAGCCCTCAAAGCCACTTCACATCTGAACTGCCCCCTGTAAAAATAGCCTTTTGAAATTTTCTTGAAAATGTGAGAAATTGCAACTAAAGTTCTAAGGCTTGTAACGTTCGAGAAAAATAAAACTATATTCAAAAACTGATGCCGATCTAAAGTAGACATATGGGGGATGTTAATTAGCAACAAATTTGTGTGGTATAACTGCTTGTCTTACAAGCAGATACATTTAAATTTAGAAAAAAGCAAATTTTTGCTTTTTTTTCACCAAATTTTGGTGTTTTTCACAATTAAATACTGAATGTATCGAGCAAATTTTGCCAGTAACATAAAGTCCAATGTGTTATGAGAAAACCATCTCAATCGCTTGGATAGGTGAAAACATTCCAAGGTTATTACCACATAAAGTGAAACATGTCAGATTTGACCTTCCTGACAGAGCCTCATTTTTCAAAAGTGGCCAAAGTGTGAAGGGTTGGCTCTAAAGGAATTGATGCCTGTCTATCTGCTCTAACGGTGTCATATTCCTATGATAGTTCTCCCTATTAGGTTGTTTTTTACGGAATGATTTTATACATTTATCAACTAATGATATATATGCTTCTGTCTCGTGAGTTTTGAGGAGGCTGAAATCTTCTCTTTTTAGTTAACTTTAAACTCCTTCATATCAAACATACAATCATTGGATAAAGCCACGTGTGAATCCGAAGAACCTGTTACTGGTTGACCTGAGAAGTGTGCTTTCAATCTTGACATTCTAAAAAAAAAAAAAGCTTTACTTTAAACCAATTGGCAAAATTATTTTTTTAAATTTGATATATTTTATTTTTATCAGAAGACAACATCCAACAATTGGTATCATATAAACAATTCCATTATACAGTTGTTTATAACCCCGCCCCCACCAGACCATGAGAGGGAAAAAAAAATTTAAATAAATAATATTTTAAAATGTACCATCCACGTATTCCATATTGCATCAAATTTGAGAACTTAATTTTTACTCTGAGATACTTTTTCTTTTTTTTTTTTTCAAACCCTATACCTTGTATTAGCTTTTTTTTTTTCCCAGTCAGTTATTGTGGGAACCTCAAATGATATCCACCGTTGCATTCATGTGATTCTAGCAATTAATGACACTCTCTCAAAATTGCCATTGTCACATTTAGTTACCTTTTAAACTAGTGGGATCTCCCAAAACGATCAGCTTGGGGTCCATAGGCACCTCCACTCCCATTACCTGCTTAATTTCCTCTGTAACCAACTGCCAATATCTCCAAAGTTTTGGACATTTCCAGTACAAGTGGGGAAGATCTGCATATAAGTATTGACATTTAGGGCACTTTGCAGTGGTTCTATATGGACCAATTTATGTGGTGAAAAATGTAGCCGATTTTACTATAAACCACTGCGTTATTCTATGGGAAAAGTTATTAGAGCTTATTTTTATGGAACTATATACTTTATCCCATCTTATTTGATTCTCCCCACCAATCTCTTTCCCACTTTGTCCTGCTTGGCAGCTTTTTACTACCTACATTGAACCGCAATAATAGCTTATACAATTTAGAAAAGTGTGCTTTGACCCTATTTGACAAAAGCATGTTCGTTATTTTACTATCAGACACTCTTAGGGCCTGTTCATATCAGCGTTGGCTTTCCATTCCGGGGTTCCGTCGGAGGTTTCCGTCGGGTGAACCCCACAACGGAAAGTGAAACCACAGCTTCCGTTTCCTTCACCATTGATATCAATGGTGACGGAAACATTGCTAATGGTTTCCGTTCGTCACCATTCCGGCAGGTTTCAGTTTTAACGACGGAATCAATAGCGGAGTCGAATGCGCTATTGATTCCGTCGGAAAACCGGAAACCTGTCTGAATGGTGACGAACGGAAATCATTAGCGATGTTTCCGTCACCATTGAGATCAATGGTGACAAAGGGAAGCTGTGCTTTCACTTTCACTTTCTGTTGCGGGGTTCATCCAACTGAAACCTCCGACGGATCCCCGGAACGTAAAGCGAACGGTGATGTGAATAGGCCCTTAGAAACGGATTATTCTGAGTTTTTACTTTAAAAGCTGTCGAGCTGGTAAAAGTAAAGATAATCACCTTGGTTGAGGAGGCCTTCAGAGAGCATTGTATGTAGTGTTTTTACTTTACCCCCTGGACAATACCCTTTCCAATCCAAAAATTTGTGTTATGGAATTTTTCTAAACTTGGAATATACTTATTATACCAGATTGGGGTCTTGCTATTTGAACATTAATTTTCCATAAACCTCGTATCATTCCACACCCTATATAGTAGGGTTGCTAGTGGATATTTCCTAAACTGTATCTTACTCAGTTGTCCCGTCTCCAATCAATTCATATATAGTCATACTAGGACTACCTCTTCCCCGTCCTACCAAGTAACCCAGAAATGCATCCTGCTTCCACTCCTTTATAAAAAGCATCTCCGTTGCAAAAAATACATCTAAAGTTTGGGGCTGCCAACCCTCCTTCTGATAATTGATATGTAATATATTTATATTTACATCTGGGAACTAAAGTCATTTATAATCGCATTCAACTTATCAAAATATCTCCATTCCTATCCAGACAGGTGAGTTACCCAGAATGTATAAAATCTGTGGAAGCAGGATCATTTTGGTCAATGCTACTCTTGATGCCAGTGAAATTGCAAATTGTTTCCAAATTCTTCATTTTTCCTCTAATCCTTCTATGCAGTGGTTCAACATTTAATTCAATATACTGTTATATTTTACTAGATACTACCACCCCCAGGTATTTAAAATTCTCTGGTCCCAATATTTGCAGTTCACTATTATGTTTTAAGATTGAATTTACCAAGGGGAATAATACAGTTTTACCCCAATTAATATTGACTCCTGACTGAGAATTTACAAAATTTAGTAAATATATCCATAACCCTACCCACGCATTTCTGATAGCTATCCATGAAGACCAGAACATCATCTGCGTATAGACTTATCTTTTCTTCCTCCTTTCCCAGTTTAATCACCTTTATTTCCGTGTCTTCTCGCACAGATTGGGCCAGAGGTTCCATGACTAGGGCAAAAAGCAGGGGTGACAGTGGGCACCCCTGCCTTGTGCCCCTTGCCATGGAAAAAAACTCTGTATATATCGCCCATTCACCAAGATTCTTGCCCGGGGGTTGGCATATAAAAGGCGAATCCATTTTATAACATTTTTCCCAAAGCCCATTTTCTCTAATACCATAAACAAAAACCTCTACTCTACACTATCAAATGCTGTGGGTGCATCTAAAGAGGATAGCCTTCCCACTCTCTTCCGATTGTAGCCATTTGTATATTGTTGTCTTATGTTAATTCTAGTGGATTTTCCTGGGACAAAACCGGTTTGATCTTTAGAAACCACCTTCGACACAACTCCAGCTAATCTATTCGCCAACACCCGGGCAAGTAGCTATGTTTATTAAAGATATTGGGCGGTATGCATCCAACTCCTTGAGGTCCTTATTTGGTTTAGGTATTAATATAATATTTGCTTCTGTAATTTTTCTGAAATGCATTAATAATAACCTCTAGGAGCTGGGCACTACTACATCCTTCTATTGTTTATAAAATTCAAAGGGAATTCCATCTGTTCCGGTAGCCTTTTCACAGGGGGTACCCCTCAAAACTTCCTCTAATTCTTTAACTTCAATTGGTGCATCCAACCTATCCCTATCTTCCTGTATCAATCTGGGTAGCGTAATAGCTTCAACGTACTGGTTTATTTCCTGGTCCCCCACATCTAACCTAACTAATCTTGTTTACCCTATTAACCCCTTAAGGACTGAGCCTGTTTTGGCCTTGTGGACACAGCCGATTTTTTGCAAATCTGACGTGTTACTTTATTTGATAACAACTCTGGAATGCTTTTACCTATCCAAGCAATTCTGAGATTGTTTTCCTGTGCCATATAGTACCTTTTAGAGAAAATTTGCAAAAATCTGCATTTTTCTAAATTTTAATGTATCTGCTTGTAAAACTGATAGTAATACCACAAAATAGTTACTAGTTAACATTTCACATGTGTCTACTTTGTTTGCATCGTTTTTTGAACATCTTTTTATTTTTCTAGGACGTTACAGGGCTTAGAACTTTAGCTGCAATTTCTCACATTTTCAAGAAAATTTCAAAAGGCTATTTTTTCAGGGACCAGTTCAGTTCTGAAGTGGCTTTGAGGGCCTTATATATTAGAAAATACCCATAAATAACCCCATTTTAAAAACTGCACCCTTTAAAGTATTCAAAACAGCTTTCTGAAATTTATTTTAACCCTTTAGGCGTTTCACAGGAAATAAAGCAAAGTCGAGGTGAAATTTACAAATTTCTTTTTTTTTTTTAGAAATTCATTTGTAATATATTTTTCTGTAACACAGAAGGTTTTACTAGAGAAATGCAACTCAATACTTATTTCCCAGATTCTGCAGTTTTTAGAAATATCCCACATATGGCCCTAGTGTGGTAATGGACTGAAACACAGGCCTCAGAAGCAAAGGAGCACCTAGTGGATTTTGGGGCCTCTATTTTATTAGAATATACTTTAGGCACCATGTCAGGTTTGAAGAGGTCTTGTGGTGCCAAAACAGTGGAAACCCCCCAAAAGTGACCCCATTTTGGAAACTACACCTGTAACGACGGGGGTAGGGAAACGAACAAGTGAGCCCTAATCTACCCGCCACTCTGTCCCTGCCTACTTGCAACGACCCGCCCTAGGCGATGGGGTACAACTGGGCGGCGGTCCCTACGCTCAGTAAGTGCACGAGACAAACATACAAGGGAATACACAGCAAAGGGAAAGGGGCAGTTGCCCACGGCAACACCGTGAGCAACCGGAGTGATGAACGAGCCAAGTCAAACCAGGAGAGCATGAGGTACCAAACGCAGAGCAGAAGAGTAGTCAGTAAGCCAGGGTCAGTATGGAGCAGGATCAAATAGTAGGAGCTGTAGCTGGGCCAGGAAACCACAAGGAAAGAATCACAAGCAAGGAGGAACAGGAAAGGCAGGTATAAATAGGCAGAGGGCGGGAGCTAGCTGAGTCTGGCCAGGCTGCGATAGGCTCTCCCACTCCTAAGCCTGCCAGCCTGAGTGGTGGAAGCTGGAGTCAGTCTCAGAGACATAGACTCAGGTGAAGACTGATTATCTATGGGCGTTAACCCCGAAGCTGTGCCTGGCAGATCCTTTACAGTACCCCCCCTTTTATGAGGGGCCACCGGACCCTTTCTAAGTGGACCTGGTTTACTTGGGAAACGAAGGTGGAACTTCCTGACCAATACCCCAGCGTGAACATCCCGGGCGGGTACCCAAGTCCTCTCCTCAGGCCCGTATCCTCTCCAATGGACCAGGTACTGGAGGGAGCCTAGGACCACCTTGCTGTCCACAATCTTGGCCACCTCGAATTCCACCACCTCAGGGGTGAGAACGGGAACAGGAGGTTTCCTCGAGGGAGCCAAGGACGGGGAGCAGCGTTTAAGGAGGGAGGCATGAAACACGTCGTGTATACGAAAAGATGGGGGTAACTCCAGCCGGAAGGAGACAGGATTGAGGACTTCAATGACTTTATACGGCCCAATAAACCGGGGAGCAAACTTCTTGGACGGGACCTTAAGACGCAAGTTCCTAGACGATAACCACACCAGATCCCCGACCATAAACAAGGGGTTAGCAGAACGTTTTCTATCAGCCTGAGTTTTTTGTACGCTCTGGGACGCCTCTAAGTTCTTCTGAACCTGGGCCCAGGCTGTGCACAGTTCCCGATGAACGACCTCTACCTCGGGATTGTTGGAACTACCAGGTGAAACGGAGGAGAACCGTGGATTAAACCCAAAATTACAGAAAAAGGGGGAGACCCCTGACGAGTTACTGACCCGGTTATTAAGGGAAAATTCGGCCAGGGGAATGAATGAGACCCAATCATATTGACAGTCAGAGATAAAACACCTTAAATATTGTTCTAGAGATTGATTAGTCCTCTCAGTTTGGCCATTGGTTTCAGGATGGAAGGCAGAGGAGAAGGACAGATCAATCTCCAACTTTTTACAGAAGGCTCTCCAAAACAAAGAAACAAATTGTACCCCTCTGTCCGAAACAATATTGACAGGGACCCCATGGAGACGCAGGATGTGTTTGACAAACAAGGTAGCTAACGTCTTGGCGGTGGGTCGTTTCTTGAGGGGCACAAAGTGGCACATCTTACTGAAGCGGTCTACTACCACCCACACCACCGACTTGCCTTGGGATGGAGGCAAATCGGTGATAAAATCCATGGAGATATGTGTCCAAGGTCTCTGGGGAATGGGCAACGAACGTAGTAAGCCCGCTGGTTGGGACCTGGGAGTCTTGGACCTAGCACAAACCTCACAAGCGGCGACGTAGGCCTTAACGTCTTTAGGCAACCCAGGCCACCAATAGTTTCTGGCAATGAGGTGTTTGGTACCCAGGATGCCTGGATGACCAGATAGTGCGGAGTCATGATTTTCCCTAAGTACCCTTAGCCGGTATTGCAGGGGAACAAACAGCTTGTCCTCAGGAAGGTTCCCGGGAGCTGAACCTTGATCAGCCGCAATTTCAGAGACTAAATCAGAATCAATAGAAGAAATGATTATACCGGGAGGCAAAATACAAGCAGGATCTTCCTCCGAAGGAGGACTGGCCATGAAGCTGCGCGACAGTGCATCGGCCTTAATATTTTTAGACCCAGCCCTATAGGTAACCAAAAAGTTGAATCTGGTAAAAAATAGCGCCCATCGAGCTTGTCTCGGATTTAGCCTCCGGGCAGATTCTAGGAAAACCAGATTCTTGTGGTCGGTAAGGACCGTTACCTGGTGCCTAGCCCCCTCCAGGAAGTGGCGTCACTCTTCAAATGCCCATTTAATGGCTAAGAGTTCGCGGTTGCCAATATCATAGTTACTCTCAGTGGGCGAAAACTTCCTGGAGAAGTAGGCACAGGGGCGGAGATGGGTGAGGGACCTGGTACCCTGGGACAAGACAGCCCCCACTCCCACCTCGGATGCATCAACTTCCACGATAAATGGCTCCATTTGGTTGGGCTGAACCAGCACCGGGGCCGAGATAAAGCACTTCTTAAGGACCTCAAAAGCCTGGACAGCCTCAGGAGGCCAGTGGAGGAGATCAGCACCTTTGCGAGTGAGGTCCGTAAGAGGCTTAGCGATGACCGAGAAGTTAGCAATAAATCTCCTGTAATAATTAGCGAACCCCAAAAAACACTGTAACGCCTTCAGGGAGGCAGGTTGGACCCATTCCGCCACAGCCTGAACCTTGGCGGGGTCCATGCGGAATTCATGAGGAGTGAAGATTTGACCCAAAAATGGTATCTCCTGTACCCCAAACACACATTTTTCGGTTTTAGCAAACAGTTTTTTTCCCGAAGGACCTGGAGCACCTTCCTGACATGCTCAATGTGGGAGGACCAGTCTTTGGAAAACACCAGTATGTCATCAAGGTATACTACAAGAAACATCCTCAGGTAATCTCTCAAAATCTCATTTATGAAATTCTGGAAGACCGCAGGAGCAATACACAACCCAAAGGGCATGACGAGGTATTCGAAATGACCTTCGGGTGTGTTAAACGCAGTCTTCCACTCATCCCCCTCTTTGATGCGGATAAGGTTATACGCCCCCCGTAGATCAAACTTAGAGAACCATTGGGCCCCCTGAACCTGATTAAAGAGATCAGGAATCAAAGGAAGGGGATACTGGTTCCTTACAGTGACCTTATTCAGGTTACGGTAGTCAATGCATGGCCTAAGACCACCATCCTTCTTCCCTACGAAGAAGAAGCCAGCACCTACCGGAGAAGTAGAGGGGCGAATGTAACCCTTGGCCAGGCATTCCTGGATATACTCTCTCATGGCTTCACGTTCGGGACAAGAAAGATTAAATATCCTACCCTTAGGAAGCTTAGCTTCTGGTACCAATTCGATAGCACAATCGTATTCTCTATGAGGAGGTAACACTTCGGAGGCCTCCTTAGAGAAAACATCAGCGAAGTCCTGAACAAACTCAGGTAGCGTGTTCACCTCCTCAGGGGGAGAAATAGAATTAACCGAAAAACATGACGTCAAACATTCATTACCCCATTTGGTAAGCTCCCCAGTATTCCAGTCAAACGTGGGATTATGCAACTGCAACCAGGGAAGGCCTAAAACCAAATCGGACGATAATCCCTGCATCAACAGTACAGAGCACTGCTCCAAATGTATGGAGCCAACAAGGAGTTCAAAAACAGGGGTATGCTGTGTAAAATAACCATTAGCAAGAGGAGTGGAGTCGATAACCACTACCGGGACAGGTTTAGGCAAATCAATCAAAGGCATAGCAAGAGACATAGCAAATTCCACAGACATGATATTAGCAGAGGACCCTGAATCCACGAAGGCACTGCCGGTAGCAGACCTACCACCAAAAGAGACCTGAAAGGGAAGCAAGATTTTATTACGTTTCATATTTACGGGAAATACCTGTGCGCCCAAGTGACCTCCCCGATGATCACTTAGGCGCGGAAGTTCTCCGGCTGCATTCTTACGCTTAGGACAGTTGTTCACTTGATGCTTGTCATCCACACAGTAGAAGCAGACAACATTCTTCCTGTGGAAATCTCTACGTTGTTGGGGGGACACGGAGGCCCCGAGTTGCATAGGTACCTCTGAGTCTTCCGGGGAGGAACGAAGCAACGGAACCTCGGGAGGCATCATGGGGGAGTCTGAGGAGAAAACACATAAACGTTCACGTTGTCGTTCCCTGAGACGTCGGTCAAGTCGTACCGCTAAAGCCATAACCTGGTCTAGGGAGTCAGAAGAGGGATAGCTAACTAGCAGGTCTTTCAGGGCATTCGACAGACCCAACCTAAACTGGCACCTTAAGGCAGGGTCATTCCACCGAGAAGCTATGCACCACTTCCTAAAGTCAGAACAATACTCCTCAACAGGTCTCTTACCCTGACGTAAGGTCACCAGCTGACACTCGGCAAAGGCAGTCCTGTCAGTCTCGTCATAAATGAGTCCGAGAGCAGAAAAGAAACGATCAACGGAGGAAAGTTAAGGGGCGTCAGGAGCCAAGGAGAAGGCCCACTCTTGGGGCCCTTCCTGGAGCCGGGACATAATTATACCCACCCGCTGGTTCTCAGAACCTGAGGAATGAGGCTTTAAGCTAAAGTAAAGCCTACAACTCTCCCGAAAGGAGAGAAAAGCCCTCCGGTCCCCTGAGAACAGGCCGGGCAACTTGAGGTGGGGTTCAAGAGGTGAGGTGAGGGGAACTACCAAGGTAGCATCAGGCTGGTTGACCCTCTGAGCCAGGGCCTGGACCTGTAGGGAGAGACCCTGCATTTGCTGAGCCAGGGTCTCAAGGGGGTCCATAGTGGTGTCAGGGACCAGGGTAGACTAGGTATGGGCTTGTGATTATGTAACGATGGGGGTAGGGAAACGAACAAGTGAGCCCTAATCTACCCGCCACTCTGTCCCTGCCTACTTGCAACGACCCGCCCTAGGCGACGGGGTACAACTGGGCGGCGGTCCCTACGCTCAGTAAGTGCACGAGACAAACATACAAGGGAATACAAAGCAAAGGGAATTGGGCAGTTGCCCACGGCAACACCGTGAGCAACCGGAGTGATGAACGAGCCAAGTCAAACCAGGAGAGCACGAGGTACCAAACGCAGAGCAGAAGAGTAGTCAGTAAGCCAGGGTCAGTATGGAGCAGGATCAAATAGTAGGAGCTGTAGCTGGGCCAGGAAACCACAAGGAAAGAATCACAAGCAAGGAGGAACAGGAAAGGCAGGTATAAATAGGCAGAGGGCGGGAGCTAGCTGAGTCTGGCCAGGCTGCGATAGGCTCTCCCACTCCTAAGCCTGCCATCCTGAGTGGCGGAAGATGGAGTCAGTCTCAGAGACGTAGATTCAGGTGCAGACTGATTACCTATGGGAGTTAACCCCGAAGCTGTGCCTGGCAGATCCTTTACAGATATACTGGGAGTTGCTTATACCCCAAACAATAGTACCCTCCATCATCTGTACAGATCATACAGTAATAATTAGGCTTCATTCACACCTGCGTCGGGGCTCCGTTCATGGGTTCCATCAGATCTTTCCATCAGGGGAACCCACGAACGGAAACCATAGCTTACCATTACCATTGATTTCAATGGTAACGCTTCTGTTGCTAATGGTTTCCGTTTCGCAAGGTTTCTGTTTTTGGTTTTTTTGAGGAATCAATAGAGTAGTCGACTGTATCCACCTGTAATTGATCACATTTAAGTGACTTAGATGTGATCTGTTGTAGGAGGAACCTGCAGTATTTAAACTACGAGTGAAATACAGCTATAGCGCTCTCCATATATATATATATATATATATATATATTATACAGACGTACACTTCACACACACTATATACCCACGCACACATCAGACACACAAATATGCACATTACATGCACACATTATACACACATAAAGTGCACATTGTAAACTCACATGCACTTACTTTTATGTAGGATAATTGTGAAGGGAGTTCAGCAGTTGATGGGGGGGATTCTTCACTTCAGCTCACAGCCCGACACAGAGCCCGTCGACAGTCTCCCCTCCCTCACATCCCAACTGGTAACAGCAGGAGGAGGAGAAGTTGTGTGAAGAGCAGGGAAGGGGGGGCCGGAGGGGGAGATTTTACACTGGGAGATTTAGTAATAGCAGCACAGACCACGGCTGCTATTACAGTCGGACGGCAGTTCTTAGATGCTGTGCCGGCCGCCCCCTTACAAATGCTATACCCTGCCGCCTGAGCCGACACTCATCGTTAGGTCGGCCCAATGTTCAGCGGCCCGTCTGGCATTTGCCAGACGGCCAGTCCGGCCCTGTACTGAGATGCTTCGAAATTCTTCTCCTCAGTTCCTGAACAATTTTGCCCACATACAATTTTGGACATGTGCACTTTGCTATGTAAATAACTCCACTGCTTTGGCAATTAATTGTCTGCTCTTGTAGATTCTCCCATCTGAGGGATTACAGAAATTCTAAAAGGAACATCTTCCGCAGGAATGAGAGCCTATAACCGGCGATTTAAGCCAACACTGGGATGCAGAAGATGGTTTAGAATAATGATGATGCACCAGATAATCCCACAGGTTTTTTCCTCTTCGATAGGTAATAGGGTGGTAGAAAAAGCATCACAGGGTTCCGAGTCAGCACGAATGATAGGCTTATGTTTTTGTAAATCTTGGTAACCGGATAGGAACAGGCATCAAAGATGCCAATACATCTGATGCTGGTGGAGGACGGAGTTGATTTCTGACTATGGTCATATAAGAGGTCCTTTCTGTCTGTCTCCCTGGCACATGCCCTATGTAGACATTTCTTCGGGTAGCCACGCGTGAGAAATTTAGAAAAAAAAAGACCATCACATTCAATTTAAAAGGATCGCTTATCCAAGCATTTTCTCTTGGCTCCCAAGTATTGTCCTATTTGAATGCCCTTCTTAAGAGCGGGAGGATTGGAAACTTCCCCAATGTAAAAAGCGATTTGTGGCTGTGGATTTGCGGGAAATATCAGTCTGGACACCACCACCAGGGTCCAGAGAGATCTTAAGATCCAGAAAACGGATTTCTTTGTGATGTATTTCATGGGTGAATTTCATACCAATGGAGTTGTTGTTAAAGAGGCTCTGTCACCAGATTATAAGTACCCTATCTCCTACATAATCTGAGCGGCGCAGTAATGTAGATAAGTGGTTTTTATTTTGAAAAACTATCATTTTTTAGCAAGTTATGAGCAATTTTAGATTTATGCTAATTCATTTCTTAATAGACAACTGGGCGTTTTTTAACTTTTTTCCAACTGGGCATTGTAAAGAGAAGTGTATGACGCTGACTAATCAGCGTCATGTGCTTCTCTCCATTCATGTCCATCGGTAGTCACAGCGTGATCTTGCAAGATCACGCTGTTCTATGAGTAAGTCCCACAGAAACTTTACTAGTGAGTGTGAATAGACATCGTATCCCGGCTGGAGGCAATCTCTATTCACTCTCAAGACATAAACTTAATGTGGGAGTATGTGACAGCACAGCGAGATCATGCTGTGCTGTGAATACAGATGGACATGAATGGAGAGAAGTGTATGATGCTGATTGGTCAGCGTCTTACACTTCTCTATACAACGCCCAGTTAAAAAAAAAACAAAAAAAAACGCCCAGTTGTCTATTAACCCATTAGTGACCGCCAATACGCCTTTTCACGGCGGCCACTCCTGTAGCGAATGCCTGCTAGATCATGCCGCAGGCATGACCTAGCAGATGCCTGTCTGTGTTAAACGGACAGGCAGTAAGGGCAGATTCACACGAACGTTGCGTTTTTGCGCGCGCAAACAACGCGGCGTTTTGCGAGCGCAAAAACCATTTGACAGCTGCGTGTGTCATGCGTGTCTGATGCGCGGCTGCGTGATTTTCGCGCAGCCGGCATCATAGGGATGAGGCTTGTCGACGCCCGTCACTGTCCAAGGTGCTGAAAGAGCTAAATCTTTCAGCACCCTCGACAGTGAATGCCGAACACAACAGCGAAAAACCGGTAAAAAAAAAAGATAAAGTTCCTACTTACCGAGAACTTCCCGGCCGTTGCCTTGGTGACGCGTCCTTGGTGACGCGCCTCTCTTGACATCGGGCCCCACCTCCCTGGATGACGCGGCAGTCCAAGTGACCGCTGCAGCCTGTGATTTGGCTGCAGCCTGTGCTTGGCCTGTGATTGGCTGGAGCTGTCACTTGAACTGAAGTGTCATCCCGGGAGGTCAGACTGCAGGAAGGAGACAGGAGTAATCGGTAAGTTAGAACTTCGTTTTTTTTTACAGGTTCATGTATTTTGGGATCGCAAGTCACTGTCCATAGTGCTGAAACAGTTTAATTTTGTCAGCACCATGCACAGTGAATGTCTCCCGACGTCGCGGACCGGAATTTTTTTTGCCGGGTTCGGCCAAAACGAGTTTGGCCGAACCCGGTGAAGTTAGCTTCGGTTGTCGGGGTTCGCTCCTCGCAAAGACACTCCGTTTTGATGCTTGTAAACAGAAAAGCACGTGGTGCTTTTCTGTTTCCATTCATCCTTTTGACAGCTCGTGCGCTGTTTCAGTCGGTTCGCACGGAAGAGCTTCCGTTCGACCTGCCTGGTTTTCACCCACCCATTGACTTCAATGGGTGCGGGATGCGTGAAATACGCAGAGTTATTGAACCTGTCGCGTATTTTGCGCAGCGAACAAATGCTGCGCAAAATACACGGACTGTGTGTACTGCCCCATAGACTTCTATAGGGCATTGCGTGCCGCGCGAAAACCACGCTGCCAAATCACGCTCGTGTGAATACCCCCTAATACACTGCAATACAAAAGTATTGCAGTGTATTATAATAGCGATCGGATGATCGCATATTAAAGTCCCCTAGTGGGACTAGTAAAAAAGTTAAAAAAAAAGTTAAATAAAGTTAATGAAAAAAAAATGAAAACCCCACTTTTTCCCCTTTACAAACTGCTTTAGTATTAAAAAAACAAAATAAAGTTAAAAAGTTAAACATATTTGGTATCGCCGCGTCTGTAACGACCCCGACTATAAAGCTATTATATTACTTAACCCGCACGGTGAACGCCGTAAAAAATTAAATAAAAAACGACGGAAAAATTGCTGTTTTCTTTGAATCATGACTTTACAAAAATGTGATTAAAAAGTGATCAAAACGTTGCATCTTCTCAAATGGTACCAATAAAAACTACATATCTTCCTGCAAAAGAAAAGCCTTCATACAACTGCATCGCCGAAAAAATAAAAATGTTACGGCTCTTCAAATATGGAGACACAAAACCAAATAATTTTGAAAAAAAAGCGTTTTTACTGTGTAAAGGTAGTAAAACATACAAAATCTATACAAATTTGGTATCGTTGCAATCGTAAAAACCCGCTGAATAAAGTTGTTATTTATACCACACGGTAAACGGCGTAAATTTAGGACGCAAGAAAGTGTGGCGAAATTTCAGATTTTTTCTATCCCCCCCCCCCATAAAAAGTTAATAAATGTTATTAAGGCCAAATTAGTGCTGAATGTTTGTATACAAAGATTCAACATCGATACTGGCAATCATGGTGGCAGGAGTAACGTGGATCCTGGTGTTGGTGTCCTTCGTATCCCGCAGAAACGAGGGTAGAGATGTGACAAAGGACGAGAGCATCTCATCTACATATAGACTAATTCCTTATGTGAGATTTTTGTTCCCAGACACTATGGGCCGGACAGGGCGAAGGGCCTCATGAATTTTAGGTAAGGAATAAAAAGTAGCAAATGTAGGGCTTGGAATGAACATTCATTTGAACTCATCCTGCGTAATAATGTTTTGTGTCTTCGCCACAGTGAGAAGGCGTAGCTCTAATATAAAGGCATTAGTAGGATTTTTTCCAAGGGTGACATATGTGGTGGTATCTAAAAGTCTGTGGACCATATGGTCAGTCACCTCGGTCCAAAACCACAATGTTACCCCCCCCCCTTATCAGATGGTTTCAGCATTATTTGTTCATTTTGGCAAAGTTCGTCTAACGCTAGTCTCTCTGTCTCACTAAGGTTACTCCAAACTCTAACTTTATCGGGTTTACGTTTTTTCAAATCTGCACTGACCGTTTGGACAAAAATGTCGATATTAGCATATTGTGAGTGATGGAGTTAATTTTGAATTAGGTCGTAATGAAGAAAAAGGGCCAGTGGCACGGACAGCCCCAACTTCATTTTCATAGAGTAGATCTTCAAGATCTCGGAGGGTGCTAGTTTCTATCCTATTGATATGTCAGATCATGTGTGTTACTCAAAATATTTATGTAGAGACAGTTTTCTGGCGAGTAGGTTGACATCCTTGGTCCAGGTAAACTCATCAAAGAGAGGGTTTGTGTTGCGAATTAAAACTTTTTTATTTTTTCAGGAAGTTACTTTTATTAATTTTTTTCGTTTTTTTTTGTGTGTTTGTTTTTTTGTCTTCCGCAAGGTGGGAAGTATTAAAAATGAAATAATTTGACATGTTTTCCTATGTTGGCCACTAGAGGGAGTATTTCACAGAATTACAGCAAGGTGAATCAGGCAAAGCAACCTGACTCACAGCTGCTGTAAATATGGGAGGGAGACTCACCCCCCTCCCTATTTTTGGCTACAAGCCAGGAAGAGGTGTCTTAAAATTGTCAAGCCGTGTCCAGCTCCCATTTTGAGTTATTCAACAATGGCAGCTGGCAGTAGCTATAGGACACACCAAAAGGCTAAGAATGATGTAAGTTCAGAGTGAAGACTCTATGGTGAGTGATTTTTTTTTTAGTTGACCGGTTTTCCTCGGCATGTATTTGATGAATTTGTTGGTGCATTTTACGTGCCGAAAAACACGTAGAAAATGTTTGATCAAGCTTCCAATTTAGACCAATAGGAAAGTGCGCCGTTAGTACATACAACGCGCTTTTTTACATGTTTTTTTTTTTTAAAAACAACAAAACACTTTGTGGGAAAAAAAAATTAACGTCTGGTCAATTCTCTGGCGCTAAATGTTTACCCAAGGTCAATGAGACCTAATTATTATGCACCAAAAAAAAGATTGTAAATTCTTTATAAGTTTTTTTTTTTTTAAAAAAAAAAAACAACTACGTGTGTTCCCCCCTGTTTTTCATAACCAGCCAGATGCAATAAAACAGCCGAGCATTACAGGTGCAGGGAGGGACAAGTTTTTTTTTGGTTTTTTTTGGCCTTTCCCAGCCTCATAATACCAGTCTGTGGCCGTACTGGATTGTACCCGGCTCTTACCGATACCCCTGGTTGCGGTGGGTTACTGCTAGCCTTTTTACTGCCTAAAACAAAGCCCCACCTTTGTTTGACAACATCTATTACTGACAGGTGCCGTTACTAATGCGCTAATAAAGTATTAAAAACACAGGCATAAGTAAATTTTTTTTTTTTTATTAAAATAAGAACCCCCGCCCACAAGACCCTTATTAACCATTTTTTTTTTTAAAAACGTAAATCATTGAAGTAGTCCACCGAAATCTTGACTTAGTCCAATAGGTCCAGTGGAACTTGCGTACAAAAAAATTATTAGCAATATGAAAAATAAAAATACTTACTCACCTACAGCAGACTTCTGTCTTCTCCCCTGCGCCGAAATAGAAAATCTGTCAGCGAACTGTTGTTTCTATTGTGGCGCGTGGGACCTAGAGATGCGCCGGAAATATTAAGTTATTAATAATTCTGGCGCATCAACGAGCTCACCCCTCACATGCAGCCACTCTGCAAACTACCCCACACATCATCCTCCATACACACGCACACTCCCCCACACAGGCAGACTCTCTGAAAACACCCCCCTCCCCACCCCTAACCCACACACAAACCCTCATCATTCATGCAGCCGTGCCACACACAAATCCCCCACAGAACATGCACAGTTCAGAGTTAGAACGGCAGAGGCATAGGAGATAGTTGGCTTCCGTCCATACTCTCTTATTCCCTGTAGCTGGTATCAAGGAGATGGGGAACATTCATAAACAAGGATTCATGACCACATTTGATGGAAAAACATGTACAACATTTAATGTTTTATATGCACACATACTAAATAGTTGATCAGGGCTTCTTTCTATTTCAGGTCACCATTTTGATATGTCCATGTCCTCCACCAGAGATTCCAAAGAATATGGCAGATGAAGAAATTGTACACGTAAAGGTATTTCAGATATTTAGCATCATTGCTTATTTGCTGAACTCTTAATGTCTTTTACTGAAAAGTACAAAAGGTAATAAAGATATTAAACTTGCCTTGTGCCATCGAAGTTTTACCTGTATCATTGGGTCTTTTGTCCTGCAGAACTGTATGCAAAAACGATATGATGGAGCTCAACAAGCTCTTAACATGAAGTCCGTACGTACAGATACAGGTAAAAATACAAATTGGTTTCCTTATCCACTATGCTCCCTTATTCTATATATTACTCATTCTCCCTTTCTTTTGGCATAGACCTAGTTGAAAACAAAGTAGACCTCATTCTGAACCGGAAGACTTGTATGCAAGCTATGCTACAAATCATAGAAGAGAATGTACCAGAGGTGAGATCTTCTTTGTATAGTGTATCTGGATTTAAGACCACATTTTTTTTTTAATACTTTGTTGCTTTCACAACCGCTTTTAACCCCTTAAAGAATGAAAAGGTCTTGATGACCAGCTACATTTTTCAGTTTTACCCTCTCTGCATTTCAGCAGCCATAACGTCTTTTATATTTTCATTGACGTGGCCATATGAGGCCTTGTTTAATGCAGGAGAAATATATATATATATATATTTTTTCAGAATATAAGAAGCAGCGATTCTCTGCATCGTTTTTTAGATTAATTCTTGAGGATATTACAGTTGTTTAGATACCTAATATGTGTAGGTTTTTTTTTTTTATTTAGTGTAGGGGCAATAAAATATATATTATGCAAAATAATAACGTTTTTTTTTACCCTTTCTTAACTTTATTTCTAACTTTTTTTTTTTTTTTTTTACTTGTAACTTATTAGCATACTCCTGTTTGCTAATACATCATACTGTGTAACTATGACACAGGCTGCTATTAGGGCAGCACATAGTGTGCCCGAACAGCAGGCTTACTGAACAGACAGCCCTGGGGTCCTTTGTATGTCCCCAGGGCTGGCTACAGAAGGATTCCCCGATATTTGAACACATCACCGGGTTTCCGATGACTAGATCAAAAGGAACTCCCCGCTTTGATCTTGCCGCTGTCACGGACCATGGCGATCAAAGGGTTAAACAGCTGGGGTCCGAATGTTTTCTGACTCCAGCTGTATTCAGCAGGCTGCTCTAAGATTAGGAGTTGTAAGGCCTCATTCACACGACAGGGTCCAAGTGTCGGCCGGTTTGCATCCGGGCCGTGTTGCCGTTTTTACCGGCCGATTTGGACCCCATTTGCAGCCGTTATTTTCCCTGACATGAACACATATTCCATAGCAACAGATGCCTAATTAAACTACACATAGATACTGTTCATTCCAGGTCTTTCAAGCACAGGAATTTCCAAAAACGTCTGTTTATATGGAGTTTGTGTGTGTTTCCTCCTCCCCTCCATCTGTTCATGCCATGTCTACCAAGCATAAAAAAAATCATTATGCCCTTTTTTATATTATCTTCACATTACTAATAATGTTCATTCTTTTACTTCATTAGTTTTCAACATTCTTTTGTATGTCCCCCTGGCGCTTGATGTCTCTGTCCATATCTGGATAGGGACATCAGGTGCAACTCCTGAATTGGAATCTCCATGTGGCCGGTGATTCCACTTCAGGAGTTTCCCCTGATGTCACTGTCCATATATGGACAGAGACATCAAGCACTCTGCCCAGGAGCGGAATCCCCGAATACACTGGGATTCCGCTCCTTCAGGGAGCTAAAGTGGGGCTAGCACATAGAGCAGGGACGAAGCTACAGCAGTAGCAGCCGCAGCAGCTGCTAGCGGTGCCATCGGCCATGGTAGATGTCGCCGCTAGCAGCCGCTATGGCTGCTATAGCTGTAGCGCTGCCTGAAGAAGCTCCAGGGTGGAAAAGAGGCTGATTCGCCGGGCCAGGGAGATTTGGGAAGGGAGCTATCACAGCGCCCCCTTCCACCTGCTGTACACCCCAGCCCTGTCACACAGTACCCCTGCACATAGTAGAGCAGGGACTTCGCTACAGCAGTACCCCCAAAGTGTTACCTCCAGCATACAGCGCTTCTTCTGAATGGAATACACTCCTCCTCCTCACATGCACTCTGCGCTGTGAGGAGGAGGAGAGAGTGCGCGAGCGATGGTAGACCCGGCCATCACTCGGGACACATTCCGGTGATGGCCGTGTATTACCCAGCCCCATAGACTTCTATGGGGGCCGGGTACCCGGCCGAAAATAGGACATGTCCCATTTTTTGACAGCCGGTTTTCCCGGCCCGTCAAAAAATCGGTCGTGTGAATAGCCCCTTTAGGGGTCTATTTTTCCTAATGCAGCCGGGTGACGTCCGATTTACGAACGGCCGTCACCCGGCCGGGAAACCCTGTAGTGTGAATTCCGCCTTAGTTACAGCTCCTGCTTAGAGGATGAGCTGGAGGAGCGCTCATCAGCCTCTTCTACATCGATGCCAAAAGACGTCGCTGTAGACGAAGGACATGCACCGCCTGCCGTCAAGACGGTGGGAGGTCGTTAAGGTGTTACTAGTGATTCTTGCCCTAGAATCTGTTTAAAGCTTAACTTTTGGTTGGGACCTACCTGTGTTATGTAAACATGCTTTAACATTTCTGGAACATCACTCAAAAGCGTTTTTCTTTTTACAATAAAGTTTGTAGTATGAGAACTATGATTTTTATGAAGCCCACAATAAAGTTTTTCATAACGTCAAAAAAAAAAAAGCCATTGGTTTTCATTATCAATTGTCTCTGAATCTGAATTTTTTTTTTTTTTTTTATACATTCAAACAGCTGCTGTCCTTGGATCTCAGTAGCAACAAGCTCTATAAACTTGACCATATGTCAGAAATTCATCTAAAGGCTCCTAATTTGAAGATTCTTAACCTTTCTGACAACTTGGTGAGTCCCTTAATCTATTTAGTTAAGACTGTAAGGTCAGTGCTACACTATGCCTTGTTCAGCACCAGCTGCAGGCAATCCATGCAGATATAATTGGATGATGCAACTTTTGTGGAACTGAAGTTGTGGAACACTTTCCTGTTACAAAAAAAGTAAATGGCAAAAAGTGCTATTAACAGTTGTGTGGCAGTTTTTCAATTCACTTCTATTAAATCGGTCGTCTAATTTTTTTTTGCGATTCCAACCAATGTGAAATGCCTCTTGCTGATCGCAGTGGGTCCGATTGCCGGCCACCTCTGAATCACCTCTAATTGTCAGGGCAAGAGGCTGGCAAGTGTAAATGAAGCACTCACTACACGCATGCTAGTCAATAGGCATGTATGAGCTGGATCCTTCAGAGTGAGCAGTGGTGCTCTGTTACATTTATATGCCTTTAGCGCTCCAAGAAATGCCTTGTCTACAGGGTCCATGATGTACAGTCAGTTGGGCCGACCATTTTAAATCAATAGATTTGTATTGAAACATTTTTTCAATTTTTTCAAACAGTTTAAACCATCCTTGGTCCCAGAACATGGACCTGCATACAATAATACATACATGTGATATGTCATTGAAGGAATACATAATCATAAACAAAAAAAACAACAAACAAAAAAACTTTACTATGCCATTTTCAAACCAATGTTAATACTAATTATGTCATGTTACCCGATACATTTCTTCACTTAAGTGTAATACTTCGAATTTACCCAAAGCTCCCAATAACGTGAATTCTTGGCATAACTAGAGGGAGATTGTAATAGCATGGATTCATGATGACATGCTACATTTACCCTGCCTATCACTTCCGATAAAGAAGGGGAAATAGTTGATTTCCAGGACTTGGCAATTGCCATTCTAGCAGCAATGAAAACATGTTCCAATACATTACTGCCTGTGCATATAAAATTAACAGGTATCTTATCATAAGGTATGTCCCAACAGGTATCATTGCCAGACAGCCTTGGGGGCCATAGGACCGGTCTGTCAGTTTAAAATGGTCGTCCCATGGCTATTCTAGACCCTCTTCTTATACCCTGATGTAGTCCGCACAGATTACATATGCCCCCACATTATAAATTGAAATACCAGCAAAACCCCAAACAGAACTACTGCCAAGCTAAATCTACGCTCCAAAATCCAAATGGCGTTCCTTCCCTTTTTGAGCTCTGCCGTGGGTCCAAACACCAGTTTATTACCATATATGGGGTATTGCCGTAATCGGGAGAAATAGCTTTACAAGTTTTGGGGTGCTTTTTATTCTTTCTTGTAAAAATTTATTTTTTTTTAATATTTTTTCAACAAAAAAAAGTAGATTTTAATTTTCACAGACCAACTCCAATAAATATAGCAAAAGACCTGTGAGGTCAAGATGCTAACTATACCCCCAGATAAATTCCTTGAGGTGTGTAGTTTCCAAAACCGTGTCACTTTTGGGGAGTTTCCACTGTTTTAGCACCACAAGACCTCTTCAAACCTGACATGGTGCCTAAAATGTATTCTAAAAAAAGAGGCCACAAAATCCTCTAGGTGCTCCTTTGCTTCTGAGGCCTGTGTTTCAGTCCATTACCACACTAGAGCCACATGTGTGTTATTTCTAAAAACTGCGGAATCTGGGCAATAAACACGGAGTTGTGTTTCTCAGGTAAAACCTTCTGTGTTAGACAAAAAAAATGTATTACGAATTAATTTCGGGTTAAAAAAAAATTTGTACATTTTCCCTTTACTTTGCTTTAATTCCTACGAAACTCCTAATGGGTTAGGAAACTTTCTAAATGCTGTTTTGAATACTTAGAGGGTGAAGTTTTTAAACTGGGTTGATTTAAGGGGTATATCTAGTACATAAGGCCCTCAAAGCCACTTCAGAACTGAACTGGTCCTTGAAAAATAGTCTTTTAAAATGTTCTTAAAAATTTGAGAAATTGCTGCTAAAGTTCTAAGCCTTGTAACGTCCTAGAAAAATAAATGTTCAAAAAACGATTCAAATATAAAGTAGACATATGGAATATGTCAAATAATAAAAATTTTGTGTGGTATTACGTTCTGTTTTACAAGCAAATACATTTAAAATTAGAAAAATCGTATTTTTGCAAATTTCCTTAAAATTTTGGTGTTTTTCACAATTAAGCAATGAATTTATTGGCCAAATTTTTCCACGAACATAAAGTACAATATGCCACGAGAAAACAATCTTAGAATCGCTTCGATAGGCAAAAGCATTCAAGAGTTACCACATAAAATGACACGTCAGATTTTAAAAAAAATGGGGCAGGTACCGAAGGACAAAATGAGCTTGGTCCTGAAAGGGTTAAGAGTAATTTTAAAGAACTAGGCTACAAGCTGAAGGGAAGGACCTCCAAGGCAGTATTCGCTGAAATACTAACTGTGCAATTTGCATCACAGGAAAGACCGCGGGAGCTCAGGGAGTTAAGGAGGCTCTGTCACCACATTATAAGGCCTTATTCACACGAACGTGTTATACGTCCGTGCTACGCGCGGGATTTTCACGCGCGTCGCACGGACCTATGTTAGTGAATGGGGCCGTTCAGACTCAGTGAATTTCACGCAGCGTATGTGCGCTGCGTGAAACTCATGACGTCTTATACTTGCCCGTGTTTCGCGCAGCATGCACCCATTGAAATCAATGGGTGCGTGCAAATCGCACACGGAAGCACTTGCTGGTGATGCGCGCTACAGTAGTAAAATAAATAAATGATTGAAAACCGAAAAGCACCTTGTGTTTTTCTGTTTGTAAACATTAAAAACAGAGTGTCATCATGATGCACAGCCACGCACCATATGCTGATGCCACACGGACCTTTTGCGTGTGCAAAACGCGGTTTTTGCGCGTGCAAAATGGACACATCCGTGTGAATAAGGCCTAAGTGCCCTAACTCCTACATAATGCGATCGGCGCTGTAATGTAGATAACACTGTTTTTTTTATTTTGAAAAACGATCATTCTTTAGGAAGTTGAGCAATTTTAGATTTATTCTAATTACTTTCTTAATGCCCAACTGGGCGTTTTTTAACTTTTGACCAAGTGGGCATTGTAAGGGTCAGTTGACACAGTTTTTTTGACGCCGAAACCATGTCGGAAAACGCACCAAAAATGCCTCCCATTGATTTCAGTGGGAGGCGGAGGCGTTTTTTTCCTGCGAGCGGAAAAACCGTTTCGCGGGAAAAAGGGACATGCCCTATCTTCGGGCGTTTACGCCTCTGACTTCCCATTGACCTCAATGGGAGGCAGAGAGTATTTCGCTGTGTTTTTTGCCTGCGGCGCTCAATGGCCACGGGCGAAAATCGACGTGCAGGCGTGGAAAATCTGCCTCAAAATCCAAAACTGAATTTTGAGGGCAAATTTTCCACCTGCAAAAAAAACTCTGTGTGAACCCAGCCTATAGAGGAGTGTATGACGCTGACCAATCAGCGTCATACACTTCTCTCCATTCATACTCAGCACAGCGAGATCATGCTGTGCTGTCATATACACCATGTTCCAAATTATTATGCACACTGGATTTAAGTGTCATAAACATTTAATTATTAGTTTTTCAATTAAACTCATGGATGGTATCTTTAGGGCTCTTTGGATCATTGGAATCAATCTCAGACACCTGTGATTGGTTTGCCAGGTGTGCCCAATCAAAGGAAAACTACTTAAGGGCTTGTTTACACTAATGTGATATACGTCTGTGCAACGGACCTATATTAGTCTATGGGGCCGTGCAGACAGTTGCGTGATTTTTACGCAGCGTGAGTCCGCTGAGAAACTCACGACATGTCCTATATTTGTGCGTTGTTCACGCATCACGCACCCATTGAAGTCAACGGGTGCGTGAAAATCACGCATGCCACACGGAAGCACGAACGTGATTCGCGCAACAGCTGTCAAACTATGAATGTAAACACCACGTGCTTTTCTGTTTACAAACATCCAAACGGAGTGTCATAATGATGGCGGCTGCGCGAAAATCACGCAGCCAAGCATCATACAGGCTGACACACGGAGCTGTTAAGTGCCTTTTGCGCACGCAAAACGCTGCGTTTTTTGCGTGCGCAAAACGCACACGCTCGTGTAAATAAGGCCTAAGAAGGACGTTCCACATTCTTAAGCAGGCCACAGGTTTCAAGCAATATGGGAAAGAAAAAGGATCTCTGTTGCCGTTACGTGTGAAATAGTGCAATACCTTGGACAAGGTATGAAAACATTTGGATATTTCAAGGAAACTTAAGCGCAGACGGGTTCGTTCAGATAAAGGCATAATGAGGAAGGTTTCTGCCAGACAAATTAATAGGATTAGGAGAGCAGCTGCTAAAATGCCATTGCAAAGCAGCAAACAGGTATTTGAAGCCGCTGGTGCCTCTGGAGTCCCACAAACCTCAAGGTGTAGGATCCTCCAGAGGTTTGCAAGTGTGCATAAAGCTATTATTCGGCCACCCCTAAACAATGCTCACAAGCAGAAACGGTTGCAGTGGGCTCAGAAATACATGAAGACTAATTTTCAAACCGTGTTTACTGATGAGTGCCGTGCAACCATGGATGGTCCAGATGAATGGCGTAGTGGATGGTTGGTGAATGGCCACCATGTCCCAACAAGGCTGCAACCTCAGCAAGGAGGTGGCGGAGTCATGTTTTGGGCTGGAATCATGGAAAGAGAGCTGATAGGCCCCTTTAGGGCCCCTGACGAAGTGAAAAAGACCTCTGCGAAGTACGTAGAGTTTGACTGACCACTTTCTTCCGTGGTACAAAAAGAACCGTGCCTTCCATAGCAAAATTATCTTCATGCATGACAATGCACCATCTCATGCTGCAAAGAATACCTCTGTGTCGTTGGCTGCTATGGGCATAAAATGAGAGAAACTCATGGCGTGTCCCCCATGTTTCCCTGACCTCAACCCTATTGAGAACCTTTGGAGCATCCTCAAGCAAAATATCTGAGGGTGGGAGGCAGTTCACATCAAAACATAAGCTCTGGGAGGTTATTCTGACATCCTGCAAAGATATTCAAGCAGAAACTGTCCAAATACTCAAATTGAATAGATGCAAGAATTGTGACGGTGATATCAAAGAAGGGGTCCTATGTTAACATGTAACTTGGCCTGTTACATTTTTTTTGATTGAAAGAACTTTTGATTTCTGTAAATATGATGACCTGATGCTGCAAATTCAACAAATGACCATTTTAGTTCTCTTTACAAACTTTCAAATTACTATGCACAACAGAGATCAAAACAAAAACCGTGCATTTTGAGTTTTTTACTTCTAAAAAAAAAATCTGTTATTAGGAGATTTGTTCAATAAAATTTGCATTATACTCCAACGGTTGATGGCTTGAAGATTATACTGACTGTCATTTTCATCTACTATTTAGGAAAATCAGCGAAAAATAAAATTTGCATAATAATTTGGAATGCGGTGTACACCCACATTAACTTTACTGATGTGTCTTGACAGTGAATAGTCATCCCCAGTGCCAAACCTGCCATGAGGCCAGGTGAGCCGACGGCCTCAGGCGGCACCACCTACCCAAACGGGGGGGGGGGGCGGCATTTTCAGCCCGGGACTGGACCGGGGGGAGGGGCCATGCAGACGCGCCGAACGTCTGTAATACTCCTGCTGTACACAGTACATACAGCCAGAGAGGAGCAAGTCTGCAGGAGGAGCGACGAGCAGCACCAGCACCACGAGGTAAGTGCCTGCCTTGCTGGGACCGGGACGTGAGTATACTGCAGGGGGGCATTTTACCGACAGCAGAGGGCTCTATGGGGCTGGAATAATCCACCCCATAGAGCCCTCACATCACTATAATGGAACGATTAGTGTGGGTGGGGGAGGGTCTGAGCGTCTGACTTACTGCAGAGAGCTCTATAGGGGGGATTCTGCCCCCACTTTAGAGCAGTCAGATGCTCAGACCCCCCTAACCTTCCAGTATAGTAACTAGTCAGGGCTCTATGGTGGGGGGATGATTCCCCCCTATAGACCCCTCTGCTGTCAGTAAAACGACCCCCCCCCCCCCTGCAGTATACTCCTGGCTTTGTAGCTTTCCTGTGCTTAATTAGCGTGGGAAAGCTACAAATAGGGCTGACTGGTGAGCCTCACAGTGCACACTGCATGCAGCAGCTGCGGCAGCCAGTCTGACTGTGAGTCTCTGACCAGTCACCACCCACACGCCGCAGAGAGACAGGAGAGACTAATAGTGCCTGTCATTCAATAAACCCTCACGTACTACAGTTTCACATGAATTGACTGAAGCTTTCTATAGTGTAGTGGTTAGCTTGTCTGCCTTACACTTGGAGGTTACTGGTTCAAATCCCAATTTTTTTTTTTTTTTACATTTATTTATTTATTAATATCTTACTTGTATTGGGCTTTGTTCACACTAGCATTAATATACGTTTACCTCTCTTCCGTCAAAGGAAGAGAGGATCAATACGTTAAACGGAAAGCAACGGCTCCATTAGAATTACCATTGCTTTCAATGGTAATTCTTTTGTATCAGTTGCTTTCCATTTGTCTCCATTTGTCTCCGTTCGCTAGGTTTCCGTTCTTTTGAACGGAAATAAAAGTTCTGCAGACTTCACTTTTGTTTCCTTTAAAAAAAACGGAAACTTAGCGAACGGAGACAAACGGAAAGCAACTGATACAAAAGAATTACCATTGAAAGCAATGGTAATTCTAATGGAGCCGTTGCTTTCCGTTTAACGTATTGATCCTCTCTTCCTCTGACGGAAGAGAGGTAAACGTATATTAATGCTAGTGTGAAAGAAGCCTTAGGGCCTGTTCACATCAGCGTTGGCTTTCCGTTCTGGGGTTCCGTCGGAGGTAACCCCGCAACGGAAAGTCAAACTGAAACCACAGCTTCCGTTTCAGTCACCATTAGCGCAGTCGACTGCGCTCTTGATTCCGTCACAAAAACTGAAACCTGCCGGAATGGTGATGAACGGAAACCATTAGCAATGTTTCCGTCACCATTGATTTCAATGTTGACTGAAACGGAAGCTGTGGTTTCAGTTTGACTTTCCGTTGCAGGGGGTTCACCCGACGGAAACCTCCCACGGAACCCCGGAACGGAAAGCCAACGCTGATGTGAACAGGCCCTAATCCTTCCCCATAAACCTAATTAAAATAAATATATTATATAATGTATATAGCGCTGTATCCTGTATCCGTCAGGTCAGTGGGACTGACTGATTCAGTGTCAGCGAGTCCTGCAGGATCGAGCTGTAACCGATCACATCTAAGTTCATAACTTAGATGTGATCGGTAATAGGCGACCTAATGGATTCAGGTCTCAGCGCTATATACAGCTGCTCTGTATACAGGATACAAAGCAGCTGTATCTCAAAAAGTGCAAATCATTTTCAATAAAAAGTAATTAAAACTTGCACCAATCGCAGTAATAGATATCTTTATATATCATAGTGACATGTCCGAAGTTTTCATCGGTGGGGGAGCGAGCACTGAGGCCCCCACCGATCGCTAAAACTAAGCAGCAGAAGTGCTCGGGTGAGCGCTGTGCCGCTTCATTTATGATCGACTTTCAGCCGAGTGAGCAGTGTACGGACTCCTAGACTTTCTATTGAGCCTGTACACTGCTCCAAGGAAAGCCAAACAGAATTGAAGCGGCACACGCTCACCCGAGCACTTCTGCTGCTTCGTTTTAGCGACTAGTGGAGGTGTCTCAGTGCTCGGCCCCCACTGATCAAAACTTCTGACATGTCAACATTTTTTTAAAAAGTTGTTACACTTTAAAGAGAATCTTTCACCTGCCCACAGATTTGCATTTGAGTGCAGCATGTAATGGTCAGGGCTGCACAAACTCTGGGGCACTTTAAAAAAAAATTTCTACCCTCTTTCCATACTTAGATATCGGTGCTGTAATATTTGGCGCCCGATATTTAAATAACCCCATGAACTGCCAATGGGGCGGTAGTTGGCAAGGGGACGTGTAACATCGCTGTGACACTGCCCAATCCGCTGCGGACAATGACAACAGCAAGAGCTGGAGAGAGGAGATCATGTGCACACGCACGCTCTCACTCTTCAGCTCTCGGCAGGCAAGTACAAGACTGTGATCTCAGGTGAGAGATCAGTCTTGTCGTCCTTGTCTGCCGAGAGCTAAAGAGTGAGAGCGTGCGTGCACGCACAGCTCCGATGCCATGAAACAGAAGAAGAAGAATTCACACTCTTCTTCTCCTCTTGTGTTCCTTAGTGGCGGCGGAGCTGCGCGCACGCGCTCTCTCTCCAGCTCTTGCTGTAACGCTGACCGTAGCTGATTGGACAGTGTCACAGCGATGTTACACGCCCCCTTGCCAATTACCTCCCCATTGACAGTTCAGGGGGTTATTTAAATATCGGGCGCCAAATATTACAGCACTGATATCTACATAACGAAAAAAATGTAAAGTGCCCCAGAGTTTGTGCGGCCCTCCCCATTACCTGCTGCACTCAGCTGTACATGTATGGGGAGGTGAAAGGTTCTCTTTAAAAGAAAGGTGTTATAATTTTTTATTTTTTTATTGGCCTAATTTTTCTAATTATTTTAATATGTTTCCGAAGGTAGCTATTTATTCATATGTTTGTACGTCTGTGGGGGCAGCCATCTTTATTTTTATTTTTCATACTGCTAATTTTTGTTTTGCAGGTTCCGCTCGACCATTTGGACTACGTCGTAGATTCATTGGACTACTTCGCTGAGTTAAGCTTTATTTATTTTTTTTTAAAATAAAATGGTTAAAGTGGATTGTGTGGAAGAGTTGTCATTTCAATAAAATAAATGTCTTTATATCTCTGTTTTTTAATACTTCATTACCGCCTTAGTAATGGCAGCTGTATGAGAGCGTCCAGTAATAAGCGCCAGTAATAAGGCTATCACTAACCCATATTATTACCCCGGTACCCACTGCCACCAGGAGTACTGGGAAGAGCTGGGTACGATCCAGCACCCGACTGTCTGAAGAGAAGGGCGGGTACTGGGGTGGCCGCAGGCAGGTAATATCAGGCTCGGAATGGCCTAAAACCATGGCCCTTCCCACCCTGGTGATGCTAGGCTGCTGCTGCTTTATTGTATCTGGCTGGTTATGAAAAATGGAGGGGATCTCACGTAATTTTTTTTCTATTTCTTTTTTTAAAAAGACGTGGGGTTCCCGCTATTTTTCACAACCAGCCAGATACAATAAAGCAGCTGCAGCCTAGCATCCCCAGGGTGGGAAGGGCCACGTTTTTTATCCCTTCCCAGCCTGTGACCGCCCTGCTGCCTTACCGTCGCTTCAGATGGTCGGGTACTGGATCGTACTCCCCTCGCGGCAGTGAGAACCGGGGTAATTATAGGGGTTAGTGATAGCCTTTTTACTGGCTATCACTAAGCCCCTTCTTAGTAATGGACGCTCTCAATCAGACAGCAGCCATTACTAAGGCCATAATAAAGTATTAAAAAAAAACACAAGAAAAACTTTTATTGAAATCTAGACTCCCCCATGCAACCCTCTTTCACCATTTTTTTTTTTTTTTAAAGTAGATCATCGGAGTAGTCCAATGTATCTACGACGTAGTCCAAACGCTCCAGCGGAACCTACCAAAAAAAAGCAGTATAAAAATGTAAAAAACTTAAATTTGCCACAATAGTCACTCGATATAACTATACTGTAATCACTTATATGGTTTGCAGATATCTTGTGTATAACTGGCATCTACCTCTATAAGGTCACTGTATGGTGGTAATATTGGTCTATATATAGTGTGATTTATTCACTAACAGTATGGTGGGTTTTTTCTGACACAATGTTGTAGTAATATGTGATCATGGTTTGGCAGTTTTATTCAGTAACCGTATGGAGGTATTATTCAGTAACAGTATAAATGTATTATTCAGTAACAGTATGGAGGTATTATTCAGTAACAGTATAAATGTATTATTCAGTAACAGTATGGAGGTAATATTCAGTAACAGTATGGGGGTATTATTCAGTAACAGTATGGAGGTATTATTCAGTAACAGTATGGAGGTATTATTCAGTAACAGTATGGAGGTATTATTCAGTAACAGTATGGAGGTATTATTCAGTAACAGTATGGAGGTATTATTCAGTAACAGTATGGAGGTATTATTCAGTAACAGTATAAATGTATTATTCAGTAACAGTATGGAGGTATTATTCAGTAACAGTATGGAGGTATTATTCAGTAACAGTATGCGGGTATTATTCAGTAACAGTATGAGGGTATTATTCAGTAACAGTATAAATGTATTATTCAGTAACAGTATAAATGTATTATTCAGTAACAGTATGGGGGTATTATTCAGTAACAGTATGGAGGTATTATTCAATAACAGTATGGAGGTATTATTCAGTAACAGTATAAATGTATTATTCAGTAACAGTATGGAGGTATTATTCAGTAACAGTATAAATGTATTATTCAGTAACAGTATGGAGGTATTATTCAGTAACAGTATGGGGGTATTATTCAGTAACAGTATGGAGGTATTATTCAGTAACAGTATGGAGGTATTATTCAGTAACAGTATGGAGGTATTATTCAGTAACAGTATGGAGGTATTATTCAGTAACAGTATGGAGGTATTATTCAGTAACAGTATGGAGGTATTATTCAGTAACAGTATGGAGGTATTATTCAGTAACAGTATAAATGTATTATTCAGTAACAGTATGGAGGTATTATTCAGTAACAGTATGGAGGTATTATTCAGTAACAGTATGCGGGTATTATTCAGTAACAGTATGAGGGTATTATTCAGTAACAGTATGGAGGTATTATTCAGTAACAGTATGGAGGTATTATTCAGTAACAGTATGGGGGTATTATTCAGTAACAGTATGAGGGTATTATTCAGTAACAGTATGGTAGTATTATTCAGTAACAGTATGGGGGTATTATTCAGTAACAGTATGGGGTATTATTCAGTAACAGTATGGGAGTATTATTCAGTAACAGTATGGGGGTATTATTCAGTAACAGTATGGCGGTATTATTGGTAATGTTGGTCTTACAATCTATGTACATTACAGTGGTGGGGGCTGTGGGGAAGTGTGAGTGGCAGCGGATGATCAGGCTAAGAGACAGTCCGCAGAGTGGCATGTGATGTACTTTGACATGTAGGTGATACTTACGTGTGGGATGTGGGTCCATATCTTGTGGACCGCACAGGGCCAAAGATCATATTAATCCACCAGTGGCATCGAGCCAGCACAGGCAGACCACAACAATACAGCAGGTAGAGCAAAGAAACCAGCCCAGGACGTGCCACTTCAAAACAGCGCTAAGCGCGATCCGTCCTGGACTGGCCTGAATGTAATTGCAGAGAGTTTCGCCGTAAATGAGACTGGCTGCCGAGGAGAGATATGGGGCAGTGCAGGGCCGACTGTACTATTTGCACTGCACTGATTGGCAGTAAGAATAATTCTTTAAATATTTTCCATACTTCAAACAGCACTTTAAGGCTATGTTCACACTGAGTTTTTTGGGTTTTTGAGGCAAATTTTGTCCTTCCTGCACGTCGTTTGCCGCGATTTTCACCGCGTTTTTCGCTCGCGGCCATTGAGTGCTACGGGCAAAAAACTCAGCGAAATACCCTCTCTCTGCCTCCCATTGATGTCAATAGGAGGTCAGAGGCGTAAACGTGCGAAGATAGGGCATGTCCCTTCTTTCTCGGGAGGCATTTTCGGCCGGTTTTTGACGAGTTTTGCGGAGCGGTTTCCGCGCCCAAAAACTCGTCAAAATACTCTGTGTGAACAGGGCCTAACAAATAAACATCAAATGTTTTCCTATTTAAAAAATTTATATATTCCGTGTTTGATGTGTAAAGTTAGGAATGAGAAAACTCCGATAGATTTGTGGGGGGGGGGGTGGCGCCTTTTTATAGTTCGCCTTAGGCGGCAGACGGGCTAGGTTCACCCCTGGTCATCCCCCTCCAGCCAGGATGCGATGTCTATTCACAATCCCAACACTTTGGTAAAGTTTGTGTGGGACTAATGTCAAATAATGGTACAAATGATAAATGGGAGATCTTAGAATCCACTTTGTATAATTATAGTGCAAAATGTATTCCTATAGGTAACAAGTATATATGACTAAAATTAAACCCCACGTGGCTTACACCTTCTCTAAAAAGGGCAATATATGACAAAAAGGGCTATACGAGGGTAAAGCTTATGCGCCGCTCCCATACAGACCAAAAGGAAGGTCTTTGGCAGAGCGAAATCCGGTGCCATTTTCATGCGGGCGGACAGTAAGATGACTACTTCCGGTCGCGGCTTTCGGCCATATGTTCAAGGCAGCGAAGACGCAAGGTATAGGAGCGGAGGCGGCAGCAGGAGCAGGTAAGTTATGTTTGTGTATGTGATGTGTGTATTATGTTCGTGTTATATTGTCTGATTACCACTGTATCTAATCCTCCCACTGTGCATTCGCTCAGAAAATCGCTGCAGACAGTGTAGGAGGTTTGAAGATTCAACCCCCTCCTCCTGGCACTAGCCAGAATAAGGGAGGGGGGATTGTGTGAAGACACTAGAGCGAGTGTGTCTACCCCAAATTTGCAGCATAAAGCAATGAGGTTGCTTTACTGCTTTGCCAATGCTGCAATTTTGGGAATTGCTCCCTCTAGTGACCAGCACATGGAAATGTTGTTATTATTTTAAGGACTATAGGTTTAGAAAGCAGAGTTTGTAATTTGATTAAAACTTGTCTCAAGGACCGTATCCAGAGAGTTGTGGTCAATGGTTCCCACTCGGATTGATCCCCAATTTATAAGTGGTGTACCCCAGGGTTCCGTGCTGGGACAACTATTATTCAACTTATTTATTAATGATCTAGAGGATGGGAATAGCACTATTTCTATTTTTGCAGATGACACCAAGGTATGTAGTAGTCAGTCTATGGAAGATGTTCGTAAAATACAAGCTGATTTGACCACACTAAGTGTTTGGGAATCCACTTGGCAAATGAGGTTTAATCTAGATAAATGTAAAGTTATGCATCTGGGTACCAGCAACCTGCATGCATCATATGTCTTAGGCGGAGCTACACTGGGGGAGTCACTTGTTGACAAGGATCTGGGTGTACCTGTAAATCATAAACTAAATAACAGCATGCAGTGTCAATCAGCTGCTTCTAAGGCCAGAAAGATATTGTCGTGTATTAAGAGGCATGGACTAGCGGGACAGGGATATAATATTACCACTTTACAAAGCATTAGTGAGTCCTCATCTAGAATATGCAGTTCAGTTCTGGACTCCAGTTCATAGAAAGGATGCCCTGGAGTTGGAATAAATACATAGAAGAGCAACTAAACTAATAAGGGGGCATGGCGAATCTAAGGTATGAGGAAAGATTAACAGAATTATACCTATTTAGCCCTGAAAAGAGACGACTAAGGGGTGACATGATTAACATATATGAATGGCCCATACAAGAAATATAGTTCCATGTAAAACCGCCTAAATAGACAAGGGGGCACTCCCGCCGTCTGGAGAAAAAAAGGTTCAATCTCAAGAGGCAACAATCCTTCTTTACTGTGAGAACTGTGGATCGCGTAGGAGCTGGTCACCGCAGGAACAGTAGATGGCTTTAAAAAAGGCTTAGATAATTTCCTAGAACTAAAAAATATCAGCTCCTATGTCAATGTATAGAATTTTTGTTTCATCCCTTCCCTTTTTCAGATTCACTTGGTTGAAGTTGGTGTGGAAATGTCTTTTTTTAATTTTCTTTTCAACCGTACTAATTATGTAACTAAAACCCACTGGTAGGAGCAAAGGTCCAAAATGCCTCCAAGGTTGTGCAAATCTAATTTGCAAATGCAGGAAACTTTTGGTGGAGGGGATTGCTGCTAATGGGGGATCTGCAGGTTATAAAAGTTAAGGGTTCACACATTTATATTTTATTTTTTTGTGTTTTTCCTCCCTGCACTGTGAAAGTTTACGCAATGTGGTCAATAAATGACATGAACAGTACAACTGTTTGTATTTGGTTACATTGTGATAACAATCAGACCACATTTTATTAGTATTCAATGCAGGTAATTCCAAAGGATTTACTTACACTTTTGGCAACTATACATATTCGAATACATTACAATTAAGTTAAAGCGGCTCTGTCACCAGATTATAAGTGCCCTGTCTCCTACATGATCTGATCAGCGCTGTAATGTAGATAACACTGGTTTTTATTTTTAAAAACTATCATTTTTGAGCAAGTTATGATCAATTTTACTAATTTGCTTCTTAATGACCAACTGGGCGTGTTTTTACTTTTGACCAACTGGGCGTTGTAGAGAAGAGTGTATGACCCTGACCAATCAGTGTCATACACTTCTCATTATTCCAGTCCAGCTTCTTTCACTGCACAATCACACTGTCCTGTGGATCACACTGGGCTAGAACAATGAGAAGTGTATGACACAGATTGGTCAGGGTCATACACTCCTCTGTACAACGCCCAGTTGGTCAAAAGTAAAAACACGCCCAGTTGGTCATTAAGAAACGAATTAGCATAAATCGAAAATTGCTCATAACTTGCTAAAAAATTATTGCTTTTCAAAATAAAAACCACTTTTATTCTGATAGGCGCTGTAATGTAGATATGTAGGAGATGGGGCACTTATAATCTGGTGACAGAGCCTCTTTAACTCCTTCCCGCTTTGGCCACTTTTGACCTTCCTGACAGAGCCTCATTTTTCAAATCTGACATGTTTCACTTTGTGGTAGTAACTAAGGAATGCTTTTACCTATCGAAGCGATTCTGAGATTTTCTCGTGACACATTGGACTTTAAGTTAGTGGTAAAATTTTGTCCATAAATTCAATATTTAATTGTGAAAAACACCAAAATTAAGTGAAAATTGCAAAAACTTCATTGGGGAAATGTTGCCCTGGTACAATAGGTGGACCGTCGCTACCAGGTGATGTGCTTGGGCCCTCGCCTGCCTGGTTCCCAAATAGAAGTGCCTTGATAACTACCTCTTGAAAGTTAAGGAATGTACCTGTCCGGCCTGCATATTGGGAGAGCACGTAAGCATTCTACATTGCCATCTGTACAATGTGCACGGCCAGCTTTCTGTACCATGCCTTTGCTTTTTGCAGGGCACTATACACCTTTAGTACTTAATCAGAGAGATCAACCCCGCCCATGTACTTATTGTAGCCGATGATGCAATTTGGCTTGTGGATCACTGTGGTTGTACCTCGTTCAGGGACAGGGGTGCTGCCGCTGCCATCAATGGTGGTCAATATAAGGACATCGCTCTTGTCCTTATATTTGACGAACAACATGTTCTCGCTGCATAGTTCCCTGCTCTCACCCCTTCTGTGGCGTTGGCTAAGCAGTGTTTTAGGGAGGCTCCTCTGATTTTTGCGCACAGTAGTGCATGCTGCAGTACCTGGCAGAAAGGCACCTAAATAGTGGAATGCTGGTATAGAAGTTATCCACGTAAAGGTGATCACCCTTGTCCAGCAATGGGTGTATTAAATCCCACATTATTTTCGCAGGACGGGGGGTGGGGCATTCTTGGGGTTCAATAATAGTTCTTCCCTTCGTAAACCCTATACCTGTGTGTGTATACCCAGATGTACTCTCACACAGTTTGTACAATTTAATTCCATACCTTGCCCTCTTATTGGGCAGGTTTTGGTTGAATTTACTCCCTTTAAAATGAACAAGGGACTCGTCTATGGAAATATATTTATTGGGGTTGTACACTTGTGAAAATTTGCTGCTGAAATGTTCAATGACTGGCTTGATTTTAAATAGACTGTCAATTGTGGGGTTGTCCTGGGGTGGGCACTGTGCATTATCATTATAATGCAAGAATTTTAAAATCCCTTCAAAGCGAGTCCAGGACACGGCCATGTGGTAAATTGGGGTGTTGTACAAAATATCCGCACTCCAGTATTGCCTAATCCCTGGCTTCCTCACTAGTCCCATATGCAGCACAAGTTCCCAAAATCTCATCTCCGCTGCATCTACACCTAACAAATGATGAAGTGGGGTTTTGGGTTAAAAATTGTTGGGCATAGAGATTCGTCTGGGCTACCATTAAATTAATAAACTCCTCAGAGAAAAAGACCTTGAATAATTCAATTTCTGTGAGGCCTGCAGTTTCAAACTGAATTCCTGGGCTGTCTATAAAATCCGGAATTTGAGGCTCATAATTTTCGGAGAGTGGAGTCCACACGGGATCAATCATTGGCATTGCCTCAGCTGCTCTCCTGAGTCGCCTTTGGCGGGTTTCTCATCACTGGAGGAGGGAACCAAAAGGAGTGGGGCATATTCCTCGTCGTCTTCGCTAGCAGTGTCGGAGTCAATGATGGCGTATTCTTTCTCGACTGAATACATCCTTCTGGACGATTTTGACATTTTTATATATTACAGGGGGGTATGTGGTGTTTTAACACGTGTAATCAACTTTTATTTTTACACGGGGGTGTGTGTAGTGTTTTTACACGTGTATAGTGAACACAAATTAGAAGATCAGAACAATTAAAAAAAGGAAGGAAAAAGGAAAAAAAAAAAACAGAATAGGCGGATATAAAAAGTAAGACTAAATTAGAATCAAATTAAACTAAAACAGTAAAAAAAAAAGACTAAAACAGTAAATCTACGTTATGTAAAATTTACTGTACGAACGTCAGTAAAAAAACTGAACGTCAGTAAGTAACTGACACGATCTATTACTAAACAATAGTCTAATGTGCTACAGTAAAACTAGGCTCTAAAATTTACAGTACGAACGTCCGTTAAAACAACCTGAACGTTTGTCAGTAACTGACGCTATCTATTACTAAAAAAACTGTAGTCTTAACTACTATATTTTTTCTTTTTTACTGTTTTAGAAAAAAATAAACCTGCGCCAGAAAAGATGCTGATCAGTGATGTGTGTCACTGGTCAGCACGCAGTGCAGGACGCACACTACAGAAAGGTGCGGGTGAAAAAATATAAAAGACGAAAAAAACCTGCGTCAACAAATTACCACAGAAGCTGATAACTAATCAGCAATCTGTGGCTGCAGTGTGCACACAAGTAGACGGTGCAAATTTATAATTGAAAAAAATTACAAATTCCTGGACCAAAAATTGAGCACAGATGCCGATCAGTTATGGTGGTCACTTATCAGCCCTCAGTGGTCGCAGAACACACAGGTAATTGGTGTGGGTAAAAAAAAAGGAGAAAAAACAAAAAAACCTGCGGGAAAAAAACCCCACAGATGATGATTAGTGATGGTCGTCACTAACCAGCACTGCGTGGCCGCAGGGTGCACACGGAGACGGTGCAAATTTAAAAAAAAAACATCCTGCGCCAAATATTGAGCACAGGTGCTGATCAGTAATGGTGGGCACTGATGAGTGCTCAGTGGGCACAGGTCTTGGTCAGGGAGGGGGTGGATTGGGACAGGGAGGGGGTGGATTGGGACAGGGAAAGAGCCCAAAAAAATCTGTCTATCACAAAAAAAAAAAGAATGATGGTGATCACAGAAGCTGCAAAAAAGGCTCTTCTTTTATACACTGAAGTGATCGGCACTATAAATCCCAGCAAGACAGCACAGACAGTATCTCAACCGCTCTGGACGCTGCTTCAAACTGGAATGGCGGCGTGCAGAGTGGTGTCGGTAATCATAACACCCGCCAGTGCTCTGATTGGTCGGTCTATAATGACCAACCAATCAGAGCGCTCTGAGTTGGCATCACTGGCACCTCCTTAGAAGACGGTGGTGACTCCATGGCACAGTTTTAACAAAAATGCCTGCAATTGGCCAGTCAGAATTGACCGACCAATAGCAGCGATCGCCGGGGGGGGGGGGGGGGGGCGAAACGGCACCCTGGGCAAGTAGTAGAGAGAGCCTGCTGTCAGGGACAGCAGCCATCTTTACTTTGTACTTTGTCACGGTGCAATTAGCACCGGTGGCCGTTTCACGTTGCGCAGTACCTATACAGCGCTTTGCGGGAAACAACTCCCGACAGATATAGATATATATATATACACGCACGCATATATATATATATATATATATATATATATATATATATATATGTGAGTGCAATTTTTGCATACACTACGCCTTGAGTTCCATCCAGCTCCAAATTAGCTTTAAAAAATCAATTTATGAGGTATGAGCAGCTCGGAGTAGCAAAAACACACAGACACGTTACTGTATGAAAATGCTTCTACTTTATTCTTATCAGCACGGATATTTATAACAAAATTGCAACAACAAATGAGTCAGAAAGTTTAGATAAAGTTCCACAACTTAATTGGCTCTTAGGGGGGCCGTTCCCTCATCTTCCCAATTATTGCTGCGTAGTGCTTTGCACACAGCACTATGATTCTCCATTTTAATTATTATTATTGCTGCGTAGTGTTTTGCACACGGCACTACGCCTTAAAGTCCCAGGGCATCTACCTTCTAATATAACTAACTTGTACAAGCATATAAGGATATAAGTATATAAGATATACAGTAAGTCTAAAACACGTTGGAAAATATTTTTGCTTTCACATATATATATATGCACACACACATACACACATACACACTTATATATATATATATATATATATATATATATATATAAGCAGCAGAACTCACAATGCAATTCCAAGATGGTCGCAGGTGCAAGCAGGTAATCCCGATCCAGGGGATATAGATCAATATTGAAGAAAATCCCACAGCACTCCGTGGTAGTGAAAAAAATGGTGGTTTATTAAGCCAGCACAAGCTGCAACGTTTCCGCCCTGCTATAAATAAAGGTCCTATAGCAGGACGGAAATGTTGCAGCTTGTGCTGGCTTAATAAACCACCACTTTTTTCACTAACACGGAGTGCTGTGGGATTTTCTTAAATATGTATATATATGTGTGTGTGTGTGTGTATATATATATATATATATATATATATATATATATATACACACACGGCGGATGTCGGGAAGGGGTTAAGGTTTCTAGTGGAAACACAATAATAAAAACATAAATAAAATCAAACATTACATAAATAAAAAATGAACCCACACATCTAAAAAGTAGAATAGACACTTAAAGGGAATGTGTTGCCAGAAAAACATGTTGTTTTTTTTTTAAATTAAACATTTAGTGTGTGGGTGATTAAACATTGTTCAAATTTTTTTTATTTTTTTCACGAGTCAGGAAATATTATAAATTAATTCTAATTTATAATACTACCCATTTTTGGTCACTAGATGGAGCTATTCCCAAAATTGCAGCATTGCAACATTGGGTTAAAAGCCCTCGCTCTAGTGAGCTCTCAGCATCCCCCCCTCCTTTATCCTGGCTAGTGCCGGGATAAACGAGGGGTTTGAACGGTGTAACCTCCTACACTGTGTGTCGCCATTTTTTGAGCTAACACACAGTGTAGTAGGTTTACATACAGTAGTAAACACACACAAACACGAACATACATTGAAATCTCTTACATGCTCCTGCCGCCGCGGCTCCCTCCGGCCCGTCCGCTCCGTTTGCTGCCGCTGGTCCAAGTGCACAAATCCGGAAGCCGCGACCGGAAGTAGTAATATTACTGTCCGGCCGCGACTTCCGGTCCACAGGAAAATGGCGCCGGACGGCGCCAATTTCGAATTGGACTGTGTGGGAGCGGCGCATGCGCAGTTCCCACACAGACGCCGTACACTGAAGTCAATGGGACGGGAGCCGTTCGCAGTCCCTATGGGACTGTGGCTGCCGTATTCCATGTCTGTATGTGTCGTTAATCGACACAGACAGAAATGGAACAAAAAATGGCAGCCCCCATAGGGAAGAAAAAGTGTAAAAATAAGAAAAAGTAAAACACAAACACACAAATGAATATAAACGTTTTTAATAAAGCACTAACATCTTTAACATATAAAAAAATAATTTGTGATGACACTGTTCCTTTAATAAAAAAATTAATAAACCTGTATTTATCACATAAAGAAATAACAGCTTATTTGCTTTTTTTTTTTTTTACAATAAAATTTTTAAAAAACGTAACAAAAAAACATTAAAAAAAAAAAAACACATACAATACACATCACATCACAGGGGTTTATAGGTCGTAAAATACAATATTCAAAGGAAAGAGAAACAGCACTGTTAAACATAAAGCCAGCTATCAGACAGGAGGCAAGGCACTTATAAGTATACGATCCCCTGCCAGGGTGCATAACATCCTATCAAAATCAAGCAGAGGGGGAAAGAGCAATGTTAGTCAATCTGGGATTAGAGCAACTTCGCTCAAGGGTTTCCAAGCTTTTTCTAATTTGGGTAATGAGTGAGTCTTAACGGCCCAGGACTTTTCCATAAGATCGGAAAATTGGATTTGGTTGACTAATTCTGCTTTAGTCAAAGGATCCGCCAATTTCCATTAGCGAGCAATCCTAAGTCTCGCAGCGATAATGATGTGAGACGCGACCACACGCCCAAAGGCGGCGAGAAGTTCCACCTCCAGGAAACACTAGGCCAGTCCAGGGGAGGCCATCATGTTAAACTTCTGAATTTTATAGATAAGCTGGAAAGCTATCTCCCGGAGAGAGAGCACAATTGGACATACCCACCACATAAGCATATATGTACCCTTTACTCCACATCCCCTCCAACATAACTCCGATGCAGAAGCCGACATTTTAGCCCCCTTGCAGGCGTAAGATACCATCGGAAAACGATTTTCCGAGACATTTCCCAGTGTATCGAATTATTGGAGGTTCTTCTCACCCATGCCAATGCTTTAAACCAATCTGGGAGAGAGATATCCAAACCTAGATCATTGTTCCATATGAGCATATATGAGAGTTTAGCAGCAGGGGTGTGAGTGGTAAATAAACCATAAAATAGAGAAATACCTCTAGCCTTAGGGGGCTTATTAGCATAAAAATGTATCGCATGATGTGGAAGAAAAGGGCTTGAGACATTCGCTGAAGAAAGCGCATGTCTGATACAAAGGTACTTATAGAAATCTCTTCTAGGAATACCATAGCAAGTGCACAAATCCTTGAACGATCGAAAGGAGGAATCTCTATAAAGAGACGAAATGGTCATCGTACCTGCAGACTCCCAGGTGTCCATTTTAACGTTGTCCAGCATCGAATACAAATATCTAAGGGGCATAGCTTTCAGGGAACCGCTATCTTCAATTATATGACATCGAAGCAAATAAGACCACGCTTGAATTGAGGCAGGTATCCCTAACACCTTAACCCTCACGGAAGCTCCCGGGGAAGAAAACTTTCTCAAACATGCTATAAGGGAGGATCCCATTGCGCATCGTTCTATGTCCACACATCGCTTCCCACTACTGGGCATCCACCAGCTGCCTACCTGATCCAAAATAGTCGCCATGTAATACTTGTGAAGGTCAGGAGCTCCAATCCCCCATAACTGCCATGGTTTAATCAGAGTGGACATACAAACTCTGGGGCGGCTTTTTCCTCCAGATAAATTAGCTGGAGTATCCGATACCTTTCCAGGCTTAGGGATAGTTACAATATTTGCAGATAACATCTCTACTGGGAAAGATCCATCTACTGCCGCTTTATAGAATATAGCTGCTAAATGGGGCAATAACAGAACATTACATTTTTTATGATACACATTTGTAAAACCATCAGGTCCAGGTGCTTTAAATGGTTTAAAGGGAATGTGTCGCTAGAATTTTTTTTTTCCCAGTTAAACAGTTAGTATATAAGTGATTAGACATTGTTTTAATTTGTAAAAATTTTTCACAAGCCATGAAATATTATAAATTTGAATCTAATTTATAACATTTCCATGTGCTGGTCACTAGAGGGAGCAATTCCCAAAATTGCAGCATTGCAATGTGGTAAAGCAACCTCATTGCTTTATGCTGCAAATTTGGGGTAGACACACTCGCTCTAGTGTGCTCACACAATCCCCCCTCCCTTATCTTGGCTAGTGCCAGGAGAAGGAGGGGGTTGAATCTTTTAATCCTCCTACATTGTGCATTCGCTCAGAAAATGGTGGCACACAGTATAGGAGGATTAGATACAGTGGTAATCAGACAGACAGTATAACACAAACATACACAAACATAATACACACATCACATACACAAACATAACTTACCTGCTTCTGCCGACTCCGCTCCTATTCCTTGCGCCTTCTCATATTGCCGAAAGCCGCGACCGGAAGTCGTCATCTTACTGTCCGGCCGCGGCTTCCGGTCCACATGAAAATGACGCCGGATTTCGCTCTACCGAAGACCTTCCTTTTGGTCTGTGTGGGAGCGGCGTATGCACCATTCCCACAAAGACGGCGTACGCTATAGTGAATGGAACGGCTCCCGTTCGCATGCTCTGAGGATGTATGTGATGTGTTCCATCTCTGTATGTGTCGTTAATCGCCACATACAGAGATGAAAAAAAATGGCAGCTCCCATAGTGAACTAAATGAATGAAAGAACAAAGTACAACACAAAAACACAAAAATAAAATTTATTTGAATAACTTACTAAAAGCAATATTATATATAATAAAAATAAATATTTTGTCACACCTTCCCTTTAAGTGAGGAAATCGCCTTCGAGATCTCTACAATAGTAATAGGATCAGATAATGATCCCAGGGATTCTGAGTCAATTAAAAGCATTATCTAAAAATAAAGAAATCTACTGTTGTGAAGGTTGGTAGGCTGTTCCGCTATCAGCCGCGGGTCTGTCACTTTTCCCCCTCCATCTCCTATTAAATAAGCAATTTTGGACCTCCCTTCTGAGTGTTTATCCTGTCGAGCAAAACAGGCCCCAGCTCTGTTACTGTGTAAATAGGAGCTCAATTGAAACTTCCTTAAAATTTAATCATATCTAGATTGTAGCATGATCTGTAGATGCATCCTCAAACTACATAGAGTGTGCATATAAGCTGTTGAAGGAGATATTTTTATTAAGACTCTCTATTTGGGAGATTTTAGTTACCATCTCAATCGCCTCTTTCTCCCTCTTTCGCTCCGCCTGAGCGGAAGCCTGACTAAAGATACCCCTCATGTACGCCTTGTGCGCATTCAACAAAGAGTGAGGGTTAGTAACAGATGGAGCATTAATTTCAAAGTAAGTAGTGAGGGCATCCCTAATTCTAGTCTGATAGTCAGGGAGAGACAGGATATAATCGTTAAGCTTCCACTGGGAGGGAGGGGGAGAGCTAAACCTTTCCTTGATGATTACTGAAACCGGGGCGTGATCAGACCAAGTAATATCCCCTATAAAAGAAGCTTTAATCAACATTAATGTTTGCTTATCCACAAGGAAATAATCTATACGGGAATAAAATAATCTAGGGGAAGAGAAAAACGTATAATCCCTCTCCGTGCCATGCTGATATCTCCAAACATCAAATAGTCTTTCCTCCTATACCTGGCGTGAGAGGAAGTCATTCCGCCTACCAACCCTAGTGGAATCCAAGTTACCATCTAATACAGCATTAAAATCGCCCGCCATAATAAGGCGCCCTTGTTTAAGGTCCTCCACTTTTAAAGCTAATTTAGAAAAAAACGTGCCTTGCCTCTTATTCGAAAAGTACACATTTACAATAGTATATTTCACATTGCTGATATCACAAATTAGTATAAGGGATCAGTCTCCACCCTATGAAGAGCAAAAGCTACCGAATTTTTAACCGCAGTAAGCACCCCTTTTTTCTTAATATCCGCTGAAGCAACAAAAACATGAGGAAAAGCCTTATGAGTACACGCTGGGGCCGAGGATTTACAAAAATGAGTCTCCTGAACTAACAAAACCTCGGATTTCAAACTACGGGCTTCCTTCCATAACAAACTATGTTTGAATGGACTATTTAGTCCATGAGCATTAATAGAGGAAATTTTAAGTAATTAAATCTAATAGGTAGAAAATACCCAACATTCGGTCTAAGACCCCATCTTACAAGTTGAAAAGGAAGGAAGCTCGACATCCTACAGAGAACATGAGGAGAGCTATATAATCGTACATGACATCCCTGTGAAAGAAAACCATTAAACTCACACATCACGAAAGAGAAAAAAACAAATACAAATAATAAGGGGAAGGGGGGGAAAAAAAAAAAGAGAAAAATCTTTGTGCACCATCGCACCGAAGCATTGGGGAAATATGAAAACAATATCCCCAAGAAAAAAAATAGGAAGGAAAAGGAAAACTTCAATTCACTCCTGTGCTTATATTCGTAAATATTGTACAGATCACCAGCGGACGTGACAGCCATAAGCCTATTTGGTAATACCACCAGATGGAGCAACTGAGGACCATTCCTCCGTAATGCTCGCAGGTGAAGGGGTCAGCTGACGGTGAGGAGGAGGAGCAGCAGGGCCCGTTAAGGAGATTTTCCACTTTTTTAGCAGGGAAAGACCTTCTTCCACTGAAGAAATCAGTCAGACCTCCATTTTTAGGGATCACGAGCTTGACTGGGAACCCCCATATATATTTGATGCGGGATTCACGCAAGGCTTGCGTAATATCAGAAAATTGCCTCCTGGCCTGTAGCGTTACTGCCGACAAATCCGGACAAAGAGACATCGGTAAATGGAGATGGTAATTGATCCAGCTTTCTAGCTGCCAGCATCAAACGTTCCTTGATAAGAAAAAAATGAACTCTCATTGAAACGTCCCTGGGAACTTTATCCGGAGCCATCTTGGATTTAGGCATGTGGTGGGCTCTGTCAAGGACCAAATCCATCTCCGTCAAAGTAGGAATCAAAGCTTTAAACACTTGTACGAGGTAGCCGGGAATCTCAGATAGTGCTGTGCTTTCAGAAATCCCCCTCACTTTTATATTATTACGCCTGGACCTGTCCTCCGCATCTGCAACCTTAGATTTAAGCCAGTGGACTTCTTCTTCCAACGAAGTCTGACCATCCACTAACTCATTATGGGCCGCAGAAAACTCTAATCTTTCTTTCAACATGATCCGTTCTAACCCCAAGTACATTGATATTGGTTTGGAGGTTTGTAGCTATAACAGATACGCTGTGAAATATTATTCTGCAGCATAATCAACATGGATTTAAGGGAGTCTTCAGTAAGCAGGGCTGAGGAGGACGGGAACCCTTCCAAAGTTTCAGAGCCCACAATCTCTGTATCACACAACCCCCCGTCTGAGAATCTGTTACTCCAATAGATGTATGAATTATCTGTGGTGGGGGACTTCTATCCGGGAGACCTGTCTCGGGCTCCATCTGAGAAATAGAGGGTTTCCCCAAAGGTGAAAGAGGAGGTGGAGATATGGTAACACCAGGTGCAGCTTCCCTTTCAACCTCCCCTTCAGTTAGGCCTGTGGGTGGTTGAGTTTCAGATTCCACATTAGTGAAGTAAGCTGTCCGCTTCCGTGGGCCCACTGTTTCACCTCTCTGCTTCACCATAGCCCCAACTAGAGTAATAATGGTGTGCCCACAGGACTCCTTGTATGGCAGAGCAAAACCAACTATATGTATAAAAACAGGGAGTCTATAAGGCCTGCTTTAACGTAAATTTAACAGGGGTTCCAGTCAGTGGCTAGGCCGCAGAAACGGCCGCTTACTTCAGCGGGGACTTCTAGAAGCCTGGGTAGACACAGCCAGGGGCAGACCCAACCACCAACCTTGATGCAGGGGCAGAAGTCCCGGAAGACACAAGTCCCAATAGTCTCAGGCAGATGTCCAGAGATCGAGGCAGGGGTCCAGACAGAGGATCCAGCAAGCAACCAGAACCCTCGGGATACAGCAGGAGCCAGAAGCCAGGTGTGTATCAAAACCGCTTCCTGCCACGCAGTGACGCAGAAGTCAGAAAGTAAGCTGCTGTAGTATGCTGCTGCAATCGTCCAGGAACTGGAGGTGGTCGGTGTGTCACCGCTGTATCCCAATTACCAGATGTGGTGCGAACGCGGGTTATCATCGCTGGAGGCCAAGAGCCGCTTGAAACACAGGTAGAGCAGGGGCTCTTAGTTTTATGCGACCGTTCCGGTCGGCCATCTTGAAATCTGCCTGGGGAAAAATATAACTACTTATTTACATCCCTGTTCCCTGTAACCATACTGTACTATACAGCTAATGTGTTTTTGTTAAATTGTCAGCAATGGGGGGAAAAAAACAGGGAATTCATGTTTGTTTTTTTTAGTTTTTTTTTTTTTAATGCATTCAGCCATTATAAAGAGAAAATGTAAAAGAATTGACATTTACAGTCGAGTAACATTATTATGACCACCTCCTACTTTTGACGTCGGCAGTGCATACCCCATGAAGGAAGTGATATGTCGTGAGTTGGCTTGGTGGGTATATAAGGTGTGCGATAGTCTGTCTGAACACACATCACTCGTTGTTGCCACGGGTAAAAGGAGCGATGTTTCAGAGTTGCAAAAAGGGATGATTATTGGCTTTTGAGTCAAAGGTTGCAGTATTTCTCAAACAGCCCAGTTTGTGAACTGTTCGCATGCTGCTGTGGTGAAAGTGTATCATGAGTGGACAAATGGCACCATTTGGAATAACCGACATGGAAACTGTGGAACACTACGTACCATTGATGTGAGAGGTGAACGTAGGCTACGAATGAGCGTGAGGGATGAACGACACGCTACAGTGGAGCAGCTCTTCGTGAAAATCAGCCAGTCTGCTACCCGGCATATGTCTAAAACCGTTCAGAGAACCCTACTGCGTACGGTGCTCCAAAGCAGACAGATGGTAACTGCTCCTAAGCTAACAAAGGTGCATCGGGAAAAAAAGGCTTCAATTTGCACGGCAGTATCCGAATTGGATCACCGATGATTGGCAAAGGGTTGCCTTCTCCGATGAGTCACGTTTTCTGCTTCATCGAAAAGATGAACGTTGGCGTGTCATGCGAGAAACATCAGAGAACAAACACCCTGCAACCATTGCTGGAAGAACACAAGCTGGTGGCAGCAGTGTTAGGGTATGTGCACACACACTAATTACGTCCGTAATTGACGGACGTATTTCGGCCGCAAGTACCGGACCGAACACAGTGCAGGGAGCCGGGCTCCTAGCATCATACTTATGTACGATGCTAGGAGTCCCTGCCTCGCTGCAGGACAACTGTCCCGTACTGAAAACATGATTACAGTTGTCCTGCAGCGAGGCAGGGACTCCTAGCATCGTACATAAGTATGATGCAGATCATGTCCCCCCATACATGCTGTTTGTCTTCCCTGGGGCAGATGGAATTTTCCAGCAAGACAATGCGACATGTCACACGGCTAGAAATGTCCAACACTGGTTGGAAGTGCACGACCAAGACTTCCAAGTACTTCCCTGGCCCCCTTATTTGCCAGACTTGAACCATGTTGAGCATCTGTAGGACCACCTCGATCGTCTTGTTTGCTCTATGGGTCTTTCCCCACGTGCCCTCCAGCAAATCTGGGATGCACTGCAGTCAGCATGGCTCCAGATACCTGAGACCACCTACCAGCACCTTTATTAAGTTACTCCCAGCCCATCTAGCTGCTGTCTGTGCTGCACACGGTGTATAAGAATGTGTCTTGACTGTGTATATGTATTCCAGAATAATTCCTAAAATACCTGCAACTCTTCCCATAAAAATAAGGGTAAAAATTTTTTTTAAATGCTGCATAACAAAAAAATAGGTTAGGGCTATCAAAATGCAGAGAGACAAAAACACCAAAGAAGTGGTACGGAAAACACCTTTTTTCTTTAACAAGTTATGTGGCTAAAGCCATAGTGTAGCCCAAGTCTTACATAGCACATCCTCACTCAGAAAAGAGGACTAGATTCTTGGGGTTAGAGAGGGATGTTTGCTGCCCATGGGATGTAATATTGGTGCATAGCAACGTTGCACCTTGTATCTTGTGCAATGCTTTCAAGATACACTGGTTTACCAACTGTCTGCTGTAACCTAGGCAGCTTGTGATGGGGAAGGGTTTTATTTTCTGCGTGGAAACCGTAATTGCTAGCTGTATATATGTGAATGCATTTCAAGAAGGCAAACACAAATAACCATTGGCATTTTTTTTTTTCTATGAACAGATGAGGTCTGAAAAGGAACTGGACAAGATAAAAGGCCTTAAACTGGAAATGCTATGGTTAGATGGGAATCCGCTCTGCAACGCCTTTAAAGACCAAACTGTATACATCAGGTCAGTCTGGCACTTTTCTCCCAATTTGAAGAAGCTAGTTGAACAGAATTATGTGTTGGATTTTGTGTTAAGACCACAAATTCTATATGGTGGTGATGGAATATTTTCACTGCCTCTGCTTAAAGGTCCTTTTACACAGGCAGATTTCTGCCCATACCAAACGCCAATTGACTATATAATAAGTTGATTGGGGTGTGCGCTGGCTGGGGGTGGGGGAGTGGCTCACGCACTCTCGGCCGAGTCTCCAATCGTAGCTGGACGTGGGCGGCGCTGTCAGACACCGCTGGCTCACGTCCGCTCCGATGACGCGGTTCCGGAAGTGGGGCAGTAGCCATCTTGCTACTCCCGGCTTGTCGCCAGCAAACCTCTTGCACTGCTTACACTGACATGAATTACATCTAATTACACCAGTATATACTGTTTCTTATATGTTATATATATTCAGCTTATTACTGATATCAGCTCTAAACCTGGGTCTCTATTACACATGCTTATGTCCCAATACCATTTAATGTATCCTGTATGGGCTGACACCTTTTTTACATTGTATGACTCATTTTTAATTGTTTGTGTCTCAATTTGTCAATAAAGAAGTTTTTCTACTATCATTATGTGAGTGTACTTGACCTCTTCCTCTATAGGTTTTTCAGTATATTTATGGTCAGAGTACCAGGTTATATTGGGGTTATGTGTATGTTCTTCCATCTCTATATAGTTGTGGTTACCTATGTCATTTGACTGCTATCGATACAAAAAAAGATATTTACATTGTCTTCATTGAATTGGAGTTCGTACTATTGCTGCTTGTGTACAAATTGGTTATTTATACTAATTGTTCTCTGTGTCCCACACAGAATCAGGTACCCTGGGTCCCATGGACTACAAAGCCAGAGATGGCGCCTGGCGATCCTTGATGGATCAAGTTTTTAAGGATGAGTCTACAGTGTCTGGTTTTAGTGGTTCTGAGAGTGTGAGCGAACTCCAGCATAGATACAAAAATCTACTCCACCGACGCATGAAGGTCTGGTGGAACAAAGTATTCTTAGAAAATTATATTCAGAGATGTCTTATTCCAAGGGGTCTTAGGATCCAAATTTTTCCCTCATTCCCAATTAGTGATGAAACTTTCATCACCAGGTGGGAAGATGTTTGTAGCAGTAGCTTTAAAAGGTTCATGGAACTTTTGGTTGGGCTCAATCAAGATACACTTGCCTCGTTGGACTCAGAAATTGAAGATGTCCAATCTCAGTTGATTGCACTTTTGTCTATAGATAGCATGTCCAAATTCAAACAAAGCCTTGAAGTTCAATTCTCCGAATGGAAGAAGGAAATTCAAGCTATAAAATCAAAAAAGTTTACCAGGGACGTTGGAGATTTCCAGCAAAACCGGGTATACAGATGGAGGAGAAATAAAATAATAGGTGGACGGAGTCATACACCATCTGTGTCATCTATCTCCTCTCTTAGTGAAACAGAAAATGCATTTTTTCGATTTAATCAATCATCTGGTTTCGCGTCCTAAAAGAAAACTTACGCAGAGACAAATAGAAAACAAGAAAAGACCAGACACGCAAGACCCTACTCATCGCCTAAAGGTGATCAACCTATCTACACATGTTTTCTCGGAAATAGATAGAGAAGTTATTGAAAAAGGCCTCACTTTTTCACCCTGTAATCGTTTCGATCTTTTTTCTGCAGTAAAAGATCTTAACATGTTTGGTCGGTCACTCATGCCCAAAAATGGTTCCATAAATCCAACCATGCGGATATTTTTCCTACTACAGAGGAACAACAAGCGTTAGGGGCCCTTGAGGAATTACTGGGAGAACAGGATACCAATGTATCAGGTAAAATTCCAGTATGTATTCGCACGAAATCAAAGAAATTTCCTCCACTCAGTTTGTGCCCCGCTGTAGATTCATTCGCTAAGGCGGTTACATTAGAATTTCAAAACATTCCCGGTAATATTAGACATGATAATTTAACCACAATACAACAGGAAAGTCTAAACAAATTACAAAAAATGAAGGATGTTGTGTTCAAGGCTGCCGATAAAGGCGGTAATGTGGTTGTATGGCCCTGCCACATGTATGAGGCTGAAGCCTACAGACAATTACGTGATAGACAGTGTTACAAAAAACTGACATTTAATCCTTCATCGTCTTTTAGATCTATACTGCAGCAGATACTATCGAGAGCCTTACAGGAAGATGTTATTAATAAGGATTTGTTAACCGCACTCACAACTGTTGAACCTATTGTCCCTACGTTGTACCTCCTCCCAAATGTGTACAAGAATGACACAATACCACCAGGAAGACCAATAATTTCAGGTAGGGGCAGCATTACAGAGAAGTGTTGCAAATACATTGACCATCACTTAAAAGACTTGGTCATAAACCTTCCTTCATATATCCGTGATTCCGCAGATCTTCTTCAGAAGGTTAGCGGCATCAGCATTGACGATGACATGCTATTAGTTGCGATTGATGTTAAATCCCTCTATACCAGTATCAGGCATGTTGGTGGGATTGGGGCCACGAAATTCTTTCTTTCCACATCCAATCTGGGAAAATCCATGCGTGATTTTCTTGTTGAGTTACTAGAATATACTCTGATGCACAACTTTTTTACCTTCAATGGGAATTTCTACCTACAGCTCCAGGGAACGGCGATGGGGGCTGCTTGTGCACCCTCATATGCCAATTTGTTCCTTGGACTGTGGGAGAGAGACCTATTGACAAATGGCCAGGATGATTCAATGGACCGGATCCTGTTTTGGGCACGGTACATTAATGACATCCTGGTCATCTGGAAGGGTACATCATTCGAGTTAGACAAGTTTAGGTCGGATCTCAACAATAACCAGGTTAATCTTAAATTTACGTACAAATCGAACAGTCAATGTATGGATTTTTTAGACATCAAATTAACTAAAGACGCTGACGGATTCTTGCAGAGTAATGTGTATCGCAAGGAGACCTCTGTCAATTCTTTATTGCATTTTTCGTCTTCCCATCCACCACAGACCTTACAAGCGATCCCTATCGGGCAATTTCTGAGGATAAGGCGGATATGTTCCTCCGACACTCTTTTTGAGGAACAAGCCAAGGATCTAAAAAATCGTTTTATCGACCGAGGCTATAGTATGTGGTCCATAAAAAAAGCGTATCACAGGGCCAAGCATACAAATAGAGATGACCTCCTGTTCACAAAAAGGAAAAAAGACACACAGACTAAGGTGAGGTTTATAACTATCACTCGAGGTGGCCACAAATGAGGGAAATTTTTAAGAGGTATTGGCCAATTTTACTCACGGACCCAATTCTTACCAACTATGTGACTAGGTACCCTAGTATCACAGCAAGACGCTCGAAAAATCTGAAAGATCACTTAGTGAGGAGTCACTATGATCCGATTACGAGAAAACATCCATTTGGGACAAAGGGTGCGAAATGGGGGTGTTCCCCGTGTGGGCACTGTGTGGCATGTCCCAACATTGAGAGAATAACAACGTTTCCCAATGTGACAGGTACGAAAATGTACACTATAACACATTCAATATCATGCACCACGAAAGCAGTGGTATATTATGCAACGTGCCCATGCCCTAAAGTATACGTTGGTCTCACTTCAAGGGAACTAAAGGTGCGGGTGAGGGAGCATATGTCTGACATGAGACGAGCAGCCAATGAGGAAGCCGTGGAAACCCTAAAACCGATACCGCAACATTTCAAAACACATCACTCTTGCAATCCAACGAAATTAAAGGTGAGAGGCATTGATGACATTGTTACAAACATGAGAGGGGGTAATATCAAACAAAAATTAGCACAATGTGAAGCACGCTGGATTTGGACCCTTGGGTCAATGCATCCACTGGGCCTAAATGAATCTCTGAACTTCGCTCCTTTTCTCTGAACCACTGACTCCCTGCAGGTCTAGTTTTTTTAATATATTTTAATACATTTTTAATTGATTGTCATTTTATGTATATAGTCATTACCTTGTTAACTACCCTCTTCTATGAATTTTTCAATCTTTAACCCCTTCCCTCTTTGGCCGCTTTTGACCTTCCTGACAGAGCCTCATTTTTCAAATCTGACATGTTTCACTTTATGTGGTAATAACTCCGGAATGCTTTTACCTATCCAAGGGATTCTTTTCTCGTGATACATTGGACTTTATGTTACTGGCAAAATTTGCCCGATACATTCAGTATTTAATTGTGAAAAACACCAAAATTTAGCGAAAAATTGCAAAAATTAGCATTTTTCTCAATTTAAATGTATCTGCTTGTAAGACAGGCAGTTATACCACACAAAAATGTTGCTAACTAACATCCCCCATATGTCTACTTTAGATTGGCATCGTTTTTTGAACATCATTTTATTTTTCTAGGATGTTACAAGGCTTAGAACTTTAGCAGCAATTTCTCACATTTTCAAGAAAATGTCAAAATGCTATTTTTACAGGGGCCAGTTCAGTTGTGAAGTGGCTTTGAGGTCCTTAGATATTAGAAACCCCCAATAAGTCACCCCATTTTAAAAACTGCACCCCTCAAAGTATTCAAAACAGCATTTATAAAGTTTCTTAACCCTTTAGACATTGCGCAGGAATTATGGCAAAGTAGAGGTGAAATTTACAAAGTTCATTATTTTTTTCCAGAAATTCATTTTGAATCCATTTTTTTTGTACCACAGAATGTTTTACCCAAGAAATGCAACTCAATATTTATTGCCCAGGTTCTGCAGTTTTAGGAAATATCCCACATGTGGCTCTAGTGTGCTACTGGACTGAAGCACCGGCCTCAGAAGCAAAGGAGCACCTGGTGGATTTTTCGGTCTCCTTTTTATTAGAATATATTTTAGGCACCATGTCAGCTTTGAACAGGTCTTGTGGAACTAAAACAGTGGAAACCCCCCAAAAGTGACCCCATTTGGGAAACTACACCCCTTGAGGAATTTATCTAGGGTTGTAGCAAGCATTTTGACCGGCCAGTTTTTTTTCAAAAATTTTTGGAACTAGGCCATGAAAATGAAAATCTACATTTTTTCAAATAAAATGTAGGTTTAGCTAATTTTTTTTCATTTCCAAAAGAACTAAAGTAGAAAAAGCACCACAACATTTGTAGAGCAATTTCTCCCGAGTAAAACAATACCCCATATGTGGTAATAAACGGTTATTTGGACACACAGCAGGACTTAGACTGGAAAGAGCGCCATTTGGCTCTTGGAGCTCAAATTTAGCAGGAATGGTTTGCGGAGGCCATGTCGCATTTGCAAAACCCCCTAGGGGACAAAACAGTGGAAACCCCCAACAAGTGACCCCATTTTGGAAACTATACCCCTTGAGGAAATTATCTAGGGGTATAGTGAGCATTTTGACCCCACAGGTTTTTTGCAGAAATTTTTGGAAGTAGGCTGTGAAAATGAAAATCTACATTTTTTCAAATAAAATGTAGGTTTAGCTAATTTTTTTTCATTTCCACAAGGACTAAAGGAGAAAAAGCACCATAAAATTTGTAAAGAAATTTCTCCCGAGTAAAACAATACCCCACATGTAGTAATAAATGGTTGTTTGGAGACACGGCGAGGCTGAGAAGGGAAAGAGCGCCATTTGGCTTTTGGAACTCAAATTTAGCAGGAATGGTTTGCGGAGGCCATGTCGCATTTGCAAAGCTCCTGAGGGGACAAAACAGTGGAAACCCCCAACAAGTGACCCCATTTTGGAAACTACACCCCATGAGGAAATTATCTAGGGGTACAGTGAGCAGTTTGACCCCACAGGTGTTTTACAGAACTTATTGGAAGTAGGCTGTAAAAATGAAAATCTACATTTTTTCAAATAAAATGTAGGTTTAGGTATTTTTTTTTCATTTCCACAAGGACTGAAGGAAAAAAAGCACCATAAAATTAGTAAAGCAACTTCTCCCGAGTAAAACAATACCCCACATGTGGTCACAAACATCTGTTTGGACACACGGTAGGGCTCAGAATGGAACTAGCACCATTTGGATTTTGGATAGTGTCTGGGCGCCATGTCACATTTGCTGAGCCCCTGTAGTACTAGTACAGTGGAAACACCCCAAAATTGACTCCATTTGGGAAACTGCACCCCCTGAGGAATCATCTAGGGGTATAGTGAAAATTTTGATCCCAAAGGTTTTTTGCTGAATTAATTAGAATTAAGCTATGAAAATGAAAAATAATTTTTTTTTCCAACAAGATCTAGTTTTAGATCAACATTTTTCATTTTTATAAGGAATAGAGAAGAAAAAGCACCCCAACATTTGTAAAGTAATTTCTCCCGAGTACGGTAACACCCCTTATGTGGTTATAATAGGTTGTTTACGTATATGGGAGCATTCAGAAGAAAAGGAGCGGTATTTATCTTTTGGAGCGTAGATTTTTCTGGAATGGTTTGCGGACGCCATGTTGCATTTGCAAAACCCCTGATGTACCAAACAAAAGTGACCCCGTTTTAGAAACTACACCCCTAAAGGCATTTATCAAGGGGTGTAGTGAGAATTTAGACTCCACAGGTGTTTTTCAGAAATGAATACGCAGTGGATTGTGCAAAGTGAAAATTGCAATTTTTCCACAGATCTGCCTATTCATCGCACAATATGTTGTGCCCCTAGAGAATCTTACCCCATAAATTGTTAAGCGGGTTCTCCCGGGTATGGTAATGCCTTACTTGTGGCCATAAATTGCTGTTTGGGCACGCTGTAGGGCTAAGAAGGAATAGACCGCCATTTTGAGCATGGATTTTGCTTGGTAGTAGTTCTGTTTGGGGTTTTACTGGTATTTCCGTTTATAATGTGGTGGCATATGTAATCTGTGCGGAGTACATCAGGGCATAATAAGAGGGTATACTAATGGGGTAAATAATACAATTATCCATAGATGTGTGTTACGCTGTGAAGCGATCCGTTATGCACAGGCCGGTGTCACACTGATAAACGGTTTTCTTTATTATCCCCCTTCTGTAACGCTCTGCACCTTTTGGGGACTTTTTCTCCTTCGTAGTTTGGGAAATATTGCTGGGAAAGTTTTGCGCTGGTATAATACGGGTGCCCTCGCTTCCAGCGGATGTGCGATGTCCCTTCCCTTTCCTAGTTCCTAAATACTAGGGCCCTGAAACTGAAGGAATGTTCCCCTCCGGCCTGTGCATTGAGATGTTTTTTCATCACCGCATTACTAGTGCCATAACTTTTTTGTTTTTCAGTTGATTGAGCGGTGTGCGTACTTGTTTTTTGCGAGACGGGCTGTAGATTTTATTGGTACCATTTTAGAACACACTTTTTGATCACTTTTTATTTCATTTTTTGGTAAAGGAAATTACCAAAAACAAGCAATTCTGGAATAGTTTTTTATTGTTTTTTTTATCGGCATTCACAGTGCGCCCTAAATTACATGTTAGCTTTATTCTGCGGGTCGATACGATTACGGCGATACCAAATTTATATAGTTTTTTTTATGTATTGCAGCTTTTGCACAATAAAATCACTTGTTTTATAAAATCATTTGTTTTCTGTGTCGACATATTGTAAGACCCATAACTTTATTATTTTTGCGTGCACAAAGCGGTGTCAGGGATTAATTTTTGCGGCACGGATTGTCATTTTTTATTAGTACTATTTTGGAGTAAATGTGACTTTTTGATCACTTTTTATAGCATTTTTTGGAAGGAGATGTGACCTAAAAACAAATATTCTGGCGTTGTTTTTCATGTTTTTTTTTTACGTGTTCACCGTGCGGGATAAATTACATAATTGTTTTGTAGTTTGGGTTGTTACGGACGCGGCGATACCAATCATGTATAGTTTTTTTTCATTTTTACGGTTTTTCCCATAATAAAAGACTTACTATGGGAAAAAATTCAGTTTAGCTTTACTTTTATTTGAAATGTGTGTGTTTTTATTGTTTTACCACATTTTTATTATCTTTTTTTTACTTTTCTGACTTGTCCCACTAGGGGACATGAGGGCCTGATGCCCCGATCGCTACTCTAATACACTGCACTACATACGTAGTGCAGTGTATTAGCGCTGTCAGTTATTCCCTGACAGCAAGCCTATGAAGACACGCCGCAGGCGGGTCCTCATCGGCTCCCGTACTAGGCAGACTCGGACGCCATTTTCTGGCGTCCGATTGCCACAGCAATCCAGCGATTGCATCACTGGGTTGCCGGTAGGGTGCGCAGCATCTGAGGGGTTAATCTGCCGGATCGGAGAGTAGCTCCGGTCCTGGCAGTTACAGGAGGGTGCCAGCTGTATAATACAGCTATCACCCCGCGGTGATGGTGCCGGCTCTGCTTCTGAGCACGCACCATCACTGCGCCGTACATATACGGCGCTTTGCGGGAAGCACCTCCCGACAGCGCCGTACATGTACGGCGCATGTCGGGAAGGGGTTAAGGTACACAGATATGCAGTCATGTTTGGAAATATATATCGAAGATATTGGAGGCCATGGACATTGGAGAGGATGAAAATAATATATATGCCCATTGTTCAATTAGCATGTGTTATTTCTTTTTGCTCAATTTATTATTAATATTTTTCTTTCTTTTTATTTGTGGGGGATTTTTTAGATCTATTTATTGTTGTAATAACATATATGTGTTTTTATATCTGTCACAGTAGTCACTGTGTATATATATATATATATATATATATATATATATATATATATATATATCTCTTTATTACTAATGTATTTGTAACTATTATTAATTATGTACTTAATAATCTAGATTATATTATTACTGATGATTTTCTATTTGATTTTTTATTGGATATTAATATGTATGTATGTAGATATTTATGCATTCGTTCATCGCTCTTGTATGTACTTTTTGTATATATATATTTTTTATTCATGTATTTTTAATCACAAACATCATTAACTATGCACTTAATAAATTTTTGTATACATCTTTACTCCAACCTTATAATTGTATATTAATTACACTTTCAGATATATATATATATATATATATATTGTTATATTTTTCCGCTTTTATTATTCATAAGTATTGTTTCTTCTTCTTTCCTTTTCCTCTTTTTTCTTTCTTTTTTTCAGTTCTCTTCACACATTGCATTAATTATTTAGTTTTTCTTTTGCATCGGTCCCTTCTTACACACATTGTGTATCCTCTTTAGTTATTTTTCATGGACCGTCTTCCTTTATTGTCACATGCACCTGCGTCTCTTTTCTTCTTTTTTCTTTTTTTTCTTCCTTTTGCTGACAGGGCGCATCTACGTATGTTGTACCCTGTCAAACAAATATATATTTCCTCCAATGTTCCCCATTCGTTTCACATGTATATTTATATACTTATTGCTATTACTTACACTCGCCTTCGGTCTGTATTATTTTTCTTCAGTGGCACAGGGTGAGAGGGGTGTGCGCTGGCTTGGGGTGGGGGAGTGGCTCACGCACTCTCGGCCGAGTCTCCAATCGTAGCTGGACGTGGGCGGCGCTGTCAGACACCGCTGGCTCACGTCCGCTCCGATGACGCGGTTCCGGAAGTGGGGCAGTAGCCATCTTGCTACCCCCGGCTTGTCACCAGCAAACCTCTTGCACTGCTTACACTGACATGAATTACATCTAATTACGCCAGTATATAAGGGAGGGTCCCGCTGGGAAGACGCCACCCCCGGACGAAGGCATTCGCCGAAACGCGCGTCGGGTCTGGCGTCTCCCTCATGCGCTAACAAGAATCTGTGTACGTACTATCATCTTTATATTAGACTCTTGTGGCTGCTTGGTCATCAGATCTAGGCTGTACTTTGCATACATCAGTCTTTTTCGTACTGTCTTGCTCTGTAATTTACCTTTACTGGTCATATTTTCTGATACCAGTAAATGGTGTTTTCCACACCGGAAGCACATTATTCTTACACACTAGCACTTTACAAATATACTGTTTCTTATATGTTATATATATTCAGCTTATTACTGATATCAGCTCTAAACCTGGGTCTCTATTACACATGCTTATGTCCCAATACCATTTCATGTATCCTGTATGGGCTGACGCCTTTTTTACATTTTTAATTGTTTGTGTCTCTATTTGTCAATAAAGAAGTTTTTCTACTATACATTATGTGAGTGTACTTGACCTCTTCCTCTATAGGTTTTTCAGACCAAACTGTATACATCAGGTCAGTCTGGCACTTTTCTCCCAATTTGAAGAAGCTAGTTGAACAGAATTATGTGTTGGATTTTGTGTTAAGACCACAAATTCTATATGGCGGTGATGGAATTTTTTCACTGCCTCTGCTTAAAGGTCCTTTTACACAGGCAGATTTCTGCCCATACCAAACGCCAATTGACTATATAATAAGTTGATTGGAGCTCGTTCGTTTTAAAGGCCCTTTACACGGGCTGATGCATAATGTATAGGGACGAATGTTCATTAATACGGTCGTTCTGTCGCCATCAGTTTTCATTCACGGCAGCACAGCCCCTGTTAACACTTAGAGATGTGCTGCTGACACACACACACACACACACACACACACACACAGACACAGACACACACACACACCCCTTTAATAACTGTGTTTGATTACAATGACATGCTGGTATTTTTACATATACTCCATGCTAAGTACATTACTGTGGAGGGCTACCTCTTATTTGAAGTGTCAGCTTTCTAAAGGGCATATAACCTACTGCGGCTTCATATGCCGATGAGATTCCTGCAGAGGAAGGCACATTTGCTGACAGGCTTTGTATGGGTACACCTGGCCAATTGAGCTATTTTGTAATTATTCTCGTGACTTCATATGAACCCACTTATACCCTTCCCCATGATGCTTAAAATTCTATTTTGTAGAACTAATTTGTTTTTTAATAGTTTACATATTGAGTAGTTGTGATTAAGCAAATTGAGAGCTACCTATCTGGTGTTTTCATTTTTATTTTCGTAAAATATATTCTTTTCCAAACACACTTGCAAACACCCATCTGTATCAGTATTTTCTTTGTTTCTCTTCCTCCTTATACATTATTTTGCATATTCCATGACACATTTCCTTCCTAGCTCATGCCACATGATATTGCCTTTGACCGTACATCCTTCAATTCTTACCTGCTACTCTCCATATCTTCCCCCAGCTCCTCCTGATGCTTGGAGTACTCCATTATTACCTGTGAATAAAGTTTGCTTGTTGCCTCAGTGACGGCCATTTCCATACAGTACGTGCACTCTCTGCCATCTTTTTTTTTTTTTTGTGTCACATTGTGGTTGTTTTTCGTCTATGACGGGTAAGTTTCCCCAGGCGGGAGCAACCTAAGGCAGACCTTATAATAGCCACGAGAAGATGAAGACTGAAGGAGGCGGATGAAATGTTAAGCATAAAATGTGTGCCCACCTATTTGTGACCCTCGAGTGTCTGGAACCCTCCCTGCCAGGAGGGTGGGCTGTGTGCCCTTAAGGACTTGGGGGGGGGGGGAATGCCTACAAATGAGCCTATTAGCCCAGGCAGTAGTGCTCTCATTCAGTGGAGTGGTAAAGGGAAAGTTCTAATCCTGTTTTTAAATGTGGAACAATGAGGACTTAATGTGGAGGAGTTGGAGGTTGATGGGCATCAAATGCAGCAGATGGTATTCCAGTACGGTCACAGGCGGTACCCGTGGTTATCCCTGTTAACTATTCTTTTCTGGCCACCTTTACCATACATTGCCACATGCACATACATCATCTTTCTGTTTTTCATCTTTTCTACTGATTTTCATCTTATTCATCATCACATTGTTTGGTATTTTTTACCTACCAATAACCATTCAGATGGCCTCAAGTGTTTGCTTTTCACTCTAGAATGACACATTTGTGTCTTTGGTAGTTCACTATAAGCAATGCCCATAAAGAAACCTTACCTGTTTTTAGTGGTACAGTAACCTTCTCCCTATCCAGTGTATTGTAGTATAATCTCGCTAGCCCTGTGCACTTGTGCTTCCTCTGTATTATACTCCTGATTAGAGATGAGCGAACTTATCAAAAGTTCGGTTCGGCTAGTTCGCCGAATTTCACAAAAAAGTTCGGTTCGGACCGAACTAGTTCTGACCGAACCTGTCACTTCCGTGCGCCGAGCATGCTACTGTCCGGGGTGCTGATAGATTTAATGGGCTGCACTAACTCTTTCAGCAACCTTGACAGTACATGCTCGGCGCGCGGAAAATACCATTTAAATGTAATAAAAAAATAAAAATTATACGTTCGTACTTACTTTCCTCCTGTCCGGCCTCCAGCGATGACGTTTCAGCCCTTTCGCCGCTGCAGCCAATCACAGGCTGTAGTGGTGGTCACGCACGTCAGGATGACGCTTCATCCCACGCGACCGCCTCTGCAGCTAATCACAGGCTGCAGCGGCGACATGGATGAAACGTCATCGCTGGAGGCCGGACAGAAGGAAAGTAAGTATGAACGTATTATTATTTTTTTTTTGGCATGTATGTATGTTGGCATGTATGTATGTATGTTGGCATGTATGTATGTTGTCATGTATGTATGTATATCTGTGCATGTATGTTGGCATGTATGTATATATGTGCATGTTTGTATGTATATTTGCATGTATATATGTATGTTTGCATGTGTGTATGTTTGCATGTATGTATTTTTGCATGTATGTTGTCATGTATGTATGTATGTTGTCATGTATGTATGTATGTTGTCATGTATGTGCATGTGTGTATGTATATTTGTATGTATGTATGTATGTTTGCATGAATGTATGTATGTTTGCATGAATGTATGTTTTCATGTATGTATGCATGTTTGTATGTATATTTGCATGTGTGTATATATATATATGTATGTATGTATGTTGTCATGTATGTATGTATGTTGTCATGTATGTATGTATGTTGTCATGTATGTATTTATGTGCATTGTCATGTATGTATTTATGTGCATGTATGTTGGCATGTATGTATATATGTGCATGTGTGTATGTATGTATATTTGCATGTATATATTTGCATGTATGTATGTTGTCATGTATGTATGTATGTATATATGTGCATGTATGTTTGCATGTATGTTGGCATGTATGTATACATGTGCATGTTTGTATGTATATTTGCATGTATATATGTTTGCATGTGTGTATGTATGTTTGCATGTATGTATGTATGTTTGAATGTATGTATGTTGTCATGTATGTTTGTATGTATGTATATATGTGCATGTATGTATGTTTGCATGTTTTTATTTTTGCATGTATGTTTGCATGTATGTTTATATATATGTGCATGTATGTAATTATGTTTGCATGTATTTATGTTTGCATGTATGTTTATATATATGTGCATGTATGTAATTATGTTTGCATGTATTTATGTTTGCATGTATATTTGTGCATGCTTGTATATATGTATGTATGTATGTATCTTTGCATGTTTGTTTGTATGTATGTTTTCATGTGTGTGTGTATGCATGTATGTATGATAGTTTGCATGTATATATGTGTGTATGTTTGCATGTATGTATATTTGAATGTATATATGTGCATGCTTGTATGTATGTTTGTATATATGTATGTATGGCCATGTATGATACTGTCTGCTGGCGCCCTGTATCTAAGTCAACTTCACGGCAGGCTTCTATACATGGTATAACAGTCAGTATCACACATTAAACTGAATCTAAGCCTACGACATGTTTTATTTCATTTTTTTTTTTTACAGGTTTGGTGTTTGGACTACGTCGGTTTCGAGGACTACTTAGATGACGTTTTTTTTTCAACAATAAAATGGTTAATGAGGGTTGTGTTGGGGGTGCTTTATTTCAATAAAATATTTTATCTATATCTTTGTCTTTTTCTTTTAAAATTTTATTACTACCACTTTAGTAATGGCCGCTGTCTGAGTGACAACATCCATTACTAAGGCGAGGCTTAGTGTTAGCCGGTGCAGAGGCTAACACTAACCACCATTATTACCCCGGTACCCACCACCACCAGGGGTGCCGGGAAGAGCCAGGTACGATCCAGTACCCGACCATCTGTTGTGATGGTCGGGCTCTGGGGCGGCCGCAGGCTGGTATTATGAGGCTGGGAAGGGCCAAAAACAGTGGACCTTCCCACCCTTGTAATGCTAGGCTGCTGCTGCTGTGTTGTATCTGGCTGGTTATAAAAGTGGGGGGGGACCCCACGTCATTTTTTTTAATTATTTATTTATTTAATTTTTTTTTTTTTAAAAAGACATGGGGTTCCACCCAATTTATCATAACCAGCCACATACAACACAGTGTTATTAGCCTGGGAATGGACAAAACCAGTGGCCCTTCCCACCAATGTAATGCCAGACTGCTGCGGCCTTGTATATGGCTGGTTATTAAAAATGTGGGGGACCCGTCTATTGCTAAATTTGTTAAATTCAAAAAAAAAAATGACGTGGGGGTCCCCCCATTTTTATAACCAGCCCGATACAACACAGCAGCAGCAGCCTAGCATTACAAGGATGGGAAGGTCCACTGATTTTGGCCCTTCCCAGCCTCATAATACCAGCCTACGGCCGCCCCAGTACCCGACCATCACAACAGATGGTCGGGTACTGGATCGTACCAAGCTCTTCCCGGCACCCCTGGTGGTGGTGGGTACCGGGGTGGTTAGTGCTAGCCTCTGCACCGGCTAACACTAAGTACCGCCTTAATAATGGATGCTGTCAATCAGCCAACTGCCATTATCTAGGCACTAATAAAGTTTAAAAAAAAACACAAAGACAATTCTTTTTTATTGAAATAAGAAATCCCCAACAAAACCCTCGTTAACCATTTTATTAAAATTTGAAAAAACGTAGATCTACGCAGTAGTCCAACGAATCGAAGATGTAGTCCAATCGGTACATCAAAATCTGCAACAACATAAAAAAACAGTTATCAATGTGAACAATAACAATACTTCTACTCACCTACACACATATATACACGCACACACAAACAAACAACCATACACAGACACACACATATATACACAAACACAACAAGATATACACACACACACAGACACACACACATATACACGAACTCACACATATACAAACAAAAACACACATATCCAAACACACACACACACACACACACAGTTATACACACACACACATACACGAACACATATACACAAACACATATACAAACAAAAACACACATACCCAAACACACATATACACAAACACATATACACAAACACACCCATATATACACACAAACACACACCCATATACACACATATACACAAACATACACATATACAAAAACACACACAAACATCTACACACAAATATATACACAAATACACCCATATATACACAAACATATACACAAACACATATACACAAACACACCCATATACACACACACACACACACACACACATACACAAACACACATATAAAAACAAAAACAGACAAAGTCACATACCCAAACACACATATATACACAAACACACACATACACAAACACAGTTTCTTTTAAATGCTGCTGGGGAACCCGCTCGATCCACTATATAAGGCTGCGCTACAGTGCAGCATTTAAAAGAAACAGGATCCTGACCTGTCCATAGAGTTTAAGGCAGCACAGAGTATTTCAGGAGATGAGCGTGCAGATTCAGTGCTGCTGTGAACTCTGCTCTTACCATTACGTAGCTCTCAGTTTGTTACCTCTCCTCCACTCCTGTTCTCCAGAACACCTTCACATGATTGGCAAGTCACCACGTAATGGTAAGAGCAGAGTTCACAGCAGCACAGAGTATTTCAGGAGATGAGCGTGCAGATCTTGTGCGGGGTGGTGACTTGCCAATCATGTGAAGGTGTTATTGAGGACAGGAGTGGAGGAGAGGTAACAGACTGAGCTACGTAATGGTAAGAGCAGAGTTCACAGCAGCACTGAATCTGCACGCTCCTCTCCTGAAATACTCTGTGCTGCCTTAAACTCTGTGGACAGGTCAGGATCCTGTTTCTTTTAAATGCTGCACTGTAGCGTAGCCTTATATAGTGGATCGAGCGGGTTCCCTAGCAGCATTTAAAAGAAACAGGATCCTGACCTGTCCACAGAGTTTAAGGCAGCACAGAGTATTTCAGGAGATGAGCACGGGCAGCCGTTCGTTTTTCCGAGCCGTGCTCCCGTTCTATTTTTCTATTTTACGGGCCGTGCTGCTATAAGGGTATGTGCACACACACTAATTACGTCCGTAATTGACGGACGTATTTCGGCCGCAAGTACCGGACCGAACACAGTGCAGGGAGCCGGGCTCCTAGCATCATACTTATGTACGATGCTAGGAGTCCCTGCCTCGCTGCAGGACAACTGTAATCATGTTTTCAGTACGGGACAGTTGTCCTGCAGCGAGGCAGGGACTCCTAGCATCGTACATAAGTATGATGCTAGGAGCCCGGCTCCCTGCACTGTGTTCGGTCCGGTATTTGCGGCCGAAATACGTCCGTCAATTACGGACGTAATTAGTGTGTGTGCACATACCCTAATTATAATGAGAGCACGGTTCGCAAAAGCGGGCGGCTGCCCGTGGCCGGCCGGCCGTGCTCGTAGTTACGAGTCGTAATTACGAGCACGGCCCGTAAAATAAAAAAATAGAACATGTTCTATCTTTTTAACGGCACGGGCACCTTCCCGTGAGAAAACGGGAAGGTACCCGTGGCTAACAGAAGTCTATGGGCACGTAATTACGACCCGTGATAACGGGTGTTTTTATGGTCGTGTGCATGAGGCACCGTAATGACGGGTGGCTACATGTGTGCACCCGTCATTACGGCAGCGTTGCTAGGCGACGTCAGTAAGGGTATGTGCACACACACACTAATTACGTCCGTAATTGACGGACGTATTTCGGCCGCAAGTACCGGACCGAACACACTGCAGGGAGCCGGGCTCCTAGCATCATATTTATGTACGATGCTAGGAGTCCCTGCCTCTCCGTGGAACTACTGTCCCGTACTGAAAACATGATTACAGTACGGGACAGTTGTCCTGCAGAGAGGCAGGGACTCCTAGCATCGTACATAACTATGATGCTAGGAGCCCGGCTCCCTGCACTGTGTTCGGTCCGGTACTTGCGGCAGAAATACGTCCGTCAATTACGGACGTAATTAGTGTGTGCACATGCCCTAAATAGTCACTGTCCAGGGTGCTGAAAGAGTTAACTGATCGGCAGTAACTGTTTCAGTACCCTGGACAGTGACTACCGATCACAGTACCTGTAAAAAAAAAAGACGTTCATACTTACCGGGAACTCCCTGCTTCCTCCAGTCCGGTCTCCTGGCCGTTGCCTTGGTGACGCGTCCCTCTCGACATCCGGCCCGACATTCCTTGATGACGATGCAGCCCATGTGAGCGCTGCAGCCAATCACAGGCTGCCGCGGCCTCTGCAGCCAATCACAGGATGCAGAGGCCTCTGCAGCCAATCACAGGCTGCCGCGTCAGAAAAGGTCGGACTGGAGGAAGAAGAGGGACTCGTCACCAAGACAACGACCGGGTACGTATGAAATGCTTTTTATTTTATTTTTAATCAGCAGCCTCTTTTCTCTATCAGTGATTGATAGAGACAAGTGGCTGCCGATGTGTATAATGTTTTTGACTGGGTTCGGTCAAAACGGGTTCGGCCGAACCTGGTGAAGTTCGGATTCGCTGCGAACCGAACTTTTCCGGAAGTTCGGACCGAAACCGGGTTCGGTTGTCCCGGTTCGCTCATCTCTACTCCTGATACCCTGCTGAGAAGGAGCCATGATTTGTTGTCATAGCTTAGCCTGGTGTGAGCTGACCTTGTTAGTATTATTATAGAGAGCAGTCTTTTTTTTTTTTTTTTTTTTTATATAGGTCAACACATATTTTGGTTATTAAGGAATAGATTTGTCACAAATTGACACTTTATAGTCTCTTGCTGCAAGTCCTATGTAACGCCGTGGAGTCTTTATGACAATAGCATGTCTTTCAGACGTAAAAAAAAAAAAGCATAGGAATCGGGATCTTATCCCAAATAAGACCGTTTTCATTCCCCAGTGCATGGAAATCTATTCCTCAGCAGGTAGAGTGCGCGACTGCAATTCCACACTCCCTTAGCAGAGATCATTGTTTTCCCAGTACCTGCTACTAGTGTATAGTAGTGGCTTGTCCTTGTTGGGTCTGGGCTTACTGTTTGCTGGAACTAATATTCTTTGTGTTCCTGTTTATCTGTCCGTCGACCTGCGGATTTTTCCCTGGATGACCGTGCCATGCGAGAACGCTTTCCAAAACTACTGCGACTATGTATTGTTTTGTGTAAGCACTTGTCTTGTAAAAGTTGGTGTTGTGTGAACTGCATCTAATTGGGTAGAATTAACCTATTCTACTCGAATCCTTCACTTTTCTACCTCCTAATTTTTATCCCCTCTATATTTTCTTTTCACTAAAAAAAATAAATGCACGTCAAATGTTTACATAGCAATGTACTCCGTCATTAAAGGCTTTCTGATCAATGACCAATAATTTGTCTTTGTCTTTCAGGGCAGTTATCTTGCAACAGATGATATTAAAGCATTGGTTCTGCGATTTCTTCAACAGTGAGTAAAGTCCTTTCTTAACTTTTTTTTTTTTTTTTTCTCTCCTCCCTCTCCGTATTTTGTCCTAGATTGACTAAACTCTTTAGATTATTAAAATTGGAGACTGGTAGACCAGTACAAACCAGGAGAAAAATTCCTTTATTCATACTTGGTAAAAACATTTTTTGTTTATTGTTGTATAACCTTGAAAACTCAATAAAAAATAATTTTCAAAAATTTTTTGCCACTAAAGAGAATTACCGCAGCACCTGGAAGTTACACTGCAGTGAAAGATTTTATGAAAACCTATTCGAAGAATGTGTTTGGGTTTTTTTCCGCAGCGTGCCCTATTTGTTTTTTTTTATTTTGTATTTTTTGCTGTTTATCCCATTCGACTTGAAAACTGCAGTATGAAAACCAACTGTTTTACACTGCACCACAACATGGTTTTCTATAGGCATAGTTCTAAAAAAAAAAAAAAAGTTCCTATTTCTGTTTTTTACACAACTACAATGAAGGACAAAACCACGTTTATCTAAATGCAGTTTTTATGATGCAGTAATGGTATTGTAGGTATTGGTGAATTGACTGAGTTGTGTGATCCCTACATAGTGATATGTCTAGCATTTTAACCAGTCCTCTCAAAATCCCAAACCAGTTAACCGTATGTTTAGTTATTGTAGCGTACCTATCGTTTCATAGGACAAAAAAAAAAACTAACGACTCCTTAGGCTGCTGTAGCTATATATTAAAAGGGTTATCCGACTTGTAAATAATTTTTTTTACATCACCTGCATATGTGACCACAGCAAAAAAAAGAATAGTTACTTACCTCTTCTTTCCCTTAGCGATCTAACATTGATGCTCCAGATGTTCTCCCACTCTTTGTTTACAAGCCAATCAGAGGGCTTAGCGGTCACATGCTGTATTCCACACATCATGACACTCATTGCTGGCATAACCGCTAAGCCTTACCGTTTGTAAATAAAGATCGTGAGGTGCATCAGCGCTAGATAGCCGGGGTAAAGAAGAGGTGAGTTAAAAAAAAATGTAATATTTTGTTCATATTTGCAGGTGTTTTAAAAAGGTAAAATTACCCCTTTTAAACGTTGTGCAGCCTGAAATTTGGGGTTTCTTCCTATACCTTACCATCCTGGCTCCTATAAATTTATCGCTATTTCTTGCATACTTTCTGAGCTGGCTTCCTGGTGAATGTTTGCCTTTTCTGAGTTTTCTGCTGCCTCCTTATCCCATAGTGCTACACAGAGCACTCTATGCCGATCAGATGTCTGCCCACTTCTATTTCCCATCAAAGCATGGCGTTTCAGAATGAGAATCTGCAACTTCAAAAACCCATTCCATTTTGTTTGTTGCAACACTTGAATCGCGCTATGTACACAGTACTAGGGAAGAAAAACCTGTCATTAGCAATGGGTGGGCAGGGTTAGCAGCAACTCATGAATATTGAGGACACCTTCCTCAGCATTGCAACAAATAAAATGTTCGTTTTACAAAAGCTACACAGCCAGACATCAGTCTCTCAAAAGTGAGATCAAAGTCCCTTTAAGGCTCGTGTTAACAAATACATTTATCCTAATTATGACGCAGAACAGCTTTTATAAGTTGTCACATATGTGATGTGAAAATAAAATATATTTTTTATCAAAAATATGTCTGGAGTGAACGGAAATTCTGCTACACGGAAGCGCCCAAAGAAAGGAGTTTTTTGCCATATTTAGAAAAACGATTCAAAAGACCACGTCGAGGAAACTCCAGGCTTGGAGGTATCCACCGTGGGTCCGCTCCTGAGGCTAGCACAGTGTACCGGAAAGTTTACCAGACGAGCAATTAAGTCAAGTTGTGCTGATGATCCTGCACAACGGAACCAGGTGAGTGGAAAACCATTTCACTGTTAAAAGTTATTCCAAAGACCCAATACAATATCACCCCAGAGGAGCGCCTTTTTCTCCTTTTTTATATACCCTTTTCCAAGCATGACGCAGAATAGGTCAGGGCAGTGTGTGGGGTGATCTTAATTTTTTTTAATCCTCTTTGGCCTATGCTTTGTTTTCTGCAGTTATTATACATGCTACGATAGTGAAGATCGTCAAGGCCTCCTTAATGTATACCACGATGAAGCTTGCTGTTCCCTTAGTATTCCAGGACAAAATCCCTCCAGGTCAGTAATTCTTCATCCCTTTCTCTCACTGTGTAGTTTTGTTTTCTCTCTCCAATGTGACTTTTCTCTCAATAGATGCAGTCTTGGAGAGTATTTCAACCGTAGCAGGAATATAAAGCGATTACGTGATCCAGGTAAGAAGAGATGGTGTTCTACCTTTTTTTTTTTTTTTTTTCTACAAATATCAGAATTATGCTATTGCAAGAGCAAATCTACTCATTTTCGTTCTTTCTTCACAGCACTCCGCTTTAAACTACTGAAACACAAGCGCCTTAACGTGGTCAGCTTCTTAAATGAGCTGCCTCGTACGCAGCATGATCTGAATTCATTTGTTGTAGACGTCACTGCTCAATCTGTGAGTATGATTTTTATGTCTTGGTTACTCTCCTAATAACCTCCTTTTCCACTTTGTCCTCCATGATGGCACACTAGGAGGATGATCCCTTGACCTCTGTAGAGACAGGAACTGAGGGAGGTTAAAAGGCCCCACCCTCCGCCTCCCACCAGTGTATTTCCTGTCCCTACATGATCAGGATGGAGAGGATTGAAGAAAAAACTCCTAAACCTTATTTGATGGGGGTCAGGATCAGGGTTTTTCCTCCTTCCGACTGGTAACCATTTGGGTGGAGAGTGCCTGGCGGTTTCCCTCCCCCTTCTGGAGAACCACCCGACCACCTGCGGTTCCTTGAGACTGAAGTCGGACGGAGTATAGCACTTCTGCCGGCGTCACGACCCACGTGGGTGTCTTCCAACATCGGCTAAGTCTATGCAGCCTAGAGTGACCCAGTTCCAGCGGAAGTGGTGTCAGGCGGACGGAAATGATGTCACAAGCGGGTAACCGGATCAGTACCGCGGAGCATGTAAGCAGAAAAGCGTGTTCAGTATACTTGCCACGTGCGTCTTGCTCTGAGGTCTGTGTTCCTAACGTGTCTCTTCCTGGCGCCGATCCAATGGGTGTCCGAGTTTGTAGAATTTGAGGTCTCCTGCCTATCCACTCTTGTGAGTTTTGCCCTTTCTCCCTCGCCCTTTATCCCTCGCCCTTTCTCCCTCGCCCGAAAATTTTATGGGCCAGTTTGTGGAAGACCCGACTAGAGGTGAAGCTCTGTTGGATCTGGTCATTTCTAATAATGCAGAACTTGTTGGGAATGTCAATGTGTGTGAAAACCTTGGTAACAGCGATCACAATATAGTTACATTTTACTTATACTGTAAAAAACAAACACGGGCTAGGAGGGCAAAAACACCTAATTTTAAGAAGGCCAATTTCCCCAGGATGAGGGCTGCAATTCAAGATATAGACTGGGAAGAACTAATGTCAAATAATGGGACAAATGATAAATGGGAGATTTGCAAATCTACTTTGGGTAATTGTAGTGCAAAATTTATTCCTGTAGGTAACAAGTATAAACAACTAAATTTAAACCCCACGTGGCTTACACCTTCTGTATAAAGGGCAATACATGACAAAAAAAAAAGGGCATTTAAGAAATACAAATCTGAGGGTACATCTGTAGCCTTTCTAAATTATAAAGAGCGTAATAAAATCTGTAAAAATGTAATAAAATTGGCAAAAATGCAAAATGAAAGGCAGGTGGCCAAGGATAGTAAAACAAATCCCCAAAAATTCTTCAAGTATATAAATGCAAAAAAGCCAAGGTCTGAACATGTAGGACCCCTAGATAGTGGTAATGGGGAGTTGGTCACAGGGGATCAAGAGAAGGCAGAATTACTAAATGGGTTCTTTAGCTCTGTATATGCAACAGAAGAAAGAGCAGCTGATATAGCCGCTGCCGGTGCTGTTAATATATCAGTTGATATACTGAATTCGCTGACTGTAGATATGGTCCAAGCTAAATTAAATAATATAAATGTACACAAGGCCCCGGGACCAGATGGGTTACAACCTAGAATTCTTAAAGATCTTAGTTTAGTTATTTCAGTCCCTCTCTTCATAATCAGAGATTCTCTAGTGACTGGTATAGTGCCAAGGGACTGGCGCAGAGCAAATGTGGTGCCTATTTTCAAAAAGGGCTCTAGGTCTTCCCCGTGTAATTATAGACCAGTAAGCTCAACATCCATTGTGGGGAAAATGTTTGAGGGGCTATTGAGGGACTATATACAGGATTATGTGACAAAAAATAGTATTACAAGTGACAGCCAGCATGGTTTTACTAAGGACAGAAGTTGTCAAACTAAGCTGATATGTTTTTATGAAGAGGTGAGCAGAAGCCTAGACAGAGGGGCCGCTGTGGATATAGTATTTTTGGACTTTGCAAAGGCATTTGACACTGTCCCTCATATACGTCTAATGGGTAAAATAAGGACTATAGGTTTAGAAAGTATAGTTTGTAATTGGATTGAGAATTGGCTCATGGACCGTATCCAGAGAGTTGTGGTAAATGATTCCTACTCTGAATGGTCCCCGGTTATAAGTGGTGTACCCCAGGGTTCAGTGCTGGGACCACTATTATTCAACTTATTTATTAATGATAGGGGATGGGATTAATAGCACTATTTCTATTTTTGCAGATGACACCAAGCTATGTAATATAGTTCAGTCTATGGAAAATGTTAGTTTGTTTAAATCCACTAGCAATTCACGAAGTTTTTGGGCATCCAGTTGGCAAATGAAGTTTAATGTAGATAAATGTAAAGTTATGCATCTGGGTACCAACAACCTGCATGCATCATATGTCCTAGGGGGAGCTACACTGGGGGAGTCACTTGTTTAGAAGGATCTGGGTGTACTTGTAAATCATAAACTAAATAACAGCATGCAGTGTCAATCAGCTGCTTCAAAGGCCAGCAAGATATTGTCGTGTATTAAAAAAGGCATGGACTCGCGGGACAGGGATGTAATATTGCCACTTTACAAAGCATTAGTGAGGCCTCATCTAGAATATGCAGTTCAGTTCTGGGCTCCAGTTCATAGAAAGGATGCCCTGGAGTTGGAGAAAATGCATAGAAGAGCAACGAAGCTAATAAGGGGCATGGAGAATCTAAGTTATGAGGAAAGATTAAAAGAATTAAACCTATTTAGCCTTGAAAAAAGACGACTAAGGGGGGACATGATTAACTTATATAAATATATTAATGGCACAAACAAAAAATATGGTGAAATCCTGTTCCATGTAAAACCCCCTAAAAAAACAAGGGGGAACTTCCCCCGTCTGGAGAAAAAAAGGTTCAACCTGCTGAGGCGACAAGCCTTCTTTACTGTGAGAACTGTGAATCTATGGAATAGCCTACCGCATGAGCTGGTCACAGCAGGGACAGTAGATGGCTTTAAAAAGGCTTAGATCATTTCCTAGAACAAAAAAAAATTCGCTCCTATGTGTAGAAATTGTTCCCTTCCCTTTTCCCATCCCTTGGTTGAACTTGATGGACATGTCTATTTTCAACCCTACTAACTATGTAACTATGTAATGAGAGTGCCTCTTGTTCATTTAGATTAAGGGGAAGTGAAAAGACAGAAAACCATTCCGGATGAAATGTTAGGTGGTCTAAAATCAAAGAAAAAAAACCTGTTTTTCCTATTAATGAAAACCTGATTGAATTAATAAATGACTAATGGAAGGACCCAGAAAAAAGGTTAGGGGGTCTCCCGTGAATTTACACATTGTCTCCTTTTTAACAAGGAGGATACAGGCATTTGATTTCACAAAAATGGATATCCAGATGGTAAAGGTAGTTAAACAAACATCCTTGCCATTTGAGGATTCAGCCCAATTAACTGACCCCATGGATCAGAAATTTTGATGGTCTTCTAAAGAAAGCCTGGGAAGTATCTGTTTAGTATGAAGTCTACATTGCAGCCACGTCAGTAGACAGAACCCTCTTTATCTGGTTAGGTGACCTAGAAAACCACCTTAAGGCAAAAAAAACACCCAGGGACCAGTTAGTGTAATAAATTCCCCTCCTAAAAGCATCAACAGTGTTTTTAGCAGATGCCTCGGTGGAATGTATCAGATTCGCGGCCATGTAGGGGGCACTTATAAACGCAGCATGAAGGTCTTTCTGGTTAAGATTCTAGCAGAAGGGGGACACTTGTTCAAAGAATAGCCTTTATATTTCTAGGGGGAATATGTTTTTGGCCCAGATCTAGACCAGATTCTAGAGAAAGCGTCAGATAGGAAAATGGGATTTCCAGAAGACAAACTGATCAAAAGAAGATATCCCCTTCGTTCCCAAAGACCTCAGTGAAAACTATAGAGGGAAAGGTAAAACCAGTCACTGGCGTTACTCCAAAGGAGGGAGAGGTAGAGGTTTCTTACTCAACCCAAATAATTATAGACCAGAGAAACGACCATAACGCTGGGGTCGGAGGAACATTGTTAAAATTCAATACAATACAATCTCTGGAACAACATCACCCAAAACAGTTGCGTCCTAGATATAATAAAGAACGGTTACAAAATAGAATTTTCAACTCTTCCTCAAAGAGATTTATTTTGACCACACAGCCCTCACATTTCCTAAAAAAAGTGAGATGTTGGACAACATCCAAGACTTACACCAGAGGGGGGTAATATCTCAAGTACCCAGACTCAGGGGGGAGAGGGTCACTACTCTCCTCTTTATTTCTGGTTAAAAAGCCAAACAATTCCTACAGGCTAATAATAAACCTGAAATCTCTCAACAGTTGGATAACTTACAGGAGGTTTAACCCGTTAGTGACTGACGTAAAAACACTATGGGGCGGTCACTAACGGGCTTTATGCCGATGCAATAAACTTTTTACGTCGCTGCATCGGAATAAAAAAAAGAGCAGGGAGCTGTCAAATCTCCCTGCTCTCAGCTGCCAGAGGTAGCTGAGGGCTGGGGACGTCCCTGCTCAAACGTGTGAGATCGTTATTAGTATCGATCTCACCCGTTTAACCCTTCAGATGCGGTGCTCAATAGCGTGCACCGCATCTGAGTGGTTTTGGAGAGGGAGGGAGCTCCCTCTCATCCCACTGACACCCGGCGTTCCGAGTGTCTGTGTCTCCGATGGCAGCCGGGGGCCTAATAAAGGCCCCCAGGTCTGCCTGTAGTAAATGCCTGCTAGATCATGCCTCTGGCATGACCTAGCAGATGCCTGTCCGTTTTACACGGACAGGCATAATACACTGCAATACAGAAGTATTGCAGTGTATTATAAATGCGATCGGATAATCGCATATTAAAGTCCCCTAGTGGGACTAGTAAAAAAGTTTTAAAAAAAATAAAAAACCCACTTTTCCCCTTACAAACTGCTTTATTATTAACAAACAAAATAAAGTAAGAAAGTTACACATATTTGGTATCGCCACATCCGTAACGAAGCCAACTATTAACTTATTACATCATTTAACCCCGTACGGTGAACGTCGTAAAAAATAAAATAAAAAACCATTCAAAAATTGCTGTTTTCTTTGAATCCAGTCTTAAAAAAAAATGGGATAAAAAGTGATCAAAAAGTCGCATCTACTCCAAAATGGTACCGATAAAAACTACAAGTCGTCCCGCAAATAAAAAGCCCTCCTACAATTGCATCGGCGAAAAAATAAAACCGTTACGGCTTTTCAAATATGGAGAGACAAAAACAAATAATTTTGAAAAAAAGCGTTTTCACTGTGTAAAAGTAGTAAAACATACAAAAACTATACAAATTTGGTACTGTTGAAATCGCAACAACCCACTGAATAAACTTGTGTTATTTATAACACACGGTAAACGGCGTAAATTTAGGACGCAAAAAAGTGTGGCGAAATTGCTGTTTGTTTTTTTCTATCCCCCCCAAAAAAAGTTCATTAAAGTTAATTAATAAATTTTATGTACCCCAAAATGGTTCTATTAAAAAATACAACTTGTCCCGCGAAAAACAAGATCTTATACAGCTGTGTCGACGCAAAAATAAAAAATGCTTTGGAAAAGGTATAAAAAAAGAGAGAAATGGCGCTCTTCTGGGGTGATTTTGTATTTGTTATTAAAATCTTTTTGTACGGTAGAGTGGTAATCGACTCACCTGGTGTGGTTGTGCAGGATCATCAGCACAACTTGACTTAATTGTTCGTCTGGTGAACTTTCCGGTACACTGTGCAAGCCTCGGGAGCAGACCCACGGTGGATGCCTCCAAGATTGGAGTTTCCTCGACGTGGTCTTTACACTTGCTTTTGGGTGTAGAGAAAAAGATCACTTTAATTCAGACCGTTTAACACCTTAAATGCCGCGGTCAAACGCGACCGTGGCATTCAAATTGTTAAAATCAGGGGGACACCCCCTCAAACACACCATCACACCCCCCCCCCACATGGCACGATCGGCTGTATACAGTGGTTATGGCAGCCTGGGGGGCCTAATAAAGTCCCCCAGGTCTGCCAACTTTGTACTCCTTTGAAGTCCTGCGGCCGGCAGGGCTTCAAAGGGGGCTGTCGGAACTACGATATACTGCAATACAGAAGTATTGCAGTATATGATGCAAGTGATCCAACGATCACTGCTTCAAGTCCACTAGGGGGACTAGTAAAAAAAACTTTTAAAAAAGATTTTTTTATAATGTTCCAGAAAAAGAGTAAAAAAAAAAAAAAAACCCTCGTCCCATTTTTCCCCCAAAGCAATGTTAAAAAAAAAAAAAGTTACCATAACTAGTAAAAAAAACTTTAAAAAAAGATTTTTTTATAATGTTCCAGAAAAAGAGTAAAAAATAAAAAAACCCTCGTCCCATTTTTCCCCCAAAGCAATGTTAAAAAAAAAAAAAAAAAGTTACCATAACTGGTAATATCCGTAAAAGTCAGAACTATAACATAAAACAAAACATATAAATTTTGTATCGCCGTAATCGTATTAACCTGTAGAATAAGGTGAATATGTAGTTTTTACCGCCTGATAGACGCCGTAAAAACAAAACCCCCAAAGTAATGGTGTAATCGCTGTTTTTTGCCCATTTCGCCCCACAAATTTTTTTCAGATTCCCAGTACAATATGCGGTACAATAAATGGTGACATGAAAAACTTCAACTTGTCCCACACAAAACAAGTCCCCATATGGCCATGTCGATGAAGAAATAGAAAAGTTACGGCTTTTGTAAGGCGGGGAGGAAAAAATGAAAAACTCAAATTTGTCTGGTCTTTAACCCTTTCCCGACCTATGACGAAAATGAACGTCATGGTCTGTTATTAGTTCCCGCACCAGGACGTTCATTTTCGTCACTTTTTCAAACTGTCACTGTGTATACACAGAACGACAAGACCGCGCTGCCAGCTGTCCCAGACAGCTGACACAATAGTCTTGCCGGTCAGCGGACCATCGCCGCTGCTTTCGACAATTAACCCCTTAAATGCGGCGACCGATTGTGATCACCGCATTTAAGGGGTTTGAAGCATATCGGCAGCCCCCACGAAGTGATTGTGGGGGCTATCGATGCTTGTTGTGGAACTCGGAGGCCAGACAATGGCCTCCGGGTTGCCATGTACGGAAACCTAGGAGGCGCAGCCGGAGGCTGGTCCTCTGAGGCTTCCTGACAGTGTGACTGTCACGTCACAATGACCGTTAGAATACATTACACTACGTAGGTAGTGTAATGTGTTCTAGCAGCGATCAAAGCTGCAAGTCTAAATGTCCCCTAGTGGGACAAGTAAAAAAAGGTAATAAAAATGTTTTTTAAAAAAAGTTAGAAGTTACATAAACAAAAAATGCTTTATTTTCCTATAATACTTTTTTATTATAGGAAAAAAATAAACATGTTAAAAAAAGTAAACCTATTTGGTATCACCGCGTTCTTAACGACCCAAACTATAAAACTGTTATTTTTCCCACACGATGAACACCCCAAAAAAATCAATAAAAAGCTATGCCAGAATCGCTATTTTTTGGTCACCACCCCTCCCAAAATAAAGAATAAAAAGTGATCAAAAAGTCGTATTTACCCAAAAATAGTACCAATAAAAACTACAACCCGTTCCACAAAAAACAAGCCCTTACACAGATTTTTTGACTAAAAAATAAAAAAGTTATGGCTCTCAGAATAAGGTGACGCAAAAATAATTATTTTTTTTATAAATAAGTGATTTTATTTTGCAAACGCTGCAAAACATAACAAAAACCTACATATGGTATCGCTATAATCGTACCGACTCGCAGAATAAAGTAAAAAGGTCATAGTGTACGGTGAACAACGCAAAAAAAGAAACTACAAAACGTCAGAATTCCTGGTTTTTGGTCAGGATTGCAAAGAAATTGAATAAAAAGTGATCAATAAATTGCAGATAACATTGGGCGCCATTTATCAGTGGGACACCGGCCACATATCTATCAATTATTATTTATTTAACCCATTATTATACCCTTTTATTATGCTCTAATGTCCTCTGCTCAGCTTACAGATGCCCCCACATTATAAACTGAAATACCAGTAAAAAGCCAAACAAAACTACTACCGAGCAAAACCTACGCTCCAAAAATCAAAATGGCGCTCCCTCCCTTCTGAGCCCTGCAGTGTGCCTAAACAGCAGTTTGCGCGTACACATATGGCATCGCCGTACCAGAGAGAACCCTCTTAACGTTTTATGAGGTATTTGTCTTTGGTGGCACAAACTGGGCACAACATATTATGCACTAAAATGGCATATCAGTGGAGAATTTAAATTTTCACTTTGAACCATCTGCGGTGCATTAACCCCTTTTGCGCACTATGACTTAATAGCACGTCATGGTGCAGGGGTTGATGTATGGAGTGGGCTCACGTGCGGAGCCCGTTCCATATGCTGCGGGTGTCAGCTGTGTACTACAGCTGTGTATTAGTATTGCAGTGTATTTTACCAGCGATCCAATGATCACTGGTTCAAGTCCCCTAAGGGGACTAATAAAATGTGTAGAATAATTAAAGTAGTTAGTGAGAATTTTTTTTTTTAAAAGAAAAGAAGTAAAAAAAATAAAATCCCCATTTTTCTTGAATGTAAAAAAATGAACAAAATTGGTATCGCTATGTCCGTAAAAGTCCAAACTATTACAATATACCTTTATTTAATTCGCATGGTGAACACCGTGGTTTTGTTTTGGTCACCTTAGCTCTCAAAACAAATTGTAATACAACTTTTTAATCACTTTTTATGTACCAAAATATGGTATCAATAAAAACTACAGCTCGTCCCGCAAAAAATAAGACCTCCCACCGCTCAATTAACCGAAAAATAAAAAAAAGTTATTTTAAAAAGATTTTTCTTTGTAAAAGTAGTAAATCTATAAAAAAAAAAACGTTATCAATTTGGTATCACTGTAATTGTATTGAGCCGCAGAATAAAGTAAAGTTTTCGTTTTTACCTCACGGCGAAAGCTGTAAAAATGAAACCCCCAAAAAATGGAATCGGATTTTCAGTACATTTTATGGTACTTTATATGGTGTCAATAAAAGCTACTGCTGCTCCCACAAGAAATAAGCCCTCACACTGCTCTATTGATGGAAAAAGGTCCAATGAGCAGTTTATTACCACATATGGGGTATTGCCGTAATCAGGAGAAATTGCTTTACAAATGTTGTGGTTCTTTTTTTTTTTTCCTTTATTCCTTGTAAAAATTAAGTTTCATTTTCACAGACTAATTCCAATATATTTAGCGAAAAACCTGTGTGGTCAAAATGCTAACTATACACCTCTCAAGGAATTTAAATTTATCTAGGGGTAGTTTCCAAAATGGAGTAACTTTAGGGGTGTTTCCACTGTTTTGGCCCCACAAGACCTCTTCAAACCTGACAAGGTGCCTAAAATATATATATAAAAAAAAAAAAGGGGGTCACAAAATCCACTAGGTGCTCCTTTTCTTCTGAGGCCTGTGTTTCAGTCCATTAGCACACTCGGGCCACATGTGGGATATTTCTAAAAACTGCAGAATCTGGGTAACAAAATATTGAGTTGCATTTCTCGGGTAATATTTTGTGTGGTATTACTATCTGTTTTACAAGCAGATACTTTACATTTAGAAAATACACATTTTTGCAAATTTTCTCAATTTTGGTGTTTCTCAGAAATAAATACTGAATTTATCGACCAAATTTTTCCACTAACATAAAGTACAACATGTCACGAGAAAACAGTCTCAGAATCGCTTGGATAGGTAAAAGCATTGCGGAGTTATTACCACATAAAGAAACACATGTCAGATTTGAAAAAATCTGCTGTGTCCTGAAGGCCAAAACAGGCTGGGTCCTTAACCCCTTCAGGACCCAGCCAATTTTTTACAATCTGACGTGTTACTTTATGTGGTAATAACGTTGGAATGCTTTTACCTATCCAAGCGATTCTGAGATTGTTTTCTCGTGACATGTTGTACTTTATGTTAGTGAAAAAATTTTGTCGATAATTTTGGTATTTATTTCGGAAAAACACCACAATTTAGAAAAAATTTGCAAAACTTAGCATTTTTCTAAATTTAAACGTATCTGCTTGTAAAACAGATAGTAATACCACACAAAATAGTTACTAGTTAACATTTCCCATATGTCTACTTTGTCTGCATCGTTTTTTGAACGTCCTTTTATTTTTCTAGGACGTTACAAGGCTTAGAACTTTAGCAGCAATTTCACATATTTGAAAGAAAATTTCAAAAGGCTATTTTTTCAGGGACCAGTTCAGTTCTGAGGTGGCTTTGAGGGCCTTATATATTAGAAAATCCCCAGAAGTCACCCCATTTTGAAAACTGCACCCCTCAAGGTATTCGAATCAGCATTCACAAAGTGTTTTAACCCTTTAGGCATTGAACAGGAATTAAAGCAAAGTAGAGGTGAAATTTACAAATTTTATTTTTTTTGCCGAAATTCATTTCTAATAAAAAAAAATTTGTAACACAGAAGGTTTTACCAGAGAATTGCAACTCAATATTTATTGCCCAGATTCTGCAGTTTTTAGAAATATCCCACATGTGGCCCTAGTGCGGTAATGGACTGAAGCACTGGCCTCAGAAGCAAAGGAGCACCCAGTGGATTTTGGGCCTCCTTTTTTTTAGAATATATTTTAGGCACCTTGTCAGGTTTGAAGAGGTCTTGTGGTGCCAAAACAGTGGAAACACCCCAAAAGTTACCCCATTTTGGAAACTACACCCCTCAAGGAATTAATCTAGGTGTATAGTTAGCATTTTGACCGCACAGGTTTTTCACTAAATTTATCAGAATTAGTCTGTAAAAATGAAAATCTTTAAAAATGAAATTTATAATATTTGCAAGAGATAATAAATAAAATGCACCCCAACATTTTTTTAAAGCAATGTCTCCTGATTACAGCAATATCCCATATGTGGTAATAAACTGCTGTTTGGATATACAGCAGGGCTCAGAAGGGAAGGAGTGCCATTTGGATTTTGGAGCACGGATTTTGCTGGATTGGTTTTCGGTGCCATGTCGCGTTTGCAACGCCCTGGAGAGACCAAAACAGGGGTGACCCCATTTTGGAAACTACACCTCTCAAGGAATTTATCTAGGGGTATAGTTAGCATTTTGACCACACAGGTTTATTGCAGAATTTAGTGGAATTAGGCAGTGAAAATGAAAATCAACTTTCTTTCTGAAAAAGCATAGAAATGTTAAATTTTTACAAGGAATAAAGGAAAAAAGAACCACAACATTTGTAAAGCATTTTCTCCTTATTACAGAAATACCCTATATGTGGTAATAAACTGCTGATTGGACCCATGGCAGCGCTCAGAAGGGACGTAGCGCCATTTGGATTTTGGAGCACGGATTTTGCTGGATTGTTTTTCGGTGCCATGCCGCCTTTGCAACGCCCTGGAGGGACCAAAATAGTGGAAGCCCCCCAAGTTACCCCATTTTGGAAACACCCCTCAAGGAATTTTTCTAGGGGTATAGTGAGCATTTAGACTCCACAGGACTTTTGCAGAATTTATTAGAATTAGGCGGAGAAGGGGGCGTGGCTTGGCTGTTGATCCGAATGGCTGCGTGAGTACCGAGCTCCGGCACCATCTCCACTTTATAAGCGTCGCAAGCCTCATAAACAGACCCGCCACTCACCGACAGCAGCAGTAAGGGACACAGCATCATCCAGGATGCCGAGAAGAAAAAGACCGGTGACGAGACCAGCTCGGCTCACCGACTTCTACCCCTCCCGCCATGTGGAGGAAAGACAAGATGGCGGAGAGGCACGCTCGCAGAGAGGATCTCTCACATCAGAGCCTGCAGCTCTGTCACCCACAAAACCTTCTCTGGAAGGACATGAGCACAGGAGAAGTGCCTCGGTACCGGGACTGAGTCCAGCATTCATAAAATCACAGGAGGAGACCGCGGCACGCAGTAGGAGGTTTACAGCAGAAACACGTGGGCGTCTGCAGGTATCTGCAGCCCCAGGCACTGCATCCTCCTCGCAGACATCTCTAGGATCAAAGAGCCCGGAGCGGCAGAGACAACGCAGGAATTCAAGAGATGAAACAAGCGATCAGGTAGGGGTTACAAACCAGTATGAACCCCCTGTTGTGGAATTGGGAGTGGAAATGTGTGACCTGCCCTCCTCAGATACCCCTGTCACTGAAATGGCTATGAAAGTAATGCTACAAGCTCTGAGTACCTCACTTCAGGCCGGTTTTGCTAAAATGCTTCACCCCTTATCTGTAGCAGTGCAAGATGTGGAACAGAGAGTACATCACACGGAGACTAAGTTAAGCGAGTTTGTTACCTCACACAACGAATTAATTGATGCCCACTATGAGCTAGAAGACGAAGTCTTGCAGATGAAGGCAAAAATGGCAGATCTAGAAGACAGATCCCGTAGAAACAACATAAAACTAAGAGGGATTCCAGAAGATGTTGGCTCTAAAGACCTGCTCATATATGTTCAAGATTTCATTAAAACCATGTTACCAAAGTGCTCGCCAAGAGATGTGATCATAGATCGAGTGCACAGACTCCCAAAGCCTAGCAACCTGACGGACGAGTCTCCACGTGATGTCATAGCACGCATCCACTTCTACCACATAAAGGAGCAGTGGATGTCGTCTCTCAAGAATAAAGATACGATCCCATCCCCATACAATAAGATAGCCATTTTTGCAGACCTATCAGCGACCACACTGCAACTCAGAAGACAACTGACTCCAATTACAAGTGCTCTGCGAGACAATCAGATTTTATATCGTTGGGGCTTTCCGGTCCGACTGTTGATTCATCGTAATGGCTCCCTCCACATAATCCGTAATCTACATGAAGGAGTGGCCATACTGAAAGCATGGAACATTCAGGTTATTTTTCAGGATCAACCTCCTACTCGCCCCCCTGCAAGAGTGAAAGACGACTGGCGGCAAGCTACGCATCGCAAGCAAAGGAAACGCTGAAGGGGCACTTCTTCACTTTATGTCTTATCATATTTATCCACGTTGGATATGATAGAAAGAAGGACCCTTATGGAGGCCTAACTACATAGGTGCGGTAGTGGCCATTGGGATTTGACCTCAAGCTGACTGAGATTTTCTTCCCCCCCAAAGAGCGGAACAGTACGATCTGTTCCGGCGTTCTACAGTTCTTTTTGTCTACTATGTATGTTCTTTGTTTCTATTACTTATGTTTCAGCAGCAAGTATAACAAGACTACAAAGCATCAGCCAGGCTTGTATAATATTATTTACTATTCTAAGGGGCTAGGTAGAGATATGGAGGAGCCCGAAGTAGGAAAACTGTCATCTGATATTTTACATATTACAAAATGGCTTTGAAGTTAGCGTCTATGAATGTTAATGGCCTCAATAGCCCTCATAAAAGGGCTCATATGTGGAGAGAATCACAATCGCTAGCCTGTGATATTTTCTGTATACAGGAGACGCACCTTCTGGCAAAAGATGCGACTCGGATTCATCATCAGGCTTTTCCACATATATTTCAGTCACACTTTGATAGTAAATCAAGAGGGGTATTGATTGCTGTGAAAAACACGGTGTCGTTCCAAATGATCCACAACCACATTGATACACAAGGAAGATTTATTATCCTGTCTTGCATAATTAATAATGTTACGTATACCCTGGTGAATGTATATGCACCCAACAGACATCAAAGTCGCTTCTTCCATAAAATATTTAGGCTTATAAACAAATTCAGAAAGGGGAAAATAATTATGTGCGGAGACTTTAACTCTATAATAGACACCTCCTTGGATACATCGAACCCAATAAGACAGTCAAAGTCACAGCTGGGAGACCTGCTTTGGCAACATGAGCTTTATGATGTATGGAGGGCACAACACAGCACAGAAAGAGACTACTCTTATTATTCCTCAGTTCACAATAGCTACTCCCGCATTGATCTATTTGTCATAGAGAAAGAATTGCTCTTCAATGCAAAGAGCACAAATATTGAGGTCATAAAGTGGTCAGATCATGCAGCAATCACTTTGACACTGGCAGATAAAAATACGAGTACTCCAACATATATTTGGAGATGTAATCCCTTTCTACTATCCCATTCAGACCATAAGCAAGTAGTAACAAAGGAACTCAGAGAGTACTTCCATAACAATGATACTCCACAAATTAACGATTTCACTCTATGGAATGCCCATAAAACATTCATTAGAGGCACTCTAATCCGACTAGGCCATAAAGTAAAGAAACAAAGGATGGAAGCCATTTCCTCTATCACATCCGAAATTCATAAATTGGAATCCCTTAACAAAACCAAACCGACTCCACAACAAGCGGAAAGCCTTGTTACCCTTAGACAACAACTTAGATATAGCTTACTTTCTGAATATGAAAAGAACCTGAAAAAAACGAAAGCTAGGTATTATTCACAGAATAATAAAGCAGGTAAACTGTTAGCATCTAGGCTTAAGTCACAATATCAGAAGTCCAGGATTCCATTCTTGATAGACCCCCAGACTAAAGCGAAACGCATGCATCCCACGGATATAGCAAACCAATTCAAAGAATATTACTCGTCCCTATACAATTTGAAAAATGATCCTTTTTCACCTCACCCGTCCGAAGAGGACATCCAGTCCTTTCTCCGTGGTATACACTTACCACAGCTTTCTGAGAGTCAGATACAAACCCTAAACTCCCCAATAGAGGATAGGGAAATATTAGCAGCAATACAGTCAATGCCAGTGGGAAAGTCTCCGGGCCCAGATGGCCTCACCAATATGTACTACAAAACAATGCAGGAAATATTACTACCATTTATGGGTAGATTTTTTCAGTCAGCTATGGACTCAGGATCTTTGCCTGCAGAAAACCAAACGGCGTTAATTGTCACCATCCCAAAGCCAGGGAAATCCATGGATACGCCCCAAAACTTCCGCCCTATATCTCTACTAAACGTAGATGTAAAAATATATGCCAAGATTTTGGCTCTGAGGCTTTCCCCTATATTGGCATTACTCATAGGAGAAGACCAGGTTGGATTCATAAAGGGGAGGCAGGGATCAGACAACACTCGTAGAGTCCTGGGATTGCTACACGTTATCGAACAAGCCCACAAACCTGCAGTCATGTTAGTGCTTGATGCGGAAAAAGCATTCGACCGCATTCACTGGAAATATGCCTTTGCCACATTAGAAAAAATGGGATTTAAAGAAGGAATTCTTGCGGCTATTAGGGCATTATACTCAAGTCCCTCAGCAAAGGTGTTCACCAATGGAGTCCTCTCGGACAACTTTCTTATATCAAACGGCACCAGACAGGGATGTCCTCTTTCCCCCCTGGTGTTTATTCTATCAATGGAACCTCTGGCACAACTCCTTAGAACACATCCTGATATTCATGGAATTCGGGTGGGGAATAGAACCCACACGATTTCTCTGTACGCAGATGACATTATTCTTTCGTTATCCTCCCCGGAAGATTCTTTGGAAGCAGCTATGGAATGTATCCATAATTTTGGTCAGATCTCCCTATACAAACTGAACACACAGAAATCTCAGGTACTTCCACTGAACATTTCAGCCTCAACACTACATTTCCTCCAAACTAAGCACCCGTTTGACTGGCAGGAGCGTTTTATTAAATACCTAGGTATTTCTCTGACACCATCCCACAAATCCTTATACCAAGCCAATTATGAACCCCTCCTACAAAGTATACAAGTAGAATTGACCAGACTACACAAAGTAGAAGTTTCATGGATAGGTAGAATTGCAGCTTTTAAAATGCTGCTACTACCCAAGCTTTTATACCTGTTCAGAACGGTTCCAATTATGATTCCAAAGAGTTTTTTCAAATGTATTCAGAAAGCCATGTTAGGTTATATATGGTCATATAATAAACCACGTATCTCATCACATACCCTAATCAGAGATAGGGGAATGGGAGGTTTGGGGATTCCGGACATCTACAATTACTACGCATCCACATTGATAGCCCTTCTGGGTCCAAGTTGGAGGGAAGACCTCATGACTCATTGGGTTCAGATAGAGACGTCATACGTTTACCCCTCCAATCTGAAAGCGCTTCTGTTTCTGGAGTTTTGGAATATTAATATACCCCCCCAATATTTCTCCTCTAACTAAAGCGGCGTTAGTTTGCTGGTCCTATATTCATAAAAACGCGGCTGACCGTTGCCCTCTCTCAAAGTCACATATCCCTATTGACATTCTAGAACTAGCTATACCTGATCTAAACTTAACAAATTGGAAGATAGGAGGACTATCTAAGGTGTCACAGCTATATGGCAGCTTAGGTCTTGGCTCCTTTGAATATTTGAAAAATACTTTTTCTCTTCCACAATCTGACTTTTTTAAATACCTACAGATCAGACATTTTCTAGCTACGATACAGGAGATACATCCAATATGCAACCTTACACTGTTTGTTGTGATTAACAAATCTGCCAAGTTGCTGAAGGGGGTACTAAACACACTGAGAGTGAATACAGAATTCTGCAAAACTCGTAACATGCGAGCATGGGAAAGATCTTTAGATATAACCTTCAGCGAATCAGAATGGAAAAAAGCGTATAAATTAATTCATAGTACCTTGCAGTGTAGCTCACAGGTGGAAGCCGCTATTAAGACTAACTTGCAATGGTATTACACCCCTGATAAGTTACACATAATGTTCCCGAAGGTACTAGATAAATGTTGGAGAGGATGTGATAACAAAGGTACGCTTCTACATATACTATGGGATTGCCCTAGAATAACAAATTATTGGCAAGGAGTGTTTAACCTGATGGAATCATTGATCGATAGTAGGATTCCGCAATCCCCTCACCTAGCTTTACTATTTCTCCGAATGGATATTGTGCCTGCAAAATTTAGAGGGCTAACTTGCAAAATCTTGGCTATGGCTAAATTGGTAGTGACCAGATATTGGAAGAATATAGAATCACCAAGCCTAGAAGAATTAATAATTTTAATAAATACCTCTTATGCATTTGAAAAGATCATAGCGTATGGGAATTTTTCGTATCCTAAATTTACTGAAGTTTGGCAGTGCTGGTCGGAAAATCCTTCATGTATTAAAGTATAGTCCCAACGAATAAAAAGTAAATACAAACTTTATATTTGGCAATAAATATATTTATTAGTAAAGCAAGTCTGTGACAAAAGTTATAAACTGTTGTACTACTGCATTTCTGTTCTGTAATGTTTCTTCTGTAATGTTTTTGTAAAGTTGTATTGTTGATGTAAATACTTGTGTTCTTTTACCTCTGAAAAACAATAAAAAATGATTGAACCGAATTAGGCGGAGAAAATTAATATCACAATTTTTTTCCACTAAAATTTGGAATTTTCTCATTTTCACAAGGGATAAAGGAGAAATAAACAACCAATTTTTGTAAAGCTATTTCTCCCGGGTACGGAAATACCCCACATGTGGTCATACATTTTTTTTCATTAGAAATGAATTAACCCTTTCAGGACTGATCCATTTTTTGCTTTCTTATTTTCGTTTTTCAATACCCGCCTTCCAAGAGCCATAACTTTTTTTTCTTTTTCCGTCAGTAGAGTGATGTGAGGGCTTATTTCTTGCGGGAGGAATTGTAGTTTCTATTGATACCATTTAAAGTGCCATAAAAAGTACTGGGAAACTGAAAAAATATAGGAAAAAAATCTGATTCCATTTTTTGGGGTTTTCGTTTTTACAGCTTTCGCCGTGCGGTAAAAACGAAAACGACAGCGATTTTGGAGGTTTAAGTTTTTTACGGTGTTCACTGTGCGAGTTAAATAATGGTATATTGTAATAGTTCGGCCTTTTACGGACGTAGCGATATCAATTCTGTTTATTTTTTTACATTACTTTTGAAGAAAAATGGGAAAAGGTTTTTTTTTTTTAACTTTAAACTTTTTTCTTTCTCACTACTAATAACTTTAATTCTTCTACACATTTTATTAGTCCCCTTAGGAGACCTGTACCAGCGTTCATTGGATCCGCGGGTACAATATGCTGCAATACTAATGTATTGCAGTGTATTGTTATTTTTACAGACTCCTGTAACCGCGCGATCACTGTTCCTGTCCGTTAGTGCCGGGTGTCAGCTGTAATACACAGCTGACACCCGCAGCGTATGGAGCGGGCTCAGCACGTGAGCCCGCTCCATACATCACCCCCGCACCATGACGTGCTATTAAGTCATAGTGCTCAAAGGGGTTAATGCACAGCGGATGGTGTGAATATTGCAATTTTCCAAGGATATGCCATTTTAGTGCATAATATGTCGTGCCCAGTTTGTGCCCCTGAAGACAAATACCTCATAAAGCGTTAAGCGGGTTCTCCCGGGTATGGCGATGCCATATATGGGGGCACAAACTGCTGTTTGGGCACACTGCAGGGCTCAGAAGGGAGGGACGCCATTTTGCTTTTGGAGCGCAGATTTTGCTTGGTAGTTTTTCTGTTTGGGGTTTTGCTGGTATTTCAGTTTATATTGTGGGGGCATATGTAAGCTGTGCAGAGAACATCACGGCATAATAAGAGGGTATAAAAATGCCGTAAATAAATAATAATTCATAGATATGTGGCCGGTGTCGCACTGATAAATGGTGTCGGATCTTATCCGCTTTTAGAAAACACTGCACATTTTGCATCGCCATATTCCTGGGAGCCAGAACGTCTTGATTTTTTCACCTCCGGAGCTGCGTGAGGGCTTATTTGTTGCGGGACAATCTGTACTTTTCATTGGTACCATTTTGGGGTACATGCGATTTTTTTGATCACTTTTTATTAAATTTTTTTGCAAGCCGGGTGATCAAAAACAAGCAATTCTGACAATGTTTTTTTGTTTATTTTTTGCGGCGTTTACCGTGCACTATAAATGACCATTATATTTTATTCTGCGGGTCGGTACGATTACGGCGATACCATATGTATATACGTTTTTTTTTATGTTTTGCAGCGTTTGCGCAATAAAATCACTTTTTTATAAAATAATTTATTTTCTGTGTCACCATATTCTGAGAGCCGTAACTTTTTTATTTTTCAGTCAAAAAAGCTGTGTAAGGCCTCATGCACACGACCGTATTTTTTCCCACCCGTAAATACTGGCGTAAATACGGGTCCGGTGTCACACGTATTCCACCCGTTTTGCACCAGTATTTACGAACCCGTGCTCGTAAATATGGGTCCGGTGTCACACGTATTCCACCCGTATTTACGAGCACGTTTTTGGCGGCAAAATAGCACTGCACTAATCGGCAGCCCCTCCTCTCTATCAGTGCAGGATAGAGAGAAGGGACAGCCTTTTCTGTAATAAAAGTTAAAGAAATTCATACTTACCCGGCCGTTGTCTTGGTGACGCGTCCCTCTCTTCACATCCAGCCCGACATCCCTGGATGACGCGGCAGTCCATGTGACCGCTGCAGCCTGTGATTGACCTGTGATTGGCTGCAGCGGTCACATGGCCTGAAACGTCATCCAGGACGTCGGGCCGGATGTCGAGAGAGACGCGTCACCAAGGCAACGGGCGGGAGACCGGACTGGAGGAAGCAGGAAGTTGTCGGTAAGTATGAACGTCTTTTATTTTTATTTTTTACAGGTTTATACTGATCGGTAGTCACTGTCCAGGGTGCTGAAAGAGTTACTGCCGATCAGTTAACTCTTTCAGCTCCCTGGACAGTGACTATTTACTGACGTCGCTTAGCAACGCTGCCGTAATGACGGGTGCACACATGTAGCCACCCGTCATTACGAGAGCTCCATAGACTTCTATGGACTGTCCGTGCCGTTATTACGGCCTGAAATAGGACATGTTCTATCTTTTTCAACGGCACGGGCACCTTCCCGTGAGAAAACGGGAAGGCACCCGTCGCCAATAGAAGTCTATGAGCCCGTTATTAGGGGTCGTAATTACGACCCGTAATAACGGGAGTTTTTACGGTCGTGTGCATGAGGCCTAAGAGCTTGTTTTTTGCGAGACGGGTTGTAGTTTTTATCGGTATTATTTTCGGGTACATGCGACTCTTTGATCACTTTTTATTCTCTATTTTGGGAGGGGTGGTGACCAAAAAATAGCTATTCTGGTGTCGTTTTTTATTGATTTTTTTTGGGGTGTTCATCGTGCGGGAAAAATAACATAGTTTTATAGTTGGGGTCGTTACAAACGCGGTGATACCAGATATGTGTACTTTTTTTAACGTGTTCATTTGTTTATATAACTTATAACTTTTATTTTTACACTTTTTTTTAAAAACATTTTTATTATCTTTTTTTAACTTTTTTGACTTGTCCCACTAGGGGACACTTAGACTTGCAGCTTTGATCGCTGCTAGAGTACATTACACTACACACGTAGTGTAATGTACTCTAACTGTTATTGTGACGTGACAGTCACACTGACAGGAAGCCTCGGAGGACCGGCCGTAGGCTGTTCCTCCGAGGCTTCCGTACATGGCAACCCGGAGGTCATTGTCTGACCTCCGATTGCCGTGACAAGCATCGCTAGCCCCCACGATCACTTCGTGGGGGCTGCCGATGTGCTTCAAACCACTTAAATGCAGCGACGGCAATCCGTCGCCGCATTTATGGGGTTAATTGCCGAAATCAGCGGCGATGGTCCGCTGACCGGCAAGGCTGGAGTGTCAGCTGTCGGGGACAGCTGACCTCCCGGTTCCTGGACACTGTCCGTTAGGACAGTGTGCGCCGGGAACTACTCCGCAATAGTACGTCTGGATGCGGGAACTAACCCCTCTGCAGGACGTACTATTGCGGAGCAGCGTGTGAAGAGGTTAAGGGGTTAAAGTAGCCTTTTTTCATAACCATAACCACAGCTAGGAGACTTTGTGAAATACACAAGTTATCTAGAAATTAACCATATCTTAGGATGATAGAATTGTATTCAGACTAGATCCTAACTTTCTCCCGAAAGTTGTCTCAGACTTTGATAGAAATCAGGAAATTGTTCTTCCATCATTTTTGTCAGAATCCAAAGACACAAAAAGGAAAAATGTAATTATCTCTATGTTAGGCTATGTTCACACGGAGTATTTTGCCGAGTTTTTTGACGCGGAAACAGCGTCGCAAAACTCGGCAAAAACGGCCCGAAAACGCCTCCCATTGATTGATGTCGGGAGCGACATGCCCTATCTTCGGGCGTTTACGCCTCTGACCTCCCATTGACTTCAATGGGAGGCAGAGAAATCGCCGCAAAAATCGGCATGCAGGGAGAGGAAAATCTGCCTCAAAGTTCCAAACTGAATTTTGAGGCAGATATTCCTCCTCCAAAATACTCCGTGTGAATATAGCCTTAGAAGAGCAGTTTTACAATATTTACAGGTTACTGCAGATTGGCAGAAAGACTCCAACTTCCTGGTCCAATTAGGGCGAAAAATAAAGGCCAGAAGACGTTAACTGGTTGCCGACACAGGACGAGTATGCTCGTACTGAGCGGCGAGCACTTCGCGCATTAGGACGAGCATACTCGTCCTGTGTGACAGCCGTCTGTGCGCGCGATCGAGAGCGGGGCAACGGCTGTAATACACTGCCACGGTCCCGCTCTGACAGCGGAGAGAAGAGAAACATCTTCTCTCCGCCGTTAACCCGTTAACGATGAAAGCTGATCGCGGCGTTCAAGGAGGTGGGACTGCACATTGATCGCGTCACAGAAAATAACTGTGACGCGATCAAAGCCCACAACTCGTATGGGCAGACAGCCCAGGGTCCATTGAAGGACCCCAGGGCTGTGTGAACATATTTCCTGTTGTTAGGGCATACTGAGGTATGCCCTAACAACTGCCTGTGTACAATCAGTACACAGGCTAATGTACTGGCATATAGATCTAAGCCAGTACATTACAGTTACAAAATAAAAATCAGAATGATAAATCCCTTTATGGGATTAAAAAAAAGTTTCATGAATGTAAAAAAAATGAAGGATAAATAAATAAATAAAAAGTAAAAAAATACACAAACACAAATTTTTTATAATAAATAAACTTTTTCAAATATAAGTCCCAAAACATGAAATAATATAGACATATTTGGTATCGCCACGAACGTAACAACCTGTGCAACAAATGTAGAACATTATTTATGATCGGTGTATGGTGTAAAAAAAAATTTAACTGCAGCGGAACTGCTTTTTTTCTGCATTTTCGCCAAAATAAAAATTTATAGAAATTAAACGATAATGTATTTGTACCAAAAAATGGTACCTACATAAAGTGCAACTCGTCCCGCAAAAAACAAAGTCTCATACAACTACATCGTACAAAAAATAAAAGTTATGAGCGTCGGGATGCAAAGAGGAAAATGTAAAAAAAATTGCTCTGTCCTCAAGGCCAAAATTGTCCGTGTTCTTAAGGGGTTAAAGGGAACCTGTCACCAGCATTTCACCTATTAAACCAGCACTACCTGGTGGTAGTGGGTGAAAAATAATTTCTATATAACCTATAACCGTCGACTCTGTAGCTTTAGTATTCAGTTTTTTAGTGTTCCCACGCCGTATGCTAATGAGCATAAAAGAGTAATTCGTTTTGAAGTCATATCTTCATTCCTCAAGTTTTTCAGAGTTTACCCCACATCCTTACTTTTGATTGACCGCTCCGCGAGTTCCCCCAACACACAAAAGCCTGCGCTTGTGCATTGATGTCCTCTTCTGGTGTGTGCGCACAAAGGGACACCGGATTATTACGATAAAAGGCGTAAAATGTTTGCAGACCGTTATTTACAGTCGGAGGAGGCGTTTAGGTGAGGGGATAACGGCAATGAGCTTTTGGTAGCAACGGCCAGTGATGGATAAGTAAAGTTCAATAGGTGAAATGCTGGTGACTGGTTCCCTTTAACCCCTTAAAGGGAATGTGTCGCTAGAAATGTTTAATTTTTTTTAGTTAAACCAATGTGACTGACTAACGTTAATCAATTGTCCTGATAATGAATACACATGACCATCCAGCCTGGACGTCATGTGTATTCAGAATCCTGACACTTCTGACTCTTTTCTTTGAGATTTCCAGTAAGGGAAATGAAATCTCGTTTACCTCAGTAATCTCGCGAGATTACGCGTGGCTTGCGGGAATCTCACTGAAAAGATTCAGAAGTGTCAGGATTCTGAATACACATGACGTCCAGGCTGGATTTCATGTGTATTCATTATCAGGACACTCGATTAACGTTAATCTCTGTGTATGCGGCTGCACATCGCTGCTGTGTAAATCAATGGAGATGAGTGTATGACGCTGACTGGTCATTGATTGGTCAGCGTCATACACGTAAACACGCCCAGTTAAAAACACAATACACGCCGAGTTGGACATAACGAGAAAAAAACGCTCAATTGTCCATTTCAAAGCTCATTTGCATATATATAAAATAGCTCATAACTTGGCCAAAAATGAACGTTTAAAAAAAAACAAAAAACTTTACTGTTATCTACATTGCAGCGCCGATCACATGCAATAGGAGATAGGGATTTGAGAATCTGGTGACAGAGCCTCTTTAAAGGAACAGTGTCATCACAAATTTTTTTTTCATATGTTAAAGGTGTTAGTGCTTTATTAAAAACGTTTATATTTATTTGTGTGTTTGTGTTTTACTTTTTCTTATTTTTACACTTTTTCTTCCCTATGGGGGCTGCCATTTTTTGTTCCATTTCTGTATGTGTCGATTAACGACACATACAGACATGGAATACGGCAGCCACAGTCCCATAGGGACTGCGAACGGCTCCCGTCCCATCCACTTCTGTGTACGCCGTCTGTGTGGGAACTGCGCATGCGCCGCTCCCACACAGTCCAATTTGAAATTGGCGCCGTCCGGCGCCATTTTCCTGTGGACCGGAAGTCGCGGCCGGACAGTAAGATTACTACTTCCGGTCGCGGCTTCCGGACTTGTGCACTTGGACCAGCAGCAGCAGACGGAGCGGACGGGCCGGAGGGAGCCGCGGCGGCAGGAGCAGGTAAGAGATTTCAATGTATGTTCGTGTTTGTGTACGTTTACTACTGTATGTAAACCTACTACACTGTGTGTTAGCTCAAAAAATGGCGACACACAGTGTAGGAGGATAGACCGTTCAAACCCCTCGTTTATCCCGGCACTAGCCAGGATAAAGGAGGGGGGGATGCTGAGAGCTCACTTGAGCGAGGGCTTTTTACCCAATTTTGCAATGCTGCAATTTTGGGAATAGCTCCATCTAGTGACCAGCAATGGGAAATATTATAAATTAGAATCTAATTTATAATATTTCCTGACTCGTGAAAAAAATAAAAAAAATTTGAACAATGTTTAATCACCTACACACTAAATGTTTAATTAAAAAAAAACAAAACATGTTTTTCTGGCAACACATTCCCTTTAAATCTAACATGTTACTTACTATATGTGGTAATAACTTCGGAATGCTTTTACCTATCCAAGCGATTCTGAAATTGTTTTCTCGTGACATATTGTACTTTGAGAGTGAAAAATTTGGTCGATAAATTCAATATTTTTTGTGAAAAAACACCAAAATTTAGAGAAAATTTGCAAAAATTAGCATTTTTCTAAGTTCAAATGTATCTGCTTGTAAGAATTCACTGTATTTCAAAGATACATTCAATTGTGCTCCCACAACATAACAATTTTAAAGGATTCACTGGTGTGATATATGAGTAAAATATAACATTTATTTATAACTCTCTAAAAACAGTGGTACAATCACCACTGTGAAAAAGCCCCACCGTGTGTATAAAAACGTATTAAATAATAAACTCTGAGTTCTAATTCAATTGTGAACCTACTATAGCTCAGTGTTCAACAAGAATATCAATACGGAATCAGCATTTGAAAAATGGGCATAACAATAGTCTTGACCCTAATTCACACTAGAGTCCGTGATAACCGCACCGGAAGCTCCTAGTGTTGAGGTATACAAACAATGCTAGTGTTCCCAATGCTAAAAAATTCCTATTCACAACCGACCCTGCTTGTAAGACCACACAAAATAGTGACTAGTTAACATTTCCCATATGTCTACTTTATGTTTGCATCATTTTTTTGAACATCCTTTTTCTTTTTCAAGGATGTTACAAAGCTTAAAAGCTAAGCAGTAATTTCTCAAATTTTCAAGAAAATTTCAAAAGCCTATTTTTTAGGGAACAGTTCAGATCTGAAGTGGCTTTGAGGGCCTTATATATTAGGAACCCCCACAAATCACCATATTTTAAAAACTGCACCCCTCAAAGTATTCAAAACAGCATTTAGAAAGTTTCTTAACCCTTTAGGCGTTTAAGCGGAATTCAAGCAAAGTGGAAGGGACATTTTCAAATTTCATTTTTTTTTATTTTTTTTTTTTTTGCAGAAATTCCATTTTTCCTGTAATACTGAAGGTTTTTTGCCAGAGAAACACAACTGAATATTTATTGTCCTGATTCTGCAGTTTTTAGAAATATCCCATATGTGGCCCTAGTGCGCTACTGGACCGAAACAAAAGCCCCAGAAGAGAAAGGGGCACCTAATGCATTTTTGGGCCTTCCTTTTCTTAAATTATATTTCAGGCACCATGTCCGGTTAGAAGAGATCTTGTGGAAACCCCACAAAAGTGACTCCATTTGGGGAACTACACCCATTGAAGAATTCATCTAGGGGTGTAGTGAGCATTTTGACCACACAGGTATTTCATAGATCTCATTCGAATTGGGCAGTGAAAATAAAAAATTACATTATTTTCCAATAAGATGTAGCTTTACTTTTTAGAATTTTTTAAATTTTTTCAACAAATAAATGATGAAAAGCACCCCAACATTTGTAAAGCAACTTCTCTGGAGTATTTAAATACCCAACATGTGATCATAAACTGCTGTTTGGGCAAGCGGCAGGACTCAGAAGGGAAGGCACGCCATTTAGCTTTTGGAGTACAGATTTTGCTGGTTTGATTTCTCTGCACCATGTCGCATTTGTAAAGCTCCTAAGGTACCAGTACAGTGGAAACCCCCCAAAAGTAACTGCATTAGGGAAACTATACCCCTAGAGGAATTCATCTAGGGGTGTAATGAGCATTTTGACCCCACAGGTGTCTCATAGATTTCATTAGAATTGGGCAGTAAAAATTTTAAATAAATTCCACTAAGACGTAGCTTTATGTCAAAATGTTTAATTTTCTCATCAAATAAAGGAGAAAAAGCACCCCAACATTTGTAAAGCAACTTCTCCAGAGTATGGAAATACCCCATATGTGTTAATAAACCACTGTATGAATACACATCAGGGCTCAGAAGGGAATGAGCGCGCCATTTGGCTTTTGGAGAGCAGATTTTGCTGTATTGGTTTTTCTGCACCATGTCGCTTTTGCAAAGCCCCTTAGGTACCAGTACACTGGAAACTCCCCAAAAGTGACTCCATTTGACAAACTACACCCATTGAGGAATTCATCTAGGGGGCGTTGGGAGCATTTTGACCCCACATGTGGCTCATAGATTTTATTAGAAATGGGCAGTGAAAATGAAAAATTACATTATTTTCCAATAAGACGTAGCATTAGTTCAAAATGTTTCATTTTATCAACAAATAAAGGAGAAAAAGCACCGTAACACTTGTAAAGCAACTTCTTTAGAGTAGGGAAATACCCCATATGTGGTCATAAACTGCTGTTTTGGATACACGACCGGATACAAGGGAAGGAGCACCATTTGGCAGTTGAAGTGCAGATTTTGCAGGATTGATTCCTGGGCGCCATGTTGCATTTACAAAGCCCCTGAGGTACCAGTACAGTAAGAATCCCTGAAATGTGACTCCATTTGGTAAACTACACCCCTTGAGGAATTAATCTAGGGGTGTAGTGAGCATTATGACCACACAGGTTTTTGCTGAATTTTTTAGAATTGGGATGTGAAAATAAAAACAAATGAACATTATTTTTTTGCGAAAAGATGTAGTTATAGTCCAAAATTTTGCATTTTCACAAAGACTATAGGAGAAAAGCACCTCAACGTTCATAAATCATTCTCTACAGAGTAAGGCAATACCCCACATGTGGTCATAAACTGCTATCTAAGGGTGTAGTGAGCATTTTGACCCCACAAGTGGTTTGCAAAAATGAGTACACAATAGATGTTGCAGATTTAAAATTGCCATTTTCCACAGATATGCCATTTCAGTGCCAAATGTGTTGTGCCCAGCTTGTACCACCGTAGACACACACCCCATAAATTGTTAAGCGGGTTCTCCAGAATACAGTAATACCCCATATGTGGTCATAAATTGCCGTTTGAGAACACTGCAGGCTTTGTTGGACCACCATTTGGCTTTTGAAGCGCAGATTTTGCTTGGTGTTTTAGTGGTATTTCAGCTAATAATGTGGGGGCATATGTAAACTGGGTGGAGTACATCCAGGTATATGTAAACTGGGCGGAGTGCATCAGAGCATATGTAAGCTGGGCAGAGTGCAACAGGGCATAAAAGGATGATGTAATAATGGGGTGAATGAATAATCCATGGATTGGTGTGGTATGCTTTGAACCAATCCTTTATGCACAGGCCGAGTTTATTGGGTATTATACAAAATATCTGCGCTCCAGTATTGCCTAATCTTTGACTTCTTCACTAGCCCTATAATCAGCACAAGGCCCTAAAGTTTCCTCATCTCCGCTGCATCTACAGGGTCCACCTGTGGGGTCCATCAAATGATGATGTGGGGTATTGAGTGAAAAACGACTGGACCTAAAAAATTAGTCTGGGCGGTGATAAGGCATCATTTTGCATCGTTGCGTTTTTAGTCATAACGTGTTATTTTTCCGTTGACGGAGCTGTGTGAGGGCTTGTTTTTTGTGGAACAAGCTGTAATTTTTATTGGTTCCATTTTGGGGTACATGCAGGGTTTTTTTGTTTTTTTTTTTAATCACTATTTATTCCATCTTTTGGGAGATGAGGAAACCAAAAAACAGCAATGCTAGCAAATTTTTTTAGTTTTTTTACAGTGTTCACCGTGCAGTATAAACAACAAGTTAACTTTATTCTGCGGGTCGATACGATTACAGCAATACCAAATTTATATACACGTTCCCACAATAAAAATACTCTTTTATAAAAAAAAAGCATGTTTTAGTGTCGCCATTTTCTGACAGCCATAACTTTTTTATTTTTTCGTTGATATCGCTGCGGGAGGACTTGTTTTATGTGTGACAAACTGTAGGTTCTATTGGTACCAATTTGCGTTACTTGCAACTTTTTGATAACTTTTTATTAAGTTTTTTTTGAGACAAGATGACCAAAAAATAATATGCTATCATTATAAAAAATGTTTACGTGTTCACCGTGCGGTAAAAATAACGTGATATTTTTATAGATCAGGCCGTTCCGAACGCGGCGATACCTATTATGTATAGTTTTTTTTTTCATGTTTTCATTTTTTTTTTCTAATTAAAAAGGAGTTGATCTGGGAAACAGGGCGATTTGTTTTTATTCGTTAAAACTTTTATAGTATTTTTTTTTTACCTATTTCACTTTTTTTTTTTTACACTAACCTGGGGACTTGAAGATCTGGTCTTCTGATCCCCGGTACAATACACTGCACTACTTATGTAGTGCAGTGTATTGTAACTGTCATTCTTCATCTGACAGCGTATTAGGTCCTGCCTCAGGCAGGACCTAATAGGCTTCCGTACCTGGGCAACCAGGAAGCCTAGCAACGGCTTCCTGGTTGCCATAGCAACCAACGCGGGGTGGTGTACAGAGGGAGCCCTCTCCCTCTGTCAACCACTTCAATGCGGCGGACGCCATTGACAGCCGCATTGAAGGGGTTAAATGGTTGCGATCGGCGGTAACTGCCGTCGCCGCTGTTGCAGGGGGATGTCAGCTGTGTATTACAGCTGACAGCGCTGAAGATGAAGCGTGCACAGCTCCTGTGCACGCTTTATCTACAGGGTGTGACTACGCCCTTTTGCGGGAAAGCACTTTGAATCTGGACATACAGTCACGCCCAATAGCGGGAAGGGGTTAAAAACTACCATTGCGCGATGGATTAAAACAACAATTAAAGACTATTATTGTCTTGAGAGAAAATCCGTTCCTATAAACATAAAAGCCCACTCCATTAGATCCACAGCTTCATCATGGGCAGAAAGGGGGGCCCCTCCTTAGACCAGATTTGTACTACAACTATCTGGGCTAGCTCCCTTACCTTTGCAACACATTATAGGCTGGACCGATCATCCAGCAGAGACTTCGCCTTTGGCCGCAAAGTACTCCAAGCGGTAGTCCCACCCTAAACCATCTCATTTTTAATTCTCCTAGTTGCTGTCATGGTGGACGATGTGGAAAATAAGAATTAGTCTTACCGGTAATTCGGTTTCCATGAGTCCACCATGATGGCATACATTTACCCTCCCTACCTTCTTAGTGGTATGTGACGTTAACATACATATAAAATTAGCTTGTTCCTTCCAGTGTAGTGATATGGTACACCCTGGTGGGGCCTTTTAACCCCTCTGTTCCTGTCCCTACAGAGGTCAAGGGATCATCCTCTGTCTGCCGTCATGGTGGACTCATGAAAACCGAATTACCGGTAAGACTAATTCAAACTTTTTTAAAGCTCACTAATAGGATTTATTTTTTCTTACAGGTCACACTACTATGTTTTGTGGTGAACGGTGTATTTAAAGGTGAGTATTAATTTAGTTAATCCTGGTTTCTTTTATATAGCGCTCCAAAAGCCTTGAATAATCATCGTTATAATTGATTTACGATGCAGTGTGCTGAGAACATCCAAGCTAATACTGGCTGCCTTGGATCTCGCTTATCAAAATATACCTGCTATAGTTAGACAAAGGGGATGTCTTTCTAAAATAAAAATATACTGATCTCTCGTTTTCTTATTCAGTGGATGGGCAGTCGAATGACCCTGTACGTGCATTCACACGTGTTTTCATAGCTGTGCCAGGTAGCGATGGCGGGTAAGTCAGAATCTCCTAAACAGATACTTCAACTTGCAGCTGAGCAGTTTTCTGTTTTGTTTCCTATTCTGCTATCTTTTTGTTAATATCTCTTGCTATGGTACACTGAAATGGATTTTATGTTCTAAATACCTTCTGTATTTGACTGTAATGATAAGGCCATACAAGAAAGAAAGAAATATATTTTCTGGCCTGCCTATGATCGTATTACATTGTTTGGTTTGTAACTGGGAAAAATAGAAGATAAACGATGGGCTTTATGAAAGGGGTGAGAAAGTAAATATGAGCTTACATCTCTGTTGGATGGAGTTGTCAAACCTAGTGAAGCAGTTGCTATTCGCAGCAACACAGGTTGTGGTGTTTTTTTGTTTTTTTTTAGTGTGTTTATTTTTTTTTTTAAATGAGCACTGCTGTCAGCAGCTCCTCTACTTCTCTTTTGCAGTTGTTTTGGTTGTGAAGTTAGGAGATCCATAGACTAAGGGTCTGTCAGATTTGAAATGGCTGTCGCCGCTAGGTAACTTATCGGGTAATGGATTAGGGACATACCTATCTTCCTAATGTTCCTGCTTGCATTAGTGTAAAAAAATAACATTTAATCTGCCATGATCCGTGCTTCCGAATCGGGAGGAGTCCAGCATCTAGCGCCCCCCTTCTCTCTCTCCTATGCATTTGAATCAACTGCATAGGGGAGGGGTTGGAGCGCTAGATGCCAGACTCTTCCTTGTTCGGCGAGCGCAGTAGAATAAAACTACTTTTTTTCCAGTAATGTAGGCAGTAACAGTAGAAATGCACCTAAGTAAAGTATGTCCCTAATCTGTTACCTGATAGCTACCTAACGACAAGAAAGAAGTATTTGGCACACAAATTCGTGATTCTTGCAAATCTTTAAATTGTATTATTAGTTGATGCCAGAGGTTTTAGTGCGACGTTTCGGTCGAAATTTAGACCTTCATCAGGCACTTATTCCTCCTGGTGTCTGGAGTATCCAGTCGTTGGCACTGCTGATCGGTGGGGGTTGCCAGAGCTGCTTTAGCTGTGCATGGAGAAATTGAAGGACGCAGGAGTAAATCAGCACTGCGGCCCCTTCGTCTTCAGCATCAGTGGAAATCTCAGATGTTGGACCCCGACCGTGCGGAAAGTGATAGCATGTCCTAGAAATGATATGGGGTGACCGCAGGGCTCCCCTCACTCTAGAATATAAGAATCACGACAATTAAGCAAGCTGTTTTTGATACCAGTCGTTTATTTTTTTAGTTCCGGTTTGCCTTAAGTATTTATGCTGTTTCGGGTTACTTTAATTGATGAAAACGCAAATATGCTTGTAACCCTCAGGCTCCTCTTAGTGAATGATGAACAGTTCATAAGAAATGCCAGCACAGAGGAGATTCGGAAAGCATTTGCCACACCAGCTCCTACCCCTTCCAGCAGCCCAGTACCTGTCCTTGCACCAGTGCCCCAAGATATGGTGCAAGCATTCTCTCTGTTTTCTGGAATGAATGCCGAATGGTCTCAAAAGTAAGAACTTTTATTTTTATTTTGTTATATTGTTGCAGATTTTTCTATATTTTTCACTTTTGGAAAGTAATTTTTACAACTTTTGTAAGGTTGGATTCAGATACGGGTGGGTAATACATCACTGTACAAGAACTGTATATTTTGTGCCAAGGACAGGATTAAATCCTGTCAGCGCAAGTCACGAAATACTTTTCCAAACCAAACTGTTGAGGGAATCCATTCCCTGTTTTTGGCTGAAAATATACAGCTACTGGATGGAAGCATCTTACAGCAGTCTGAATGTGGCCTAATGTTTTGTGCCAATACTCTATATCATTTTATAACCATACATGTTCCCCAACAGGTGTCTTCAGGACAATGGTTGGGACTTTGAACAGGCTGCACAGATTTTTATGAAGCTAAAGGTAAGGGGAGATTTAGGGAGACCACATTGTCTCATTATGTCTTTAGCTTAGATAGTAAATTCTTAGTCATTCATGAATATAAATATTTCCTAAGGATTTGTTCGATGACTTTTACTACTCTCATGCTTCTGTTTTAGAAGTGTTCAATAATATGGTGAGAAACGAGTTAGGAAATGTATTCTCACTAATATTCCTTTTCCATGACTTGCTGCCTTCTGAAACCTTTGCATCTATCCTTTGCACTGCCTTTAACTCCTTAAGGGCGCAAATCCAAATTATTTTTTTTTATTATTGATATATGAGGGCTTGTTCATTGTAATGAGTTGTAATTTTTTAATGCCACCGTTTTATGATTCATAGAATGTCTTGACCAAATTTTTTCTTGGGGGGTGGGGCATAATACAAAACATATAGCAATTGTTTTTTTGGGATTTGTTTTTACAACTTTCAACCCTGCGCTACAAATTACATGTCTTCCTTCTGCGAGTTGCTACCATTATGATCATACCAAATTTATATGATAATATATATTTATTTATTTTTTAACAACTTGCGCAATTCAAACTCTTGACTGCTGAGCAGGTGGCCAGGAGCCACAGTGCTTAGCTAGTGCAGCAGTCCTTTCATTCTTAGAATTAATGGTGTGGGTCCCTGGCACTAAACACCAATCCGCAGGTGATAACAGATCGCTAGGATATGCAATCACTTACTATGGTGGGGAAAACCCCTTTTAAAGGCTATGTACACCTTTTTTGAGGGCTTTATTTAATTTTTTTAATAAATCAGTGTGTTTAGTGTAACATCTTAATTAGTTTTTATAAAAAATTTGTTTTTACTTTTTTAAGATACAGCTGTTCTGTATTATCTATGCAGAGCAGCTGCATCTAGCGCTAAATCCTGTTCTCGTCAGTCCCGCGAACCTGACTGGTTCAGTGAGAGCAGGATCCACCTGTAAACTATCACATCTAAGTTCATAACTTAGATGTGATATATTACAGATGGATCCTGCGTGTCAGACATGCAGGACCCGCTGACACTGAACCAGTCAAGTCCGCGGGACTGACTTTTTCAGTGAATAGCGAACAATACAGTTGTTCTGTATGGGGAATACAGAACGGCTATATCTCAAAGTCAAATAAATTTTTAATAAAACGAATTAAGTACTCAATGACTGATCTGTTTCTTTTAAAAAAAACAAAAATCCTCAAAGGAGTACATAGCCAAACCTCTGTGTAAATGTGCTCCCTGGGCAGCATCTTCCATTTGTTATATCACACGATAGGCTGAAACATGCTATTTCACAGTGCTCTGCATTATTAGACCATATTTCTTAGACCAGATATTTCATAATCTCATTCATATTTGGTATGTGTAGTTTCTGGTGTTCTACGGTAATTTTAGTTTTTTCTTCCTTAACAGCATTTCCTATCCTTAAGATTTTGTTGTTTTTCATCAATTTTATTGGAGAAAAGGTCAGAAGGTCACATCAGTTGGGGCCTAGGAGCGTTGAACCCCAGCAGTACCTTAAATGAATGGTATTACATACCCTTATAATAATGGGACTAGCGGAAAATGTAATTGATTACAGTGGTAAAGGTGCCACATGTGCACTGTCAGTCAACCCCTTCAGTACTGCAGGATTTGGTTTTGTTTGTTTTTCCCGTATCGACACATTTATAGAGCTCTAACTTTTTTTTAATTTTTTATAATGGCTTTGAGGGTTTGTTGTTTTTTTGCATCGAGTCATATTTTTAATAGAACCACTGCAGTGGGATGTTGGCTATATATTTTCTGCCGGCACCAGCTGCGCATGGTTCAGCCACGACTGTACGTTAATTTGCAGGAAGGAGTTAATGAAGCACTCCAGGCCCCCTCTTGTAATTCTGCTAGTCAACAGTTACATGTTCCTGCTTCTATTGCTTTAGCTCAGGGGTCTCAAACTCGGCCGGGTAAGTGGGCCACATATAGAAAAAATGGGAAGTTGACGGTCCGCATTACTTTCAAACTTGATACAATACAAAATTATTGTTAATCCATTAGCTATTTGAACTACTATAACACTATATAAATATAATTATAATACTACATTACTAAAATAATACTACATTTCTATAATACCGCTAGGTTTCAAATTTGAGAGAATTCTCCACGTGCTTATTTCAACAATCCGGTTTGTGTCGCTAAATGCAGCCCGACGGCTCAGTTGGCAGCGTTTGGCAGACACACATGTCAAGATTTGGCAGCCCCTTTTCAGATGGCGCCGCGGAGTCCTCTGTCGATGGCGCCGCGGAGTCCTCTGTCGATGGCGCCGCGGAGTCCTCTGTCGATGGCGCCGCGGAGTCCTCTGTCGATGGCGCCGCCATCAGTGTCCGTATATGGACAGTGATGTCAGGGGCTTGCCCAGAGCTTGGGTCCCGGAGCAGAGCCACTTCTAGCATTCTGCCTGGGATTCCAGCTCTGTTCCTATCACTGGGACTCCTGCTCTAGGGAAGCCCCTGACATCACTGTTGCTGTATGGACAGCGATGTCAGAGGCTTCCCCAGAGTCCCGGAGCAGAGCCTATACTAGCGCTCTGCCCTGGACTCCAGCTCTGGGGTAGCCACAGACATTGCTGTCCATATGTGGACAGCGATGTCAGGGAATTCCACAGAGTCCCGGAGCAGAGCCTATACTAGTGCTCTGTCCGGGACTCCGCTCTGGGGAAGACCCTGACTACACTGTCCATATATGGACAGCGATGTCAGGGAATTCCAGAGAGTCCCGAAGCAGAGCCTGTACTAGCGGCTCTGTGTCCCGCGGGCCGCCGATGGCAACCCCAGGGGCCGCATGCGGCCCGCTTCCTTGAGACCCCTGCTTTAGCTAGTGCTATGCTGTGCGACTGAATGACAGGTTTCAGGCTACTCCCTACACTTGAAGGAAGTATTTGTGCCTAAATCATTTACAAGGCAAAATGAGCAAGGTAAATACCATAATATACTGAAACCTTAGATCAGAGCAGTACAATTACATGGGCTGCAGGATGCAGCTTTGTTAGTGCAAATTCTTCTTATTTTTTTTTAATAATGTCAAGGCTGGTCTATTATTGAAACTGGTATTGGGGATTGATTCCATAGTCTACCCTTGTTTATAGCAATTCTCTAAATTTTTACTTCCTTAATGTTTGGGTTTTTTGCTTCTCTTTTGCAGGCAGAGGGTAAAATCCGAGAAGTTGCCTTCATCAAGTGACTGTTCGCTTTAATCTTTCCTTCATGTTTTCTCATTTTGAAAGTTACAAATAAATGTGTATACGCCATATAAACAGGTATTTGTGGATACAAGGACCTGCTTGTTCAATTTCCACTTCACTGGGCACGATTTCCATTTTTATTGTTAAACCACATGAGACTACAGGATGGTTTACATTTGTACATATATTTTGGAAGATACATGATCTCTCTATTGATCCCCTGGATAGACTGAGTGGTTTGCGGGCTTACTTGATTCCTAATACATTGATTTAAGGATCAGATGAAGAATACAAGCGTTCATATTTCCATAGTTCATACTTCCGTGTGACTTATTGTCTCATGGTTCACTAAATCTTCCATGCTAAATAGTTCATGCATCATAGACATTTCCTGTTGCAAAGTAGTTTTAAATTCCAAGAAGTTCCGAGACAAGACAGCCAGTGGGGAAGTAAGCCTGAAGACTAAAGAAAACCCTGCATATCTCTTCAGTCTGGAATATCACTTTGGTTAGATCGACGCAGGACTCCAAAATGAAACATAGAAGGGACTTTTACTTTGGAAAAAAAAAATTGCCTTCATATTTCAGAAATAAGTGGTGATTTGCGTAGACTGCATAAAATCTCTTTTGTTCTTGTAGAGTGACATAATGAGTTGGTTAAAATCATTGTCACATGCACAATCATCTACTGACTGTGTAGTGTAAAGGCCCTTTTACACTGGCCAATAAGCAGGCAAACGAGTGTTAAGAAGATCGCTCGTTCCCGATCCTTGCCCTGTATAAAAAGGGCAATGATCAGCTGATGAACGAGCAAATGCTTGTTCATCGGCTGATCTACTGGTTTATGCGGCAAAACAAATGGTTGGTAGTCACCAGCACATCCCCCTCTGTAAACCGGGATATGTGCTGCAGACATAATGGAAATGTATAGGGCCAAACGATTGTAGTAACGAGCGCTCGTCCCCATACATAACCAATCATTGTGCCTTGTGAAAGGAGCAAACGAGCGCCGATCAACCAGCTGTCTCGTTCAATACTTGTTTTCACGGCCCATATTGGCCCGTGTAAAAGGACCCGAACACTAGACTCAGTGAGACCGTTCTCAAAACTAGTGCAAAGAAAAAATGACTGTCCATAGACTCATCAGATTCCTGCTGTCATTTTCAGTCTTATTGAAAAATGGAAGCTGCAAGTGAATTGGTTTCTTTGGGCACTTTACCTTTGCTCTAGTTTTGATAAAATGTGATTTACCTCCATCAAATCCGATCTTCGGACGACAAAACCAAAACCCCCTGTGTCAAACAGTACAGTGGATGAATAGACTACAATTACATTTTCTTTTTTTTGTTGTTTTTTTATCGCCATCATTAATCTGTTTATTTTTATCTGCACATATGAAAATATGTATTTAATAACTAAGCATTGGGCTTAAACCTTTTAGATGTAGTTTTGAACATTGTATCTGTAGACTTTATTGCTGTAATGAGTTGTCCCTATTATTAGGCTATGTTCATATCCGCGTTCGTCAATTCTGATGTTCTGCTCCGTCATAGGAGCAGAGCAACGAAAGTAATGGAGTACCAGATCTGACGCACGCTGGACCTTAATGGCGCCCAGCTGACCTCATTGATTTACAATGAAGTCCCGTCATGGATTTTTTTTTTTTACCAGAAAAAATAGTGTTGCCCTATTTTTTTCGGAACATGTGAAAATGTGCAACTGATGCTCCAACACAGATGTGAACACAGCCTTGCTAATCTTTTGTCCTAGGACAATAGTATTTGTGTCCTACAGTTTTATTAAATGTAAGCTAGTTTTTATTGCCCTGTATTTGGTTTTATTTTTATTTTTATTTTTTATTTTTTTTACAATTTAAACTAGTGCAGTGAAAGGTTTAAAGTAATGTCTCCCTTTGGGTATATTTCACAGAATCTCATATTTTTGTAAACTACTCGTTTGGGATAAGGGATCTCCTTACAGTGAGTAGGGGGGGGGGGCTGGATGTTTTGTTTTATTTCTTTCCGTGCCTCCTGCTCCCATAATACCAGAGGCGCGTGCGTGTGTGCGTGTGTGCGTGTGTGCGTGTGTGTATGGGGCTGGGTTTACATGTATCTATTCTCACTATATGACCAGGTGATTTTTGACCACTGACCTATAGAATGTTGGTGCATTCAGATCATTTCTATTATGCGTTCATTATCTCCCGTTCAAAAACAAAACAAGCATCAAATAAAATTCTCTTCATTGTTGATGTCTTTCAATAGTAATTTGTATATGGATATGGCAAAAGAAAACCCCTAAAATGGGTGAAGTTTAGTTTAGGATTTTTTTTATTTATAAATGTCCATCTCAGACCAATGTCTTAGTTAATGGCGGATATTGTCATATGGACCATAAATGCGGTGTGTAGACCCAGTCCAACTGTGACAGTTGTACCATATGAGGTCCTCAAGGTAGTGTTAGGCTGGGTTCACACGACCTATTTTCAGGCGTAAACGAGGCGTATTATGCCTCGATTTACGCCTGAAAATAGGGCTACAATACGTCGGCAAACATCTGCCCATTCATTTGAATGGGTTTTCCGACGTACTGTGCAGACGACCTGTAATTTACGCGGCGTCGTTTGACAGCTGTCAAACGACGACGCGTAAATTGACTGCCTCGGCAAAGAAGTGCAGGGCACTTCTTTGCAACGTAATTTGAGCCGTTCTTCATTGAACTCAATGAAGAGCAGCTCAAGATTTACGAGCGTCACAGACGCCTCGCATAATACGAGGAGCTTTTACGGCTGAAACGAGGCAGCTGTTTTCTCCTGAAAACAGTCTGTCTTTTCAGACGTAAAAGCCTCTCATCGTGTGCACATACCCTTAGTATTCCAACCTGTGCAAATGTACCAAACTATATCTGTTCTGTAGTTACTGTTATGTGGAATATCCTTTCCTTCAAATGAGGTTCTGCTTGTGAATTCTTGGTTGTTATCAGTTGGGATGTATCAAAGTGATCTTATGTTCTCTCGACTGGGGGTGGCTGGTATCAGTGGACAGCTAATGGTATAACGCCTCATGCACATGACCGTGTGTTCCGTCCGAGTCCCATCAGTGATCGGAGGAAAGATAGGACATGTTCTATCTTTCCTCGGATTGGAGACTCGGACCATTTTTCACAGACCCGATTCACCCGCTAAAGTGAATGGGTCCGTGAAAACTATCGGGTGCCACTCGGATGCCATCACACGGTCCGAGTGGCACCACGGTCATGTGCATGAGGCATTAGGGTTTAATTAAATATTACTCGGGGTGATTAACAGAGTAGTGTGTGGTGGTGTGCATGAATGAGTGTTGTATGAAGACAGAAATTAAGGCATCTGTAGAGGGAGTATGTGTGATTACTGGGTTGTGTATGGACATACAGTAGGAAGTAACGTCAGTGATTTATTAGGGAGATAGTTGTGTGTTTGAATAGGAATGCTGTCTGGGAGAGGGGGCGGATAGTCTTTTTTTTTTAATCTCTTCTCCGCCTATCATTCCAGTAGTTTTGGCAGTGGGGGATTAAACCCGTAGGCCTAGTTCACACGGTTTTTTGCAGGCGGAAAAATCTGCCTCAAAATTCCTTCAGGAATTTTGAGGCAGATTTTTGACCTGGCTGCACGCTGTTTGCCGCATTTTTCGCTACGTTTTTCGTCTGTTGCTCTTTGAGCACCGCAGGCAAAAAACACTGCGAAAACCACTTTCTCTACCTTCCATTGATGTCAATGGGAGTATAGAGATGTAAACGCCCGAAGATAGGGCATGCTGCAAAACGCATCTGCCTCCCATTCAAATCAATGGGAGGCAATTTCGGGAGTTTTTTGGCGCGGTTTCCGACACCGTTTCCATGTCAAAAACAGCACCAAAATACTGTGTGTGAACACACCCTTACATTGTAAAAAGTATATAAACATTTAAAGTTTGGTAGGGTGCAATGTGTCATTGGATGGAATAGAGGCTGCAGAAAGGCTTTGCAAAATTATTCCAGTGAAGCATGGCATTTTATTTACAGAATTTGTGTTGCATTATTACAACTATTGGCTCTTTTCACTCTCATTCATTTCAATGCCATGCCTTATTTGTGTGAAGGATATACTGCTATTTTAATCGGCTCGCTACATGTCTTAGGGTATGTGCACACACACTAATTACGTCCGTAATTGACGGACGTATTTCGGCCGCAAGTCCCGGACCGAACACAGTGCAGGGAGCCGGGCTCCTAGCATCATAGTTATATACGATGCTAGGAGTCCCTGCCTCTCTGCAGGACAACTGTCCCGTACTGTAATCATGTTTTCAGTACAGGACAGTAGTTCCACGGAGAGGCAGGGACTCCTAGCATCGTACATAAGTATGATGCTAGGAGCCGGCTCCCTGCACTGTGTTCGGTCCACTACTTGCGGCCGAAATACGTCCGTCAATTACGGACGTAATTAGTGTGTGTGCACATACCCTTACTGTGGGTTGTGCTGTGTATACCTCTCCTGCAAAGAATTGTATGTTTGCTGTGTAGTGAAAAACATTCTCAAAGACCAATTAGCCCTGTTGCCCATAGCAATCGGTCGGTCCATATTTAATTTTGTTCTTTTGCAGTTTAATAATGGTAGCTAAGCTCTGGTTGCTATGGATACGAATGGTGTTTTTTCTTTGAAACCGTTTTTATGCACTTCGGAGTCGCTTGTTTTATTGCATCCTGTTCATCCTTTCAGACCAGCCACTAATAGATTGTGTATGGACCTTGCTAACGAAATGTTCAATATTTTACTGCAAACTACAGAATGGTCAACTCCATATCTGCCTTCTCCAAACCTATCACACATTGTAATAATTTTGATTATTTGTATTTCAACATTGGCCTGTAAAGTAAACTAGCTCACTGTGACACGTTTAAATAAATGTTTTTCTTTGGTAAAAATTGTGGTTTGTGTTGATTTTTGTAAATGTTTTGAACTTTTTAGAGGTAGCAAAATAAGTCTAAGGCTACATACACACGACAGTGAAAAACAGCGGTTTTTTGAACGGCTGTCATGCGGTTGTTCACAACGTTTCACCTCCTCTATGAAGGCATTTTCAAGTAGTGTGTGTTATATATACACGTATGTATTACTAAGGGGTACAACCCAAAACAATCAGTGCAATCAATCAGTATACAATAAAAGGATTTTTTTGTCATCATACAATTATATAAAGTGACTAGTGACATAAGTATCAATGGTGCAAAAGATAAAACATGATATAACATATTACTTTTCATAGAGTGTAATATCCTCGTGTTACAAAAAGTGTTAAAAAGTAAATTAAGTATAAGCAATGTCATTATTAAAAACATCAACAGCTGGCACTCACCAATCTAGAAAGAGAGGAATCATTGTAGCCGGACTCATATGTATTCTACATCCTCCATTAACAGCCTGTAGAGTCTTAGGCCTCATGCACATGACCGTAAAAACTCACGTTATTACGGGTCGTAATTACGACCCGTAATAACGGGCTCATAGACTTCTATTGGCCACGGGTACCTCCCCATTTTCTTACGGGAAGGTGCCCGTGCCGTTGAAAAAGATAGAACATGTCCTATTTCAGGCCGTAATAACGGCACTGACAGCCCATAGAAGTCTATGGAGCTCCCGTAATGACGGGTGGCTACATGTGTGCACCCGTCATTACGGCAGCGTTGCTAGGCGACGTCCGTAAATAGTCACTGTCCAGGGGGCTGAAAGAGTTAACTGATCGTCAGTAACTGTTTCAGCACCCTGGACAGTGAATTCCGATCAGAATATAGAGCAGCCTGTAAAAAAAAAAAAAGACATTCATACTTACAGAGAACTTCCTGCTTCCTCCAGTCCGGTCTCCCGGCCGTTGCCTTGGTGACGCGTCCCTCTCGACATCTGGCCCGACACCCCTGGATGACGTTTCAGCCCATGTGACCGCTGCAGCCAATCACAGGCCAATCACAGGCCAATCACATGCTGCAGCGGTCACATGGACTGCCGCGTCATCCAGGGATGTCGGGCTGGATGTCAAGAGAGGGACGCGTCACCAAGACAACGGCCGGGTAAGTATGAATTTCTTTTACTTTTACCTAGGAAAGGGCTGCCCCTTCTCTCTATCCTGCACTGATAGAGAGAAGGGGCTGCCGATTAGTGCAGTGCAATTTTGCATTGAAAACGTGCCCGTAAATACGGGTGGAATACTGGTGACAACGGAACCGTATTTACGGGCACGGGTCCGTAAATACTGGTGCAAAACGGGTCAAATACGTGTGACACCGGACCCGTATTTACGCCAGTATTTACGGGTGGGAAAAAATACGGTCGTGTGCATGAGGCCTTAGACTGAGCATGCCTCTAACTAACCCACCAATTGGGTCAAAATGCACATGTGATCAATAGTCGTCAAGGGAACAAGGAAACAACATCAGACGACACAGCATGAGTCATCCATCGTAATGGACGTGACTACGTATATACGTCACTGCCCATTCGGGTGTGAAGACGCCATCTTTAAGAAGGGAAGGTAAACGGGTTTCGAGATTACAATCAAGTTTAAAAGCAAAATAACGTTCAGTTTTTATTGCTTAGTCGCTCATCACACCTAGGGATATTAACGGTCAATTCGTCAATATATCGAAAAACTTTTATGTAGATAGCTTGTGTAGGTACAAATCAAAAGAACATTCTGTCCCTAGACACGGACTGTAAACCTCATATCCATAAGGGAACAATAAATGTCAAAAAGTATCTACCATATCGTCAGGTGATGGTTCCCCACCCCGGACAGATTATGATGGACACAATTAATTCAGGGATCCATTAGTTTGATATATATTATTTGTAAAAAAGAAGACAAAAAAATTTTTTGTACCTTCATCAAAATGGTCATAAACGCCACTGATCCCTAGTGTGAACATGAACAAAGCATATAATGTCAAAATAGACCAATCTAAAGTAGAATTCTAGATGTTTTTTCAAAATCAAATCCCATTCACATTGAAATTGTTGTATTATATGTAAAGTCCATCACTGTGGTAATAAATACATTTTCTCAAAAAAAAAAAATAATAATTCCAGATCGTGTGGGTCCAGTCAGATAATGTCATTGACACTCTGAAAAGAGAAGAGAACATATATATATATATATATATATATATATATATATATATATATATATATATATATATATATATATATATATATATATATAGAGAGAGAGAGAGAGATCCAAAAAACAGGCAGCACACCGTAGTTAAAGTGAAAAAAGAGGGTACTTTATTGCCCCATGTGTGATGTTTCAGCTCTATGCACTAGAGCCTTTCTCAAGCAAAAGATATGTGAGCACACAGCAGTATAATACACAGTGCCAATCAGCAAATACAAAATAGTAATCAAGTACATACATTGTAAAAATACAAACTTAGTGTAAAAATTACGTTTGAGATGAATACATGTGAGAACAACATAGATGCAGTGGTGCTTGCACCCATATCTCTAACCCGGTGCTGCTGGATCTTCTGTTTTGCTATATATATATATACATACACATACACATACACATACACGTTCAAAAGTTTGGGGTCACCCAGACAATTTTGTGTTTTCCCATGAAAACTCACACTTATATTTATCAAATGAGTTGCAAAATGACTAGAAAATATAGTCAAGACATTGACAAGGTTAGAAATAATGATTTTTATTTCAAATAATAATTTTCTCCTTCAAAGAATGATCCATTTGCAGCAATTACAGCATTGCAGACCTTTGGGATTCTAGCTGTTTTTTTTTGTTTTTTTTAAAATATCTTTATTTTGTTCTACACCAGCACAAAAGGGAATGAAGTACATAGTATATACAAACATGTAATAAGAAAAAAAATGCAATGCTATAGATACCCTTGGGGGGAGAGGAGGTCGGAGGGAGGGGGTAGGGAAATGAAGGAAAAAAAAAACCACACAAATAAAAATATGCCTTTTATCTCCATCTTATTTGTTACTCTGAGAATTTACCCTAGCCTATACCCAGGTTCGTTCCCATTTAGCGATGTTGTTGGCATTGCCATACCATACCTTTTCATATTTCTTAATTTTACCAACCAAGCCCAGCCAATTTTGCAGTGTTGGGTGAGAGCTAGACCCCCACAGTCTAGCAATCAGAAGACGGGCCAAGAAGAGCAATTTCCCCAATAAAGCTCTTTTGTCCTTTGACATCTGCAAATCGCTTAAATTGCCCAAAATCAGGTACTCAACCAGTCCATAAGAACCGCTGATCTCCGAGCAGATCTCCCTCCAAAATTGGGCTATTCCAGGGCAAGCCCAAATTAAATGCAAAAAGGCCGCCTGAGGGTGTTGGCAACGTAGGCAGAAAGAGTTTACCTTCAAATTCATTGACTGTAGGGATATAGGCGTATAATACAATCTATGCGTTATATTGAATTGAACCATCCTATGGGCGGCACTGAGAGAGACCTTGCTAATACTTCTATAACAATGATCCCAGTGAGATTCATCCTTTGGTCCTAGATCTCTTTCCCATTTGGCTTGTGCTCGAAAGTGAATTTGCTTTCCGAATGTGCTCATAATAGAGCGGTAAATATGTGAAAGTGATTTTTTCCTTTGTGAAAGTACTAATAAATAATCAATTACCCTGTGAGATTCCAATTGAATCCATGCTACATCAATTTGCTTACATGCATGCTGAATCTGGTAATATCTAAATAAATACTTCTCTTCAATACGATACCATTCTTTCAAGTTATCAAAAGTGTTTATCCATAATAATCTTTGAGATAAAAAAAATCCCTCTATTTTTCCAGAAATGTATATCCGGAATTGTCCCAAATTCTCTAAAATTATAATTATCCCAAATTTGAGTAAACTTGAGAATTCCTTTAAAACCTAACATCTCTCTCAGTGCTCGCCATGAACGGGACAACATCAGACTCAGGGGCCATTTATTCAGTGGTTCCATCTCCAGTAGACCTGTCTCCAATAACTCAAAAATATTTCCAGCTTTCTTTCCCACTGAATCAAGCAACCTCCTGAGGGCCGGGTCCTTCTCCCATTGAATGAGAAGCCTCAATCCGGCGGCCACAAGGTACCCCCGGAAGTAAGGAAAGGATAGCCCCCCTTCAGACGTATTCTTGCACAAATAAACCTGTTTCATCCTAACACGTTTTCTTCCACAAATCAATTCATTTAGTAAAGATTCCAACATCTTAAATGTATTGTTGTCTATCCACACTGGTGTTGCGGTCAGTACATATAAGACCTGTGGGAGCACCACCATTTTAACCAGACCAATCCTATCAGCCCTGGATAAGGGAAGTTTCTGCCATACCGCTATTTTTGATCTGACCTTCTTGATCACTGGTAGCATATTCAGGGCACTAAATCTCTCAACAACCCCTGAGACAGTTATAACCAGATATTCAAATGGCTGGCCCAATCTTAGGATAGAAAGATCTCCAAAAGGGCAGTCCTGTTCCTGATCCAATGGGAGAAGACATGATTTGGACCAATTGATTCTAAGACCCGAAAATCTACCATAGGTCTCCAGTACCTGCATCGTTCTATGAACGGAAGTTGGGGTTTCTTTCAAGCACAATAAAATATCATCAGCATACAGAACCATTTTATCCCCTTCCCCACCACAGCTGCATCCCTTAATCTCTTTATCGCCCCTAATCAACATGGCTAATGGTTCTATAAAAATAGCAAATAGAAGCGGAGAGAGGGGGCAACCCTGCCGTGTTCCCCCGAGACAACATAATTGGTTCAGATAGTTCACCATTTACATTTACCCTGGCCAATGGGGCAGAATACATTATTTTAACCCAATTTCTAAATGTAGAATATATTGAGAAAAAAAGAGTCCTTGAGCTACATATAAAGTAGAACAAATAAATTTTATTACATATAATATACACATCTAACAAATTGATAAAAACATGGCGAGGTTTCTAAAAAAGGAGAATTGCATATGGATCACTCAAAAGTAGTATACAACCATAGGGATAATATGGAAATTAGGGCATGGACATGGTTGGATATAGAAGGTAGAAAGGTATACAAATATACAGTGTAATAGTAAGTAGTTACACCAAACTACTGTCTATCAGATATCAATATCACTCTGGTGTATCTATATCAATCCAAAGAGTCCAGGAAGGTAACCCCTTTATCCAATGTATATCCTACATATTCAGACAGCATCTCATACTGCTCAGAGGGAAAACCTCCAAGAGATCTAAATCTAGTATCAAATGAATGTACCGTACAACTGTCCCAAAGAAACAGAGAACCATCCAATCCAAATATAAACCCAATAGGTATGCAGGGTATACACAGCTGCTCATCTGGGATCACCAGAGAGAGCCAGAGAAAATGCACTCACCCATGGTTAAAGAGGTAAATTCGTGATCCACGTGAAAGCAAGAAGCCACCCCAACGCGCGTTTCGCTGTATCAGCTTCCTCAGGGGGTATCCCCTATGCCAAACCTTGTCATTACTCTCCATAGAAACCGCCACTCCACCCTGTCAAACGCCTTGATAGCGTCTAAAGACAGGATGGAGCGGAGCTCCCCCTCTCCCATTTGTATATTAGTGTACAGTCTATGCAGACAATTACTAGTACTTCGACCCGGAATAAAACCGTTCTGATCTGGGTGAATGATTCCTGGGATCACCTGCTGTAGCCTCCTTGCCAACACCTTAGCTAACAGCTTCACATCTGTATTTAATAAAGATATGGCCCTGTACGACCCTGTATCCGTCAAATCCTTGTCCTTCTTAGGAATCAATACGATCGTGGCTTCCGACATAGATCTAGATACTCCCCCTATCGCATATGACTCCTTAAAGACTTCCAAAAGATAGGGGAGAAGCAACTCTCCATAACGTATGTACAGCTCAAAAGGTAATCCATCCTGACCGGGCGAGGAGTCCCCTGCAATCGACCCAAGTGCCTCCCTCACTTCCTCAACTGTCACGGGGGCATCCAATTGTACCCTCTGCACCTCCGTCAATCTTTCAAAATTCAGACCACCCAAAAATTTGTCTATGGACGCATCATCCTCAAGCAGTGTGGAGGTATAGACCTCAGAAAAAAAAGAGTTAAATTCCTTTTGTACAACGTGATATATTAGAGAGAGTGCCCCGGCGAGTCCTGATCACTGAGATATTATGATTACCTTTTTTATTCTGGACAATAGATGCCAGAAATTTACCTGGTTTCCCAGACTCACAGAAATACTTCTGCCCAGAGAAGAAGATCCTCTGCTGGGCTTTATTAAACAGAAATTCCTTATAGCTTTGTTGGGTTTTATATAATTGTTGTTGGTTCAGCACAGTCGGATCGCCGGTGAACTCTCTCTCCGCATGAGAAGATTCCTCTCTCAATCTAGTTTCCTCTTAAGAAAAGTTTTTACGCAGGTGCTGGATTTTGTATCTAAACAAGCCTCTTATATATGCCTTAAAGGCATCCCAGACAAAGTGAATATGGGCCGATTTCAAATTAATATCCAAAAACATAGCCAGCTCTTGTTTAATCTCGTCATGATCTTGGATTATCGAAAACCAATGTGCATTAAGTTTAAACCTAGGCAAGGAGTCTACAACAGTTCCAGAACCATTCCGAATGGTAACCACAACTGGAGAGTAGTCAGAGACTGTGTGTGGTTCATATGTCATCTTATCAATATCCGGCAAGAAGAAATCATTAGCCAAAGCCAAGTCAATCCTAGACACAACGTTCAAAGAACGACTAAAACACGAGAAAACCTTCTTGTCATGATATTTCATCCTCCAAACGTCTGATAATCCTACCTCCTCACAGAATATTGCAAGCCGAGATTTCCCCTGACTCCTGCCAGTCTGAACCCCCTGAAGGCTAAACCGATCCATACGATTATCCATAACATTATTCAAATCACCAATAACCAACATCGGACAGTCCTCATGATCATTCCTAAACTTTACCAGATTACTTAAAACATCTAATGAGAAAGGGGGGGGGGATATAAACAAAAGCCAGAAGGCAAGTACGCCGCTCCAGCTCTCCATACAAAAAAAACAAACCTTCTATCCCTATCTATCCACTTTGAGGAGACCTGAAAATAAATTTTATTATGAATCAAGACGGTGACCCCACGAGAAAAAGTGGAAAAATAAGAGTGAAACTCCTGACCCACCCAACCCCTACTAACCCATGACTTACGTTCCGCAGTTAAATGAGTTTCCAATAAACAAATAATTGCTGGGAGATGTTTATTAACCCCTTCAGGACTGAGCCTGTTTTGGCCTTCAGGACGAAGCCGATTTTTCAAATCTGACATGTGTCACTTTATGTGGTAATAACTCCGGAATGCTTTTACCTATCCAAGCGATTCTGAGATTGTTTTCTCGTGACATATTGTACTTTATGTTAGTGAAAAAATTTGGTTGATAAATTCAATATTTATTTGTAAAAAACACCAAGATTTGGAGAAAATTTGCAAAAATTAGCATTTTTCTCAATTTAAATGTATCTGCTTGTGAAACAGATAGTAATACCACACAAAATAGTCACTAGTTAACATCACCCATATGTCTACTTTATGTTTGCATCGTTTTTTGAACATTGTTTTATTTTTCTAGGACGTTACAAGACTTAGAACTTTAGCAGCGATTTCTCATATTTTCAAGAAAATTTCAAAAGGTGATTTTTACAAGGACCAGTTCAGTTCTGAAGTGGCTTTGAGGACCTTATATATTAGAAAGTCCCCATAAATCACCCCATTTTGAAAACTGGACCCCTCAAAGTATTCAAAACAGCATTCAGAAAGTGTATTAACCCTTTAGGCGTTTCACAGGAATTAAAGCAAAGTAGAGGTGAAAGTTACAAATTTCATTTTTTTTTTACAAAATTCATTTGTAATAAAAAAATTTCTATACCACAGGAGGTTTTACCCGAGAAATGTAACTTCTTATTTATTGCCCAGATTCTGCAGTTTTTAGAAATACCCCACATGTGGCCCTAGTGCGGTCATGGACAGAAACACCGGCCTCAGAAGCAAAGGAGCACCTAGTGGATTTTGGGGCCTCCTTTTTTTTAGCATATATTTTAGGTACCATGTCAGGTTTGAAGAGGTCTTGTGGGGCCAAAACAATAAAGACCCCCAAAAGTGACCTCATTTTGGAAACTACACCCCTCAGGGAATTTATCTAGGGGTATAATTAGCATTTTGAACCCACAGTTTTTTTTGCTAAATTTATTTGAATTAGTTTGTGAAGGTGAAAATCTACTTTTTTTCTGAAAAAACGTAGAAATTTGTAATTTTTTCAAGGAATAAAAGAGAAAAAACACCCCAACATATGTAAAGCAATTTCTCCTGATTATAGCAATACCCCATATGTGGTAATAAACTGCTGTTTGGACCCACAGCAGGACTCAGAAGGGAAGGAGCACCATTTGGATTTTGAAATTCTGATTTTGCTGGTATAGTTTTCAGTGCCATGTCGCGTTTGAATTGCACTGGAGGGAACAAAATAGTGGAATCCCCCGGAAAGTGACCCCATTTTGGAAACTACACTCATCAAGGAATTTTTCTAGGGGTAAAGTTAGCATTTTGACCACACGGTTGTTTTGCTGAATTCATTGGAATTATTCTGTAAAGGTAAAAATCGACTTTTTTTCTGAAAAAAGGTAGCCATTTTTAATTTTTACAAGGAATAAAGGCGAAAAAGCACCCAAACATTTCTAAAACCATTTCTCCCGATTACGTAAATACGCCATATGTGGTAATAAAGTGCTGTTTGGACCCACAGCGGGGCTTAGAAGGCAAGGAGCGCTATTTGGCTTTGGGAGCTCAAATTTAGCTGAAATGGTTTTTGGGTGCCATGTTGCATTTGCAAAGCCCCTGAGAGGCCAAACAGTGGAACCCCCCAAAAGTGGAAATTACACCACTTAAAGAATCTATCTAGGGGTATAGTGGGCATTTAGACCCCACAAGTCTTTTGCAGGATTTATTAGAATTGGGCCATGAAAATGAATATCAACATTTCTTCCACTAAAATGTTGCATTTTTTTCAATTTTACAAAGGATAAAGGGGGTAAAAGCTGCCCAACATTTGTAAAGCAATTTCTCCCGAGTACGGCAATACCCCACGTGTGGTCATAAATGGTTTTTCATTAGAAAGTAATTAACCCTTTCTGGACTGATCCATTTTTTTCTTTTCATTTTTAGTTTTTTCCTCCCCGCGTTCGAAGAGCCACAACTTTTTTATTTTTCAGTCAATAGAGCGGTATGAGGGCTTATTTATTGAGGGACGAGCGGTCATTTTTATTGGTACCATTTTTTGGTACATACAACTTTTTGAGCACTTTTTATTACATTTTTAGCTAGAGCGAAGGTGACCAAAAAAACAGCGATTTTGCCGTTTTAAATTCTTTATTTTTCACGTGAGATGCTCCATACATCACCCCCCACACTAAGACATGCTATGTTGTGGTGCGCGAAGGGGTTAATGCGCAGCGCATGGTGCGGAGTGAAAATTAAAATTTTCCACTCATATGCCACTTTAGTGCACTATATGTTATGCCCAGTTTGTGCCACTGAAGACAAATACCTCATAAAATATTAACCGGGTTCTCCCGGGTATGGCGATGCCATATCTGTGGACGTAAACTGGTGTTTGGGCACGCTGCAGGGCTCAGAAGGGAGGGAGCGTCATTTGGCTTTTGGGGCGCAGATGTAGCTTGGTAGTTGTTCTGTTTGGGGTTTTACTGGTGTTTCAGTTTGTAATGTGGGGGCATATGTAATCTGTGCGGGGTACATCAGGGTACATGTTATCTGTGCGGGGTACATCAGGGTACATGTTATCTGTGCGGGGTACATCAGGGTATAATAAGAGGGTATAATAATGCAGTAAATAAATAATAATCCGCAGATATGTGACCGGTGTCGCACTGGTAAATGGCGCCCAATCTTATCTGCTTTTGGAACACTCCGCACATTTTGCATCGCCATATTCTGAGAGCCAGAACGGTTTTATTTTTTCTCCACCGGAGCTGTGTGAGGGTTTATTCTTTGCGGGACAATCTGTAGTTTTCATTGGTACCATTTTGGGGTACCAGAAATTTTTTTGATCACGTTTTATTCCATTTTTTGGCAAGCAAGGTGACCAAAAACCATCAATTCTGACAATGTTTTTTATTCGTTTTTTTATGGCCTTCACCCTGGGCTATAAATGACCATTATACTTTATTCTGCGGGTCGATACGATTACAGCGATACCAGATGTATATAATTTTGTTATGTTTTGCAGCGTTTGTGCAATAAAATCACTTATTTATAAAATAAATACATTTTTGTGTCACCATATTCTGAGAGCCATAACGTTTTTATTTTTCAGTCAAAAAAGCGATGTAAGGGCTTGTTTTTTGCGGGACGGGATGTAGTTTGTATTGGTACCATTTTGGCGTACGTGCGACTTTTTGATCACTTTTTATTGTATATTTTGGGAGGGTTGGTAACCAAAAAATTGTGATTCGGGCACTGTTTTTTTTTTTTTTTTTTTGCGGTGTTCACCGTGCGGGAAAAATAATATTACAGTTTTATAGTTGGGGTCGTTACGAACGCGGCGATACCAAATATGTGTACTTTTTTTAACGTGTTAATTTTTTTCCTATAATAAAAGACTTATTATAGGAAAAAAAGCATTCTTTGTTTATGTCACTTCTAACTTTTATTTTTACACTTTTTAAAAACATTTTTATTATCTTTTTTTTACTTTTTTTACTTGTCCCACTAGGGGACACTTAGACTGGCAGCTCTGATCGCTGCTGGAACACATTACACTACACACGTAGTGTAATGTGTTCTAACTGTCATTGTGACGTGACTGTCACACTGACAGGAAGCAGAGGAGGAACGGCCGGGGGCTGATCCTCCGAGGCTTCCGTACATGGCAACCCGGAGGTCATTGTCTGGCCTCTGGTTGCCATGATAAGGATCGCCAGCCCCCGCAAATACATGTGGGGGGCTGCCGATCCGCTGTAAACCTCTTCGATGTGGTGATCGCAATCGACCACCGCATCGAAGGGGTTAATTGCCGATTTCAGCGGCGACAGGCCGCTGATCGGCAACGGGGAGAGCAGGGCTGACACCCTGCACAGTTAACCGCCGCTGCGGTGTAGCGCCGCGCGGCGGTTAACTGTTAAAGCGCGGACGTAACTGTACGCCAAGGTGCGCAAAGTTACTGCTCACCTGGACGTACAGTTACGTCCAGGTGCGGGAAGGGGTTAATAATATCAAAGACCACCACCCTCTTAATTCTGTCTGCCAAACCTCTTATATTCCAAACCATTATTTTAGTCACTGCCATTTATAGTAAGAAAAGAGAAGGTGAAAAAAAGAGAGAAAAAAAAAATTGGAATAAAAAAAAAAAAAAAAAAAAAAGGGCCAGAAAAAATAATAATATTTAAATAAATGAAAAAAAAAAGCAAAAGCAACCACCACTCTTTCCGCCCCCTCCACGACCTCCCCACTGACCACCCATTCCTCTAATGACCTGCGATAATTCAGATCGCAGCTCCCTTCCTAGATCACACCTCACTCTCCCCAATCACCCCGCCCTGGCTACCCCGATGCACAGATAGTACCCAACTCAACCCAAACTCTTGGAGTCCAGCCAGACCCCAACTTTCTCCGCTGAATCAAAAAATAATGTTTTTTCTTGGTATATAACCCGGAGTTTTGCAGGAAACAATAATGAATACGCCAGACCGGCCGAAATCAGCCGTTTCTTGATTGCCTTATAGCTACTCCTTTTCTTTTGGGTTTCATATGAATAGTCCGGATATAGTGCCACCTCTGCCCCATTAAACATCAGTGTGCCCAGCTCTCTTGTACTCCTCAGAATAATGTCCCGGTCTCTTGAACAAAGAAGCTTCGTCAAAATGGTGCGTGGGTGGGCGCCCGGGACAGGTCTTTTGGCTGGGACTCTATGAGCTCTCTCTATATGAAACACTTTGGAGAGAATCCGCTCTCCAAGAAGACCCCCAAGCCACTTTTGTATCCCTTCCGCCGATCTCTTTCATCCTGCCCCTCCGGGCAGCCCACCATCCTGATGTTAGAGCTTCGGGATCTGTCCTCCATATCCACCATTTTGTTTTTCAAAATCTCCATCTCAATTAAAGCTCCTGCTAATCCCTTCTTCGCCTCCTTAACTTCTTTCTCCATGTTGTTAATTTTGCATTCAGCTTCTAGTTGTTTCTCCCGGATATTCTTAAGGTCATTCCTCATCAGTACCATCTCGGACTGAACTGTCCCCATCTGTGCTGTCAGGTCCTCCAAACAGGAGTTGGATCTTGTAACAGCTACTAGAATTTCCACCAGCATGCCTCCTGGATCTCCCAGAGTTCCTGTCGGTACTGAGGTTTCTTGGCAGCCAGGGGGTTCCTCACTCCTCCCTGCCCCCTTTAAGCCCTTCTCGGCCAAACGCGTTTTAACGGAGGGGGATTTCCATATTGTCTCAAGTTTATTATTGAGATCACCTCTGCCCCCAGCGGCTTTTGGGGATTTGCCCCCAAGTGAGCTTCTCTGTGAACCTTTCGGTGGCATAATCACAGACTTTATAGAGAGAGTTCAGACAGAAATAATACTTCAAAATAGATTGGTTCTTTGGATAAACCTGAGGGTTACCCAAGACAATACACCTCCGTCAATACAATTAATTATAAATGAGAACCACATAACAAATCATATCAAAATAGTGCTTTGCAGAAGTCCCGCATCTTACCCCTCCACGCATAGAACCTCAGGGGATAATCCTCCTATTCTCAACGCCAGGGGTGTGAATCCATTCTGGACGTCCGACTGCAAGCAGCCGAGTTCACTTTATAGAATAGAGCAGCAGAGGGTAGTAGCAAATCGACCAGCAACTGACTGGAGCTACTGGTCAGTGCAATATGGAAAAAGTTATACAGAGGCTGGAGACATCGTTAGCAACATCAGCAGGACAGCAGGGGCCAGAGAGGTCAGACCAGAACAGGGCTGGAGCAGCTGTAACAGACAGGCCAGCAGGATGCAAAGAGGCAGAGCAGTAAATTCACCGCTCACAGTTCACAGCAGAGTCAACACCCGACAGCATCACTGAAGGCATCAGAGGCACGTCAGTAGTACAGCCAGGGTCTAACAGCTCGGTCAGAGCAGCGGAGCCACAGAAACAGGTAAGCCGACGGCGTGGAGGGAACAGACCATCTGACTCAGAGCTCACAGCTGAGGCTTCCAGCCTGTGCTCACGGCCGTCCTCTCACACTGGAAAGCAGCTTGTTACCACAGGGGGCCTGGAGAGCTGAGTTGCTGACAGCTTTGCAAACTTCCTCCTGTCCGAGCAGTGTAATGTATGAGATATATATATATCTATATATATATCTCTTATATCTCATATATATATATCTCATATATATATATATATATATATAATCTCATATATATATATATATATATATATATATATATAATCTCATATATATATATATCTCATATATATATATATATCTCATATATATATATATATCTCATATATATATATATATCTCATATATATATATATATCTCATATATATATATATATATATATCTCATATATATATATATATCTCATATATATATATATATATATATCTCATATATATATATATATATATCTCATATATATATATATATATATCTCATATATATATATATCTCATATATATATATATATATCTCATATATATATATATATATATATATATATATATCTCATATATATATATATATATATATATATATATCTCATATATATATATATATATATATATATATCTCATATATATATATATATATATATATATATATATCTCATATATATATATATATATATATATATATCTCATATATATATATATATATATATATATATATCTCATATATATATATATATATATATATCTCATATATATATCTCATATATATATATATATATATATATATATCTCATATATATATATATATATCTCATATATATATATATCTCATATATATATATATATATCTCATATATATATATATATATATCTCATATATATATATATATCTCATATATATCTCATATATATATATATATCTCATATATATATATCTCATATATATATATATATATCTCATATATATATATCTCATATATATATATATATCATATATATATATATCTATCTCATATATATATACAGTGAAGGAAATAAGTATTTGATCCCTTGCTGATTTTGTAAGTTTGCCCACTGTCAAAGACATGAACAGTCTAGAATTTTTAGGCTAGGTTAATTTTACCAGTGAGAGATAGATTATATATATATAAAAAACAAAAAATCACATTGTCAAAATTATATATATTTATTTGCATTGTGCACAGAGAAATAAGTATTTGATCCCCTACCAACCATTAAGAGTTCAGCCTCCTCCAGACCAGTTACATGCTCCAAATCAACTTGGTGCCTGCATTAAAGACAGCTGTCTTAAATGGTCACCTGTATAAAAGACTCCTGTCCACAGACTCAATGAATCCGTCTGACTTTAACCTCTACAACATGGGCAAGACCAAAGAGCTTTCTAAGGATGTCAGGGACAAGATCATAGACCTGCACAAGGCTGGAATGGGCTACAAAACCATAAGTAAGACACTGGGTGAGAAGGAGACAACTGTTGGTGCAATAGTAATAAAATGGAAGACATACAAAATGACTGTCAATCGACATCGATCTGGGGCTCCATGCAAAATCTCACCTCGTGGGGTATCCTTGATCCTGAGGAAGGTGAGAGCTCAGCCGAAAACTACACGGGGGGAACTTGTTAATGATCTCAAGGCAGCTGGGACCACAGTCACCATGAAAACCATTGGTAACACATTACGCCGTAATGGATTAAAATCCTGCAGTGCCCGCAAGGTCCCCCTGCTCAAGAAGGCACATGTACAGGCCCGTCTGAAGTTTGCAAATGAACATCTGGATGATTCTGAGAGTGATTGGGAGAAGGTGCTGTGGTCAGATGAGACTAAAATTGAGCTCTTTGGCATTAACTCAACTCGCCGTGTTTGGAGGAAGAGAAATGCTGCCTATGACCCAAAGAACACCGTCCCCACTGTCAAGCATGGAGGTGGAAACATTATGTTTTGGGGGTGTTTCTCTGCTAAGGGCACAGGACTACTTCACCGCATCAATGGGAGAATGGATGGAACCATGTACCGTCAAATCCTGAGTGACAACCTCCTTCCCTCCACCAGGACATTAAAAATGGCTCATGGCTGGGTCTTCCATCACGACAATGACCCAAAACATACAGCCAAGGCAACAAAAGAGTGGCTCAAAAAGAAGCACATTAAGGTCATGGAGTGGCCTAGCCAGTCTCCAGACCTTAATCCCATTTAAAACTTATGGAGGAAGCTGAAGATCCGAGTTGCCAAGCGACATCTTAATGATTTACAGATGATCTGCAAAGAGGAGTGGGCCAAAATTCCATCTAACATGTGTGCAAACCTCATCATCAACTACAAAAAATGTCTGACTGCTGTGCTTGCCAACAAGGGTTTTGCCACCAAGTATTAAGTCTTGTTTGCCAAAGGGATCAAATACTTATTTCTCTGTGCACAATCCAAATAAATATATATAATTTTGACTATATATATATATATATATATATATATATATATATATATATATATCATATATATCTCTCATATATATCATATATATATATATATATATATATATATATATCTCATATATATCTCTCATATATATATATATATCTCATATATATATATATCTCATATATATCTCTCATATATATATATATATATGTATCTCATATATATCTCTCATATATATATATATCTCATATATATATATATATATATCTCTCATATATATATATATATATATATATCTCATATATATCTCATATATATATATATCTCATATATATATATATATATATATATCTCATATATATATATATATATATATATATATATATATGAGATATATCTCTATCTCTGATATATATATATATATATATATATATATATATATATATATATATACACATATACACAGGGGCGTAACTAGGAAAGACTGGGCCCCATAGCAAACTTTTGACTGGGGCCCCCCCTCCCCTGGGTGTCACACAACCCCCCCCCCTTGTAGATAGTGCCTTTTTTACAAACCCCCCCTTTTGATAACGCCATACTGACCCCCTGTAGACAACGCCATACAGCCCCCCTGTAGATAACGCCATACAGATCCCCCCTGTAGATAACGCCATACAGCCCTTTGTAGATATCTACAGAGTGGGCTGTATGGCGTTATCTACGGGGGGGACTGTATGGCGTTATCTACGGGGGGACTGTATGGCGTTATCTACGGGGGGACTGTATGGCGTTATCTACGGGGGGACTGTATGGCGTTATCTACGGGGGGACTGTATGGCGTTATCTACGGGGGGACTGTATGGCGTTATCTACGGGGGGACTGTATGGCGTTCCCTACAGGGGGGGACTGTATGGCGTTCCCTACAGGGGGGGCTGTATGGCGCTATCTACAGGGGGGACTGTATGGTGTTCCCTACAGGGGGGGACTGTATGGCGTTCCCTACAGGGGGGGCTGTATGGCGCTATCTACAGGGGGGGGCTGTATGGCGCTATCTACAGGGGGGGCTGTATGGCGCTATCTACATTGGGGGGCTGTATGGCGCTATCTACAGAGGGGGCTGTATGGCGCTATCTACAGGGGGGCTGTATGGCGCTATCTACAGGGGGACTGAAAAGCGCTATCTACAGGGGGAACTGTATGGCGCTATCTACAGAGGGGGCTGTATGGCGTTATCTACGGGGGGGGGGGCTGTATGTCGTTTCCTACAGAGGGGGCTGTCTGGCGTTATCTACAGGGGGGACTGTATGGCGTTACCTACAGGGAGTCTGTATGGCGTTCCCTACAGGGGGGGTCTGTAGGGAACGCCATACAGCCCCCCTGTAGGGAACGCCATACAGCGCCCCCCCCCTGTAGGGAATGCCATACAGCGTTCCCCCCCTGTAGGGAACGCCATACAGCGTCCCCCCCCCCTGTAGGGAATGCCATACAGCGTTCCCCCCCCCCTGTAGGGAACGCCATACAGCATCCCCCCCCCCTGTAGTGAACGCCATACAGCATCCCCCCTCCCAAAAAAATGCGACCTACAGTGTGTCCTAATAAAAGACATGTATCCCCTATCCACAGGAGAGGGGATACATGTGTGATCGCTGGCAGCGATAGGGAGAACGGGGGACCGAAAGTCCCCCTGAAGTTCTCCATGACTAACCTCTGACTTCCGGCGTCTGCGCAGCTCTGTAGAAATGAATGGAGCGCTGGTCACGCATGCGCACAAGCGGGACCGGCGCTCCATTCATTTATACGGAGCTGCCGACACAGACCCCGGATGTCCGAGGTTTGTGATGGAGAACTTCAGGGGACTTTCAGTCCCCTGTTCTCCCTATCGCTGCCAGCGATCACACATGTATCCCCTGTCCTGTGGATAGGGGATACATGTCTTTTGCTTAATGGCAGAGCAGGGAGATACCTCCCTGCTCTGCCGTACTGTTCAGTGGCGTCCCGCTGTAGCAGCCATAGCGGCTGCTAGCGGAGCCTCCGGCCATGGTGGGGGCCCGCTACTGCTGCTACGGCGGTAGTTACGCCACTGCATATACACACTACCGTTCAAAAGTTTAGAGTCACTTAGAAATTTCCTTATTTTTGAAAGAAAAGCACAGTTTTTTCAATGAAGATAACATTAAATTAATCAGAAATACACTCTATACATTGTTAATGTGCTAAATTACTATTCTAGCTGCAAACGTCTTGTTTTTAATGCAATATCTACATAGGTGTATAGAGGCACATTTCCAGCAACCATCACTCCAGTGTTCTAATGGTACTGTAACGGATCTGCCAGGCACAGTTTCGGGGTTAACGCCCATAGATAATCAGTCTGCACCTGCTTCTATGTCTGTGAGACTGACTCCATCTTCCACCACTCAGGGTGGCAGGCTTAGGAGTGGGAGAACCTATCACAGCATGGCCAGACGGAGCTAGCTCCTGCCCTCTGTCTATTTATACCTGCCTTTCCTGTTCCTCCTTGCTTGTGATTTCTTCTCGTTTGGTTTCCTGGCCCTGCTGCAGCTTCTTGTACTATTATCCTTGCTTCATATTGACCCCGGCTTGCTGACTACTCTCCTGCTCTGCGTTTGGTACCTCGTACACTCCTGGTTTGACTCGGCTTGTTCACTTCTCTTGTTGCTCACGGTGTTGCCGTGGGCAACTGCTCCTTTCTCCCCCTAGCTCTGTGTACCCTTGTCTGTTTGTCTGTCGTGCACTTATTGAGCGTAGGGACCGTCGCCCAGTTGTACCCCGTCGCCTAGGGCGGGTCGTTGCAAGTAGGCAGGGACTGAGTGGCGGGTAGATTAGGGCTCACTTGTCTGTCTCCCCACCCCCGTCATTACATAATCACAAGCCCATACCTAGTCTACCCTGGTCCCTGACACCACTATGGACCCCCTTGAGACCCTGGCTCAGCAAATGCAGGGTCTCTCCCTACAGGTCCAGGCCCTGGCTCAGAGGGTCAACCAGCCTGATGCTACCATGGTAGTCCCCCTCACCTCACCTCTTGAACCCCACCTCAAGTTGCCCGACCGGTTCTCAGGGGACCGGAAGACTTTTCTCTCCTTTCGGGAGAGTTGTAGGCTCTATTTTAGTTTAAAGCCCCACTCCTCAGGTTCTGAGAGCCAGCGGGTGGGTATAATTATGTCCCGGCTCCAGGAAGGGCCCCAAGAATGGGCCTTCTCCTTGGCTCCTGACGCCCCTGAACTTTCCTCCGTTGATCTTTTCTTTTCTGCTCTCGGACTCATCTATGACGAGACTGACAAGACTGCTTTTGCCGAGAGTCAGCTGGTGACCTTACGTCAGGGTAAGAGACCTGTTGAGGAGTATTGCTCTGACTTTAGGAAGTGGTGCGTAGCTTCTCGGTGGAATGACCCTGCCTTAAGGTGCCAGTTTAGGTTGGGTCTGTCGAATGCCCTGAAAGACCTTCTAGTTAGTTATCCCTCTTCTGACTCCCTAGACCAGGTTATGGCTTTAGCGGTACGACTTGACCGACGTCTCAGGGAACGACGACTTGAACGTCTTGATGTTTTCTCCTCTGACTCCCCCATGATGCCTCCCGAGGTTCCGTTGCTTCGTTCCTCCCCGGAAGACTCGGAGGTACCTATGCAACTCGGGGCCTCCGTGTCCCCCCAACAACGTAGAGATTTCCGCAGGAAGAATGGTCTCTGCTTCTACTGTGGGGATGACAAGCATCAAGTGAACAACTGTCCTAAGCATAAGAATGCAGCCGGAGAACTTTCGCGCCTAAGTGATCATCGGGGAGGTCACTTGGGCGCACAGGTATTTCCCGTAAATATGAAACGTAATAAAATCTTGCTTCCCTTTCAGGTCTCTTTTGGTGGTAAGTCTGCTACCGGCAGTGCCTTTGTGGATTCAGGGTCTTCTGCTAATATCATGTCTGTGGAATTTGCTATGTCTCTAGCTATGCCTTTGATTGATTTGCCTAAACCTGTCCCGGTAGTGGGTATCGACTCCACTCCTCTTGCTAATGGTTATTTTACACAGCATACCCCTGTTTTTGAACTCCTTGTTGGCTCCATGCCTCTGGAGCAGTGCTCTGTACTGTTAATGCAGGGATTATCGTCCGATTTGGTTTTAGGCCTTCCCTGGTTGCAGTTGCATAATCCCACGTTTGACTGGAATTCTGGGGACCTTACCAAGTGGGGTAATGAATGCTTGACGTCATGTTTTTCTGTTAATTCTATTTCTCCCCCTGAGGAGGTGAACACGCTACCTGAGTTTGTTCAGGACTTCGCAGATGTTTTCTCTAAGGAGGCCTCCGAAGTGTTACCTCCTCATAGAGAATATGATTGCGCAATCAATTTGGTACCAGGAGCTAAGCTCCCTAAGGGTAGGATATTTAATCTCTCTTGTCCCGAACGTGAAGCCATGAGAGAGTATATGCAGGAATGCCTGGCCAAGGGTTACATTCGCCCCTCTACTTCTCCGGTAGGTGCTGGCTTCTTCTTCGTAGGGAAGAAGGATGGTGGTCTTAGGCCATGCATTGACTACCGAAGCTTTAATAAGGTCACTGTAAGGAACCAGTATCCCCTTCCTCTGATTCCTGATCTCTTTAATCAGGTTCAGGGGGCCCAATGGTTCTCTAAGTTTGATCTACGGGGGGGGGGGGGGCTTATAACCTTATCCGCATCAAAGAGGGGGATGAGTGGAAGACTGCGTTTAACACGCCCGAAGGTCATTTCGAATACCTCGTCATGCCCTTTGGGTTGTGTAATGCTCCCGCGGTCTTCCAGAATTTCATAAATGAGATTTTAAGAGACTACCTGGGGGTATTTCTTGTAGTGTACCTTGATGACATACTTGTGTTTTCCAAGGACTGGTCCTCCCACATTGAGCATGTCAGGAAGGTGCTCCAGGTCCTTCGAGAAAACAAACTGTTTGCGAAGACCGAAAAATGTGTGTTTGGGGTGCAGGAGATACCATTTTTGGGCCAAATCCTCACTCCTCATGAATTCCGCACGGTCCCTGCCAAGGTCCAGGCTGTGGCGGAATGGGTCCAACCTGCCTCCCTGAAGGCGTTACAGTGCTTCCTGGGGTTCGCTAATTATTACAGGAGGTTTATTGCTAACTTCTCGGTCATCGCTAAGCCTCTTACGGATCTCACTCGCAAAGGCGCTGATCTCCTCCACTGGCCTCCTGAGGCTGTCCAGGCTTTTGAGGTCCTTAAGAAGTGCTTTATCTCGGCCCCGGTGCTGATTCAGCCCAACCAAATGGAGCCATTTATCGTGGAGGTTGACGCGTCCGAGGTGGGAGTGGGGGCTGTCTTGTCCCAGGGTACCAGGTCCCTCACCTATCTCCATCCCTGTGCCTACTTCTCCAGGAAGTTTTCACCCACTGAGAGTAACTATGATATTGGCAACCGCGAACTCTTAGCCATTAAATGGGCATTTGAAGAGTGGCGCCACTTCCTGGATGGGGCTAGGCACCAGGTAACGGTCCTTACCGACCACAAGAATCTGGTTTTCCTAGAATCTGCCCGGAGGCTAAACCCGAGACAAGCTCGATGGGCGTTATTTTTTACCAGATTCAACTTTGTGGTTACCTATAGGGCTGGGTCTAAAAATGTTAAGGCTGATGCACTGTCACGTAGCTTCATGGCCAGCCCTCCTTCGGAGGAAGATCCTGCTTGTATTTTGCCTCCAGGTATAATCATTTCCGCTATTGATTCTGATTTAGTCTCTGAAATTGCGGCTGATCAAGGTTCAGCTCCCAGGAGCCTTCCTGAGAACAAGCTGTTTGTTCCCCTGCAATTCCGGCTAAGGGTACTTAGGGAAAATCATGACTCTGCACTATCTGGCCATCCAGGCATCCTGGGTACCAAGCACCTCATTGCCAGAAACTATTGGTGGCCTGGGTTGCCTAAAGACGTTAAGGCCTACGTCGCCGCTTGTGAAGTTTGTGCTAGGTCCAAGACTCCCAGGTCCCGACCAGCGGGCTTACTATGTTCTTTGCCCATTCCCCAGAGACCTTGGACACATATCTCCATGGATTTTATCATCGATTTGCCTCCATCTCAAGGCAAGTCGGTGGTGTGGGTTGTAGTAGACCTCTTCAGTAAGATGTGCCATCTTGTGCCCCTCAAGAAACTACCCAATGCTAAGATGTTAGCTACCTTGTTTGTCAAACACATCCTGCATCTCCATGGGGTCCCTGTCAATATTGTTTCTGATAGAGGGGTACAATTTGTTTCATTGTTTTGGAGAGCCTTCTGTAAAAAGTTGGAGATTGATCTGTCCTTCTCCTCTGCCTTCCATCCTGAAACTAATGGCCAAACTGAGAGGACTAATCAGTCTCTAGAACAATATTTAAGGTGTTTTATCTCTGACTGTCAATATGATTGGGTCTCATTCATTCCCTTCGCCGAATTTTCCCTTAATAACCGGGTCAGTAACTCTTCAGGGGTCTCCCCTTTTTCTGTAATTTTGGGTTTAATCCACGGTTCTCTTCCGTTTCACCTGGTAGTTCCAACAATCCCGAGGTAGAGGTCGTTCATCGGGAACTGTGCACAGTCTAAGCTCAGGTTCAGAAGAACCTAGAGGCGTCCCAGAGCATGCAAAAAACTCAGGCAGATAGAAAACGTTCTGCTAACCACTTGTTTATGGTCGGGGATCTGGTGTGGCTATCGTCTAAAAATTTGCGCCTTAAGGTCCCGTCCAAGAAGTTTGCTCCCCGGTTTATACAAGGTCATTGAAGTCCTCAATCCTATCTCCTTCCGACTGGAGTTGCCCCCATCTTTTCGAGTACACGACGTGTTCCATGCCTCCCTCCTTAAACGCTGCTCCCCGTCCTTGGCTCCCTCGAGGAAACCTCCGGTCCCTGTTCTCACCCCTAAGGGGGCAGAATTCGAGGTGGCCAAGATTGTGGACAGCAGGATGGTCCAAGGCTCCCTCCAGTACCTGGTCCATTGGAGAGGATACGGGCCTGAGGAGAGGACTTGGGTACCCGCTCGGGATGTTCACGCTGGGATATTGGTCAGGAGGTTTCACCTTCGTTTCCCCAGTAAACCAGGTCCACTTAGAAAGGGTCCGGTGGCCCCTCATAAAAGGGGGGGTACTGTAACGGATCTGCCAGGCACAGCTTCGGGGTTAACGCCCATAGATAATCAGTCTGCACCTGCTTCTATGTCTGTGAGACTGACTCCATCTTCCACCACTCAGGGTGGCAGGCTTAGGAGTGGGAGAACCTATCACAGTCTGGCCAGACGGAGCTAGCTCCCGCCCTCTGTCTATTTATACCTGCCTTTCCTGTTCCTCCTTGCTTGTGATTTCTTCTCGTTTGGTTTCCTGGCCCTGCTGCAGCTTCTTGTACTATTGTCCTTGCTTCATATTGACCCCGGCTTGCTGACTACTCTCCTGCTCTGCGTTTGGTACCTCGTACACTCCTGGTTTGACTCGGCTTGTTCACGTCTCTTGTTGCTCACGGTGTTGCCGTAGGCAACTGCCCCTTTCTCCCCCTAGCTCTGTGTACCCTTGTCTGTTTGTCTGTCGTGCACTTATTGAGCGTAGGGACCGTCGCCCAGTTGTACCCCGTCGCCTAGGGCGGGTCGTTGCAAGTAGTCAGGGACTGAGTGGCGGGTAGATTAGGGCTTACTTGTCTGTCTCCCCACCCCCGTCATTACAGGTACATTGTGTTTGCCAACTGTGTTAGAAGGCTAATGGATGATTAGAAAACACTTGAAAACCCTTGTGCAATTATGTTAGCACCGCTGTAAACAGTTTTGCTGTTTAGAGGAGCTATAAAACTGACCTTCCTTTGAGCTAGTTGAGAATCTGGAGCATTACATTTGTGGGTTCGATTAAACTCTCCAAATGGCTAGAAAAAGAGAGCTTTCATGTGAAACTCGACAGTCTATTCTTGTTCTTAGAAATTAAGGCTATTCCAAGCGAGAAATTGCCAAGAAATTGAAGATTTCCTACAACAGTGTGTACTACTCCCTTCAGAGGACAGCACAAACAGGCTCTAACCAGAGTAGAAAGAGAAGTGGGAGGCCGCGCTGCACAACTGAGCAACAAGACAAGTACATTAGAGTCTCTAGTTTGAGAAATAGACGCCTCACAGGTCCTCAACTGGCAGCTTCATTAAATAGTACCCGCAAAACGCCAGTGTCAACGTCTACAGTGAAGAGGCGACTCCGGGATGCTGGCCTTCAGGGCAGAGTGGCAAAGAAAAAGCCATATCTGAGACTGGCTAATAAAAGGAAAAGATTAATATGGGCAAAAGCACACAGACATTGGACAGAGGAAGATTGGAAAAAAGTGTTATGGACAGATGAATCGAAGTTTGAGGTGTTTCGATCACACAGAAGAACATTTGTGAGACGCAGAACAACTGAAAAGATGCTGGAAGAGTGCCTGACGCCATCTGTCAAGCATGGTGGAGGTAATGTGATGGTCTGGGGTTGCTTTGGTGCTGGTAAAGTGGGAGATTTGTACAAGGTAAAAGGGATTTTGAATAAGGAAGGCTATCACTCCATTTTGCAATGCCATGCCATACCCTGTGGACAGCGCTTGATTGGAGCCAGTTTCATCCTACAACAGGACATTGACCCAAAGCACACCTCAAAATTATGCAAGAACTATTTAGGGAAGAAGCAGGAAGCTGGCATTCTATCTGTAATGGAGTGGCCAGCGCAGTCACCAGATCTCAACCCCATAGAGCTGTTGTGGGAGCAGCTTGACCGTATGGTACGCAAGAAGTGCCCATCAAGCCAATCCAACTTGTGGGACGGGCTTCTGGAAGCATGGGGTGAAATTTCTCCCGATTAACTCAGCAAATTAACAGCTAGAATGCCTCTCATACCACTTCCGGCATGACGTAGCCACGTCAAGACGTGCTGGCCGCCTCTCTCCTGCACCTCGCCTCGATGCCCTATCGTTGTATTGAAGATGCCGATGTTTAGGCGCACCCTGCCTGCTTGACTCCACTGACTATACTGCTCGGACAGGAGGAAGTTTGCAAAGCTGTCAGCAACTTAGCTTCTCTCCAGGCCCCCTGTGGTAACAAGCTGCTTTCCAGTGTGAGAGGACGGCCGTGAGCACAGGCTGGAAGCCTCAGCTGTGAGCTCTGAGTCAGCTGGTCCGTTCCCTCCACCCTGTCGGCTTATCTGTTTCTGTGGCTCCGCTGCTCTGACCGAGCTGTTAGACCCTGGCTGTACTACTGACGTCCCTCCGATGCCTTCAGTGATGCTGTCGGGTGTTGACTCTGCTGTGAACTGTGAGCGGTGAATTGACTGCTCTGTCTCTTTGCATCCTGCTGGCCTGTCTGTTACAGCTGCTCCAGCCCTGTTCTGGACTGACCTCTCTGGCCCCTGCTGTCCTTCTGATGTTGCTAACGATGTCTCCAGCCTCTGTATAACTTTTTTCATATTGCACTGACCGGTAGCTCCAGTTAGTTGCTGGTCGATTTGCTACTCCCCTCTGCTGCTGCCTGCTGCACTATTCTATAAAGTGAACTCGGCTGCTTGCAGTCGGCTGTCCAGAATGGATTTTCACCCCTGGCGTTGAGAATAGGAGGATTATCCCCTGAGGTTCTATGCGTGGAGGGGTAAGATGCGGGACTTCTGCAAAGCACTATTTTGATATGATTTGTTATGTGGTTCTCATTTATAATTAATTGTATTGACGGCAGTGTATTGTCTTGGGTAACCCTCAGGTTTATCCAAAGAACCAATCTATTTTGAAGTATTATTTCTGTCTGAACTCTTTCTATAAAGTCTGTGATTATGCCACCGAAAGGTTCACAGAGAAGCTCACTTGGGGGCAAATCCCCAAAAGCCGCTGGGGGCAGAGGTGATCTCAATAATAAACTTGAGACAATATGGAAATCCCCCTCTGTTAAAACGAGTTTGGCCGAGAAGGGCTTAAAGGGGGCAGGGAGGAGTGAGGAACCCCCTGGCTGCCAAGAAACCTCAGTACCGACAGGAACTCTGGGAGATCCAGGAGGCATGCTGGTGGAAATTCTAGTAGCTGTTACAAGATCCAACTCCTGTTTGGAGGACCTGACAGAACAGATGGGGACAGTTCAGTCCGAGATGGTACTGATGAGGAATGACCTTAAGAATATCCGGGAGAAACAACTAGAAGCTGAATGCAAAATTAACAACATGGAGAAAGAAGTTAAGGAGGCGAAGAAGGGATTAGCAGGAGCTTTAATTGAGATGGAGATTTTGAAAAACAAAATGGTGGATATGGAGGACAGATCCCGACGCTCTAACATCAGGATGGTGGGCTGCCCGGAGGGGCAGGATGAAAGGGATCTGGCGGAAGGGATACAAAAGTGGCTTGGGCGTCTTCTTGGAGAGCGGATTCTCTCCAAAGTCTTTCAATAGAGATAGCTCATAGAGTCCCAGCCAAAAGACCTGTCCCGGACGCCCACCCACGCACCATTTTGATGAAGCTTCTTTGTTCAAGAGACCGGGACATTATTCTGAGGAGTACAAGAGAGCTGGGCACACTGATGTTTAATGGGGCAGAGGTGGCACTATATCCGGACTATTCATATGAAACCCAAAAGAAAAGGAGTAGCTATAAGGCAATCAAGAAACGGCTGATTTCGGCCGGTCTGGCGTATTCATTATTGTTTCCTGCAAAACTCCGGGTTATATACCAAGAAAAAACATTCTTTTTTGATTCAGCGGAGAAAGTTGGGGTCTGGCTGGACTCCAAGGGTTTGGGTTGAGTTGGGTACTATCTGTGCATCGGGGTGATTGGGGAGAGTGAGGTGTGATCTAGGAAGGGAGCTGCGATCTGAATTATCGCAGGTCATTAGAGGAATGGGTGGTCAGTGGGGAGGTCGTGGAGGGGGCGGAAAGAATGGAGGTTGCTTTTGTTCTGTTTTTTTAATTCTTTTTTCTGGCCCTTTTTTTTTTTTTTAAATTCCAATTTTTTTCAAATTTTTTTTTTTTCTCTTTTTTTCACCTTCTCTTTTCTTACTATAAATGGCAGTGACTAAAATAATGGTTTGGAATATAAGAGGTTTGGCAGACATAATTAAGAGGGTGGTGGTCTTTGATATTATTAATAAACATCTCCCAGAAATTATTTGTTTATTGGAAACTCATTTAACTGCGCAACGTAAGTCATGGGTTAGTAGGGGTTGGGTGGGTCAGGAGTTTCACTCTTATTTTTCCACTTTTTCTCGTGGGGTCACCGTCTTGATTCATAATAAAATTAATTTTCAGGTCTCCTCAAAGTGGATAGATAGGGATAGAAGGTTTGTTTTTTTGTATGGAGAGCTGGAGCGGCGTACTTGCCTTCTGGCTTTTGTTTATATCCCCCTTTCTCATTAGATGTTTTAAGTAATCTGGTAAAGTTTAGGAATGATCATGAGGGCTGTCCGATGTTGGTTATTGGTGATTTGAATAACGTTATGGATAGTCGTATGGATCGGTTTAGCCTTCAGGGGGTTCAGACTGGCAGGAGTCAGGGGAAATCTCGGCTTGCAATATTCTGTGAGGAGGTAGGATTATCAGACGTTTGGAGGATGAAATATCATGACAAGAAGGATTTCTCGTGTTTTAGTCGTTCTTTGAACGTTATGTCTAGGATTGACTTGGCTTTGGCTAATGATTTCTTCTTGCCGGATATTGATAAGATGACATATGAACCACACACAGTCTCTGACTACTCTCCAGTTGTGGTTACCATTCGGAATGGTTCTGGAACTGTTGTAGACTCCTTGCCTAGGTTTAAACTTAATGCACATTGGTTTTCGATAATCCAAGATCATGACGAGATTAAACAAGAGCTGGCTATGTTTTTGGATATTAATTTGAAATCGGCCCATATTCACTTTGTCTGGGATGCCTTTAAGGCATATATAAGAGGCTTGTTTAGATACAAAATCCAGCACCTGCGTAAAAACTTTTCTAAAGAGGAAACTAGATTGAGAGATGAATCTTCTCATGCGGAGAGAGAGTTCACCGTCGATCCGACTGTGCTGAACCAACAATTATATAAAACCCAACAAAGCTATAAGGAATTTCTGTTTAATAAAGCCTAGCAGAGGATCTTCTTCTCTGGGCAAAAGTATTTCTGTGAGTCTGGGAAACCAGGTAAATTTCTGGCATCTATTGTCCAGAATCAAAAAGGTAATCATAATATCTCAGTGATCAGGACTCGCCTGGGCACTCTCTCTAATAAATCACGTTGTACAAAAGGAATTTAACTCTTTTTTTCTGAGGTCTATACCTCCACACTGCTTGAGGATGATGCGTCCATAGACGAATTTTTGGGTGGTCTGAATTTTGAAAGATTGACGGAGGTGCAGAGGGTACAATTGGATGCCCCCCTGACAGTTGAGGAAGTGAGGGAGGCACTTGGGTCGATTGCAGGGGACTCCTCGCCCGGTCAGGATGGATTACCTTTTGAGCTGTACAGACGTTATGGAGAGTTGCTCCTCCCCTGTCTTTTGGAAGTCTTTAAGGAGTCATATGCGATAGGGGGAGTATCTAGATCTATGTCGGAAGCCACGATTGTATTGATTCCTAAGAAGAACAAGGATTTGACGGATACAGGGTCGTACAGGCCCATATCTTTATTAAATACAGATGTGAAGCTGTTAGCTAAGGTGTTGGCAAGGAGGCTACAGCAGGTGATCCCAGGAATCATTCACCCAGATCAGAACGGTTTTATTCCGGGTCGAAGTACTAGTAATTGTCTGCATAGACTGTACACTAATATACAAATGGGAGAGGGGGAGCTCCGCTCCATCCTGTCTTTAGACACTATCAAGGCATTTGACAGGGTGGAGTGGCGGTTCCTATGGAGAGTAATGACAAGGTTTGGCATAGGGGATACATTTATAAATTGGGTTAAAATAATGTATTCTGCCCCATTGGCCAGGGTAAATGTAAATGGTGAACTATCTGAAACAATTATGTTACATAGTTACATAGTTTGTACGGTTGAAAAAAGACACATGTCCATCAAGTTCAACCAAGGGATGGGAAAGGGGAAGTAAATGTCTACACATAGCAGTTAATATTTTTTTGTTCTAGGAAATTATCTAAGCCTTTTTTAAAGCCATCTACTGTCCCTGCTGCGACCAGCTCCTGCGGTAGGCTATTCCATAGATTCACAGTTCTCACAGCAAAGAAGCCTTGTCGCCTCTGCAGGTTGAACCTTTTTTTCTCCAGACGGAGGGAGTGCCCCCTTGTTTTTTGAGGGGGTTTTACATGGAACAGGATTTCACATTTTTTGTATGCGCCATTCATATATTTATATAAGTTAATCATGTCCCCCCTTAGTCGTCTTTTCTCAAGGCTAAATAGGTTTAGTTCTTTTAATCTTTCCTCATAGCTTCGTTGCTCTTCTTTGTATTTTTTCCAACTCCAGGGCATCCTTTCTATGAACTGGAGCCCAGAACTGGACTGCATATTCTAGATGAGGCCTCACTAATGCTTTGTAAAGTGGTAATATTACATCCCTGTCCCGCGAGTCCATGCTTCTTTTTATACATGACAATATTTTGCTGGCCTTTGAAGCAGCTGATTGACACTGCATGCTGAAATTTAGTTTATGATTTACAAGTACACCCAGATCCTTCTCAATAATTGACTCCCCCAGTGTAGCTCCCCCTAGGACATATGATGCATGCAGGTTTTTCGTACCCAGATGCATAACTTTACATTTATCTACATTAAACTTCATTTGCCAAGTGGACGCCCAAACACTTAGTTTGTTTAAATCTGCCTGCAATTCACAAACATCTTCCATAGTCTGAACTATATTGCATAGCTTGGTGTCATCTGCAAAAATAGAAATAGTGCTATTAATCCCATCCTCTATATCATTAATAAATAAGTTGAATAATAGTGGTCCCAGCACTGAACCCTGGGGTACACCACTTATAACCGGGGACCATTCAGAGTAGGAATCATTGACCACAACTCTCTGGATACGGTCCTTGAGCCAATTCTCAATCCAATTACAAACTATAGTTTCTAAACCTATAGTCCTTAATTTACCCATTAGATGTCTATGAGGGACAGTGTCAAATGCCTTTGCAAAGTCCAAAAACACTATATCCACAGCGGCCCTTCTGTCTAGGCTTCAGCGGTAAATATGTGAAAGTGATTTTTTTCCTTTGAGAAAGTACTAATAAATAATCAATTACCCTGTGAGATTCCAATTGAATCCATGCTACATCAATTTGCTTACATGCGTGCTGAATCTGGTAATATCTAAATAAATACTTCTCTTCAATATGATACCATTCTTTCAAGTTATCAAAAGTGACTATTTGTTTATCCATGTTGTCTCGGGGAACACGGCAGGGTTGCCCCCTCTTTCCGCTTCTATTTGCTATTTTTATAGAACCATTAAAGAGATTAAGGGATGCGGCTGTGGTGGGGAAGGGGATAAAATGGTTCTGTATGCTGATGATATTTTATTGTGCTTGAAAGAAACCCCAACTTCCGTTCATAGAACGATGCAGGTACTGGAGACCTATGGTAGATTTTCGGGTCTTAGAATCAATTGGTCCAAGTCATGTCTTCTCCCATTGGATCAGGAACAGGACTCCCCTTTTGGAGATCTTACTATCCTAAGATTGGGCCAGCCATTTGAATATCTGGGTATAACTGTCTCAGGAGTTGTTGAGAGATTTAGTGCCTTGAATATGCTACCAGTGATCAAGAAGGTCAGATCAAAAATAGCGATATGGCAGAAACTTCCCTTATCCAGGGCTGATAGGATTGGTCTGGTTAAAATGGTGGTGCTCCCACAGGTCTTATATGTACTGACCGCAACACCAGTGTGGATAGACCACAATACATTTAAGATGTTGGAATCTTTACTAAATGAATTGATTTGGGGAAGAAAACGTGTTAGGATGAAACAGGTTTATTTGTGCAAGAATACGTCTGAAGGGGGGCTATCCTTTCCTTACTTCCGGGGGTACCTTGTGGCCGCCGGATTGAGGCTTCTGATTCAATGGGAGAAGGACCCGGCCCTCAGGAGGTTGCTTGATTCAGTGGGAAAGAAAGCTGGAAATATTTTTGAGTTATTGGAGACAGGTCTACTGGAGATGGAACCACTGAATAAATGGCCCCTGAGTCTGATGTTGTCCCGTTCATGGCGAGCACTAAGAGAGATGTTAGGTTTTAAAGGAATTCTCAAGTTTACTCCAATTTGGGATAATTATAATTTTAGAGAATTTGGGACAATTCCGGATATAAATTTCTGGAAAAATAGAGGGATTTTTTTAAATCTCACAGACTATTATGGATAAACAAATAGTCACTTTTGATAACTTGAAAGAATGGTATCGTATTGAAGAGAAGTATTTATTTAGATATTACCAGATTCAGCACGCATGTAAGCAAATTGATGTAGCATGGATTCAATTGGAATCTCACAGGGTAATTGATTATTTATTAGTACTTTCACAAAGGAAAAAAATCACTTTCACATATTTACCGCTCTATTATGAGCACATTTGGAAAGCAAATTCACTTTAGAGCACAAGCCAAATGGGAAAGAGATCTAGGACCAAAGGATGAATCTCACTGGGATCATTGTTATAGGAGTATTAGGTCAAGTACACTCAAAATAATGTGTAGTAGAAAAAAACTTCTTTATTGACAAATAGAAACACAAACAGTTAAAAATGAGTCATACAATGTAAAAAAGGCGTCAGCCCTTACAAGATACATGAAAAGATACTGGGGCATAATAATATGTCATAAGGACCCAAGGTTAGATATTAATGTCAGTGGCAAGCTGAATATATATAACATGTATAGAAAAAATATATATAAATGTAAAGTGCTAATGCATAAAGATGAAGTGCTTCCGGTGTGAAAAACACCATTTGCTGGTATCAGAGAATATGACCAGCAAAAGTAATTTATAAAACAGAATAGTACAACTAGGACTGATGTATAGAAAGTACAGCCTGGAGCTCAATGACAAAGCAGCCACATAAGTTCAGTACATAAATAGTGGTACGTACCCGGATTCATGTAACCGCATGGAGGAGACGCCAGACCCGACGCACGTTTCGGCAAATGCCTTCGTCCGGGGGTGGCGTCTTCCCAGCGGGACCCTCCCTTATATGCTGGCGTAATTAAAGAAAATTGGTATCAGTGTGGGTGGTATGAGAGGTTTTGCTGGCGACAAGCCGGGGGTAGCAAGATGGCTACTGCCCCACTTCCGGAACCGCGTCATCGAAGCGGACGTGCGCAGACGCTGTCTAACAGCGCCGCCCACGTCCAGCCACGATTGGAGACTCGGCTGAGAGTGGGTGAGCCACTCCCCCACCCCTAGCCAGCGCACACCTCTCTCTCCCTATACCACTGAAAGAAGAAATGCAGATTTGATGAGTGATTGTACATGCAAAATAGGGACTTTGGAGACGATAAATATTTGTTATGATTGAAAGGGTATAAAATATGTAGATGTAACCTGTCAGAAAGAAAGAGAAAAAGAAAACGAGAAGAGAAAGGAGAAGAAAAAAAAAAAAGAGAAGAAAAGAGGACGCAAGTGCAAGTGACAATAACAGAAAGACGGTCCATAATAGCACTGAAAAAAGATACACAAAATGTGTAAGAAGGGGAACGAAAGAAAGCCAGAAGCTAAATAAATAATTAGTTTATGTGTGAAGAGAATTAAAGGATATGTGTCAATAAATGGAGTAGCATAAGAGTGTATGTGTTATATATAAAAGTGTAATTAATATACAATTATATAATTAAGATAAAAATGTATACAAAAATTTATTAAGTGCATAGTCGATGATGTTTATAATAAAAAATATACATCAATAATGAAAATATATATAGAAAGACATACAAAAATATACATATATAATATAAACCAGTGCATAAATATCTACATATCTATATATTAATAATCAATAAAAAAATATATAAAAAAAAAATATATATATATATATATATATATATATATATATATATATATATAATAAAAATGTTGTGACAACAACGAACCCCCCATAATTGAAAAGGAAGAAAAAATATGTAACACGAGTAGTGAAGTAAACAGATAGAGATGACACATGCCCATTGAACAATGGGCATACATATATATTATATAATATCTTCATCCTCTCCAAAGTCCATAGCCTCCAATATCTTCAATATATATATCCAAATGTAACTGCATTTCTGTATACCTTAAAGATAGAAGAATTCATAGAAGAGGGTAGTTAACAAGGTAATGACTATATATATATATATATATATATATATATATAAAATAACAATCAATTAAAAATGTTAAAAATATGTTAAAAAACCTAGACCCGCAGAGAGTCAGTGGTTCAGAGGAATGGAGCGAAGTTCAGAGATTCATTTAGGCCCAGTGGATGCATTGACCCAAGGGTCCAAATCCAGCATGCTTCACATTGTGCTAGTTTTTGTTTAATGTTACCCCCTCTCATGTTTGTAACGATGTGATCAATGCCTCTCACCTTTAGTTTCGTTGGATCGCAAGAATGATGTGTTTTGAAGTGTTGCGGTATCGGTTTTAGAGTTTCCACGACTTCCTCATTTGCTGCTCGTCTGATATCAGACATATGCTCCCTCACCCGCCCTTTTAGTTCCCTTGAAGTGAGACCAACATATACTTTAGGGCATGGGCACGTTGCATAGTACACCACTGCTTTCGTGGTGCATGATATTGAATGTGTTATAGTGTACGTTTTCGTACCTGTAGCATAGGGAAACGTTGTTGTTCTCTCAATGTTAGGACATGCCACACAGTGCCCACAAGGGGAACACCCCCATTTCGTGCCCTTTGTCCCAAATGGATGTTTTCTCGTAACCGGATCATAGTGACTCCTCACTAGATGATCTTTCAAATTTTTCCCACGTCTTGCTGTTATACTAGGGTACCTAGTCACATAGTTGGTAAGAATTGGGTCCGTGAGTAAAATTGGCCAATACCTTTTAAAGATTTGCCTAATTTGTGGCCACCTCGAATGATAGTTAGTTATAAACCTCACCTTTATCTGTGTGTCTTTCTTCCTTTTTGTGAACAGGAGGTCATCTCTATTTGCATGCTTGGCCCTATGATACGCTTTTTTGATGGACCGCATACTATAGCCTTGGTCGATAAAGCGATTTTTTAGATCCTTGGCTTGTTCCTCAAAAATAGTGTCAGAGGAGCATATCCTCCTTATCCTCAGAAATTGCCCGATAGGGATCGCCTGTAAGGTCTGTGTTAATTCTTTACTACATTTCTCGTCTTCCCATCCACCAGAGGTCTCCTTGCGATACACATCGCTCTGCAAAAATCCATCAGCGTCCTTAGTTAATTTGATGTCCAGAAAATCCATACATTGGCTGTTTGATTTATACGTAATTTGAGATTGACCTGGTTCTTATTGAGATCCGACATGAATTTATCTAGCTCAAAGGATGTACCCTTCCAGATGACCAGGATGTCATCAATGTACCGTGCCCAAAACAAGATCCGGTCCATTGAATCATCCTGGCCATTTGTCAATAGGTCTCTCTCCCACAGTGCAAGGAACAGATTGGCATATGAGGGTCCGCAAGCAGCCCCCATCGCCGTTCCCTGGAGCTGTAGGTAGAAATTCCCATTGAAGGTAAAAAAGTTGTGCATCAAAGTATATTCTAGTAGCTCAACAAGGAAATCACACATGGGTTTTTCTAGATTGGATGTGGACAGAAAGAATTTAGTGGCCCCAATCCCATCAGCATGCCTGATACTAGTATACAGGGATTCAACATCGATCGCAACTAGTAGCATATCATCGTCAATGCTGATGCCGCTAACCTTCTGGAGAAGATCTGCAGAGTCACGAATATATGAAGGAAGGTTTATGACCAAGTCCTTTAGATGGTAATCAATGTATTTACAACACTTCTCTGTAATACTGCCCCTACCTGAGATTATTGGTCTTCCTGGTGGTATTGTATCATTCTTGTGCACTTTAGGGAGTAGGTACAGCATGGGGACAATAGGTTCAGCCGTTGTGAGTGCGGTTAGCAAATCCTTATTAATAACATCTTCCTGTAAAGCTTTCGATAGTATCTGCTGCAGTATAGATCTAAAAGAGGATGAGGGATTAAATGTCAGTTTTTTATAACACTGTCTATCTTGTAGTTGTCTGTAGGCTTCAGCCTCATACATGTGGCAAGGCCATACAACCACATTACCGCCTTTATCGGCAGCCTTGAACACAACATCCTTCATTTTTTGTAATTTGTTTAGACTTTCCCGTTGTAATGTGGTTAGGTTGTCATGTCTAATATTACCGGGAATATTTTGAAACTCTAGTGTGACCGCCTTAACGAACGAGTCTATAGCAGGGCACAAACTAAGTGGGGGGAATTTCTTTGATTTCATACGAATACATACTTGAATTTTACCTGGTACATTGGTATCCTGTTCTTCCAGTAACTCCTCAAGAATCCCTAAAACTTGTTGCTCCTCTGTGGTAGGAAAGAGGTCCGCATGGTTGGATTTATGGAACCATTTTTTATGTATAAGTGACCAACCGAACATGTTAAGATCTTTTACTGCAGAGAAAACATCGAAACGATTACAGGGTGAAAAAGTGAGTCCTTTTCCAATAACCTCTCTATCTATTTCTGAAAAGATATGTGTAGATAGGTTAATCACCTTTAGACGATGAGTAGGGTCTTGCGTGTCTGGTCTTTTCTTGTTTGCCATTTGTCTCTGCGTAAGTTTTCTTTTAGGACGTGAACCAGTTGATTGATTAAATCGAGAGAATTCATTTTCTGTTTCACTAAGAGAGGAGATAGATGATACAGATGGTGTACGACTCCGTCCACCTATTTTATTTCTCCTCCATCTGTATACCCGGTTTTGCTGGAAATCTCCGACGTCCCTGGTAAACTTTTTTGATTTTGTGGTTTGAATTTCCTTCTCCCATTCGGAGAATTGAACTTCAAGACTTTGTCTAAATTTGGACATGCTATCTACAGACAGAAGTGCAATCAACTGAGATTGGACATCTTCGATTTCTGCGTCCAACAAAACAAGTGTGTCCTGATTGAGCCCTACCAAAAGTTCCATGAACTTTTTGGAGCTACTACTGCAAACATCCTCCCACCTGGTGATGAAAGTTTCATCACTAATTGGGAATGAGGGAAAAATTTGGATCCTGAGACCCCTTGGAATGAGACATCTCTGAATATAGTTTTCTAGGAATACTTTGTTCCACCAGACCTTCATGCGTCGATGGAGTAGATTTTTATATCTATGCTGGAGTTCGCTCACACTCTCAGAACCACTAAAACCAGACACTGCAGACTCATCTTTAAAAACTTGATCCATCAAGGATCGCCAGGCGCCATCTCTGGCTTTGTAGTCCATGGGACCCACGGTACCTGATTCTGTGTGGAACACAGAAAAAATTTGTATAGATAACCAATTTGTACACGAGCAGCAATAGTACGAACTCCAAATCAATAAAGACAATATAAATATATATCTTATTTTGTATCAATAACAGTCAAAATGACATAGGTAACCATAACTATAGAGAAGGAAGAACATACATATAACCCCAATATAACCTGGTACTCTGACCATAAATATACTGAGAAACCTATAGAGGAAGAGGTCAAGTACACTCAAAATAATGTGTAGTAGAAAACACTTATTTTATATAGTCATTACCTTGTTAACTACCCTCTTCTATGAATTCTTCTATCTTTAAGGTATACAGAAATGCAGTTACATTTGGATATATATATTGAAGATATTGGAGGCTATGGACTTGAGAGGATGAAGATATTATATAATATATGTGTATGCCCATTGTTCAATGGGCATGTGTCATCTCTATCTGTTTACTTCACTACTCGTGTTACATATTTTTTCTTCTTTTTCAATTATGGGGGGTTCGTTGTTGTCACAACATACATGTGTTTTTAATTTGGTCACAACATTCACTGTAGACATATTTATATATTTGATATATTATATATATTGTCATTCTATTATTAATGTATTTGTAATTATCATTAATTGTGCACTTAATAATTTAACATATATCATCGTTGAATTTTTATTACATATATATATATATATTTTTATATATTTTTTATTGATTATTAATATATAGATATGTAGATATTTATGCACTGGTTTATATTATATATGTATATTTTTGTATGTCTTTCTATATATATTTTCATTATTGATGTATATTTTTTATTATAAACATCGACTATGTACTTTATCTTAATTATATAATTGTATATCAATTACACTTTTATATATATATATATATATATACACATACACTCTTGTGCTTCTCCATTTATTGACACATATCCTTTAATTCTCTTCACACAAACTAATTATTTATTTAGCTTCTGGCTTTCTTTCGGTCCCCTTCTTACACATTTTGTGTATCTTTTTTCAGTGCTATTATGGACCGTCTTTCTGTTATTGTCACTTGCACTTGCGTCCTCTTTTCTTTTTTTTTTTTTCTTCTCCTTTCTCTTCTCGTTTTCTTTCTAACAGGTTACATCTACATATTTTATACCCTTTCAATCATAACAAATATTTATCGTCTCCAAAGTCCCTATTTTGCATGTACAATCACTCATCATTAATACCTGTATTTGTCTTCAAATCTGCATTTCTTCTTTCAGTGGTATAGGGAGAGAGAGGTGTGCGCTGGCTAGGGGTGGGGGAGTGGATCACCCACTCTCGGCCGAGTCTCCAATCGTGGCTGGACGTGGGCGGCGCTGTGAGACAGCGTCTGCGCACGTCCGCTTCGATGACGCAGTTCCGGAAGTGGGGCAGTAGCCATCTTGCTACCCCCGGCTTGTCGCCAGCAAAACCTCTCATACCACCCACACTGATACCAATTTTCTTTAATTACGCCAGCATATAAGGGAGGGTCCCGCTGGGAAGACGCCACCCCCGGACGAAGGCATTTGCCGAAACGCGCGTCGGGTCTGGCGTCTCCTCCATGCGGTTACATGAATCCGGGTACGTACCACTATTTATGTACTGAACTTATGTGGCTGCTTTGTCATTGAGCTCCAGGCTGTACTTTCTATACATCAGTCCTAGTTGTACTATTCTGTTTTATAAATTACTTTTACTGGTCATATTCTCTGATACCAGCAAATGGTGTTTTTCACACCGGAAGCACTTCATCTTTATGCATTTACATATATTTTTTCTATACATGTTATATATATTCAGCTTGCCACTGACATTAATATATAACCCTGGGTCCTTATGACATTATTATGCCCCAGTATCTTTTCATGTATCTTGTAAGGGCTGACGCCTTTTTTACATTGTATGACTCATTTTTTAACGGTTTGTGTTTCTATTTGTCAATAAAGAAGTTTTTTTTCTACTACACATTATTTTGAGTGTACTTGACCTCTTCCTCTATAGGTTTCTCAGTATATTTATGGTCAGAGTACCAGGTTATATTGGGGTTATATGTATGTTCTTCCTTCTCTATAGTTATGGTTACCTATGTCATTTTGACTGTTATTGATACAAAATAAGATATATATTTATATTGTCTTTATTGATTTGGAGTTCGTACTATTGCTGCTCGTGTACAAATTGGTTATTTATAGGAGTATTAGCACGGTCTCTCTCAGTGCCGCCCATAGGATGGTTCAATTCAATATAACGCATAGATTGTATTATACGCCTATATCCCTACAGTCAATGAATTTGAAGGCAAATTCTTTCTGCCTACGTTGCCAACACCCTCAGGCGGCCTTTTTGCATTTAATTTGGGCTTGCCCTGGAATAGCCCAATTTTGGAGGGAGATCTGCTCGGAAATCAGCGGTTCTTATGGACTGGTTGTTCCATTAGAGGTTGAGTACCTGATTTTGGGCAATTTAAGCGATTTGCAGATGTCAAAGGACAAAAGAGCTTTATTGGGGAAATTGCTCTTCTTGGGCAGTCTTCTGATTGCTAGACTGTGGGGGTCTAGCTCTCACCCAACACTGCAAAATTGGCTGGGCTTGGTTGGTAAAATTAAGAAATATGAAAAGGTATGGTATGGCAATGCCAACAACATCGCTAAATGGGAACGAACCTGGTTATAGGCTAGGGTAAGTTCTCAGAGTAACAAATAAGATGGAGATAAAAGGCATATTTTTATTTGTGTTTTTTTTTTCCTTCATTTCCCTACCCCCTCCCTCCAACCTCCTCTCCCCCCAAGGGTATCTATAGCATTGCATTTTTTTTTCTTATTACATGTTTGTATATACTATGTACTTTGTTCCCTTTTGTACTGGTGTAGAACAAAATAAAGCTATTAAAAAAAAAAAACAGCTAGAATGCCAAAGGTCTGCAATGCTGTAATTGCTGCAAATGGAGCATTCTTTGACGAAAGCAAAGTTTGAAGGAGAAAATTATTTGAAATAATGTGTATATGTCTATATGCTGCTGGATCTTCTATTTTGCTATATATATATATATATATATATATATATATATATATATATATATATATAGCAAAACAGAAGATCCAGCTGCACCGGGTTAGAGATATGGGTGCAAGCACCACTGCATCTATGTTGTTCTCACATGTATTCATCACAAACGTAATTTTTACACTAAGTTTGTATTTTTACAATGTATGTACTTGATTACTATTTTGTATTTGCTGATTGGCACTGTGTATTATACTGCTGTGTGCTCACATATCTTTTGCTTGAGAAAGGCTCTAGTGCATAGAGCCGAAACATCACACATGGGGCAATAAAGTACCCTCTTTTTTCACTTTAAATACGGTGTGCTGCCTGTTTTTTTGGATTTCTCTCTCTCTCTCTATATTTTATATATATATATATATATATACACGCTCTCTTCTCTTTTTAGAGTGTCAATGACATTATCTGACTGGACCCACACGATCTGGAATTGGAGAGTTTGGACTCATATGTTATAACCCTCCCTCAACAATCATGCCTCCATTACATTTCTACATATAAGAAGATCTTTGTCTCTCTTTAATAGTAAAAAATAAAACAGAAAAAAAAAATTGACTTTTTTGAGAAAATGTATTACCACAGTGATGGACTTTACATATAATACAACAATTTCAATGTGAATGGGATTTGATTTTGAAAAAACATCTAGAATTCTACTTTAGATTGGTCTATTTTGACATTATATGCTTTGTCCATGTTCACACTAGGGATCAGTGGCGTTTATGACCATTTTGATGAAGGTACAAAAAATTTTTTTGTCTTCTTTTTTACAAATAATATATATGCAACTAATGGATCCCTGAATTAATTGTGTCCATCATAATCTGTCCGGGGTGGGGAACCATCACCTGACGATATGGTAGATACTTTTTGACATTTATTGTTCCCTTATGGATATGAGGTTTACAGTCCGTGTCTAGGGACAGAATGTTCTTTTGATTTGTACCTACACAAGCTATCTACATAAACGTTTTTCGATATATTGACGAATTGACCGTTAATATCCCTAGGTGTGATGAGGGACTAAGCAATAAAAACTGAACGTTATTTTGCTTTTAAACTTGATTGTAATCTCGAATCCCGTTTACCTTCCTTCTTAAAGATGGCGTCTTCACACCCGAATGGGCAGTGACGTATATACGTAGTCACGTCCATTACGATGGATGACTCATGCTGTGTCGTCTGATGTTGTTTCCTTGACGACTATTGATCACATGTGCATTTTGACCCAATTGGTGGGTTAGTTAGAGGCATGCTCAGTCTAAGGCCTCATGCACACGACCGTATTTTTTCCCACCCGTAAATACTGGCGTAAATACGGGTCCGGTGTCACACGTATTCGACCCGTTTTGCACCAGTATTTACGGACCCGTGCCCGTAAATACGGTTCCGGTGTCACCAGTATTCCACCCGTATTTACGGGCACGTTTTCGATGCAAAATTGCACTGCACTAATCGGCAGCCCCTTCTCTCTATCAGTGCAGGATAGAGAGAAGGGGCAGCCCTTTCCGAGGTAAAAGTAAAAGAAATTCATACTTACCCGGCCGTTGTCTTGGTGACGCGTCCCTCTCTTGACATCCAGCCCGACATCCCTGGATGACGCGGCAGTCCATGTGACCGCTGCAGCATGTGATTGGCCTGTGATTGGCTGCAGCGGTCACATGGGCTGAAACGTCATCCAGGGGTGTCGGGCCGGATGTAGAGAGGGACGCGTCACCAAGGCAACGGCCGGGAGACCGGACTGGAGGAAGCAGGAAGTTCTCGGTAAGTATGAATGTCTTTTTTTTTTTTTTTTACAGGCTGCTCTATATTCTGATCGGAATTCACTGTCCAGGGTGCTGAAACAGTTACTGCCGATCAGTTAACTCTTTCAGCACCCTGGACAGTGACTATTTACGGACGTCGCCTAGCAACGCTGCCGTAATGACGGGTGCACACATGTAGCCACCCGTCATTACGGGAGCTCCATAGACTTCTATGGGCTGTCCGTGCCGTTATTACGGCCTAAATTAGGACATGTTCTATCTTTTTCAACGGCACGGGCACCTTCCCGTAAGAAAACGGGAAGGTACCCGTGGCCAATAGAAGTCTATGAGCCCGTTATTACGGGTCGTAATTACGACCCGTAATAACGGGAGATTTTACGGTCGTGTGCATGAGGCCTAAGACTACAGGCTGTTAATGGAGGATGTAGAATACATATGAGTCCGGCTTCAATGATTCCTCTCTTTCTAGATTGGTGAGTGCCAGCTGTTGATGTTTTTAATAATTACATTGCTTATACTTAAATTTACTTTTTAACACTTTTTGTAACACGAGGATATTACACTCTATGAAAAGTAATATGTTATATCATGTTTTATCTTTTGCACCATTGATACTTATGTCACTAGTCACTTTATATAATTGTATGATGACAAAAAAATCCTTTTATTGTATACTGATTGATTGCACTGATTGTTTTGGGTTGTACCCCTTAGGAATACATACGTGTATATATAACACACACTACTTGAAAATGCCTTCATAGAGGAGGTGAAACGTTGTGAACAACCGCATGACAGCCGTTCAAAAAACCGCTGTTTTTCACTGTCGTGTGTATGTAGCCTTAGACTTATTTTGCTACCTCTAAAAAGTTCAAAACATTTACAAAAATCAACAAACACAACAATTTTTACCAAAGAAAAACAAAAACATTTATTTAAACGCGTCACAGTGAGCTAGTTTACTTTACAGGCCAATGTTGAAATACAAATAATCAAAATTATTACAATGTGTGATAGGTTTGGAGAAGGCAGATATGGAGTTGACCATTCTGTAGTTTGCAGTAAAATATTGAACATTTCGTTAGCGAGGTCCATACACAATCTATTAGTGGCTGGTCTGAAAGGATGAACAGGATGCAATAAAACATGCGACTTGTGCATAAAAACGGTTTCAAAGAAAAAACACCATTCGTATCCATAGCAACCAGAGCTCAGCTACCATTATTAAACTGCAAAAGAAAAAATTAAATATGGACCGACCGATTGCTATGGGCAACAGGGCTAATTGGTCTTTGAGAATGTTTTTCACTACACAGCAAACATACAATTCTTTGCAGGAGAGGTATACACAGCACAACCCACAGTAAGACATGTAGAGAGCCGATTAAAATAGCAGTATATCCTTCACACAAATAAGGCATGGCATTGAAATGAATGAGCCAATAGCTGTAATAATGCAACACAAATTCTGTAAATAAAATGCCATGCTTCACTGGAATAATTTTGCAAAGCCTTTCTGCAGCCTCTATTCCATCCAATGACACATTGCACCCTACCAAACATTGTTTATATACTTTTTACAATGTAAGGGTGTGTTCACACACAGTATTTTGGTGCTGTTTTTGACATGGAAACGGTGTCGGAAACCGCGCCAAAAAACTCCCGAAATTGCCTCCCATTGATTTGAATGGGAGGCAGATGCGTTTTGCAGCATGCCCTATCTTCGGGCGTTTACATCTCTATACTCCCATTGACATCAATGGAAGGTAGAGAAAGTGGTTTTCGCAGTGTTTTTTGCCTGCGGTGCTCAAAGAGCAACAGACGAAAAACGTAGCGAAAAATGCGGCAAACAGCGTGCAGCCAGGTCAAAAATCTGCCTCAAAATTCCTGAAGGAATTTTGAGGCAGATTTTTCCGCCTGCAAAAAACCGTGTGAACTAGGCCTACGGGTTTAATCCCCCACTGCCAAAACTACTGGAATGATAGGCGGAGAAGAGATTAAAAAAAAAAGACTATCCGCCCCCTCTCCCAGACAGCATTCCTATTCAAACACACAACTATCTCCCTAATAAATCACTGACGTTACTTCCTACTGTATGTCCATACACAACCCAGTAATCACACATACTCCCTCTACAGATGCCTTAATTTCTGTCTTCATACAACACTCATTCATGCACACCACCACACACTACTCTGTTAATCACCCCGAGTAATATTTAATTAAACCCTAATGCCTCATGCACATGACCGTGGTGCCACTCGGACCGTGTGATGGCATCCGAGTGGCACCCGATAGTTTTCACAGACCCATTCACTTTAGCGGGTGAATCGGGTCTGTGAAAAATGGTCCGAGTCTCCAATCCGAGGAAAGATAGAACATGTCCTATCTTTCCTCCGATCACTGATGGGACTCGGACGGAACACACGGTCATGTGCATGAGGCGTTATACCATTAGCTGTCCACTGATACCAGCCACCCCCAGTCGAGAGAACATAAGATCACTTTGATACATCCCAACTGATAACAACCAAGAATTCACAAGCAGAACCTCATTTGAAGGAAAGGATATTCCACATAACAGTAACTACAGAACAGATATAGTTTGGTACATTTGCACAGGTTGGAATACTAACACTACCTTGAGGACCTCATATGGTACAACGGTCACAGTTGGACTGGGTCTACACACCGCATTTATGGTCCATATGACAATATCCGCCATTAACTAAGACATTGGTCTGAGATGGACATTTATAAATAAAAAAAATCCTAAACTAAACTTCACCCATTTTAGGGGTTTTCTTTTGCCATATCCATATACAAATTACTATTGAAAGACATCAACAATGAAGAGAATTTTATTTGATGCTTGTTTTTGAACGGGAGATAATGAACGCATAATAGAAATTATCTGAATGCACCAACATTCTATAGGTCAGTGGTCAAAAATCACCTGGTCATATAGTGAGAATAGATACATGTAAACCCAGACACACACACGCACACACGCACACACGCACGCACGCGCGCACGCGCGCACGCACGCACGCACGCACGCCTCTGGTATTGTGGGAGCAGGAGGCACGGAAAGAAATAAAACAAAACATCCAGGCCCCCCCCCCCCCTACTCATTGTAAGGAGATCCCTTATCCCAAACGAGTAGTTTACAAAAATATGAGATTCTGTGAAATATACCCAAAGGGAGACATTACTTTAAACCTTTCACTGCACTAGTTTAAATTGTAAAAAAAATAAAAAAAAATAAATAAAAATAAAACCAAATACAGGGCAATAAAAACTAGCTTACATTTAATAAAACTGTAGGACACAAATACTATTGTCCTAGGACAAAAGATTAGCAAGGCTGTGTTCACATCTGTGTTGGAGCATCAGTTGCACATTGTCACATGTTCCGAAAAAAAATAGGGCAACACTATTTTTTTCTGGTAAAAAAAAAATAAAAATCCATGACGGGACTTCATTGTAAATCAATGAGGTCAGCTGGGCGCCATTAAGGTCCAGCGTGCGTCAGATCTGGTACTCCATCACTTTCGTTGCTCTGCTCCTATGACTGAGCAGAACATCAGAATTGACGAACACGGATATGAACAGAGCCTAAGAATAGGGACAACTCATTACAGCAATAAAGTCTACAGATACAATGTTCAAAACTACATCTAAAAGGTTTAAGCCCAATGCTTAGTTATTAAATACATATTTTCATATGTGCAGATAAAAATAAACAGATTAATGATGGCGATAAAAAAAAAAAAAATGTAATTGTAGTCTATTCATCCACTGTACTGTTTGACACAGGGGGTTTTGGTTTTGTCGTCCGAAGATCAGATTTGATGGAGGTAAATCACATTTTATCAAAACTAGAGCAAAGGTAAAGTGCCCAAAGAAACCAATTCACTTGCAGCTTCCATTTTTCAATAAGACTGAAAATGACAGCAGGAATCTGATGAGTCTATGGACAGTCATTTTTTATTTGCACTAGTTTTGAGAACGGTCTCACTGAGTCTAGTGTTCGGGTCCTTTTACACGGGCCAATATGGGCCGTGAAAACGAGTATTGATCGAGACAGCTGGTTGATCGGCGCTCGTTTGCTCCTTTCACAAGGCACAATGATTGGTTATGTATGAGGACGAGCGCTCGTTACTACAATCGTTTGGCCCTATACATTTCCATTATGTCTGCAGCACATATCCCGGTTTACAGAGGGGGATGTGCTGGTGACTACCAACCATTTGTTTTGCCGCATAAACCAGTAGATCAAGTATTTGCTCGTTCATCAGATGATCATTGCCCTTTTTATACAGGGCAAGGATCGGGAACGAGCGATCTTCTTAACACTCGTTTGCCTGCTTATTGGCCAGTGTAAAAGGGCCTTTACACTACACAGTCAGTAGATGATTGTGCATATGACAATGATTTTAACCAACTCATTATGTCACTCTACAAGAACAAGAGATTTTATGCAGTCTACGCAAATCACCACTTATTTCTGAAATATGAAGGCAATTTTTTTTTTTCCAAAGTAAAAGTCCCTTCTATGTTTCATTTTGGAGTCCTGCGTCGATCTAACCAAAGTGATATTCCAGACTGAAGAGATATGCAGGGTTTTCTTTAGTCTTCAGGCTTATTTCCCCACTGGCTGTCTTGTCTCGGAACTCCTTGGAATTTAAAACTACTTTGCAACAGGAAAGGTCTATGATGCATGAACTATTTAGCAGGGAATATTTAGCGAACCATGAGACAATAAGTCACACGGAAGTATGAACTATGGAAATATGAACGCTTGTATTCTTCATCTGATCCTTAAATCAATGTATTAGGAATCAAGTAAGCCCGTAAACCACTCAGTCTATCCAGGGGATCAATAGAGAGATCATGTATCTTCCAAAATATATGTACAAATGTAAACCATCCTGTAGTCTCATGTGGTTTAACAATAAAAATGGAAATCGTGCCCAGTGAAGTCGAAATTGAACAAGCAGGTCCTTGTATCCACAAATACCTGTTTATATGGCGTATACACATTTATTTGTAACTTTAAAAATGAGAAAACATGAAGGAAAGATTAAAGCGAACAGTCACTTGATGAAGGCAACTTCTGGGATTTTACCCTCTGCCTGCAAAAGAGAAGCAAAAAACCCAAACATTAAGGAAGTAAAAATTTAGAGAATTGCTATAAACAAGGGTAGACTATGGAATCAATCCCCAATACCAGTTTCAATAACAGACCAGCCTTGACATTAAAAAAAATAATAAGAATTTGCACTAACAAAGCTGCATCCTGCAGCCCATGTAATTGTACTGCTCTGATCTAAGGTTTCAGTATATTATGGTATTTACCTTGCTCATTTTGCCTTGTAAATGATTTAGGCACAAATACTTCCTTCAAGTGTAGGGAGTAGCCTGAAACCTGTCATTCAGTCGCACAGCATAGCACTAGCTAAAGCAGGGGTCTCAAGGAAGCGACCCGCATGCGGCCCCTGGGGTTGCCATCGGCGGCCCGCGGGACACAGAGCCGCTAGTACAGGCTCTGCAAAAGGGACTCTCTGGAATTCCCTGACATCGCTGTCCATATATGGACAGTGTTGTCAGGGTCTTCCCCAGAGCGGAGTCCCGAGCAGAGAACTAGTATAGGCTCTGCTCTGGGACTCTGTGGAATTCCCTGACATCGCTGTCCACATATGGACAGCAATGTCTGCGGCTTCCCCAGAGCTGAAGTCCCGGGCAGAGCGCTAGTATAGGCTCTGCTCCGGGACTCTGGGGAAGCCTCTGACATCGCTGTCCATACAGCGACAGTGATGTCAGGGGCTTCCCTAGAGCAGGAGTCCCAGTGATAGGAACAGAGCTGGAATCCCAGGCAGAATGCTAGAAGTGGCTCTGCTCCGGGACCCAAGCTCTGGGCAAGCCCCTGACATCACTGTCCATATATGGACACTGATGGCGGCGCCATCGACAGAGGACTCTGCGGCGCCATCGACAGAGGACTCCGCGGCGCCATCTGAAAAGGGGCTGCCCAATCTTGACATGTGTGTCTGCCAAACGCTGCCAACTGAGCCGCCGGGCTGCATTTAGCGACACAAACTGGATTGTTGAAATAAGCACGTGGAGAATTCTCTCAAATTTGAAACCTAGCGGTATTATAGGAATTTAATATTATTTTAGTAATGTAGTATTATAATTATATTTATATAGTGTTATAGTAGTTCAAATAGCTAATGGATTAACAATTATTTTGTATTGTATCAAGTTTGAAAGTAATGCGGACCGTCAACTTCCCATTTTTTCTATATGTGGCCCATTTACCCGGCCGAGTTTGAGACCCCTGAGCTAAAGCAATAGAAGCAGGAACATGTAACTGTTGACTAGCAGAATTACAAGAGGGGGCCTGGAGTGCTTCATTAACTCCTTCCTGCAAATTAACGTACAGTCGTGGCTGAACCATGCGCAGCTGGTGCCGGCAGAAAATATATAGCCAACATCCCACTGCAGTGGTTCTATTAAAAATATGACTCGATGCAAAAAAACAAACCCTCAAAGCCATTATAAAAAAAAAAAAAAAAGTTAGAGCTCTATAAATGTGTCGATACGGGAAAAACAAAGACCAAATCCTGCAGTACTGAAGGGGTTGACTGACCGTGCACATGTGGCACCTTTACCACTGTAATCAATTACATTTTCCGCTAGTCCCATTATTATAAGGGTACGTAATACCATTCATTTAAGGTACTGCTGGGGTTCAAGGCTCCTAGGCCCCAACTGATGTGACCTTCTGACCTTTTCTCCAATAAAATTGATGAAAAACAACAACAAAATCTTAAGGATAGGAAATGCTGTTAAGGAAGAAAAAACTAAAATTACCGTAGAACACTAGAAACTACACATACCAAATATGAATGAGATTATGAAATATCTGGTCTAAGAAATATGGTCTAATAATGCAGAGCACTGTGAAATAGCATGTTTCAGCCTATCGTGTGATATAACAAATGGAAGATGCTGACCAGGGAGCACATTTACACAGAGGTTTGGCTATGTACTCCTTTGAGGATTTTTTTTTTTTTTTTTTAAAAAGAAACAGGTCATTGAGCACTTAATTCGTTTTATTAAAAATTTATTTGACTTTGAGATATAGCCGTTCTGTATTTCCCATACAGAACTGTATTGTTCGCTATACACTGAAAATGTCAGTCCCGCGGACATGACTGGTTCAGTGTCAGCGGGTCCTGCATGTCTGACACGCAGGATCCATCTGTAATATATCACATCTAAGTTATGAACTTAGATGTGATAGTTTACAGGTGGATCCTGCTCTCACTGAACCAGTCAGGTCCGCGGGACTGACGAGAACAGGATTTAGCGCTAGATGCAGCTGCTCTGCATAGATAATACAGAACAGCTGTATCTTAAAAAAGTAAAACTAATTTTTTATAAAAACGAATTAAGATGTTACACTAAACACACTGATTAAAAAAAAAATAAAGCCCTCAAAAAAGGTGTACATAGCCTTTCATGATTCACCGCCTGGAAGAACGATTAAAAAGTAGTTTATTAGTTGTATTCATAAAATTGTGGCTCTACCAGCCATTGATACCAGACCAGACATCACGATATCCAAGACTGATACAGGGTTGTTGGAGACCAACATGTATCGCAAAGAAACGGCGACTAATAGCCTACTACGGTGGGAAAGTTGGCACCCAATCAACCTGAAGAGAGGGATACCGAAGGGCCAATATCTCAGGGCACGGAGGAATTGTTCGACCATCACGGACTTCAGGGTATCCGCACGTGACCTTGAGAATAGGTTTAGGCATAGGGGATACCCTAGAGAGGTGCTGAGAGGGGCATATCAGAATGCACTGGGGTGCAATAGAGACGACTTGCTCAACCCCAAACCGAAGGAAACGCATGAAGAACCTATGAGAGTTATTGGTACTTTTGACTCGGCGAGTAGAGAGGTGAGGGAGGTCCTCAAACGTTTTTGGGGCATCCTAAAGGCAGATCCGGATGTGGGGACCCTGGTTGGGGACGCCCCGCTCATTACCTATAGGAGGGGACGCAATCTCAGGGACCGACTGGTCCCTAGCCACCTACAACCGGTGACACAATGTGGCACCTGGCTCGACAATAGTGCTAGAGGGACATACAGATGCGGAACATGTAAAGCATGTGTGTCCATACTATGCAGCAAGAATTTTACGAGTACTCACACTGGCAAAACCTTTGACAACAGGTCATTCATAAACTGTAAAACAAAGGGTATTGTTTATCTCATGACATGCAAATGTGGCCTACAATATGTGGGAAAGACCAAAAGGGAATTTAGGAGAAGGGTACGGGACCACATTGGGGATGTTAGAAGGAAGGTTGACACCCCTGTATCAAGACATGTGTGGTCCTGCCATGACGGGGATCCTACGGCTCTTGTTTTCCAGGGTATAGAACACGCGAGACCCCTCCTTAGAGGTGGGGACCTGGATAAGAAAATACTCCAAAAAGAGGCAGAATGGATATTCAGAATGCAGACCATCAACCCGCATGGCATAAATGAACAAATCTCGTATTCATGTTTCCTTTAATCGCAGCATTTTACCTTTTGGTTGTAGTTGGCATCTATTTACCTTATGCCCGGATTATTTCTTCATACCCATGCATGCCACTTCTCATCTTTTAACCTCTATCCTCATGCACACTATGCGTTTTTTATCGCGTTTCTTTTGTGAGGTATGTTGCTGACCTATCAGCACTATTGGTTACCCCATAGTCCCATTTACAGCACTGGCATCTCATGACAGAGGTTACCAGATGATCGCTGTGGGACTAATTACCATGAGTCGCGAATATAGCCCTTATGTGCCGCCCTCTATATGGGGGGGGGTTTGGCTACGGGTTGGCCGCTTTTTTCTAGCCTACTCCTACTTGCGATCCTATGGGACACTGTCTACCGGTGATCCCGGGCTGAAGTTATGGTTCCTTTGATCGCTCCCTTAGGGGACAATAATGGACACCATTGGTGTCACGTCTGGGAAGGTAGTCTCGGAATGAGACGGTTCCCCTGACGATCTAGTTCCTCCCCCTGCATCCACACGTCCTTGTCTGTGTACTGGGCCGTGTGTTACTATTATACCCATACGATGTATTTCTGTCTGCTGACAATTCAGGAGCCGCGTCTAGCATCCCCTGGTTACCATGGACGCTTTTGTCGTTCAGGAACCCCCACAGGTTGATAGGTCCCCGGGGCGCCGCCTCCGGCACGTCACTGGCTGCCGTGTACTATGCGGATTGGTGGTTCAGTCCGGGGACGACCTTTGGAGGGCGGGCTCTCAGCCTTTTAAGCCTTTAGTCTCTCCGGCGCGTGTACGGCCAGTGCATCAGAGCCGTGCATGCGTCTGGAGGCTAACAATCAGCACATGAACAGTGCTATCCAGTGCTGTAACATTGCAACCATTTTACCACTTTTGAATTTAACAATATTTGAAATAAATCCACTTCTACTAATCCCTGAGGAAGCGTCACCTTGTGTGTGATGATGAAACGCGTAGGATTTAGATAGACAGTTACTAATGGCAAGGATATAGCGTTATTTATACTACAAGCAGTAAAGTGGGGATTTGAGTGGAAAGGAGACATCATTCACTCTATACCTCTTTTCTTGTCGCAAATCACTTGCTTATGCCTGGTCTGGTATCAATGGCTGGTAGAGCCACAATTTTATGAATACAACTAATAAACTACTTTTTAATCGTTCTTCCAGGCGGTGAATCATATCTAACAATATTGAACGACATTTATTACCAATTTTCAGTGAATCTACATAGCCTTTAAAAGGCGTTTTCCCCACCATAGTAAGTGATTGCATATCCTAGCGATCTGTTATCACCTGCGGATTGGTGTTTAGTGCCAGGGACCCACACCATTAATTCTAAGAATGAAAGGACTGCTGCACTAGCTAAGCACTGTGGCTCCTGGCCACCTGCTCAGCAGTCAAGAGTTTGAATTGCACAAGTTGTTAAAAAAAAAATATATATATATTATCATATAAATTTGGCATGATCATAATGGTAACAACTCGCAGAAGGAAGACATGTAACTTGTAGCGCAGGGTTTAAAGTTGTAAAAACAAATCCCAAAAAAACAATGGTGGAATTGCTATATGTTTTGTATTATGCCCCACCCCCCAAGAAAAAAGTTGTTCAAGACATTCTATGAATCATAAAATGGTGGCATTAAAAAATTACAACTCATTACAATGAACAAGCCCTCATATATCAATAATAAAAAAATAATTTGGATTTGCGCCCTTAAGGAGTTAAAGGCAGTGCAAAGGATAGATCCAAAGGTTTCAGAAGGCAGCAAGTCATGGAAAAGGAATATTAGTGAGAATACATTTCCTAACTCGTTTCTCACCATATTATTGAACACTTCTAAAACAGAAGCATGAGAGTAGTAAAAGTCATCGAACAAATCCTTAGGAAATATTTATATTCATGAATGACTAAGAATTTACTATCTAAGCTAAAGACATAATGAGACAATGTGGTCTCCCTAAATCTCCCCTTACCTTTAGCTTCATAAAAATCTGTGCAGCCTGTTCAAAGTCCCAACCATTGTCCTGAAGACACCTGTTGGGGAACATGTATGGTTATAAAATGATATAGAGTATTGGCACAAAACATTAGGCCACATTCAGACTGCTGTAAGATGCTTCCATCCAGTAGCTGTATATTTTCAGCCAAAAACAGGGAATGGATTCCCTCAACAGTTTGGTTTGGAAAAGTATTTCGTGACTTGCGCTGACAGGATTTAATCCTGTCCTTGGCACAAAATATACAGTTCTTGTACAGTGATGTATTACCCACCCGTATCTGAATCCAACCTTACAAAAGTTGTAAAAATTACTTTCCAAAAGTGAAAAATATAGAAAAATCTGCAACAATATAACAAAATAAAAATTCTTACTTTTGAGACCATTCGGCATTCATTCCAGAAAACAGAGAGAATGCTTGCACCATATCTTGGGGCACTGGTGCAAGGACAGGTACTGGGCTGCTGGAAGGGGTAGGAGCTGGTGTGGCAAATGCTTTCCGAATCTCCTCTGTGCTGGCATTTCTTATGAACTGTTCATCATTCACTAAGAGGAGCCTGAGGGTTACAAGCATATTTGCGTTTTCATCAATAAAAGTAACCCGAAACAGCATAAATACTTAAGGCAAACCGGAACTAAAAAAATAAACGACTGGTATCAAACAGCTTGCTTAATTGTCGTGATTCTTATATTCTAGAGAGAGGGGAGCCCTGCGGTCACCCCATATAATTTCTAGGACATGCTATCACTTTCCGCACGGTCGGGGTCCAACATCTGAGATTTCCACTGATGCTGAAGACGAAGGGGCCGCAGTGCTGATTTACTCCTGCGTCCTTCAATTTCTCCATGCACAGCTAAAGCAGCTCTGGTAGTACCCCCACCGATCAGCAGTGCCAACGACTGGATACTCCAGACACCAGGAGGAATAAGTGCCTGATGAAGGTCTAAATTTCGACCGAAACGTCGCACTAAAACCTCTGGCATCAACTAATAATAAAATTTAAAGATTTGCAAGAATCACGAATTTGTGTGCCAAATACTTCTTTCTTGTCGTTAGGTAGCTATCAGGTAACAGATTAGGGACATACTTTACTTAGGTGCATTTCTAATGTTACTGCCTACATTACTGGAAAAAAAGTAGTTTTATTCTACTGCGCTCGCCGAACAACGAAGAGTCTGGCATCTAGCGCTCCAACCCCTCCCCTATGCAGTTGATTCAAATGCATAGGAGAGAGAGAAGGGGGGCGCTAGATGCTGGACTCCTCACGATTCGGGAGCACGGATCATGGCAGATTAAATGTTATTTTTTTACACTAATGCAAGCAGGAACATTAGGAAGATAGGTATGTCCCTAATCCATTACCCGATAAGTTACCTAGCGACGACAGCCATTTCAAATCTGACAGACCCTTAGTCTATGGATCTCCTAACTTCACAACCAAAACAACTGCAAAAGAGAAGTAGAGGAGCTGCTGACAGCAGTGCTCATTTAAAAAAAAAAATAAACACACTAAAAAAAAACAAAAAAACACCACAACCTGTGTTGCTGCGAATAGCAACTGCTTCACTAGGTTTGACAACTCCATCCAACAGAGATGTAAGCTCATATTTACTTTCTCACCCCTTTCATAAAGCCCATCGTTTATCTTCTATTTTGCCCAGTTACAAACCAAACAATGTAATACGATCATAGGCAGGCCAGAAAATATATTTCTTTCTTTCTTGTATGGCCTTATCATTACAGTCAAATACAGAAGGTATTTAGAACACAAAATCCATTTCAGTGTACCATAGCAAGAGATATTAACAAAAAGATAGCAGAATAGGAAACAAAACAGAAAACTGCTCAGCTGCAAGTTGAAGTATCTGTTTAGGAGATTCTGACTTACCCGCCATCGCTACCTGGCACAGCTATGAAAACACGTGTGAATGCACGTACAGGGTCATTCGACTGCCCCTCCACTGAGTAAGAAAACGAGAGATCAGTATATTTTTATTTTAGAAAGACATCCCCTTTGTCTAACTATAGCAGGTATATTTTGATAAGCGAGATCCAAAGCAGCCAGTATTAGCTTGGATGTTCTCAGCACACTGCATCGTAAATCAATTATAACGATGATTATTCAAGGCTTTTGGAGCGCTATATAAAAGAAACCAGGATTAACTAAATTAATACTCACCTTTAAATACACCGTTCACCACAAAACATAGTAGTGTGACCTGTAAGAAAAAATAAATCCTATTAGTGAGCTTTAAAAATTAATTCGGTTTTCATGAGTCCACCATGACGGCAGACAGAGGATGATTCCTTGACCTCTGTAGGGACAGGAACAGAGGGGTTAAAAGGCCCCACCAGGGTGTACCATATCACTACACTGGAAGGAACAAGCTAATTTTATATGTATGTTAACGCCACATACCACTAAGAAGGTAGGGAGGGTAAATGTATGCCATCATGGTGGACTCATGGAAACCGAATTACTGGCAAGACTAATTCTTATTTTCCACATCGTCCACCATGACAGCAACTAGGAGAATTCAAAATGAGATGGTTTAGGGTGGGACTACCGCTTGGAGTAATTTGCGGCCAAAGGCGAAGTCTCTGCTGGATGATCGGTCCAGCCTATAATGTGTTGCAAAGGTAAGGGAGCTAGCCCAGATAGTTGTAGTACAAATCTGGTCTAAGGAGGGGCCCCCCTTTCTGCCCATGATGAAGCTGTGGATCTAATGGAGTGGGCTTTTATGTTTATAGGAACGGATTTTCTCTCAAGACAATAATAGTCTTTAATTGTTGTTTTAATCCATCGCGCAATGGTAGTTTTTAACCCCTTTCCGCTATTGGGCGTGGCTGTACGTCCAGATTCAAAGTGCTTTCCCGCAAAAGGGCGTAGTCACACCCTGTGGATAAAGCGGGCACAGGAGCTGTGCGCGCTTCATCTTCAGCGGCTGTCAGCTGTAATACACAGCTGACATCCCCCTGCAACAGCGGCGACGGCAGTTACCGACGATCACAACCATTTAACCCCTTCAATGCGGCTGTCAATGGCGTCCGCCGCATTGAAGTGGTTGACAGAGGGAGAGGGCTCCCTCTGTACACCACCCCGCGATGGTTGCTATGGCAACCAGGAAGCCGTTGCTAGGCTTCCTGGTTGCCCAGGTACGGAAGCCTATTAGGTCCTGCCCGAGGCAGGACCTAATACGCTGTCAGATGAAGAATGACAGTTACAATACACTGCACTACATAAGTAGTGCAGTGTATTGTATCGGGGACCAGAAGACCAGATCTTCAAGTCCCCAGGTCAGTGAAGAAAAAAAAAAGTGAAATAGGTAAAAAAAAAATACAATAAAAGTTTTAACGAATAAAAACAAAATCGCCCTGTTTCTCAGATCAACTCCTTTTTAACTAGAAAAAAAATGAAAACATGAAAAAAAAAAACTATACATAATAGGTATCGCTGCGTTTGGAACGGCCTGATCTATAAAAATATCACGTTATTTTTACCGCACAGTAAACACCGTAAATTTTTTTTATAATGATAGCATTTTATTTTTTGGTCATTTTGTCTCAAAAAAAAATGTCATAAAAAGTTATCAAAAAGTTGCAAGTAACGCAAAATGGTACCAATAGAAACTACAGTTCGTCACACATAAAACAAGTCCTCCCGCAGCGATATCAACGAAAAAATAAAAAAAAGTTATGGCTGTCAGAAAATGGCGACACTAAAACATGATCTTTTTTTTATAAAAGAGTATTTTTATTGTGGGAACGTGTATATAAATTTGGTATTGCTGTAATCGTATCGACCCGCAGAATAAAGTTAACTTGTTGTTTATACTGCACGGTGAACACTGTAAAAAAACTAAAAAAAATTTGCTAGGATTGCTGTTTTTTGGTTTCCTCATCTCCCAAAAGATGGAATAGTGATAAAAAAAAACTCAAAAAAACCCCTGCATGTACCCCAAAATGGAACCAATAAAAATTACAGCTCGTTCCACAAAAAACAAGCCCTCACACAGCTCCGTCACCGGAAAAATAACACGTTATGACTAAAAACGCAACGATGCAAAATGATGCCTTATCACGGCCCAGACGAATTTTTTAGGTCCAGTCGTTTTTCACTCAATACCCCACATCATCATTTGCTGGACCCCACAGGTGGACCCTGTAGATGCAGCAGAGATGAGGAAACTTTAGGGCCTTGTGCTGATTATAGGGCTAGTGAAAAAGTCAAAGATTAGGCAATACTGGAGCGCAGATATTTTGTATAATACCCAATAAACTCGGCCTTTGCATATCGGATTGGTTCAAAGCATACCACATCAATCCATGGATTATTCATTCTCCCCATTATTACATCATCCTATTATGCCCTGTTGTACTCTGCCCAGCTTACATATGCCCTGATGCACTCCGCCCAGTTTACATATACCCGGATGTACTCCACCCAGTTTACATATGCCCCCACATTATTAGCTGAAATACCACTAAAACACCAAGCAAAATCTGCGCTTCAAAAGCCAAATGGTGGTCCAACAAAGCCTGCAGTGTTCCCAAACGGCAATTTATGACCACATATGGGGTATTACTGTATTCTGGAGAACCCGCTTAACAATTTATGGGGTGTGTGTCTACGGTGGTACAAGCTGGGCACAACACATTGGGCACTGAAATGGCATATCTGTAGAAAATGGCAATTTTCAATCTACAACATCTATTGTGTACTCATTTTTGCAAATCACTTGTGGGGTCAAAATGCTCACTACACCCTTAGATAAATTCTTTGAGGGATCTAGTTTCCAAAATGGGGTAATTTTTCGGGGGGTTCCACTGTACTGGTAATATAGCTCAATGCAACATGGTGTCAAAAACCGAATCTTGTAAAAGCTCCACTCCAAATACTAATTGGCGCTCCTTCCCTTTAGAGCCTTGCTGTGTGTTCAAATAGCAGTTTATGACCACATGTGGGGTATTGCCTTACTCTGTAGAGAATGATTTATGAACGTTGAGGTGCTATTCTACTATAGTCTTTGTGAAAATGCAAAATTTTGGACTATAACTACATCTTTTCGCAAAAAAAAAAAAAAATGTTCATTTGTTTTTATTTTCACATCCCAATTCTAAAAAATTCAGCAAAAACCTGTGTGGTCAATATGCTCACTACACCCCTAGATTAATTCCTCAAGGGGTGTAGTTTACCAAATTGAGTCACATTTCAGGGATTCTTACTGTACTGGTACCTCAGGGGCTTTGTAAATGCAACATGGCGCCCAGGAATCAATCCTGCAAAATCTGCGCTTCAACTGCCAAATGGTGCTCCTTCCTTTGTATCCTGCCGTGTATCCAAAACAGCAGTTTATGACCACATATGGGGTATTTCCCTACTCTAAAGAAGTTGCTTTACAAGTGTTACGGTGCTTTTTCTCCTTTATTTGTTGATAAAATGAAACATTTTGAACTAATGCTACGTCTTATTGGAAAATAATGTAATTTTTCATTTTCACTGCCCATTTCTAATAAAATCTATGAGCCACGTGTGGGGTCAAAATGTTCACTACGCCCCCTAGATGAATTCCTCAATGGGTGTAGTTTGTCAAATGGAGTCACTTTTGGGGAGTTTCCAGTGTACTGGTACCTAAGGGGCTTTGCAAAAGCGACATGGTGCAGAAAAACCAATCCAGCAAAATCTGCTCTCCAAAAGCCAAAATGGCGCGCCGATTCCCTTCTGAGCCCTGATGTGTATTCATACAGTGGTTTATTACCACATATGGGGTATTTCCATACTCTCGAGAAGTTGCTTTACAAATGTTGGGGTGCTTTTTCTCCTTTATTTGATGAGAAAATTAAACATTTTGACATAAAGCTACGTCTTAGTGGAATTTATTTAAAATTTTTACTGCCCAATTCTAATGAAATCTATGAGACACCTGTGGGGTCAAAATGCTCATTACACCCCTAGATGAATTCCTCTAGGGGTATAGTTTCCCAAATGCAGTTACTTTTGGGGGGTTTCCACTGTACTGGTACCTTAGGAGCTTTACAAATGCGACATGGTGCCGAGAAATCAAACCAGCAAAATCTGTACTCCAAAAGCTAAATGGCGTGCCTTCCCTTCTGAGTCCTGCCGCTTGCCCAAACAGCAGTTTATGATCACATGTTGGGTATTTAAATACTCCAGAGAAGTTGCTTTACAAATGTTGGGGTGCTTTTCATCATTTATTTGTTGAAAAAATTTAAAATTCTAAAAAGTAAAGCTACATCTTATTGGAAAATAATGTAATTTTTTATTTTCACTGCCAAATTCGAATGAGATCTATGAAATACATGTGTGGTCAAAATGCTCACTACACCCCTAGATGAATTCTTCAATGGGTGTAGTTCCCCAAATGGAGTCACTTTTGTGGGGTTTCCACAAGATCTCTTCTAACCGGACATGGTGCCTGAAATATAATTTAAGAAAAGGAAGGCCCAAAAATCCATTAGGTGCCCCTTTCTCTTCTGGGGCTTTTGTTTCGGTCCAGTAGCGCACTATGGCCACATATGGGATATTTCTAAAAACTGCAGAATCAGGACAATAAATATTCAGTTGTGTTTCTCTGGCAAAAAAACTTCAGTATTACAGGAAAAATGGAATTTCTGCAAAAAAAATAAATAAAAAAAAAATGAAATTTGAAAATGTCCCTTCCACTTTGCTTGAATTCCGCTGAAACGCATAAAGGGTTAAGAAACTTTCTAAATGCTGTTTTGAATACTTTGAGGGGTGCAGTTTTTAAAATATGGTGATTTGTGGGGGTTCCTAATATATAAGGCCCTCAAAGCCACTTCAGATCTGAACTGTTCCCTAAAAAAAAATAGGTTTTTGAAATTTTCTTGAAAATTTGAGAAATTGTTGCTTAGCTTTTAAGCCTTGTAACATCCTAGAAAAATAAAAAGGATGTTCAAAAAAATGATGCAAACATAAAGTAGACATATGGGAAATGTTAACTAGTCACTATTTTGTGTGGTATAACTATTTGTCTTACAAGCAGATACATTTGAACTTAGAAAAATGCTAATTTTTGCAAATTTTCTCTAAATTTTGGTGTTTCACAAAAAATATTGAATTTATCGACCACATTTTTCACTCTCAAAGTACAATATGTCACGAGAAAACTATTTCAGAATCGCTTGGATAGGTAAAAGCATTCCGAAGTTATTACCACGTATAGTAAGTAACATGTCAGATTTAAAGTGGCTCTGTCACCAGATTCTCAAACCCCTATCTCCTATTGCATGTGATCGGCGCTGCAATGTAGATAACAGTAACGTTTTGTTTTTTTTAAAACGTTCATTTTTGGCCAAGTTATGAGCTATTTTATATATATGCAAATGAGCTTTGAAATGGACTATTGCGCGTTTTTTTTTCCGTTATGTCCAACTGGGCGTGTTTTTAACTGGGCGTGTTTACGTGTATGATGCTGACCAATCAATGACCAGTCAGCGTCATACACTCATCTCCATTGATTTACACAGCAGCGATGTGCAGCCGCATACAGAGATTCACGTTAATCGAGTGTCCTGATAATGAATACACATGAAATCCAGCCTGGACGTCGTGTATTCAGAATCCTGACACGTCTGAATCTTTTCAGTGAGATTCCCGCAAGCCACGCATAATCTCGCGAGATTACGGAGGTAAACGAGATTATTTCCCTTGCTGGAAATCTCAAAGAAAAGAGTCAGAAGTGTCAGGATTCTGAATACACATGACGTCCAGGCTGGATGGTCATGTGTATTCATTATCAGGACACTTGATTAACGTTAGTCAGTCACATTGGTTTAACTAAAAAAAATAAAAAAATTCTAGCGACACATTCCCTTTAAGGGGTTAAAGGGAACCAGTCACCAGCATTTCACCTATTGAACTTTACTTATCCATCACTGGCCGTTGCTACCAAAAGCTCATTGCCGTTATCCCCTCACCTAAACGCCTCCTCCGACTGTAAATAACGGTCTGCAAACATTTTACGCCTTTTATCGTAATAATCCGGTGTCCCTTTGTGCGCACACACCAGAAGAGGACATCAATGCACAAGCGCAGGCTTTTGTGTGTTGGGGGAACTCGCGGAGCGGTCATTCAAAAGTAAGGAGGCGGGGGTAAACTCGGAAAATCTTGAGGAATGAAGATATGACTCTTCAAAACGAAGACATTACTCTTTTATGCTCATTAGCATACGGCGTGGGAACACTAAAAAATGAATACTAAAGCTACAGAGTCGACCGTTATAGGTTATATAGAAATTATTTTTCACCCACTACCACCAGGTAGTGCTGGTTTAATAGGTGAAATGCTGGTGACAGGTTCCCTTTAACCCCTTAAAGGGATCCTGTCATCAACATCTTACCTGTTAAACTCACCTGACCTCTCAATGGCCGCAGCTGTCCAGAGTGCGTTCCTGTTCTCTTCTTTCCTGAAGTCCTCCTCTGTCAGTAAATATAGTCGTTTAAACTTTTCCCGCCTTTTATGGTAATTATTTTTCCCTCTGGGATGCAGCTTCTTAACCACGCCCACTGCCACCACCTGTCCGGCCCTGACTGGCTAAGGAGCTATCAATCAAAAAGAAGGAGGTGGAGTCCATTCGGAGATGCTGGAGGAATGAAAATCTGACTCTTTTCAGATGAAGATTTGACTCTTTTCTGCTCATTTGCATACGGCGTGGGACCACTGAAAAACGGAATACTAAAGTTACAGAGCTTACTTAGAACATATTTATAGCTTAGATGACAATGATTTTTCACCCACTTTCACCAGGTATTGCTGGCTTTATAGCTAAAATGCTGGTGACAGGATCCCTTTAAGGGCACGGCCAATTTTGGCCTTGAGGACAGAGCAATTTTTTTTACATTTCCCTCTTTGCATCCCGACGCTCATAACTTTTATTTTTTGTACGACGTAGTTGTATGAGACTTTGTTTTTTGCGGGACGAGTTGCACTTTATGTAGGTACCATTTTTTGGTACAAATACATTATCGTTTAATTTCTATAAATTTATATTTTGGCGAAAATGCAGAAAAAAGCAGTTCCGCTGCAGTTTTAATTTTTTTTTTACACCATATACCGATCATAAATAATGTTCTACATTTGTTGCACAGGTTGTTACGTTCGTGGCGATACCAAATAGGTCTATATTATTTCATGTTTTCGGACTTATTTGAAAAAGTTTATTTATTATAAAAAATTTGTGTTTGTGTATTTTTTTTACTTTTTATTTTTATCATTAATTTTTTTTTACATTCATGTAACTTTTTTTTTAATCCCATAAAGGGATTTATCATTCTGATTTTTATTTTGTAACTAATGTACTGGCTTAGGTCTATATGCCAGTACATTAGCCTGGGCTGTCTGCCCATACGAGTTACGGGCTTTGATCTCGTCAGTTATTTTCTGTGACGCGATCAATGTGCAGTCGGGGGGACTGCACATTGATCGCGTCACAGAAAATAGACTAGGCTAGGAGACTTTGTGAAATACACAAGTTATCTAGAAATTAACCATATCTTAGGATGATAGAATTGTATTCAGACTATATCCTAACTTTCTCCCGAAAGTTGTCTCAGACTTTGATAGAAATCAGGAAATTGTTCTTCCATCATTTTTGTCAGAATCCAAAGACACAAAAAGGAAAAATTTCATTATCTCGGTTAGAAGAGCAGTTTTACAATATTTACAGGTTACTGCAGATTGTCAGAAAGACTCCAACTTCCTGGTCCAATTAGGGCGAAAAATAAAGGCCAGAAGACGTTAATTGGTTGCCGACACAGGACGAGTATGCTCGTACTGAGCGGCGAGCACTTAGCGCATTAGGACGAGCATACTCGTCCTGTGTGACAGCCGTCTGTGCGCGCGATCGAGAGCGGGGCAACGGCTGTAATACACTGCCACGGCCCCGCTCTGACAGCGGAGAGAAGAGAAACATCTTCTCTCCGCCGTTAACCCTTTGAACGCCGCGATGAAAGCTGATCTTAACGCCGGGTGTCAGTGGGATGAGAGGGAGCTCCCTCCCTCTCCAAAACCACTCAGATGCGGTGCACGCTATTGAGCACCGCATCTGAAGGGTTAAACGGGTGAGATCGATACTAATATCGATCTCACACGTTCGAGCAGGGACGTCCCCAGCCCTCAGCTACCTCTGGCAGCTGAGAGATTTGACAGCTCCCTGCTCTTTTTTTTATTCCGATGCAGCGACGTAAAAAGTTTATTGCATCGGCATAAAGCCCGTTAGTGACCGCCCCATAGTGTTTTTACGTCGGTCACTAACGGGTTAAACCTCCTGTAAGTTATCCAACTGTTGAGAGATTTCAGGTTTATTATTAGCCTGTAGGAATTGTTTGGCTTTTTAACCAGAAATAAAGAGGAGAGTAGTGACCCTCTCCCCCCTGAGTCTGGGTACTTGAGATATTACCCCCCTCTGGTGTAAGTCTTGGATGTGGTCCAACATCTCACTTTTTTAGGAAATGTGAGGGCTGTGTGGTCAAAATAAATCTCTTTGAGGAAGAGTTGAAAATTCTATTTTGTAACCGTTCTATATTATATCTAGGACGCAACTGTTTTGGGTGATGTTGTTCCAGAGATTGTATTGTATTGAATTTTAACAATGTTCCTCCGACCCCAGCGTTATGGTCGGTTCTCTGGTTTATAATTATTTGGGTTGAGTAAGAAACCTCTACCTTTCCCTCCTTTGGAGTAACGCCAGTGACTGGTTTTACCTTTCCCTCTATAGTTTTCACTGAGGTCTTTGGGAACGAAGGGGATATCTTCTTTTGATCAGTTTGTCTTCTGGAAATCCCATTTTCCTATCTGACGCTTTCTCTAGAATCTGGTCTAGATCTGGGCCAAAAACATATTCCCCCTAGAAATATAAAGGCTATTCTTTGAACAAGTGTCCCCCTTCTGCTAGAATCTTAACCAGAAAGACCTTCATGCGGCGTTTGTAAGTGCCCCCTACATGGGCGCGAATCTGATACCTTCCACCGAGGCATCTGCTAGAAACCCTGTTGATGCTTTTAGGAGGGGAATTTATTACACTAACTGGTCCCTGGGTGTTTTTTTTGCCTTAAGGTGGTTTTCTAGGTCACCTAACCAGATAAAGAGGGTTCTGTCTACTGACGTGGCTGCAATGTAGACTTCATACTAAACAGATACTTCCCAGGCTTTCTTTAGAAGACAATCAAAATTTCTGATCCATGGGGTCAGTTAATGGGGCTGAATCCTCAAATGGCAAGGATGTTTGTTTAACTACCTTTACCATCTGGATATCCATTTTTGTGAAATCAAATGCCTGTATTCTCTTTGTTAAAAAGGAGACAATGTGTAAATTCGCGGGAGACCCCCTAATCTTTTTTCTGGGTCCTTCCATTAGTCATTTATTAATTCAATCAGGTTTTCATTAATAGGAAAAACAGGTTTTTTTTCTTTGATTTTAGACCACCTAACATTTCATCCGGAATGGTTTTCTGTCTTTTCACTTCCCCTTAATCTAAATGAACAAGAGGCACTCTCATTACATAGTTAGTATGGTTGAAAAAAGACATGTCCATCAAGTTCAACCAAGGGATGGGAAAAAGGAAGGGAAAAAATTCTACACATAGGAGCGAATTTTTTTTTTCTAGGAAATGATCTAAGCCTTTTTTAAAGCCATCTACTGTCCCTGCTGTGACCATCTCCGTCGGTAGGCTATTCCATAGATTCACAGTTCTCACAGGAAAGAAGGCTTGTCGCCTCTGCAGGTTCAACCTTTTTTCCTCCAGACGGGGGAAGTTCCCACTTCTTTTTTTAGGGGGTTTTACATGGAACAGGATTTCACCATATTTTTTGTATGTACCATTAATATATTTATATAAATTAATCATGTCCCCCCTTAGTCGTCTTTTTTCAAGGCTAAATAGGTTTAATTCTTTTAATCTTTCCTCATAACTTAGATTCTCCATGCCCCTTATTAGCTTCGTTGCTCCTCTTTGTATTTTTTCCAACTCCAGGGCATCCTTTCTATGAACTGGAGCCCAGAACTGGACTGCATATTCTAGATGAGGCCTCACTAAATGCTTTGTAAAGTGGCAATATTACATCCCTGTCCCGTGAGTCCATGCCTCTTTTAATACACGACAGTATCCTGCTGGCCTTTGAAGCAGCTGATTGACACTGCATGCTGTTATTTAGTTTATGATTTACAAGTACACCCAGATCCTTCTCAACAAGTGAATCCCCCAGTGTAGCTCCCCCTAGGACATATGATGCATGCAGGTTGCTGGTACCCAGATGCATAACTTTACATTTATCTACATTAAACTTCATTTGCCAACTGGATGCCCAAACACTTCGTGAATTGCTAGTGGATTTAAACAAACTAACATTTTCCATATATAAAGTACAGTGAAGTTTACCGCTCAGACGGCACTGGTAACAGTCCAATATCATTCAGTATAGACACTCTCTCCCAGAAAAATGCAGTGGACAGTCCGCAATCCAATGAGGGTGTGGATGGTAATTCTTATCCTTGTAGTTCCACCAAGCTCCTTATAGTCTCCCTCCACATTCAAAGAACTCCTGGTAGGAAAAGGATCTTATGTCTCTAATAGATGGGAAGCTGGAAGGGCGAAACCCAGGGTCGGGCGAGAGTGTTTGGCGTGCCGCCTAGAAATTTTAAAGATTTTTACTTACCTTTATGCTTTTATTTCTTGTTACTTCTGTGAGTATGGATTAAACTTGGCGTGGAGCAATCTTTTTGCAGAGGGTGTTGCACTATGTGTCTTCCATTTTCCATCTATTAGAGACATAAGATCCTTTTCCTACCAGGAGTTCTTTGAATGTGGAGGGAGACGATAAGGAGCTTGGTGGAACTACAAGGATAAGAATTACCATCCACACCCTCATTGGATTGCGGACTGTCCACTGCATTTTTCTGGGAGAGAGTGTCTATACTGAATGATATTGGACTGTTACCAGTGCCGTCTGAGCGGTAAACTTCACTGTACTTTATATATGCTATTTAGGGTATTTGTTGGATCATACCCAATTTAGTTTTGCCTGCTCCGGTCTGAGAGAGATTTTGTGGGTATTTGAGCCAAGAGAAACCACCATTATATTTGTAACATTTTCCATAGACAACTATATTACATAGCTTGATGTCATCTGCAAAAATAGAAATCGTGCTATTAATCCCATCCTCTATATCATTAAATAAGTTGAATAATAGTGGTCCCAGCACTGAACCCTGGGGTGCACCACTTATAACCGGGGACCATTCAGAGTAGGAATCATTTACCACAACTCTTGATACGGTCCATGAGCCAATTCTCAATCCAATTACAAACTATACTTTCTAAACCTATAGTCCTTAATTTACCCATTAACGCATATGAGGGACAGTGTCAAATGCCTTTGCAAAGTCCAAAAATACTATATCCACAGCGGCACCTCTGTCTAGGCTTCTGCTCACCTCTTCATAAAAACAGATCAGCTTAGTTTGACAACTTCTGTCCTTAGTAAAACCGTGCTGGCTGTCACTTGTAATACTATTTTCCCCACAATGGATGTTGAGCTTACTGGTCTATAATTACACGGGGAAGACCTAGAGCCCTTTTTGAAAATAGGCACCACATTTGCTCTGCACCAGTCCCTTGGCACTATACCAGTCACTAGAGAATCTCTGATTATGAAGAGAGGGACTGAAATAACTAAGCTAAGATCTTTAAGAATTCTAGGGTGTATCCCATCTGGTCCCGGGGGCCTTGTGTACATTTATATTATTTAATTTAGCTTGGACCATATCTACAGTCATCGAATTCAGTATATCAACTGATATATTAACAGCATCGGCAGCGGCTACATCTGCTGCTCCTTCTTCTGTTGTATATACAGAGCTAAAGAACCCATTTAGCAACTCTGCCTTCTCTTGATCCCCTGTGACCAACTCCCCATTACCACTATCAAGGGGTCCTACATGTTCAGACCTTGGCTTTTTTGCATTTATATACTTGAAGAATTTTTGGGGATTTGTTTTACTATCCTTGGCCACCTGCCTTTCATTTTTGACAATTATATTACATTTTTACAGATTTTATTACGCTCTTTATAATTTAGAAAGGCTACAGATGTACCCTCAGATTTGTATTTTTTAAATGCCCTTTTTTTTTGGTCATGTATTGCCCTTTATACAGAAGGTGTAAGCCATGTGGGGTTTAATTTTAGTCGTTTATACTTGTTACCTATAGTAATAAATTTTGCACTACAATTACCCAAAGTAGATTTGAAAATCTCCCATTTATCATTTGTCCCATTATTTGACATTAGTTCTTCCCAGTCTATATCCTGAATTGCAGCCCTCATCCTGGGGAAATTTGCCTTCTTAAAATTAGTTGTTTTTGCCCTCCTAGCCCGTGTTTGTTTTTTACAGTATAGGTAAAATGTAACTATATTGTGATCGCTGTTACCAAGGTTTTCACACACATTGACATTCCCAACAAGTTCTGCATTATTAGAAATGACAAGATCCAACAGAGCTTCACCTCTAGTCGAGTCTTCCACAAACTGGCCCATAAAATTTTCGGGCGAGGGAGAAAGGGCAAAACTCACAAGAGTGGATAGGCAGGAGACCTCAAATTCGACAAACTCGGACACCCATTGGATCGGCGCCAGGAAGAGACGTTAGGAACACAGACCTCAGAGCAAAACGCACGTGGCAAGTATACTGAACACTCTTTTCTGCTTACATGCTCCGGTTACCCGCTTGTGACATCACTTCCGTCCGCCTGACACCACTTCCGCTGGAACTGGTTCACTCTAGGCTGCATAGACTTAGCCGATGTTGGAAGACACACACGTGAGAGTCGTGACACCGGCAGAAGTGCTATACTCCGTCCGACTTCGGTCTCAAGGAACCGCAGGCGGACGGGTGGTTCTCCAGAAGGGGGAGGGAAACCGCCAGGCACTCTCCACCCAAATGGTTACCAGTCGGAAGGAGGAAAAACCCTGATCCTGACCCCCATCAAATAAGGTTTAGGAGTTTTTTCTTCAATCCTCTCCATCCTGATCATGTAGGGACAGGAAATACACTGGTGGGAGGCGGAGGGTGGGGCCTTTTAACCTCCCTCAGTTCCTGTCTCTACAGAGGTCAAGGGATCATCCTCCTAGTGTGCCATCATGGAGGACAAAGTGGAAAAGGAGGTTATTAGGAGAGTAACCAAGACATAAAAATCATACTCACAGATTGAGCAGTGACGTCTACAACAAATGAATTCAGATCATGCTGCGTACGAGGCAGCTCATTTAAGAAGCTGACCACGTTAAGGCGCTTGTGTTTCAGTAGTTTAAAGCGGAGTGCTGTGAAGAAAGAACGAAAATGAGTAGATTTGCTCTTGCAATAGCATAATTCTGATATTTGTAGAAAAAAAAAAAAAAAAAGGTAGAACACCATCTCTTCTTACCTGGATCACGTAATCGCTTTATATTCCTGCTACGGTTGAAATACTCTCCAAGACTGCATCTATTGAGAGAAAAGTCACATTGGAGAGAGAAAACAAAACTACACAGTGAGAGAAAGGGATGAAGAATTACTGACCTGGAGGGATTTTGTCCTGGAATACTAAGGGAACAGCAAGCTTCATCGTGGTATACATTAAGGAGGCCTTGACGATCTTCACTATCGTAGCATGTATAATAACTGCAGAAAACAAAGCATAGGCCAAAGAGGATTAAAAAAAATTAAGATCACCCCACACACTGCCCTGACCTATTCTGCGTCATAATTAGGATAAATGTATTTGTTAACACGAGCCTTAAAGGGACTTTGATCTCACTTTTGACTGATGTCTGGCTGTGTAGCTTTTGTAAAACGAACATTTTATTTGTTGCAGTGCTCGCATCGCACTGTGAGGAAGGTGTCCTCAATATTCATGAGTTGCTGCTAACCCTGCCCACCCATTGCTGATGACAGGGTTTTCTTCCCTAGTACTGTGCACATAGCACGATTCTAGTGCTGCACCAAACAAAATGGAATGGGTTTTTGAAGTTGCAGATTCTCATTCTGAAACGCCATGCTTTGATGGGAAATAGAAGTGGGCAGACATCTGATTGGCATAGAGTGCTCTGCGTAGCACTATGGGATATGTGGGCAGCAGAAAACTCAGAAAAGGCAAACATTCACCAGGAAGCCAGCTCAGAAAGTATGCAAGAAATAGTGATAAATTTATAGGAGCCAGGATGGCAAGGTATAGGAAGAAACCCCAAATTTCAGGCTGCACAACGTTTAAAAGGGGTAATTTTACCTTTTTAAAACACCTGCAAATATGAACAAAATATTACATTTTTTTTTAACTCACCTCTTCTTTACCCCGGCTATCTAGCGCTGATGCACCTCACGATCTTTATTTACAAACGGTAAGGCTTAGCGGTTATGCCAGCAATGAGTGTCATGATGTGTGGAATACAGCATGTGACCGCTAAGCCCTCTGATTGGCTTGTAAACAAAGAGTGGGAGAACATCTGGAGCATCAATGTTAGATCGCTAAGGGAAAGAAGAGGTAAGTAACTATTCTTTTTTTTGCTGTTGTCACATTTGCAGGTGATGTAAAAAAATGTATTTACAAGTCGGATAACCCTTTTAATATATAGCTACAGCAGCCTAAGGAGTCGTTTTTTTGTCCTATGAAACGATAGGTACGCTACAATAACTAAACATATGGTTAACTGGTTTGGGATTTTGAGAGGACTGGTTAAAATGCTTGACAGATCACTATGTAGGGATCACACAACTCAGTCAATTCACCAATACCTACAATACCATTACTGCATCATAAAAACTGCATTTAGATAAACGTGGTTTTGTCCTTCATTGTAGTTGTGCAAAAAACAGAAATAGGAACTTTTTTTTTTTTTTTAGAACTATGCCTATAGAAAACCATGTTGTGGTGCAGTGTAAAACAGTTGGTTTTCATACTGCAGTTTTCAAGTCGAATGGGATAAACAGCAAAAAATACAAAATAAAAAAAACTCAACAAATAGGGCACGCTGCGGAAAAAAACCCAAACACATTCCTCGAATAGGTTTTCATAAAATCTTTCACTGCAGTGTAACTTCCAGGTGCTGCGGTAATTCTCTTTAGTGGCAAAAAAATTTTGAAAATTATTTTTTATTGAGTTTAAGGTTATACAACAATAAACAAAAAATGTTTTTACCAAGTGTGAATAAAGGAATTTTTCTCCTGGTTTGTACTGGTCTACCGGTCTCCAATTTTAATAATCTAAAGAGTTTAGTCAATCTAGGACAAAATACGGAGAGGGAGGAGAGAGAAAAAAAAATAAAAAAAAAAGTTAAGAAAGGACTTTACTCACTGTTGAAGAAATCGCAGAACCAATGCTTTAATATCATCTGTTGCAAGATAACTGCCCTGAAAGACAAAGACTAATTATTGGTCATTGATCAGAAAGCCTTTAATGACGGAGTACATTGCTATGTAAACATTTGACGTGCATTTATTTTTTTTAGTGAATAGGTTAGTCATTGTGTTTGGTGTAACTTTTTAATTTGTTTTTATTTCAAATTAGTTTCGCTTTTTTAGATACAGTTGCTCAGTATTTTGTACAGAGCAGCAGTATGTAGCGCTAAATGCTATTCCGGTCAGGTCCGCAGCTCTGACTGGTTCAGCGACAGTGGGTCCTGCATGTCTCTGTCACGCAGGATCCACCTGTTATACATCATACCTAACTTCATAATTTAGATGTGATAGATTACAGATGTCAGAAAAACGGAAGTACGGACTGACGGATTCAGGTCATAGCGAAAGATATAGCTGCTCTGTATAGAGCAAACAGAGCAGCTGTATCTCAAAAAGTAAAACTAATTTTTTATAAAAACTAATTAAAATGTTAAACACAATGACTAACCTATTTATTTAAAAAAAAAAAAAAAAAAAAAGCCCATCGAAGGTTTACATAGCCTTTGAGATGGAATCATTTTCATGGCAGTTTGAGCCAAAGCCAGGAGTGGATCTAAAAAGAAGTATAAAAGCAAAAGACTAATAACGTCTCCTCTCTTTTGCATTCACTCCTGCATTTGACTTAAAAACAAACAAAAAACTACTCCATAAAAAAACAAGGCCACGAAAAATGCACGTCTGATTCCAGCCTTAAAGGAAAGAGAAAAAAATATAAAACCACCCCAAAAACTTTGAATCTTACTTTGCAAGGAGGAAGTGTTGTGGGGGTTTCTACATCAAATGTGATCGGTGGAGGAAGGTCATGTCCATCCTATTAAAGTGTAGAATAGTAGAAGGAGAAAAAAAAAGGGACGAAAAGAAAATATAGAGGGGAGAAAAATTAGGAGGTAGAAAAGTGAAGGATTCGAGTAGAATAGGTTAATTCTACCCAATTAGATGCAGTTCACACAACACCAACTTTTACAAGACAAGTGCTTACACAAAACAATACATAGTGACCTCACCAGTCGCAGTAGTTTTGGAAAGCGTTCTCGCATGGCACTGTCATCCAGGGCAAAATCCGCAGGTCGACGGACAGATAAAACAGGAACACAAAGAATATTAGTTCCAGCAAACAGTAAGCCCAGACCCAACAAGGACAAGCCACTACTATACACTAGTAGCAGGTACTGGGAAAACAATGATCTCTGCTAAGGGAGTGTGGAATTGCAGTCGCGCACTCTACCTGCTGAGGAATAGATTTCCATGCACTGGGGAATGAAAAACGGTCTTATTTGGGATAAGATCCCGATGCTTTTTTTTTTTACGTCTGAAACACATGCTATTGTCATAAAGACTCCACGGCGTTACATAGGACTTGCAGCAAGAGACTATAAAGTGTCAATTTGTGACAATTCTATTCCTTAATAACCAAAATATGTGTTGACATTATATATATATATAAAAAAAAAAAAAAAAAAAAAAGACTGCTCTATAATAATACTAACAAGGTCAGCTCACACCAGGCTAAGCCATGACAACAAATCATGGCTCCTGCTCAGCAGGGTATCAGGAGTATAATACAGAGGAAGCACAAGTGCACAGGGCTAGCGAGATTATACTACAATACACTGGATAGGTAGAAGGTTACTGTACCACTAAAAACAGGTACGGTTTCTTTATGGGCATTGCTTATAGTGAACTACCAAAGACACAAATGTGTCATTCTAGAGTGAAAAGCAAACACTTGAGGCCATCTGAATGGTTATTGGTAGGTAAAAAATACCAAACAATGTGATGATGAATAAGATGAAAATCAGTAGAAAAGATGAAAAACAGAAAGATGATGTATGTGCATGTGGCAATGTATGGTAAAGGTGGCCAGAAAAGAATAGTTAACAGGGATAACCACGGGTACCGCCTGTGACCGTACTGGAATACCATCTGCTGCATTTGATGCCCATCAACCTCCAACTCCTCCACATTAAGTCCTCATTGTTCCACATTTAAAAACAGGATTAGAACTTTCCCTTTACCACTCCACAGAATGAGAGCACTACTGCCTGGGCTAATAGGCTCATTTGTAGGCCTTTTCCCCCCCCAAGTCCTTAAGGGCACACAGCCCACCCTCCTGGCAGGGAGGGTTCCAGACACTCGAGGGTCACAAATAGGTGGGCACACATTTTATGCTTAACATTTCATCCGCCTCCTTCAGTCTTCATCTTCTCGTGGCTATTATAAGGTCTGCCTTAGGTTGCTCCCGCCTGGGGAAACTTACCCGTCATAGACGAAAAACAACCACAATGTGACACAAAAAAAAAATAAAAGATGGCAGAGAGTGCGCGTACTGTATGGAAATGGCCGTCACTGAGGCAACAAGCAAACTTTATTCACAGGTAATAATGGAGTACTCCAAGCATCAGGAGGAGCTGGGGGAAGATATGGAGAGTAGCAGGTAAGAATTGAAGGATGTACGGTCAAAGGCAATATCATGTGGCATGAGCTAGGAAGGAAATGTGTCATGGAATATGCAAAATAATGTATAAGGAGGAAGAGAATCAAAGAAAATACTGATACAGATGGGTGTTTGCAAGTGTGTTTGGAAAAGAATATATTTACGAAAATAAAAATGAAAACACCAGATAGGTAGCGCTCAATTTGCTTAATCACAACTACTCAATATGTAAACTATTAAAAATAAATTCGTTCTACAAAACAGAACTTTAAGTATCATGGGGAAGGGTAGAAGTGGGTTCATATGAAGTCACGAGAATAATTACAAAATAGCTCAATTGGCCAGGTGTACCCATACGAAGCCTGTCAGCAAATGTGCCTTCCTCTGCAGGAATCTCATCGGCATATGAAGCCGCAGTAGGTTATATGCCCTTTAGTAAGCTGACATTTTAGTACTTCAAATAAGAGGTAGCCCTCCACAGTAATGTACTTAGCATGGAGTATATGTAAAAATACCAGCATGTCATTGTAATCAAACACAGTTATTAAAGGGGTGTGTGTGTGTGTCTGTGTCTGTGTGTGTGTGTGTGTGTGTGTGTGTGTGTGTGTGTGTGTGTGTGTGTGTGTGTGTGTGTGTGTGTGTGTGTCAGCAGCACATCTCTAAGTGTTAACAGGGGCTGTGCTGCCGTGAATGAAAACTGATGGCGACAGAACGACCGTATTAATGAACATTCGTCCCTATACATTATGCATCAGCCCGTGTAAAGGGCCTTTAAAACGAGCTCCAATCAACTTATTATATAGTCAATTGGCGTTTGGTATGGGCAGAAATCTGCCTGTGTAAAAGGACCTTTAAGCAGAGGCAGTGAAAAAATTCCATCACCACCATATAGAATTTGTGGTCTTAACACAAAATCCAACACATAATTCTGTTCAACTAGTTTCTTCAAATTGGGAGAAAAGTGCCAGACTGACCTGATGTATACAGTTTGGTCTTTAAAGGCGTTGCAGAGCGGATTCCCATCTAACCATAGCATTTCCAGTTTAAGGCCTTTTATCTTGTCCAGTTCCTTTTCAGACCTCATCTGTTCATAGAAAAAAAAATGCCAATGGTTATTTGTGTTTGCCTTCTTGAAATGCACTCACATATATACAGCTAGCAATTACGGTTTCCACGCAGAAAATAAAACCCTTCCCCATCTCAAGCTGCCTAGGTTACAGCAGACAGTTGGTAAACCAGTGCATCTTGAAAGCATTGCACAAGATGCAACGTTGCTATGCACCAATATTACATCCCATGGGCAGCAAACATCCCTCTCTAACCCCAAGAATCTAGTCCTCTTTTCTGAGTGAGGATGTGCTATGTAAGACTTGGGCTACACTATGGCTTTAGCCACATAACTTGTTAAAGAAAAAAAAAGGTGTTTTCCGTACCACTTCTTTGGGGTTTTTGTCTCTGCATTTTGATAGCCCTAACCTATTTTTTTTTTTATGCAGCATTTTAAGATTTTTTTTTACCCTTATTTTTATGGGAAGAGTTGCAGGTATTTTAGGAATTATTCTGGAATACATATACACAGTCAAGACACATTCTTATGCACCGTGTGCAGCACAGACAGCAGCTAGATGGGCTGGGAGTAACTTAATAAAGGTGCTGGTAGGTGGTCTCAGGTATCTGGAGCCATGCTGACTGCAGTGCATCCCACATTTGCTGGAGGGCGCGTGGGGAAAGACCCATAGAGCAAACAAGACGATCGAGGTGGTCCTACAGATGCTCAACGGGGTTCAAGTCTGGAAAATAAGGGGGCCCTGGAAGTACTTGGAAGTCTTGGTCGTGCTCTTCCAACCAGTGTTGGACATTTCTAGCCGTGTGACATGTCGCATTGTCTTGCTTGAAACTTCCATCTGCCCCAGGGAAGACAAACAGCATGTATGTGGGGACATGATCTTCAATGATGGATTCATACCCAAATCTGTCTAGAGTGCCTTCCACATGGATGAGTGGGCCCAGAGAATGCTATGAAAAAAGTCCCGAGACCATAACACTGCTGCCACCAGCTTGTGTTCTTCCAGCAATGGTTGCAGGGTGTTTGTTCTCTGATGTTTCTCGCCTGACACGCCAACGTCCATCTTTTCGATGAAGCAGAAAACGTGACTCATCGGAGAAGGCAATCCTTTGCCAATCATCGGTGATCCAATTCGGATACTGCCGTGCAAATTAAAGCCTTTTTTTCCCGATGCACCTTTGTTAGCATAGGAGCAGTTACCATCTGTCTGCTTTGGAGCACCGTACGCAGTAGGGTTCTCTGAACGGTTTTAGACATATGCCCGGTAGCAGACTGGCTGATTTTCACGAAGAGCTGCTCCACTGTAGCGTGTCGTTCAGCCCTCGCGCTCATTCGTAGCCTACGTTCACCTCTCACATCAATGGTACGTGGTGTTCCACAGTTTCCACGTCGGTTATGCCAAATGGTGCCATTTGTCCACTCATGATACACTTTCACCACAGCAGCATGCGAACAGTTCACAAACTGCGCTGTTTGAGAAATACTGCAACCTTTGACTCAAAAGCCAATAATCATCCCTTTTTGCAACTCTGAAAAATCGCTCCTTTTACCCGTGGCAACAACGAGTGATGTGTGTTCAGACAGACTAAGGCACACCTTATATACCCACCAAGCCAACGCACGACATATCACTTCCTTCATGGGGTATGCACTGCCGACGTCAAAAGTAGGAGGTGGTCATAATAATGTTACTCGACTGTAAATGTCAATTCTTTTACATTTTCTCTTTATAATGGCTGAATGCATTAAAAAAAGCTAAAAAAAAAACAAAACATGAATTCCCTGTTTTTTCCCCCCATTGCTGACAATTTAACAAAAACACATTAGCTATATAGTACAGTATGGTTACAGGGAGCAGGGATGTAAATAAGTAGTTCTATTTTTGCCCAGGCAGATTCCAAGATGGCCGACCGACAGTCGCATAAAACGAAGAGCTCCTGCTCTACCTGTGTTTCAAGCGGCTCTTGGCCTCCAGCGATAACCCGCGTTCGCACCCACATCTGGTAATTGGGATACAGCGGTGACACACCGACCACCTCCAGTTCCTGGACGATTGCAGCAGCATACCACAGCAGCTTACTTTCTGACTTCCGCGTCACTGCGTGGCAGGAAGCGGTTTTGATACACACCTGGCTTCTGCTGGATACCGAGGGTTCTGGTTGCTTGCTGGATCCTTTGTCTGGACCCCTGCCTCGATCTCTGAACATCTGCCTGAGACTATTGGGACTTGTGTCTTCCGGGACTTCTGCCTCTGCATTAAGGTTGGTGGTTGGGTCTGCCCCTGGCTGTGTCTACCCAGGCTTCTAGAAGTCCCCGCTGAAGTAAGTGGCCGTTTCTGCGGCCTAGCCACTGACTGGAACCCCTGTTAAATTTAGGTTAAAGCAGGCCTTATAGACTCCCTGTTTTTATACATATAGTTGGTTTTGCTCTGCCATACAAGGAGTCCTGTGGGCACACCATTATTACTCTAGTTGGGGCTATGGTGAAGCAGAGAGGTCAAACAGTGGGCCCACGGAAGCTGACAGCTTACTTCACTAATGTGGAATCTGAAACTCAACCACTCACAGGCCTAACTGAAGGGGAGGTTGAAAGGGAAGCTGCACCTGGTGTTACCATATCTCCACCTCCTCTTTCACCTTTGGGGAAACCCTCTATTTCTCAGATGGAGCGCGAGACAGGTCTCCCGGATAGAAGTCCCCCACCACAGATAATTCATACATCTATTGGAGTAACAGATTCTCAGACGGGGGGGGTTGTGTGATACAGAGATTGTGGGCTCTGATACTTTGGAAGGGTTCCCGCCCTCCTCAGCCCTGCTTACTGAAGACTCCCTTAAATCCATGTTGATTATGCTGCAGAATAATATTTCACAGCGTATCTCTGTTATAGCTACAAACCTCCAAACCAATATCAATATACTTGGGGTTAGAACGAATCATGTTGAAAGAAAGATGAGTTTTCTGCGGCCCACTGAAGAAGTCCACTGGCTTAAATCTAAGGTTGCAGATGCGGAGGACAGGTCCAGGCGTAAGAATATAAAAGTGAGGGGGATTTCTGAAAGCACAGCACTATCCGAGATTCCCGGCTACCTCGTACAAGTGTTTAAAGCTTTGATTCCTACTTTGACGGAGATGGATTTGGTCCTTGACAGAGCCCACCGCATGCCTAAATCCAAGATGGCTCCGGATAAAGTTCCCAGGGACGTTTTAGTGAGAGTTCATTTTTTTTCTTATCAAGGAACGTTTGATGCTGGCAGCTAGAAAGCTGGATCATTTACTATCTCCATTTATCGATGTCTCTTTGTCCGGATTTGTCGGCAGTAACGCTACAGGCCAGGAGGCAATTTTCTGATATTACGCAAGCCTTGCGTGAATCCCGCATCAAATATAGATGGGGGTTCCCAGTCAAGCTCTTGATCCCTAAAAATGGAGGTCTGACTGATTTTCTTCAGTGGAAGAAGGTCTTTCCCTGCTAAAAAAGTGGAAAATCTCCTTAACGGGCCCTGCTGCTCCTCCTCACCGTCAGCTGACCCCTTCACCTGCGCGCATTACGGAGGAATGGTCCTCAGTTGCTCCATCTGGTGGTATTACAAAATAGGCTTATGGCTGTCATGTCCGATGGTGATCTGTACAATATTTACGAATATAAGCACAGGAGTGCATTGAAGTTTTCCTTTTCCTTCCAATTTTTTTTCTTGGGGATATTGTTTTCATATTTCCCCAATGCTTCGGTGCGATGGTGCACAAAGATTTTTCTCTTTTTTTTTTTTCCCCCTTCCCCTTATTATTTGTATTTGTTTTCTTCTCTTTCGTTATGTGCGAGTTTAATGGTTTTCTTTCACAAGGATGTCATGTACGGTTATATAGCTCTCCTCATGTTCTCTGTAGGATGTCGAGCTTCCTTCCTTTTCAACTTGTAAGATGGGGTCTTAGACCGAATGTTGGGTATTTTCTACCTATTAGATTTAATTACTTTAAATTTCCTCTATTAATGCTCATGGACTCAATAGTCCATTCACACATAGTTTGTTATGGAAGGAAGCCCGTAGTTTGAAATCCGAGGTTTTGTTGGTTCAGGAGACTCATTCTTGTAAATCCTCGGCCCCAGCGTGTACTCATAAGGCCTTTCCTCATGTTTTCGTTGCTTCAGCGGATATTAAGAAAAAAGGGGTGCTTACTGCGGTTAAAAATTCGGTAGCCTTTGCTCTTCATAGGGTGGAGTCTGATCCCTTAGGTCGTTTCCTTATACTAATTTGTGATATCAGCAATGTGAAATATACTATTGTAAATGTGTACTTTTCGAATAAGAGGCAAGGCACGTTTTTCTCTAAATTAGCTTTAAAAGTGGAGGACCTTAAACAAGGGCGCCTTATTATGGCGGGCGATTTTAATGCTGTATTAGATGGTAACTTGGATTCCACTAGGGTTGGTAGGCGGAATAACTTACTCTCATGCCAGGTATTGGAGGAAAGACTATTTGATGTTTGGAGATATCAGCATGGCACGGAGAGGGATTATACGTTTTTCTCTTCCGCTAGATTATTTTATTCCCGTATAGATTTCCTTGTGGATAAGCAAACATTAATGTTGATTAAAGCTTTTTATAGGGGATATTACTTGGTCTGATCACGCCCCGGTTTCAGTAATCATCAAGGAAAGGTTTAGCTCTCCCCCTCCCTCCCAGTGGAAGCTTAACGATTATATCCTGTCTCACCCTGACTATCAGACTAGAATTAGGGATGCCCTCACTACTTACTTTGAAATTAATGCTCCATCTGTTACTAACCCTGACTTTGTGGAATGCGCACAAGGCGTACATGAGGGGTATCTTTAGTCAGGCTTCCGCTCAGGCGGAGCGAAAGAGGGAGAAAGAGGCGATTGAGATGGTAACTAAAATCTCCCAAATAGAGTCTTAATAAAATATCTCCTTCAACAGCTTATATGCACACTCTATGTAGTTTGAGGATGCATCTACAGATCATGCTACAATCTAGATATGATTAAATTTTAAGGAAGTTTCAATTGAGCTCCTATTTACACAGTAACAGAGCTGGGGCCCGTTTTGCTCGACAGGATAAATACTCAGAAGGGAGGTCCAAAATTGCTTATTTAATAGGAGATGGAGGGGGAAAAGTGACAGACCCGCGGCTGATAGCGGAACAGCCTACCAACCTTCACAACAGTAGATTTCTTTATTTTTAGATAATGCCTTTAATTGACTCAGAATCACTGGGATCATTATCTGATCCTATTACTATTGTAGAGATCTCGAAGGCGACTTCCTCACTTAAAGGGAAGGTGTGACGAAATATTTTTTTTTATTATATATAATATTGCTTTTAGTAAGTTATTCAAATAAATGTTATTTTTGTGTTTTTGTGTTGTACTTTGTTCTTTCATTCATTTAGTTCACTATGGGGGCTGCCATTTATTTTTTTCATCTCTGTATGTGTAGATTAACGACACATACAGAGATGGAACACATCACATACATCCTCGTAGAGCATGCGAACGGGAGCCGTTCCATTCACTATAGCGTACGCCGTCTTTGTGGCAATGGTGCATACGCCGCTCCCACACAGACCAAAAGGAAGGTCTTCGGTAGAGCGAAATCCGGCATAATTTTCATGTGGACCGGAAGCCGCGGCCGGACAGTAAGATGACGACTTCCGGTCGCGGCTTTCGGCAATATGACAAGGCGCAAGGAATAGGAGCGGAGTCGGCAGAAGCAGGTAAGTTATGTTTGTGTATGTGATGTGTGTATTATGTTCGTGTATGTTTGTGTTATACTGTCTGATTACCACTGTATCTAATCCTCCTATACTGTGTGCCGCCATTTTCTGAGCGAATGCACAGTGTAGGAGGATTAAAAGATTCAACCCCCTCCTTCTCCTGGCACTAAACAAGATAAGGGAGGGGGGATTGTGTGAGCACACTAGAGCGAGTGGGTCTACCCCAAATTTGCAGCATAAAGCAATGAGGTTGCTTTACCACATTGCAATGCTGCAATTTTGGGAATTGCTCCCTCTAGTGACCAGCACATGGAAATGTTATAAATTAGAATCTAATTTATAATATTTCCTGACTTGTGAAAAAATTGTAAAAATTAAAACAATGTCTAATCACTTATGTACTAACTGTTTAACTGAAAAAAAAAAATTCTAGCGACATTCCCTTTAAACCATTTAAAGCACCTGGATCTGATGGTTTTACAAATGTGTATCATAAAAAATTTAATGTTCTGTTATTGCCCCATTTAGCAGCTATATTCTATAAAGCGGCAGTAGATGGATCTTTCCCAGTAGAGATGTTATCTGCAAATATTGTAACTATCCCTAAGCCTGGAAAGGTATCGGATACTCCAGCTAATTTATCTGGAGGAAAAAGCCGCCCCAGAGTTTGTATGTCCACTCTGATTAGACCATGGCAGTTAGGGGAGATTGGAGCTCCTGACCTTCACAAGTATTACATGGCGACTATTTTGGATCAGGTAGGCAGCTGGTGGATGCCCAGTAGTGGGAAGCGATGGGTGGACATAGAACGATGCGCAATGGGATCCTCCCTTATAGCATGTTTGAGAAAGTTTTCTTCCCCGGGAGCTTCCGTGATGGTTAAGGTGTTAGGGATATCTGCCTCAATTCAAGCGTGGTCTTATTTGCTTCGATGTCATATAATTGAAGATAGCGGGTCCCTGAAAGCTATGCCCCTTAGATATTTGTATTCGATGCTGGACAACGTTAAAATGGACACCTGGGAGTCTGCAGGTACGATGACCATTTCGTCTCTTTATAGAGATTCCTCCTTTCGATCGTTCAAGGATTTGTGCACTTGCTATGGTATTCCTAGAAGAGATTTCTATAAGTACCTTTGTATCAGACATGCGCTTTCTTCAGCGAATGTCTCAAGCCCTTTTCTTCCACATCATGCGATACATTTTTATGCTAATAAGCCCCCTAAGGCTAGAGGTATTTCTCTATTTTATGGTTTATTTACCACTCACACCCCTGCTGCTAAACTCTCATATATGCTCATATGGAACAATGATCTAGGTTTGGATATCTCTCTCCCAGATTGGTTTAAAGCATTGGCATGGGTGAGAAGAACCTCCAATAATTCGATACACTGGGAAATGTCTCGGAAAATCGTTTTCCGATGGTATCTTACGCCTGCAAGGGGGCTAAAATG